>NC_135885.1:66110535-66778521 GCF_964194155.1 Cetorhinus maximus | reverse complement strand
GTGGCGCTGCAGGTAGAGAGTGGGCTAAACAATGCTCCTCTGTCCTTTCAGGAGAAGGCAAGCCATAACCAAGCAGAGAGGTCATGTACAGGCGGACGTCCATCCAATCTGCTGCTGCTCACCAGGTTTGAGCAGGATGCCCTTGAGTTGGAGAGCTGGCACGCTCCACATGCAACTGGGCTTGGAGAGGCTGGGATGCTAGATGAAGGTAAGAGTGCAGTGCACAGAGGTGATAGTTTCAGATTGTGCAACCATTATAATGTAGTCTCTTCATTGATGGGAGCCTCAAACCTGGAGTCCCCATTGATCATTGAAAGATGATGGCACCATGATGCAGATCTCGATTGTCTCACCAGGGTGCCTGGCATACACAGTGACAGTGTGATGACTTTAACTAATGACATGTCCTTGTTCTCCCGTTTATATGCGCCAGCACGCATTTGTTCTCTGGACCCCGAAGAGCCACCCCTCTTGAAGGAGGACCACTGGGCTTCATTTGGACTTGTGTCACACCCGCTATCTGAACCAGGCACAAGCGCAGATACCAGCGCCTCGGTGGGCATTAGATCAGCGGCTAGAATGTTAGTGCACATTGATAAGAGCAGTTCACACTTGCTTGAGGTGCAGTTGGAGGCAGAAACTGCCCAGGGCACCGGCAGTCAGAGGACTCTGGGGTCCAGGAAGATGCTCAGTCGAAGACAGATGATGAGCCTCTGCAGATGCTGGATGTCCAGCGGGATGTGCAGGAGGATCTGCTGGAGATCGATGAGAGCCTGTGTGTCATGACCTCCGTTGTGGAGGAGTCCATGCGGAGCATGAGCTCTGCGTTGACCCTCATGGGCAAGCACACTGCCTCTTCCATTGAGAGAGTGGCAACTCTCATGGAGAGGCAGCTCCAAGGACAGAATCAGGGGTTCCTGGGGTTGTTCTCGGACCTGCAAGCCCTCACACAGGCAATGACTTCAGGTGGTCAGTGCCAATGTGGGAGATGGATGAGGCACCCAGTCTCCCAGCTAGGTGCCCGTCCATCAATGGTGAGCAGGGAGGTCCAGAGCGACCTCATACTGGCGCACGAGTTACTTCTTGTCTCTGTGGGCACCTCTCTGGATGATGGCAGCAGCTCCTCCGCCCCTCAGCCAGTGACTGTGGCATCTGATGAGGCTGTGATGACTAGGGAGAAGCCAGCCATGGCACTGGCCACTCCCTCCCAGCAGGGCCAGCACAGGCTCCACTGGCCAGAGGGCAATAGCCAAGGTCATCAAGGCCAACAGGACAGCAGAGTCAGCAGGCTGTCTCCTATACCGGTGCCAACTAGGGGGTGGGGGGGGGGGGGGGGGGGGGGGGGAGGAGGTGGGGTGGCGGCACCAAGATGTAGCACTCGTAAATGTAAGTTAAAGGCACCATGAGCACAAGAGGGACAGTTCATGGGTGATTTTCTGTTCATTTATGTTTGGTTTATATGTCTGCTGGTGTGAACATCAACACAGTAATAGTAATGTCATTATGCATTCAAAATGACAATCACATTAAATTTGCTTTGGTTCTGATGGCCTGAGTATGCTTCACCTTTTTTCTTTCTGGTGCAGAGTGCGCCAGTATGTAATGCTGGACGTGAGTGGCTCGATACTTTGTTGCACAGGCATTGAGTGGACTTTGTGTGAAAATGAAAGGGTCATTTCAGACATCCAGGGTGGAGGCGGCAGCCCTGACATGAGGTGGAAGCTGATCTTTGGTAGCCTAGCAGAAAGAGTGTTGGATCAAGGCTTCCCTGGTGTCCCTGCCTCCCTGGGAATTACAGAGGTCTGCCTCCATGCCCTCAGCATTCTCCTCACCGTGCTGCTCTTCTGACTCACTACTGGATTCATCCCCTGTGGCCTCTGGAGCTGCTTCAAGATCTTTTTCCTCCAGTGGGTCCCCCCTTGCCAGTGTCAGATTGTGGAGAGCGCAGCACGCAACCACTATCAGTGACACCCGCTCTGGAGGGTATTGTAGTGCACCCCCAGAATGGTCCAGGCATTGGAAATGCATCTTGAGAAGACCTATGGTCCTCTCTATAACCACCTTTGTGGAGGCATGACTCCTATTGTAACACTGCTCTGTCCCTGTTCTTGGGTGGCAAAGAGGTGTCATGAGCCACCTTTTCAATGGATAGTTGTTGCCATCCATCCAGTTGGGCTGGAACACTGAAGAGCCTCGGCACCTGGGAGTATCTCAGGATGTAAGCGGCATGGGAGCTGCCTGGGTAACTTGTACAGACTTGCAGAATCTGCATCCTGTGGTCACACACTATCTGCATGTTTATGGAGTGGAATCCCTTCCTGTTGACGAAGGCACCCGGCTGACCCACTGGCTCCATGATGGCCACATGTGTGCAGTTAATGGCACCCTGGACACTGGGGAACCCAGCAATCACTGAAAAGCCTCTGGCTTGCTCAGCCTGGCTGGCCTCGTCCATACGGTAAAGAATAAATGTCAGAACCCACCTGAACAAAGCTTCTGTCACCAGCTCGACGCAACTGTGGACAGCTGATTGGGAGACTCCACACAGATCTCCCACTGAGCCCTGGAAAGAGCTGGAGGCATAGAAGTTGAGGGCCACTGTGACCTTCAGAGCCACTGGCATGGGGTGTCCACCCACACAGTCGGAGCTGATCTCAGGCCCAATCATCTGGCAAATGAAGGTCACAGTCTCCCTTGAGAAGTGGAGCCTCCTTTGACATTGCACCTCAGACATATTAAGGTAGCTGCATCGCCGTCTATAAACCCTGGCAGCAGAATAGTGGCATCTTCTGCAGCCCCTTCTGCCTTGGGCTTCCTGCTGGCCCCGCACCACTTGTGCCTCCACCTCTCCTCCCACAGGTCCCTCCCCTGGAAGCTG
Source organism: Cetorhinus maximus (assembly GCF_964194155.1). Lineage (NCBI taxonomy): Eukaryota > Metazoa > Chordata > Chondrichthyes > Lamniformes > Cetorhinidae > Cetorhinus > Cetorhinus maximus. The sequence goes on along the minus strand of NC_135885.1, from coordinate 66,775,643 downwards.
CATTGGGATACCTGGCCTCTTCTCCCTTCTGCCCCTCTCTTCCTCCTCAGAGGAGGTGCCTCCAGCGGAGATCACAATCCCCATTACTAGGGTAATGGAAGGCTGTCTGATACCTGGAAGGGTCCACACAGTCTGAATCTTCCGGGGTCCTTAGAGACATCAATAAGACCTGAAATGAAGCCTGGAAATGCTAACAATGAAGCTCTGAACAGAGGCGAAGCTGCCAAGTACCAAGATCCAACCAGTAGCAAACTATCTCCAAAACTCCTCACTACGCACATTGCCAATGCTGCTGACCCTTTTTGTCCTGCCCTCGGATGAGGTTTAGCAAATTGTCGGCTGCCCGCCTGCCCGTTTTGCCCACGCGACGAACGCAAAATCGCATGGGCAATGTAAAATATAGCTTAAATTGCCTTTTTAATGGCCTTCACTGGCCTCGTAATTGATGTCGGGACGTTCACCCGATGTCATCACGCACTGTTTTACATTCAAGGTGTACGCCCGCCTGCTCAGCGAAAAATTCTGCCCTTAGTTTTTGAAATAACACAATGCTACTTATAAAAAGCTTAACGGCATGAAGTGAGGCGGAATTTTAAGTCAAAAACCAACCAGTTAATATCTGCGCCTTAGAAAACCCTTTTAACCTTCCTGAAATAAACTTAACAAATCATTTATAATTACTACACACCCTCTGACCAAATTTTCTTAGACAGCTTTTACTTTTTCTACATAGGAATTCCCTCTCTGTCATTACTGACGTCATCATAAGTCTTAACTTAGATGGTCCTTTGATAAACAGATAATCATTTGTTACTTATTGCCAAAAATTGCACTCACCCTTTTTACCTTTTTCTTATAAAATATGAAGAATGGAATTTATCTATTATTTTTAAATTACTTCATATTGTATCATTAAAGATAGAAACCTACCAGAGAAAGCAAAAAAAAAATGTTTACATGTGCAGTTGGCAGTGAAGAGTCTTGAACAGTCAATATGAACAGATTTTTTGTTACCCAAAGGTTGTCATATTCAGCAGCTATAGATGTGTAAGGAGTAGAGTGCTAAAAGGGAGGAACAAGAGGAAAGAGTGCTGAAAAATTGCACTGGTGCTTCTCCAATCTCTTATCAAATTCAGAGACTGAAGTCTAATATTCTTCAACATCAAGGAAGAACCAAATTTTAGATTTGAAATTCCAATGCAAAGAAAGATTTCTTTCAATGTGCTCAGGAGCCTTTCTGTGTAAACCAGCAGTTCAGCACTTTAGAACTGAAAGTACATGTAAGCTGATAACTGGTAAAACAACTACAACATGTGATTACTGATTCGTATCCAATGCAGTCCTTGTTGAGTGTATCGAACAAGATGTGTCATACTACTGTGTAGTGTTATAGGTTCCATCTGTGCATCAAGATCATGAAAGAACTCTGAAATGAGAAGAAACTGAAGTTACTTTGTAATGCAATGGAGCATAGTTTTTAAAAAATCACACCATGTCAAAAATGCAAAGATAAATAATGGCCCAGGTGTTCTGATCTCCAGATGATCGTACCCCACAGGTACCCCACAAAATGTGCTATGGGATCCCTGGGAATTCCTGATGTACTGTCTATGTGGGAATTGCCCGGGAAGCTTGGACTTCTGATGGGCAATTCCCCTGCCCTCCGGTACACTCCAAAAAATTCTCCAACTCTTGAGTTAGGGTAGGAGACTTCAGAGGCTTCCGATTTACTTACCAGAATAGTTACCCAGGAAAAGTTTTTAAAACCAGTTCTAACTCCTGGGTAACTATACAACTGACCCTCCAATCACTCACACTGACCACCCCATGACCACCCTCCGAACCCCCCACTCCGCCCTGACCCTACAACCCTTCTGACCCTCCGAACCTCCCAACTCAACCTGACCACCTTCACGACCCTCCAACTCACTCCATGACCCTCCAATTCCCCCAGCCCTCGGACTCCCCACCGATCTTCCTACTCCCTCCAACCCTCCAACTCGCCACTGACACTCCAACTCTTCCCCGATCCTCTGACTCCCATATCTGACCGTCATGTTACACCTTTAGGACTACCTTCAGGTTAGAGTTCCATGGGACTCTCTTGAGACATGAACTGAGTCCCATCGAGTCTGCCATGTATGTAAATTCACTGCGGTGTGCTCGCTACAGAAACATGTTTCGGATTGGCATCCACATGATTTTCATTGGGGCCGACATTTTCAGAACTCTTCAGATCTGAGAAATCAGAGTCATCTCCAGATATCGTTTCTATAGAATTTTCATGCAATTTTTCGCCACTCGTTGGACTTCTACTATTCCATGAATGTTTGAATTGTTCAGTTGTATTTCTGAATTCCCACTGGATCTAACTATTGCATAGCTCTCTTCAGAATTTACTTCCGAAAGACTCCCCCACCGACCGTCTGACACCCCCTGATACGACGTTATCTGATCTCACCACCATACCCACCTGGCACCCTGCCACCCTACCAGATGGCAACCTACCCACACTACCCACCTACTCATTCACACTCATTCACTAACACAGTGAAAAGCCTTGGGACATCTAAATAGCTTTTCACTGTCGCGTGAATGAAGACTTATGAAAATACTGCAGCTAGTGCCATAAAAAGGGCTTGGTGCCCCCTGGCAATTCTGCACCTTGAGGAAGGACTTTGAGAACAGGTATACTCCACAGCTCTGAAGAGGCCCAGTTTGGAAGTCCGGGCCAGAAATGTGGAGCTCCAGTACAAGGTAAGAAAATAGGGCGGAGTGGCAATCTGATGGTAATTTTTAAAAATTTGCTCAAGGGACATGTACTTGGCCAGCACTTTTATTGCCCATCCCTAATTGAGAAGGTGGTGGTGAGTCACCTTCTTGAATTGCTGCAGTCCATGTGGTGTAGGTACACCCATAGTGCTGTTTGGGAGGGAGTTCCAGGATTTTGACCCAGTGACAGTGAAGGAATGGTGATATAATTCCATGTCAGGATGGTGTTTACCCTTGTGGTAGGTGGTAGAGGTCGTGAGTTTGGAAAGTGCTGTGAGTCCTGGTGAGTGCTGCAATGCATCCTGTAGATGGTGCACACAACTGCCACTGTGCATTAGTGGTGGGGGGAATGATTGTTTGTGGATGGTGTGCCATCAAGTGGGTTGCTTTGTTCTGGATGGTGTCAAGCTTCTTGAGTGTTGATGGAGCTGCACTCATACAGGCAAGTGGAGAATATTCCATCACACTCCTGACTTGTGCCTCGTAGACGGGCTGTGCAGAGTCAGGAGGTGAGTTACTCACCGCAGAATTCCCAGCCTCTGACCCGCTGACATAAGCACTGTATTTATAAGGCTGTTCCAGCTCAGTTTTTGGTCAATGGTAACCCCCAGGAAATTGATAGTGGGGGATTCAGCGATGGTAATGTCATTGCATGTCAAGGAGTGATGAGTGGATTCTCTTCTGTTGGAGATGGTCATTGCCTGGCACTTGTGGCGCAAATGTTACTTGCCACTTATTAGCCCAAATCTGAATGTTGTCCAGGTCTTGCTGCATATGGGCACTGACCACTTCAGTATCTGAGGAGTCATGAATGGTGCTGACCACTGTACAATCATCAGCAAACATTCCCACTTCTGACCTTATGATGGAGGGAAGGTCATTGGTGAAGCAGCAGTGGAGAGTTTTCCCCCTGATTCCCACTGACTCCAGTTTTGCTAAGGCTCCACGATGCCACACTTGGTCCTTGACCTTGATGGGCAGTCACTCTCACCTCACCTTTTGAGTTCAGCTCTTTTGTCCATGTTTGAACTAAGGCTGTAATGAGGTCAGAAGCTGAGCTGCCCTGATGGAACCCAGACTGAGCATCAGTGAGCAGGTTGTTTCTGAGTAAGTGCTGTTTGATAGCATGGTCGATGACCCCTTCAATCACTTTGCTGATCATCAAACATAGCCTGATGGGGTGGTAATTGGCTGGGTTGGATTTCCCCTGTTTTTGTGGACAGGACACACCTGAGGAATTTTCCACATTGCTAGGGTAGATGCCAGTGCTGTAGCTGTACTGGAACAGCTTGGCTAAGGGTGCAGCTAGTTCTGGAGCACAAGTCTTCAGTGCTATTGCTGGAATGTTGTAAGAGCCCTTAGCCTTTGCAGTATCTAGTGCCTTCAGCCATTTCTTGATATCATGCCGAGTGCATCGAATTGACTGAAGAATGGCATCTGTGATGCTAGGGACCTCAGCAGGAGGCTGGGATGGATCATCCGCTCAGCACTTCTGGCTGAAGATTGTTGCAAATGCTTCAGCCTTGGAAGTTTCAGCCCATTAAAACAGGTTAGAAGCACACTGAAGTTAATAGTGCTCTGTTTTTTTCAATGAATGACACAGAAGTATGATGGTTGCAAAATTGACTGACAGGGCGTGTCATGCATGCACCAGAAGCATGCATGCTTCTAGCACACAGCCTCTAACTGTGTGTCAGTTGTGCCTCATTTGGTAGCACTTTTGCCTCTGAATCATGATGTTCCAGTTTACAGTCCCATGCCAATAGCTCAGCATTAAAGTCAAGGCTGACACTTCAGTGCAGTACTGAGGGAGCATTGCACTGTCAGAATTGCTGTCTTTCGGGTGAGATGTTAAACAGAGGCCCCACCTGCCTGCTTGGATGGATGTAAAAGATCCAACACATGGCACCATTGTGAAAAAGAGCAGAGGAGTTACCCTTGGTGTCCTGGCCAATATTTACCCCTCAGTATTGCTGATAAAAGACACTTTCTGTCGAAACTTTTCATCTTGCACCCATCAGGACAGATTTGCAACAATACTAAATCTCAAAGGGAGCAACAATTTGTACTGCATGAGAAGAGGGTGCTGATTGGTTGGTAAGTGGACTCTGTTTGGTAGAGGTGTTGCCATGGAGAATGCACCAGTGAAGAGTTAATTGCCAAGCTTTTGTTAAAATTCAAACCAGGCAGGTTGACTCTGACCGGTTAAGGCATTGCCATGGGGACTGAACCAGTGAATGACTGGTCTCCCAAGCTTATGTTTAGCTGAAAAAGGTGCAATACATGGATATAAAAACAAAAAACTACTGTGGATGCTGGAAATCCAAAACAAAAACAGAATTACCTGGAAAAACTCAGCAGGTCTGGCAGCATTGGCGGAGAAGAAAAGAGTTGACGTTTCGAGTCCTCATGACCCTTCAGCAGAACTGAGTATAGTTAGGAGAGGGATACAATACATGGATATGTTTTTTTTTGCAAGAAAAAGGGCCCAGTGTGTGAATATATGTAGCTTTTAGCATGCATAAGTGAGCCACACTACGAAATCGACCAATAACCTTAAATTGATTGTTAGTGTAATTCTTGGTACAATCAGGATTGCTTCGTAAGTGTTGTCCAATCACAGAATCACATCTCATGTTGGACAGTCAGTTTTGAGTTTTACAAACATGGGCTTGTTGGGTACAGTCAGGACTTTGACTGTTGTGAACAGCTGAATTGACGTGCTATTTGATATGATCCACCAATTGTTGGGACATATGGCCTACATACCTGGCATCATACCAGCACTGGAATTCATATACCACAATACTCATTTGTGTGGCTGGCAGAAGGTCTTTTTGGTTTGACAGCAGCATCCTGTTAGTGGAGAATACCACTCGTGTTGCTACTGCTTGGTAGTGGCACGAAATGTCTAGCTTCACCTATTGCTCAAATTTTTGAGACGCCTTACTCAGGTTATCTGAGGTAGACTGGGCACTTTTCAGGACCAATGTGGCAGCCTTAGGTGCATTCATGCATTTGTGCGATATACAGCAAGCAATGATCTAATCAGGGTAGCCATTATCCCGCAGGATGGCTTTGACACGCCCTATTTCAGCATCAAGTTGCATGATGACCAAATGGCTTTGGTTGCCGATAAGGCCAATCTTATAGCACGTGGGAACTGTAGAAATCCCAACATGTATATTGACCAGTGAAGGTCAGCTTGTGGTAGACAGTAGTCAAGAATACATTGGCAGATTTCTCAACTAGCACATTGAGGAAAGGAAGCTCATTTAGTTGCTCTATTTCAAAGATGAATTTGAGCGGAGGATGGAGCCCATTAAGGTGTGTAAGGAAATTTTTACATGCAGCTACAGATTCAAATATAGCAAACCTATCATCTACAATTTGGAAATATGCAGGGGGTAGGATGTTAGGGGCCATTCCACCTAAGACACGTTTCTCATGGAAACTGATGAAGATGTTTACGAGAGCTGAGCCTAGAGGGGATCCCATGGCAACACTGTCTATTTAGGCATACATGATGACATTGAAACTGAACTCAACGGCGTGAGTTGCTGAGTTCATAAGTTCACCGAGTACAGATTCAGAAAATGGCAGTGCGTCTAGACCGCAATGATATAGTGACGTGGTGCAAACATCTATGGCTTCCTTGAGCAGCACATCAGTGAATAGGCTAGCGATGTTGAACAAGCACATGGATATGTCATTGATATTGATATGTAAGTCCCAAATGTTCTTCGCAAAAGTGAACAAATCTTTCACAGTGTATGCCAAAACTCGCTCAGAACTGGTTGTAGCAACTCGCTCAACCATTTAGCCAATTCATGTCACATGAATATCTGGCAGCATTGCAAGGCCTCAAGGCTAAGCCAGATATACATATCTGTAATAAAGGGACTGGAATAGTCATCCTTAACAAGCATGACTATATTGACGAACTGCATGCAGTTCTTAATGAGTCCAAATTTGTATCTATTGGACTTGCTGCTAAGCATGACCCCACAGCCCTGCTCGAACGCAAGTTTCAAAAACACTTATTGGTCTTGTATAATAGCAATGAGCTTCCTGGTGCTGTATGTGAAAGGATTCGCCGTAATGGCTCGTCCATGTATGTATGGGCTGCCCAAGACACACAGAAGTGAAGTCCCTTTATGCCCTATCTTATGTATGGCTGGTTCTGCACAACATGAATTGGCTGAATGGCTGAGTGAGTTGCTACAATCAGTTCTGAGCAAATTTTCCATATACACAGTGAAGGATTCCTTCAACTTTGCGTAGGTCGTACAGGGCTTGCATACCGATAGCAGTGTTGTGTCCATGCGCTCATTCAGCATTGCTAACCTATTCACTAATGTACCGTTCAAGGAAGCCATAGGCATTTGCATCACATTACTATATCATGGTGATGTAGATGCACCATCATTGTCTGAATCTGCATTCATTGAACTTATGAACTCAGCAACTAACACAATTGAGTTCAATTAACCATGTCACCATATCTAGCCAAATAAATGTTGTTGTCATGGGATCCCCTCTAGACCCAGCTCTCACCAACACCTTCATCAGTTTCCATGAGAAACATGTCTTCGAAGGATTGATCCCTAACCTCTTACCCCTTGCATATTTCTCATATATCGATGGTATGTTTGCTTTTTTTTGAATCTGCAGCTGCATGTAAAAATTTCCTTAAAACATCTTAATAGGCTCCATCCTGTGCTCAAATTTACCTTTGAAATGGAGCAGTCAAATGAGCTCCCTTTCCTTCACATGCTGTGCTAGTTGAGAATTCTACCAATGTGTTCTCTACTACTGTATACTGCAAGCCAACCTTCACTGGTTAATATATGCATTGGGATTCCTATAGTGCCACCCACTATAAGATTGGCCTTATTGGCAGCCTCATTGATTGAGTGTCAAATCAACATTAGAAAGAAAAAGAAATAAATCTTGAATTTATATAGTGCTTTTGACAATCACCAAACATTTCAAAGCTCTTTACAACCAATGAAGCACTTCTTGAAATGTAGTCACTGTTGCAATGTTTGAAACATGGCAGCCAAAATAAACTCAGTAAACTCCCACAAATAGCAATGTGATAATGACAAGATAGTATTACTGAGGGATAAATAGTCACTTTGGAGAACAAGAGGACAAGTCCTCCCAAGTGACTATTTATCCCTCAGTAATATTATCTTGTCATTATCACATTGCTATTTGTGGGTCCAAACCATTTGGTCGCCATGCACGCTCAATGTTGAAATAAGTCTCATCAAAGCTATCCTGCAGGATAATGGCCACCCTGGTCAGTACATTGCTCGCTGTATATCGTGCAAGCTCATGAATAGCCCTAAGGCTGCCACTTTTGGTTCTGATAAGTGCCCAGTGTATCTCAGATTACCTGGAAGGGTAAGGTGTCTCAAAGATTTGAGCAGCAGGTGAAGCTAGCTGTTTCATGCTGATACTATGCAGTAGCAACACAAGTGGTATTCTCCATTAACAGGGTGCTGCCATCAATCCAAAGAGTGGTTCTGCCTACCACACAAATGAGTAATGTAGTATCTGAATTTCAGTGCCTGTGTGATGTATATAGGTTGTACGTCCAAACAACTGGTGGATTGTATCAAATAGCATGTCCCTTTGGCTGTTTATAACAAGCAAAGTATTTACCGTACTCAACCAGCCTTTGCTTGCACAGCTCAGAACATAGTGACCAACATTAGATGTGAATTCTGTGATTGGACAACACTTACAAAACAATCCTGATTGTGCTAAGAATTACACTAACAATCAATTTAAGATTATCAGTCAGGTTGCAGTGTAGCTCATTTAAGTGTTTGAGAAGCTACATATATTCACACACAGGGCCTTGCCTTTTGCAAACAGAAAGGACATATCCACACATTGCGCCTTATTCAACTAAACAAATGTTTGGGGGGCAGCCATTCGCTGTTTCATTCCCCATGGTAATGCCTCGATCAGAGTCAACCTGTCTGGTTTGAATTTTAACAAAAGCTTGGCAGTTAACTGTTCCGTGGTGCATTCTCCATGGCAATGCCTCTACCAATCAGGGTCCACTTGCCAACCAATCAGCATCCTCTTCTCATGCAGTACAAACTGTTGTTCCCTTTGAGATTTGGTATTCTTGTGAATCTGCCCTGATAAGTGCAAGACAAAAAACTTCAAAAGAATATCTAATTTTTCGGCAATACTCAAGTTCTGCCCTCCCAGGTGACTACTTGTCCCTCAGTAATATTACCTTGTCATTATCATATTGCTATTTGTGGGAGTTTACTGAGTGCATTCCGGCTGCCATGTTTCAAACATTGCAACACTGATTACATTTCAAAAAGCACTTCATTGGTTGTAAAGAGCTTTGAGATATTTGGTGATTGTAAAAAGCACTATATACATTCAAGTCTTTATTTATTTTTCTTTCTAATGTTGATTTGGCATTCAATTCATCATTTTAGAGCACGCAGGTCCAGTTAAACCCCTCTCATAATCACTTCCAGCTGAACATGTGATCAACTGTGTGAAGAACTCCCACCTTCCAAAAGTGTTATTTAAAGGGACAACCATCCATCTCCCAGGTGAGAGATGCTTTTGACTTACTTTTGCTGGTGCAGAGTGAGTGGAGTACCATGTTGTGCTACTGGAGGAGTTTTTCTAACATTTTGGATTTTCAAATAAATGGTAGTGGAAAGCCTGCTTCAGTAATGGAAGCTATAGTTGCAGTCCTTCTTGAATTGCAGCATGACTTGGAAATGGAGTAGGGGCAGCAGAATGGAGAATTAGTGCAGAGAGGGAGGAGGATGGGTGCTCTCGATAGAAGACCCTACCCACCATTGATCTTTAAGGAGCACGTCTCCTACCTCAACCTCAGAAGTGTCTAAAGCACCTATGTTTCAACAAGGAACTGGTGCTGAACTATGCCACCTCCTGCAATCTGATCTGAAGCCACACAACAAGGAGTAGACAGTTCTGTCGGTGGCTGTCAAGAGCATTGTGGCCCTAAATTTCAATGCCAGTGGATCATTCCAGGCAGTAGCAGGTGAGCTCAGCAACATCCCACAGTTCGCTTTCCATCACAGCATTGGGAGATCACCAAGGCCCTGTATAGAAAGAGAGGAGACTTCACTGTCTTCTCAGTGATCAGAGAGAGGACATGGCTTTGCCAGGTTAGCGGGATTCATAATAGTACAGGGTACGATCGACTGCCCGCATATGGCACTGAAGGTCCCATGTTAGATGTTCTGGAACCACAAAGGCTACCACTGTATCAACATCCAGTTGGTGTGTAACCATGACCAGAAGATCTTCTTGGTGAATGCCCACTATCCTGGCAGCAGCGACAATGCCTTCATCCCGAGCAGTCAGCTATACCTGTCAACAGTAGGAAACAAAATGATAATTATGCAAAAATAAAATGGTTTCTTCAGGCAGCCCAGCGTTTGCCTTTGTTCTCCCGCTGTTGCAGGTCACTGAGGTCTATTGCAGTGAGTCTCCAATCCAATCTGATACGATTCCCTGGTTCAGGACAGGGAGACTATCCCCTGCATGCAATGGATAATGGAGCCACAAATATAGTGGGAGGCAGTGGGTATTTCAAGACAGGCAGAAACCTTGCTCTGCTGTGAAAGGCCCAAATCAGAAATCCTGGGTCAGTATACATATAAAAATGTGCCATTCGTTATAACACGTGTTATAGTCAATCTTCTTTCCCTCGTGTTAAGAGGGGATTTCTTATCTTTTTATAGTGTTTTATTGATAAGTTATCACAACATCAGGAAAGGAGGAAGGGTGGCAGTAGTGATTAAGGAGAACCAAAGGAGTCAAGGACCACTTGACTAGAGCTAAAGAGCAAAAGGTGCAATTACATTGCTTGGTGTAGTCTATAGGCCACAAGCCAGTGGGAAAGATCTATAGGAACAAATTGACAAGGAAATTACAGAGAAGTGCAAGAATTATAGAGTATTTATAATGGGGGACTTTGATTATCCGACTATAGTAGTGTAAAGGGCAGAAAGGGACAAGAGTTTCTAGAGTGTGTTCAGGAGAATTTTCTACCTCAGTATGGTTCCAGTCCAACAAGAAAGGAGGCATCGCTGGACCTGGTTCTTGGGAATAAGGTGTGCCAAATGGATCAGATGTCACCAGGGAACATTTAGGGGACAGTATTTTATGATAAGGTTTAGGTTAGCTATGGAAGTGGACAAGGAGCAATCCTGAGCAAGGATAATTATCTGGGGGAAAGCCAATTTCAGTGGGGTAAGAATGGGTCTGGCCCAGATAAATTAGAATCAAAAATTAGCAGACAAAACTGTAACTGAACAATGGGGCTCTTTTAAAGAAGAGAAAGTTCAAGTACAGACTCAGTATGTTAACTTGAAGGGGAAAAGTGTGGCAGAGCTCCCTGGATGATAAAAGACATAGAAATTAAGATGAAGCAGAAAGAATGTGCTTATGACAGATGTCAGGTAGGTAATAGAGTTGAGAATCAGGCCAAATATGGAAGGTTCAGAGTAGAATTGATGAAACAAATAGGAGGAGCAAAGAGACAGTATCGGAAGAGACTGGCAACTAACTTAAAAGAAAACCAAAAGTCTTCTAAAGGTATTTAACAGTAAAAAGGGTGGTAAGAGGAGGAGTGAGGCCAATTAGGGACCAAACGGGATTTACGCATGGAGGTAAGGAGCATAGCTGAGGTATTAAATGAATACTTTGTATCTGTTTTTAACCAAGGAAGAAGATGCTGCCCAGGTATAGTGAAAGAGGAGGTAGTTCAGATATTTGAAGGGTTTAACATTGATAAGGAGTTGGTATTGGACAGGCTGTCTCTCATTAAAGTTGATAAGGCACCAGGATCAGATGATATACATCCAAGGATACTGAAAGAAGTGAGAGTGGGATTTGTAGAGGCACTGGCCATAATTTTCTAATCATGGACTAAAGCAGTGATGCCAGAGGACTGGAGAATTGCAAATGTTACACCTTTGTTCAGAGTGCAAAGATAAGCCAGCAACAATAAACCAATCAGTTTAACCTTAGTGGTGGGGAAGCTTTTGGAAACAATAATTCAGGGCAAAATCAATAGTCATTTGGACAAATACAGGTTAATTATGGAAAGCCAGCATGGATTTGTTAAGGGCAAAATCATGTTTAACTAACTTGCCTGACTTTTTTGAAGAGGTAACTGAGAAGGTTGATGAGGGTAACGCTGCTGATGTGACAAACATGGACTTCCAAAAGGCAATTGATATAAAGTGTCACACAACAGACTTGTGAGCAAAGTTAGAGCTCATGGAATAAAAGGAACAGTAACAGCATGGATACAAAATTGACTAAGTAACAGGAAACACAGAGTAGTGGTGAAGGGTTGTTTTTCAGACTGGAGGATGTTTTATAGAGGAATTCCCCACAGATCGATGTTAGGACCTCTGCTCTCCCTGATATATAATAATGACTTAACCCTTGGTACACAGGGAACAATTTCACAATTTGTAGATGACACAAAATTTGGAAATATTGTGAGGCATGAGGCGATAGTGTAGAATTTCATAAGGACATAGACAAGTTGGTGGAATGGTGGAACAAGTGGAAGATAGAATTTAATACAGAGAAGTGTGAAGTGATTCATTTTGGTAGGAAAGACATAAACAATATGAAATAAATGGTACAATACTAAAGGTGGTGCGGGAGCAGAGGGATCTGGGTATATATGTGCATAAGTCATTGAAGGTGACAGGACAGATTGAGAGAGCAGTTAATAAAGCATACAACATCCTGGGCATTATGAATAGGGGCATAGATTACAAAATAAAATAAGTCATGTTAAACCTGTATAAAACATTGGTTCGGCCTCACTGGAGTATTGCGTCCAGTTCTGGGTACCACACTTTGGGAAGGATGTGAAGGCATTAGAGATGGTGCGGAAAAGATTCATGAGAATGGTTCCAGGGATGAGAACATCAGTTACATAGAAAGGCTGAAGAAGCTGGGACTGTTCTTGGAAAAGAGAAGGTTGAGAAGAGATTTGATAGTGGTATTCAAAATCAAAGTGTGGTCTGGGCAAAATAGATACAGAGAAACTGTTCTCATTGGTGGAAGGATCGAGAACCAGAGGGCATGCATAGATTTAAGGTAAATGGCAAAAGAAGCAAAGGCGGCATAAGAAAAAAACTTTTTCATGCAGTGAGTGGTTTGGATCTGGAATGCACAACTTGAAAGTGTGCAGGTGGCATGGTCACCTGAGGCTTTCAAAAAGGAATTGGATCATTATCTGAAAAGGAAAGATTTGCAGGGGAGCGGCACTGGGTGACTTGCTTCTTCAGAGGGCCAGCACAGACAGGATAGGCCAAATGGCCTCCTTCTGTGCTGTAACCATTCTATGATTCTATCAAGTAAACATAAAAAAATCTTGAATTCTAAAATATTGATAAAAATCACTTTGAGTGTGGGAATTATCAGATTGTGATTCGCAAGGTGAAAAAAGGCTGTTAGAGCTAAGTGGTTTGGCAAACTTCTCTGAATTATTAATAAACACTACAAATTTAAATCTGGACACCCAGCTTGCTTGAAGTGCTCTTTTAAAACTACTCCCAAAATGATGGAGACACAAAATAAATATCTAGGGAACACCAGAAAAGGATAAGTCAAAAGTACTTCAACATTAAAGGTCATTCGGACTCGAAACGTTAACTGTGCTCCTCTCCGCAGATGCTGCCAGACCTGCTGAGTTTTTCCAGGTATTTTTGTTTTTGTTTTAGTACTTCAACATTCTCATGTTTTCATGTTCAATGTTTTCATTACTTTGTTTCTGAACCTCATCTTGTGCATTTGTGAATGTTATCTCATTATTACACCTTGGACAGGGAAGCAGAAATGCCACTGTTAAAGCAATCAAATTCCTGTACATTATCTCCCAATTGAGCCAAAATATATACCTTTGTTCTCCTTGGTCAGCTTATCAGCCATTTCCCAGTAGTCGTAACTGTAGAGAATGCTGTTGGTGATGTAGACATGGTTAGCAGCCAACTGATGGATACGCTGTGGAATGTTAATGGTTGAAGAGGGGGATGATCCAATGTTACTTGAACTGCTCCCATGTGGTCCAGCTGAACTAACAAGAGAGGGCGTAGACAACATTGGTGAAGATGTTGTTATGCACCTAGAATGGCAAATATAAATATAGCTAAAACAGTACAGAAAGAACACCAGCAGCTTTTCTTCATAAAACTGAAGAATTTTATTTTAAAAAGTAATTTTTTGAATTGTGAAGGTTTTGGGGGCTATGTCAGATTTTTTCTGAGATTTTAGGTTGACAGAAAAGAACGTAAGAACTTAGGAAATCCGAGTAGGAGTAGGCTACATGACCCCTCAAGCCTACTCCACCATTTAATAAGATCATGGCTGATCCTTGATATCAACTTCACTTTCGTTCCTGATCCCCATATCCTTAATTCCCTCAAAATCCGGAAAATTATCGATCTCATCCTTGAATATACTCAACTACTGAGCATCCACAGCTTACTGGGGTCGAGAATTCCAAACTTTCACAATCATCTCAGTAAAGAAATTTTCCTCATCTCAGACCAAAATGGCTGACCCCTTATTCTAAAAGTATGCCTCCTAGTTCTAGAATCTCTAGCTAGGGGAAACAGCCTCTCAGCATTACCTTGTCAAGTCCTCTCAGAATCTTTTATGTTTCAATTAGATCACCTCTCATTCTTCTAAATTTTAGGGATTAAAGACCCATTCTATCAATCTCTCCTTATAGGACAACCCTCACATCCTAGAAATATGTACAGCTGCTCCTGCATTATTCAATCGTTTGTTTTCACCGTAGACTTAGTGTGGCCACCAGCATCACCTTATTTCTTCTTTGGCTTTCTTCAAGCCTTCCTCTGACCATGTATCAATGTCATCCACCCATCCAATTTTTCTTCTTCCTTTTCTGTTTTTGCCCTCAGTTTTGTCCTTCAATTGTTGCCAGGACAAGGCTGTTGAATCTTCATTTCCAATGTCTCTACTTGGCTATCTTTCTTTCTCTAACTGTACTTAGCAACACTTTTGATTTCTGAACTTCTACTCTTGATCTACTCACTCATTTTCATCTTTCTGTCCATCCAGCTGACTCTGAGCATCCTCCACCATACCCACATTTCAAAAACAGTTACCCTCCTCTCACCCTCTTTCTACAGGGTCCAACTCTTGCATCCACAGAGTGCAACACTCCACATTAATGACTATACTAGATGTTTTTCAGCTTCATGCTGATGCTTTTGGACTTCCAGATGCTACTTAAGTCACAGGTCACGCCTCTTTCCATAGCTAATCTAACCTGGGTTTCATTCTTGGGTTATCACCGAGCGAAGGTACTTGAAATTATCCACTGCCTCCAATCTTGACTTTTCATTTGCCATTTAGAGCCTTAATGTTCATCTTTGCCTATTTATGTTCAGACTAAAAGACTCATTGTGTTTTTTGACTTGGCCTGCTATCATCTCCAGCTCTTACTTTGTTCTACCCAGGTAGGAATAATGTGGTCTGTAAGTACAGGTCCTTTTGAGAGTAAACATATCCTTTGAGGTGTTTGTGGACATGAACATGTATCTTCATGATTTGGTTTTCTTTATCCACTTCACTTAGCACTTTGGAAATACAGAAAGAGATTCCCATCCTCCCAACTAAGTTAGCTATAACATGTACTGCAGCAGTATCATAGAATGATATGGCACAGAAGGAGGCCATTCAGCCATAATGCCAATGCTGGCTTCTTGAAAGAGCTATCCAATTAATCCTACTCTCAGGCTACATCCCCATATCACTGTATTTCTCTTCAAATATCTATTAAATTTCCTTCTGAGAGTCACTCTTGAATCTCCTCCACTACCCTTTCAGGCAGTGCAGGTGACTGACCTGTAGTTGCTGGGTTTATCCCCTTCTGTCTAAGTAGGGATGTAACATTTGCAATCTTCCAGTCTTCCTTCACTGGCCCCATATTTAAGGAGAATTGGAAGATTGTGGACAGAGCCTCTGCAATTTCCACCCTTACTTTTTTCTTTTACAGTGAATACTGCCAACCTTTTTAAGTATCTCCTCTTTAATTTTTACCTATCCAGTTTCACTGTTACCCCTTCCTCTACTGTAACCGTAACATTGGCAGCATTTTCTTCTCCAGTGAAGACAGATGCAAACTACTCATTTGGTACCTCAGCTATGCCCACTGCCTCCACAAGATGATCTACTTTTTAGTCTCTAATCAGCCTAACCCTTTCTTTCACTACCTTTTTACTATTTATATGTTTATAAAACACTTTGGGTTTTATTTTATGTTAGACGCTAATCAATTCTTTTAATCTCTATTTGCCCCACTTATTCCCTTTTTTAGACCTCCTCTATAGTCTATATTCATTTTGGCCCTCTTCTGTGTCAACAAGCTTACAAGTAATTGGCAAGTGCATTTAAACAAAATAAAGGTTTCAACAAAAAGAAAAAAGTGTAGAGAGAAGAAATTGCTGGACTTTCAATTCCTCAATTGGATAAGCGCTCACTGTCAAAAATCTAGATGTCAATATTGAAGCAAACAACAATGGCAAGCTAGCTTTATAACATGTGCCCATTTCAAATGGGTTAATTGCACGCTGGAGATAGGGCCACACTAAAACCGTGAAATTCAGTGTGTTATGATCTCTGTAGAGACAGAAAACTTTAATTATAACTTCCAGTTAATAGCTGAAAGCATGATGTTGCAAGATTTCACATTTTAAGACTGTTACTGTAACAAAAGGCTGGAAGTACTTTTGACTAAACATTATCATTGTAGGCAACTTATACTTCAAACCACAAAACAGAACATGCCCATTTTTCTTTTAACACAATCAAAAACACGCTCCACAGATATGCTTTACACTGTCCTTTAAGCAAACATTCAATTCCTCTGGAACCAGGTGAAGGTGATTCTTAGCTCCCGAAGATTTAATTCTGTTCTTTTCCTTTCTCATCCAGGGGAAATTTAATCTTGGAAATGTCTTTCATGGTGAGGTTTTTCCCTGGAGGTTCTTCCTCTACTGCAAAATAGGCAAATCTTCCAGCCTTGTTTTAACTCCTCATGAATTTGGTCTTTTCAATCCAATCATGAGCTCCATCTGCATTCCTGCATGGTGAACCACAGTGATTTGCTGCCTATAGCTGTACTTCCTCTCCCAGATTCCTGCAGACTAACCTTGTCTATGAATTTTTGCAGATATCTTAGACCCTTTCCCTCGCAAAGCCCATATCCATGACAACATGAATCACATGGGCCTTGTATCCAGATAGAAATACTGATTAACTATCCTTGAGAACCCAAGTCTCTTTTACCTTGGTAATAAATGGAGAGTTTAAAGCACAACTGTTTACAACCCAACATTCTCAATGCTTTTCTGGGACTTTGGATGCTCACAGTCTATCCACTGTTAGCACACAGGCTGCTGCCATTGTCTCCAAGGGTAAGCACATTGCATCTTTTTCCCAGTAAAAAGTCTGGGCCCCATTTAACCTCTAACAATCAAATCATCAGGCTTGCTGTCCAGAAGACTTCAGAACACGTGACATAACTCCCTCCATTTTACCTTAAATTAAAGACACGGTCCCAAAACAGTCTTTTAAATCTCATAATTGTAATAGGTGAAGGACTTAATTTAATAATTGAGGTAATAATTATTGCCTGCAGCAAGGCCTCATGCAAAATTGCCCATTGGAAAATCATGCAAACAAATCAGGTGCATGTGGTGAGGTGCTGGATTTTCTAAACCACGCCTGCCACCAGTGATGCTCTGTGCTGCTGGTAGAACCTTATAATTGATAGGATCTGAAGTCATCAACATATGGAATAGATTACCATTTAGCACTATAAATACTTAGCAAGCTGAAGCATTGCAAGGGAATTAAGTTGATTGCTGACTCAGTAGGAGTTAGTTAGGAAGAGATGAATATGTTGCAGGAAATAAAAATGGGAAATGGTTGGTTAATGAATCAGGTCCTGGACAACATATGAGCTTAATGGCTTTTATTATTATTATAATAAGCTTACATGCACCTGATAGGATGTAGATGCTGTGGAGAAGATTCTGAGTTGGTTATTGTAGATGATTCCAGGTTTCATATCATTGAGTTATAAGGAGAGCTGAAGGAAGTTGACTGTGTTGGTACTGTACAAATAACATTTTGAAATAATGAAGCAAGCAATATTGTGAAAGGAGGGAGATATTTTGAGTGACAAGCACAATGTTCATTTATATCCCATTCTTCCCAATTATCTCCTCTTTCCTGAAGACAGTAGGGGTAATTTTCCCCAGATACTTTAAATACCTCCAAGATAGCTAATAGAAGGCCTTAAGCTGCAACCTCGGCTTAGACAAGAACACAACACCAGAGATAGGAGTTGCAGTAGACCATACTGCAGTCCAGCTTGCTGTATTTTAGCCTGCTTTTTGTGAAAGTATTAATCTCGCTGAAGGAATGGAATTCTGCCTTATGAACAGTCACTTGGAGGATCAATAAGGGGTTGATTGGCAATTAAATTGCCTGCTAGTGCTCATTAAAGAGGCTGCACACTATTTTGGCGGATGGAGCTTGACTTAATCTCTCCTAACAGTGATCAGCTAATTGGGAATTAACTTGTTGCAGAGAATTTCGAGCACTACTTAAATGTCTATCACATTTTACTGTTCACTTGCTGCTCAAGGTTTCAAAAAGACTTTTGAGACACATCTGGAAACTTTCTGGAACACTTTGTCAAAATTTCAGCAAAATACTATCAATATTCATTGTGGAAATTTGCTGAGGTCTTTTCCTAAAATGCTTTAGTGTTGTGCTACTCCATCTTACTGGGAACCTTATAGGAGTCATCCGGTGAAAAGGAGTACTTAGTCATTGGTATCTTGCTAGTGGCCTTCAGGTGGAAACGGAGAGGGACATGAGTCCAGGCAGAGCAGCACCAACTGCTGTAGGATTGAGGGACAGGGGGGTGAGGTGGACTCCTTCTTCCTGTGGGTCAAGGCATCCCTGCTCATCTGGACCTTCTCTACCAGGGCCTCTGGTGCCATGTCTGAGAACCTATGCAGCCTCTCATTCTATCCTGCAGCCATCCTGAAAGCTGCTGCTCTGTGCCAGTCAGACCTCTCTACAGCTTCAGTGGAAATGGGTGAGTACAAGCTACCTATACACCTCCAGGAAAACTATGTCTAATTGCGTTGGCTTCAAAACTTGTGGCACATTTAAATCATGATAATCACCAATCAGCCCAAAAAATGCCTGCTAAATTCATACTTTTAAACTGGCATTTCTTATTAGTATAGCAGCCATTTAGTACATGTTTTCACTTTTGGGGCCAGAGTAATTTCCATTGGCTCCTCTTGGAACAAAGGTCTAGATACCACAACACCTTTTGATCACTTGCCCCACTGCCAAACTACTGAGAGCTAATGTAAACCTGAGATACTCCTAGTTATGATGACTCATTGCATAAATTTCCTGAGAAGGCAGGTAAGCCTTGGAAATTCATTTTAATTATGGCAGGTGGGTGTTAGTGAAAGGTAGCAAGGAGTCATATTGAACCCATAATTGCTTGGATGGGAAACCAATCTCACTATAGCCAATAGCAGGCTAGAATCATCACTAATCAGACCAGGCTCTAGAGTTGCTGAACCATCTTGATCAGACCTGCACTGTACCTGGAGGAAGATCTTTGATGGCTTCATGTTATTCAGGGATATGACTGCCTATCTGTAGGGCAGGGGGTGAACACCTGCTTCATCAGCTTGGACCAGGAGAAGGCCTTTGACAGGGTGATACACAGCTACATGATGTACGTGCTCTCCAAAATGGGGCTTGTGGAGGGGATCCGCAATTGGATCCAACAGCTCTACACCAACATCAGTGGTGGAGTTTAAATCAATGGGCTGGAAATCAGAAAGCGTTCCGATCAATTATGGAGTCAGATGGGGCTGTCTTCCATACCCTGTCTTGTTTGTGTGCTGTATTGAACCTTTTTCAATGTCCATTAGGAAGGATGCAGGTATAAGGGAGGTGACAAGCCCAGGCAGCAGATGCACTCAGGTCAAAGCCTCTCTGCGCATGGACGATGTTGGTCTTCTACTCAGATCTGCTGTTGGTGTGCAGGCTGATGAGCATCTGCGGCAAGTTTGAAATAGTCTTGGGAGCCAAAGTAAATCACACCAAGAGCAAGGTCATGTTCTTGGGCCACCCAATCCTTTGTCCCCCTTCACGCCAGGTCAGGCTACATGAAAGTGCTGGGGATATGGTTCGAAGGGGCCAGAGTGTCACAATAAACTGGAAAGGTCATATAATCATGGTGAAATAGAAACTGGGCATGTGGGAGCAATGCTCCTTCTCCACTGTGGGTAAGAACCTGGCCATCAGGTGCGAGGCGCTCTTGGTGCTGCTCTACGTGGCACAGGTATGGTCTGTACCCTGCTTCTGTGCCTTGGTGGTCACACAAGCCATCTTCTGCCTTTTCTGGAGATTGAAAATGGACCATGTCCACAGGGGCACAATGTATAAAACTCTAAATAAAGGAGGAAAAAAAGTACCCAACATCACCCTCATCTTGATGGCCACCTTTGTGTGCATCAAGCTATGTGTAGACCCTTGGTGCACAAACACTAAGGCCAGGATTTTTGCTCCCTGGTCTGGAGGCAGAGATGGAACTTTTCCTGGCTCCGCCAGACTGACTCGGGAAAAAGAGGCCCGGAAGTTGGAGTTTTCATTCTGGCAGTGGTGGTGGGGGGGTGATGGACGCTGGATAAGAAAGTGGGCCCACTGCCCCAGAAACTAGTGTGGGGGCTGTTAGGTGCAGAGGTGGGCTGGGCAGAAGGCCTGCCTCTGCAATCTGGCACTTTGTTGAATTTAAGAAAAAAATGAACAAAACAAACAAATCCTTCCAGCCCTCACTCTTCAATCCCACCCCACACACAAACATTCCCCATACTGCAACCATGCCAACACATGACACCTCACCCACCCCCCATGGCCCCTCAAATCTTATGCCACCTTATACCCCTCAACCAACACCTCATGGCTGACATACCCCCATGCCACCTTATGCCCTCTTTCCATCTCCATGGCCCCAATGCCACCCTATGCCCCTATACCCACCCTCGATCTGTAGTTTAAATTAGAAGCCATCTACAAAAATAGTGTTTCATCAATGGTGCTTTTAGTCCATTTGTTACAGTAATCATCTTAGAACGTGAAAATTTGATATGTCATTCTTTCAGTTTTAACTGGCAGTTTGAATTTCTTTTTAAAAGTTATTAATCTCCATGAGGAAGGAAACATTCCCTATGTGCCCATGTAAAAGTTGAGTTTTTGAGACCAATTTTTGAGGCAAAAAAAACAAGGTTGACTTTTACATGAATAATATTTTCGAGGGACTGACATGTATGCTTGATTTGGGCCCACACAGCAGGAAATAAAGACCAAAATGAAATCTTGAGTAAAATTTGAAAAAGGCATCGGGTGAAATTTTCTGTCCCTGCTGGTGTCGGGCGTGATCAGTGGCGTGAGCGCACAATATGCGTGATCAGTTTTAGGATGACGGGAAACCACCTTGCCATCATCCGCTCAGCCTGCCAACGGCAGACCATGTTTCCTATCATTGATGGCGGGAACCTCATTGTAATACATCAGCATATCATTATCAGGCCAGCCCACTGGAATCATCCCCCACCCTCCGCTGGATCATCCGTCCACGTCGGCGGCTTGATTCACAACAGCACATAAAAGGCGTGCACTTGGCAGCCTGCACTTTGAGGGGAACCCGGAGGTGAATACACAGTAACGTTCTGCTGCGCTCGCCAGGATCGCCTGTTGGATTCAAGCTTCAGGGGTGGCGGGGAGTCAGGGTTAAGGGCAACCCTGCCATTGAGGCAACTGGTGACGGGGTGGGGGATTAAGGGCAGCCCTGCTGTTGAGGTGACTGGTGGAGGGGGAGGGGAGGGGCAAGGGCAGCCCTGCCGTTGAGTATAGCGCTTTCGGGGTGAGTGGTAGGGTAGGAGAAGGAAGTGGCCATGCATTAGGGAAACCTGTATAAAGTGACCATTCCTCTGCAACTGAGACAGTTCAGTCGCAGCCACATTGATATGATTGGGGTCGGGCTCCTAGCTTATCTGCCCACTTAAGTAACACAGAGGCATCAAAGTGCCACCAAATGCTCCAGAGCTTCCCCTCTGAACCCCCGGCAGAGAGTGCAAAGTCATGAGCATTTTAGTGCACTGCCGAACAGTTGGATGATGGCACACGTTGTACAATCTTCACGCTAAAGCTAGCCATGGAGCAGTTACTGCTGGAGGCGCTCACAGCACCTTGCAATGTCAGCATCCAGGCTTGGACCAGTCTCTCCCAAGGCTTAAGTCAACAGGACAACCATGCAGTGCACTAATCTCTGGCCATCCAAGTGGTGGTCAGCACTCTCCGGGAAGCGTAAAGGGGCTGACGCGCTTAACCAGGACATATTCTTAGTACACCCATGCTAACCACGTGTCTCTCTCCTTCATCCTGCAGGAGGATTACATCAGGATCATGGAGCCTGGTGAACTAGCTGTATGCCCGATGGTGTACAGAGCACGAAGATGACAGAGGAGAGAGCGACTGAGGCTCCTGGTTGCACAGAGCAGCAACCTCAGGAAGCAGAGGTGGCTGGGGCTCCCGTACACACCACCAAAGAGCCACAGTGAGCCGTCACAGGCCGATGCCTAGCAACACTCAGGGTCCATAGATGCTGCCTTTCATTCCTGCAGGTGACCAAGAACCAGTGTCGCCACAGACTCTGCACATCTAGGGAACTGGTCGGTCACATCTGCCAGCTACTGCAGGATTTTGCACCACGGGGACATAGAAGGCATCCACTGCCTGTGGCCATGAAAGTGACTACAGAACAGTCATATTACTTCTTTGAAAGCTTCAATTCTTTTTGACTTATAGATATTGAAAACATTGCAAGAAGATCAGTTAACTTGAAATAGTTCTGCTTATAGTTTGAAGATATGAACATATGGATTAGGAACAGGAGTAGGCCATTTGGCCCTTCAAGCCTGCTCCACCTAAAATATTTACAAGGTCATGGCTGATCTGATTGCATTCTCTACTTACAACTCTATGTTCCTGTCTAGCCCCTATATCGTTTGAATCCCTTGTCAATCAAGAATCTATCTAATTCAGCCTTGAAAATTTTCAATGACCTTGCCTCCACTGCTGTCTGGGCAAGAGAATTCCACAGTCTAAAGACCCTAAGAAAAAAATTGTCATAAATGGGAGACCCCTTATTTTTAACTGCGTTCCCTGGTAAGGCACATGAAGAGCCACTTTCATGGGTATTGTCTGAAGAAATGCAAGCTGTAGTACTGGGCAGAATATTCAATTGGGGTAGAGTGGGTGGGCATCAAATGAGCACTATTGGCCTCCCATTATAGACCCCATTTAGTTTTTCTTTTCAAATGGGATATATAACGGGAGCCAATCCAATATTACCTGCTTTATGTCACCACTGAAGTTGATCTCTCTGATCATTGTTTCAGGTTTACTTTTGCAAAGTTTCATTTTCAGTCAGAAGAAAGAAAAGCATACTTACTTGCCACTGGTACCCCACATGTTTGAAGTTTTAGCTGTTTCACCAGAATCCTGTAGCATTAAAATAAATCTATTTTAGACAGAAATATTCATTTTTTTGTGTGTATGAATAACCATTTTTTGTGTTTTATTAAATCAAATTTATTCAGATCAACAATACAACTTATCAAAAGCAATAGGATATTAGGTGAGTCATTAGAGGAGCATCTAGATAGGTTGAATAGTTTTTCTGACAGAA
The DNA here is from genome assembly GCF_964194155.1 of Cetorhinus maximus. NCBI lineage: Eukaryota > Metazoa > Chordata > Chondrichthyes > Lamniformes > Cetorhinidae > Cetorhinus > Cetorhinus maximus. The sequence goes on along the minus strand of NC_135885.1, from coordinate 66,751,996 downwards.
TGTTACAGCACAGAAATAGGCCGTTGAACTCGTCAAGTCAGCATTGGTGTTTTTCATCACATCATCTAAACAAATCCCACCCTTTGCTTTTTCCCATACTCATCAATATTCCTCTTTTCTCAAATAACTAATACCCATTAAAAAAACTAAAAAATAGTTTGTTACAGAGAATTCCACATTCCAAGTACCCTTTGTGTAAATTATGTGTTATGTGCGAGACACCAAACCTGGTGTACTCTTTGACTGGAATCGATTTGTAATTCCAGAATGATGACTTAATCCTTGAATTTAATTTAATAGCAATACCCTAATACAAATTACCTGAAATTCCTCCTAAGTTAAATAGTCAAAAATCCTGAAACATGAAATAGGAAACAAAAATTGAACTACAATTCAAATTTCAAAAGTTCTGTACATCATGTGCTTGTTTTTCTTGAAAATTCTACTTCATTTTTTTTGTTTAGTAAGTTCTGGCCTTCTTTAAAGTTTAAGTTTTTGATCTTTGATATCTGAGCAGAGACTTCAGCAGTTGCGCTGCTTAAAGTGACCCTCAGTGAAACACTGTTAAGATGATTAAGCTGGAAGTGAGTGAAGCACTGTAAACAAAAGCCCGGTGGCAGTAGTTTCCAATGGATTCTTTAGTCTCAAGCAGCTCTCTCTCATCAACAACATGACATGAACTCCAAGAGTCGAATGGCCTCCTTCTGTGCCATAATGCCTCTATGACTCTATAAGCTAGCTAATGTAAAAATCATAGTAAAGTCCATGATAAACAGATACACTGAAGAATTTGTTGAATTAACTCTAGTTCCACGGTTAATGCTGAACTAATTGAATTAATTTTGTTAAGGAAAGCTGTAACATCTTTCTTTGAAGGTTTGTTAACAAGTTTAATGAAAAGGCAATGCAGAAAAAAATGGCATTTTCAGCACATATCCAAATTTTCCATCGGTTTTAACACATACCTTAATGGTCATTATTGTGAAAAGCAACAGCAGAGAATAGTTGTCTATATTCCTTGAAACCACATTCTTATATTTAATGTTATAATCCTGGTATCAGACATGTACGTAATTGTGCCCATGATATCCCATACCTATTAATCTTCCTTATTCCATTCACTTGTTTAGTGACTTCATTCTGACTTTAGCCACCAATCATTTTTTTACAAATGGAACCAGATAAAAACTGATTCAATGGCACAAAGTTCTACAAAAAATCTGCTTAAAAATTACATTTGTTGTGAAAATTGGTTTTGCTACACATCAGACAAATATATTAAAAAAATCAATACCTCTTTTTGTCTAAAACTGCAGCAATGGTCGGTGTGTTTGAACTTAAGTGGTTGACTGCAGTACTGGTGTGTGTACAGGTCCTTCTGATGCACAGCAGCTTGTGCAGTACTACTGTTTAGTACTTCTTTCCTGTTACACTAGGTCAGAGGGCAAAGGAGTATTGTTAATTTGGTCAGAGAGTCTTCTGTCAATGACTAAATGAAAGAACAATAAGGTTTACAACGTGTGCCTCTGTTGTAGACAACATACAATTTTCTAATGAGCATGTCTGTGGGCAAGATTCCTGAGCTAAACCTGCTTTTGTGGAAAATGGCTTTACTGTCTATAAGAAGAAAATCAGTATTACTGATATTCCAAATAGCATTCAGAGTATAAATGTCATTTTCAGAAAACTGTTTCTCAATAGTGCAGCTTATAATTTTTTCTACCAATTTAGGAATGTTTTACCAGAGGATTTAATTTTCTTTTCCGAGCTGGTAATTTCTAATCCCAGGATTGACTTTCACTGTGAGAGTTACACTGGAAATTCCTTCTCCTTAGTCCAAGCTAGGTGAATCTTTCAGCCTCTGTTAGATCATCATGAGCTTGGTCTCTTCAACCTGAACACGAGCTTCCACCCACATTCTATGTGGTGAACAATAGGGTCAGAATTTTCTCTGCTTCAGGTGCAGGACTGGCTGCATCTGTATTCCTGCTCTCTCACAGATTCTTGCACACTGACTTGTGTCTATCAGATTCACTGATATCTTAGGAAGCCCTGTATACAACAATGACTTTCTGTGGACTTCTCCCTTCCTAAAGTTCATTTTCATGGCATCATAATGGGTCTTGTATGCAGTTAGTGATCCTAATTAACTATCCTTAGATCCCCAACTCCATTCTATCTTGGAATTAAACAAACAGTTCAAAGTACAACTGTTTATAAAACATAACATTCTTAACACTTTCTTGTGAGACTCAGAGACTAACAGTCTACCCACTGTTAGCACAGATGGTCTTGCCATTGTTCACAGGTGTGAACATCTTGCACCTTCTCAGCAAGTCTCTTGACTTGGGCCCCTCTTGCCCCAGGATTGTTGTCTGGCAAAGTTCAGAGCGGGACACATGAACATTTCATTCCTCTATTTTACCTTAAATTAAAGAGACTGTCCCAAAACATAACAATCTTATAAACTTTATATTTGTAACAACTGCAAATATATCCTTGACTCATCTCTCATTGTCTTCTGTTTTGAAGAAACACAGAATCCCTAATAGCCATATACTGGATTCCCTAGGAAATTACCTTAATCCTTTATTTGGTGAAATATCAAGCCTGAATTGAAGTTAAAAGTTAGTGAATAGATTGAGAACAAAACTATCATTTAAGCTATATTCAATCGCTCCAATTATATTCTCGCAATGGAGTGAGAGTTAGAGTTTATGAAGTAACAGAAGATTCAGAAAATGTATCAAATATTTACCTTGAAATAGTTGATCAGGGCTTTAGAATATTTAACAGCATTATCCCTCTTAAGTCTGAACATCCTCCAATAAAGAAGTGCCAAACAACGATAACTGCAGAGATCAAAAGTGAAGATGTCATAAACTGTGCTCAGACTTACAATTCAGACATGTAAATGGTGCATGCTGATATTCACACTTATCTAATCTACATCTAAAAAATGAGAATTCAAAAATTCTCATCTCTAACCTAAAACATTTTAATTCATTACTATAGCTTTTTAAAAACAGCATCTTTCACACCAACAAATAAACAAAAGGAAATACAGTGGCCTGATGTTGGTGTAACAATAGCAGCAAGGCTATGAGCATCATTGCTATTACAGGGTAATTCTGACAACTTCTAGTGTCCGCACATGTGCAGGTATACATGGAACTCTTCTGTCAGAGATATCCTGCTCCCCCATATAAAGCCTTATCTATGTAACCTTTCAAACAAGTAAGGTAAGGTCCTTGCTAATAGACTCAGCATTGAAATCACTGTAATAGCATGAACCTGTGGTATTTACCTACTAGTTCTGCAATGAAGATGGGTAAAAAAAAATTAGGACTAGAACATTCAGGAATGAGTTTTAAAGGTGTGATAAATGATAATTACTGCTAAAGAGCCCGTGTGGCCATGAACAATTAATTATATAAGTATGGAGTCTCATTCTTTCAGAGGAAAATCAATGTTGCAATTTTTTTTTAGAGAAAGTACCATGTTTTTTTTTAAACAAAAACAGAATTACCTGGAAAAACTCAGCAGGTCTGGCAGCATCGGCGGAGAAGAAAAGAGTTGACGTTTCGAGTCCTCATGACCCAGTTTTTTCTGTTTTTCTCTATATCTCTCTCCCTTAATCCCATTTGTATACCCCAATCTTTATTTTGACTTCACTTCTGTACATTATTTAATTATAATTTATATTGCCTGGTTTAATTCTTGGTTTGCATTCTACATAGCTCGGTGAGGATACTTTAATCTCATTAGTTGAAGTTCCTTGCTGTTGCTTGTCTACAGACACCACAGGCCTCTGTAGGGAGTGCCACAATGGATCAGACACCTAATTAGTGAAAATTCCCATTGACAAGTCCATGAAAATTCCCTGGGCAACAGTACTAGAGGTGAACAGAGAAACATGTCCCTTTGCCACTGACAGAAATATCCAGGCCAATGACATCTGGAATGTCACAAAGGATATTAAGAAAAATATGATATGAAACAAAATATAGTATTCATAATTAAATAACATTGATTGCTAAATTTAGGAAATGTTTGGACCATTTTTTTCATAGAAGGATTTAGAAAATGTTAAACTTAAGTGGTGCATTTTAACTTCAAGTAGATTCATGCTGATTTGGAAATCTGCTTACAGCAATATGCTGCAGCCACTGTGGCAAGGAGTAATGTATGTATTAATGAACCATGCATTGCATATGTGTTTCCATAATGACCTGGGACAATAGGTTCCTATGAAAATCCACACATATATTTCATGGGAATGACCTATTAATCTGAACCATCCAAAAATCCATGCTCGAATGGGAAGGGGTCATGGGTGGATGGTAGTTGATTTTAGTGACAGGCTTACTTGTGAATAATGTAATGGGGAAGAAATTGGAGGGGCAGCTCACCCACTTCCTGTGATTTGAAATAACAAAAATGAGAGATAAACAATGTTGAAGGTCAATCTGTTAGATCTGTTGTGGGAGAAGAGTCTAGCAAGTGAAAACTTACTGATCATAAGCGTTGACCTGGTCAGGCCCAGAAAACCAACCAGGAAAAGTTAAGTTGGTCCACTAATATGGGATAATGTGGTTTATTCATTTTTTATTCATGGGCAGAAGTGAAATGAGTGAGTTTCGATCATAATTGTCATTCTGTGCTTTCACTTGCTATCTAGTAATCTGGAAGAATTGGATAAGTGTATGCAAGGGCACAGGTGGAAGGTGTGAACTCCAGTTCATATCACACCATTGCATAATTAAATATTGGGCAGTTACAGGCTCAACCCTAAATGTAAAATGCAAAGATTGCTTACAGGAGCAACCAGTACCTCTGAACCAGAGAGAAATTTGTAACGCATTGTGAACATCACAAAAGTCAAATAAACCAAAGCAAAATATGTAAAATGTGAAAAAGCATAAAACATGCTTTCAAGTATTTCCACCCTGCTGTAAACGTTTTCCTCATATTTTTGCTAGTTACCACTTTCACATGCTGGGAGGATGTAAAGATCCAGCTGAGGTCTCAGATTTCTTTATTCTTATCCCATTTACAGAATGTTTATCTAGTATCAACCAATGGCTTCTACTAGCATGATGTGTTTAAAAATGTATTCCAGTACAGTCTCATATGCGAATACCACAGATTCTGGATTCTTATTGTATCTGGTAAAACAAGATACATTAGAACAGAAGATAGATTTACAATTGTATGTACTCCAAGAAAAAAATATTAATGAGTTATTAATGAGTAGGATTTCAAAATGCACTTATCTGTATTTTGAGGACAAAACTATTCCAAATATTTATATTTATTCCTTATTCTCCTTTCTATTGATTGTTCTGCAACATTGTAGTCGAGGATGCCAGTTGATGAACTGCTCCAAGATCACTCCTTAGTCATTGCTAAACCTGTTCCTGAAAACTTGTTCCCCAGTTTTCCCTCTCTCAAGGGAAGTTTCTACTGATTGCTGTTCAATGTATTGCCATGGTGGCATGGATGAGAATGGAAACTCAAATGTGGGGGTTGGGGGGTGCATGCAGGGGACTATTGAAGCCGTTCTATATTTGATCACTCCACAATGCTCTAAAATGCTGCCTTACTCCACCACTTACTGAAAGACAAACACAGATAAAACTAGATTCAACTTTAATTTTTAAACCAAATACTTCTGTATATACAGTTAAGATGTAACAGGCAAATTCTTAATTCAGTTTCTATGTTAGAGAGATGTTTCACAAACTATTACAAAAAACTAATCACCGACACTGCCATTTTATGCCAGGAAGAAAAGAAAACATTTATGTAATGGGATTTAATTTGCAGTCTCATAATTTAGAAACTCACCACAAAGCACCTAGCTGCTTATCTGCTTGAGTGGCTGTTGCACCTGAATGAGTCTTCAGTCTCATAGCATATCTTTAAACAAAACCCAAATTAAAGCAGTGGTATAAGTAAAACATCAAAGTAAAATTGTTAACATTTTACCAGGTTCACAGCCAAGATGAGGCATTCAACATGAATCTGTGTTAATTTGATATTATATTTGGCAACACGTGCATAGAAGTGCTAAAACATTTGTCAGTTTTGGTTCAATTAACCTGCAGCATTTCTAAATATGCTGAACAGATCTGTGCTATTAATAAAATTCTGTTATCCATGTAAAGATACTTTGCTGGGCTTTATGTATGACCTAGAATCACAGAAAAAAAGGCAGTACATTAATCATGGGTGACTTTTATCTTCACGTGGATTGGGAAAATCAAATTGGCAGAGGCAGCCATGAGGAAGAATTCATAGAGTGTATTTGGGACAGTTGCTAGAACAATATGTTGTGAATCCAACCAGGGAGCAGGCTATTTTGGATCTGTTAATGTGTAATGAGGCAGGTTTAATAATGATCTCAGAGTAAACGATTCGCTAGGAAACAGTGACCATAACATGGTTGAAATTAGCATTCAGTTTGGATTGGACAACTACGTTAAACTTAAATAAGGGTAATTATAAAAGAATGAGGGCAGCGTTGGCTGGAGTGGACTGGGAAAGGAGTTTAGCAAAAATGATGGTTGATGAACAATGGCAGACATTTAAGAAAATAGTTCATGGGCTGAATTTTCCCCCTGTTGGGGGGTTGTGCAGCAGCAGGCGGGAACAAATGCGAACCCGATTGGTGCCCCCCAATCGAGTCCGCGTCACCATTTTACATAGGCGGGCCCATTAAGGCCTGCCCAGCGTGACGCTTGCTTGGAGATGCTGAGCGCTCCCTATGCGGGCCGGCGGAGGGGGGGATTCCCTGAATTGGGGCCTGCGCGCGAAAGAACACCGAAATCTCCCTGAGGCACAGAGGTGCCTCAGGGAGATCAGTTTAAGGCTTTAAAATTTAAATAAAGGAAAAAAAACTTTTAAAACATGTCCCCTCATGTGACAGTGTCACATGAGCTGGGACATGTCAAATTATTTTTAAATTAATTTTTATTGAATTTTAAAACACTTCATGAAACCTCATCCTGCCCATGGATGAGGTTTCATGAAAAACGCAAAGGCCGCCTGGGCTCTTCGCCAGCCCACCAACCTTAAGGTTGGGCGGGCAGCTCATTTAACTGTTTTAATTAGTTTTTAACAGGCCTGAAATAAAACAAGCCGACTCGGTTGTGTGCCCGCTGAACTGAAAATCCAAATGACGCACGGTGATGTTGGGACGCCAGCCCGACGTCACCGTGTGTCATTTTATGTGTCGGTGAGTGGGCCCCGCCCCCGCTTGCTGACTGGAAAATCTTTCTCTATGACTCACAACAAAGATACATCCCAATGAGGAAGAAGGATTCTAGGAAGGGGATAAACCAACTATGGTTAACCAAAGAAGTTAAGATAGTATCAAATTGGAAGAAAAAACATACAATGTGGCAAAGATTAGTGGTAAGCCAGAGGATTAGTTAAGTTTTAAAAACCAACAAAAGATGACCAAAAAAAAATAAAGAGGGAGAAAATAAATTTTGAGGGTAAGTTAGCAAGTAATATAAAAACAGACAGTAAGAGCTTCTTTAAATATATAAAAAGGAAGAGAGAGGTCAAAGTGAACATAGGCCCCTTAGAGAATGAGGGTGGGGAAATAGTAATGGGAAATGGCAGAGGAGTTGAATAAATACTTTGAATCAATCTTCATAGCAGAAGACATTAATAGCATTCCAAAAATACTAAATAATCAAGGGGCAAAAGTGGGGGTGGGGGAAGGAAATAAATACAACAATCACTAGAGAAAAAGTACTAGGGAAACTAATGAGGCTAAAGGCCGATAAGCCCCCTGGACCTGATGGGTTGCATCCTAGGATATTAAAGGAAGTAGCTAAACAGATAGTGGATCCACTGCTAATAATCTTCAAAGAATCCTTAGAGACTGGAAAAGTGCCAATGTAACGCCCTTATTCAAAAAGGGAGACAGACAAAAAACAGGTAGCTATTGGCCAGTTAGCTTTACATATGTCATTGGGAAAATGTTAGTCTATTATAAAGGATGTAATAGCAGAGCATTTAGAAATGCATAACATAATCAAGCATGGCTTCATGAAAGGGAAATCATGCCTGACAAATTTATTAGAATTCTTTGAGGAGGTAACAAGCAGGATAGATAAAGGGGAACCAGTAGATGTAATATATTTGGACTTCTGAAAAGCGTTCGATAAGATACTGCACATAAGACTACTTAATAAGAAAAGAGCCCAAGGCGTTGGGTGTAGTATATTAGCATGGATAGAAGATTGGCTCACTCATAGAAGACAAAGAGTTGGGATAAGGGGGACATTTTCAGGATGGCAACCAGTAACTAGTGGAGTGCCACAAGTATCAGTGCTGGGGTCACAATTTACAATATTTATTAATGACTTAGATGAGGGAAGTGAATGTACTATTGCCAAGTTTTCAGATGACAAAAAAATAGGTAGGAAGGTAAGTGGTGAGGATGACACAAAGGGCTGAATTTTCCCAGAATTGCACTAAGTGCAGTAGCCCGCTCACCATCACCCTCCTGTTGCATCGCGCTGGCCGCCATCTTTAAAAGGCAGCCACCAGCAAAGCGCTCATTGCCACCAGCTCACCACAGCTCCCTGGGAGACATGGCCTGCATAGGCAAAAAGATGGCAGCCCCCCACTTCAACGATGGGTCCCTCGACGACTGCTGGATGCCGTGGAGGCCCGACGGGATGTGCTCTACCCCCACTCTGGCCGCAGGATGGGTAGCAATGTCACCAACCCAGCGGTGGTCAGCGCCAATGCCCTTCAGAAGAGGACAGCCACTCAGTGCTGTAAAAGGGTGAATGATCTCCTCCATTCTGCCAGGATAAGTCACTCTTTTCATCACTCCCAACTCACATACTCACAAACCCATCACACACCCACAGGGCCCTCACTCACTACTAGTGCAAGGGACATCACCATTCACTCTCGCACACACACCATCATTGTCCTCATCCTGTCCATGGGACCACTCACCACCCACATAGGCCAGGCATACCTATCAGCTGACCCGGTAGGTGTCCTGATACACTCTCCCCATCTCTATCTATGCAGGACAAACTGGCTCACAACAGGAGGAAATGGTCGCAGACAGGTGGAGGGATGCTGGAATTCAAAGTTCTGACACAATTTGAAAACAGAGCCATCCAGCTGGCTGGCGATGACCAGGACCGATCCTGTGCTGATGGTGAGGTCAGCGCTGCTCTACAAAGTGAGGATCCAGCAGTGCAACATCCATCAGACAACCATGCTGTGAGAGATGTGTCCACTTTCACAGGCCACTAATTAGCTCCCCTTGCTTTCACAGGCACATCTGGGAAGCAGCAGATGGAGTCCATGACCCAGAGCCTCCAAGCAAGCTCTGAAGAAACCTCTGAAGAGGGATCTGAAGGCACCCTCCCATACCAACCACCAGCGCAGAGACACACACCTCGGTGGGACCTAGCTTTAGAATAGCCTTGGAACCACAATCTGCTGAGCACATCGCACTTTCTGATCAACAGCAGGCAGGGGCTTCCCAGGTCCCAGGCACTTGGAGGATGCTGGAGGCCAGAACGTTGCTGAGTCCGAGTCAGATGATGAGCCTCTGGACTTGGTCATGGCACAGCTGCTGGAGCTGCAAAGGCAAGCTTGGGAATATCAGGAAGGGATGGCTGCTGCACTCCTCAGATTGCAAGGCACGATGGAGAAGTCAGTCTGTCTTCAGGCTGAGGTGTTAGCGCTGGCATTGCAATGCACCGAGGTCAAGACTGGCAGGATCATGGCCGCCATGGAGACCTTGGTCCAGGACGTCACTCCTGCGTAGACTTAATTCCATCACTGATGCCATAGTTGGCCTCCAACAGTGTGTACACGAGAGGAGTACTGGCCACCTCGATCTCACTCCAGCTATGCCTTCCGCTCACGGAGTCAGCCAGCGTCCCTCGGGCATCCATAGGGAGAAGGATCAGCAGATGCATGCTCCAGGGCCATCCACCCAGGTGACTCTGGGAGTGACTGGCCCATCTGACACCCCTCTTCCTGTGACCTCTGCAGATCCAGCTTCACAGGCCGAAGAGGGTGCCACTGCCACACAGCAGGACCCCGGAAGCAGGCCGGAGCCATCCAAGTCGCGGCCCTCCAGAGGACGCCCGCCAAAGTCATCACAGACAGGGAGTCACAGTCAACAGGCTGCCTCCACCTCCGCTGTGGATGTCCAGGAAGCACCAAGACGAGGTGCCAGGGTTAGGACAGTTAAGGGGAATTAATTGCACAGCCTGGACACGGGTATTAATCACTTGTACATAATGTTCACTATTGTCAATAAACTCCCAAGAATGTCTCCTTACTTATGGCTCCTTGTTCTGATGAGCAGTGTTCTTGTCACTCAGATGTGAAACATTTCTGCACAACATAAAAGGCAGGTGTCTCAGTCCAGGGCCTCTTCCCTGTTCTCTGTGTGGCCTTCAGACCACCGTGATGGTCCAGCCTCACACTCCCTGGAAACATTACTGATGCCTGCACCTCGGCAGTGTGGTCATTGCTGCCAGAATGTAGTGGGCAGGCACCACAGAGTTCTATCATACTCTCTGTGTGCTCTCAGCACCTTTAAGATGGGGCTGACACCCATCACACATCTGCGACCAGTGGTGCTTTGCACCAGCTCCTAAAGGCTGAGGTGCTGAATGCGGACACAGCATCAGATGGAATGTTGGCCTTTATTTCAAAGGGAATAGAGTATTAAAATAGGGAAGTCTTGCTAAAACTATACAAGGCACTAGTTAGACCATACCTAGAATACCGTGAACAGTTTTGGTCCCCTTATCTAAGGAAAGATATACTGGAATTGGAGGCAGACCAGAGAAGGTTCACTAGGTTGATCCCGAGTATGGAAGGATTTTCTTTTGAGGAGAGGTTGAGTAGGTTGGGCCTGTGCTTATTGGAATTTAGAAGAATGAGAGGCGACCTTATTGAAACATATAAGATTCTTAGGGGGCTTGACAGGGTAGATGCTGAGAGGTTGTTTTCCCTTGTGGGACAGTCAAGAACCAGAGGGAATAATCTCAGAGTAAGGGGTTGCCCATTTAAGACAGAGATGAGGAATTTCTTCTCTCGGAGAGTAGTGAATCTGTGGATTCTTTACCGCAGAAGGCTGTAGGGGTTGGGTCATTAAGTATATTCAAGGCTGAGATAGACAGATTTTTAATCAGTTAGGGAATCAGGGGTTATGGGGAAAAGGCAGGAAATTGGAGTTGAGGATTATCAGATCAGCCATGATCTCACTGAATGACAGAGCAGACTCGATGGGCCGAATGGCCTACTTCTGCTCCTATGTCTTATGGTCCGATGGTCTTAATTATAGAATGGTACAGCACAGAAGGTGGCCATTTGCCCAGCTCTATCCAATTAGTCCCATTTTTCTGTCCATTCCCATAGCTCTGTGATATTTTTCCTTCAAGTATTTATCAAATTTACTTTTGAAAGTTCCTATTGAACCTACTTCCACCACCCTTACTGGCAGTGCATTCCAGGTTATAGGAACTCACTGTGTTCAAATATTTTCCCATCGGCCCTGTGGTTCTTTTGCCAATCATCATAATCTGTGTTCTCAGGGTGGCAATCCTGCTGCACTAGAAACAGTTTCTCCTTCTTTATTTTATGAGCTGTAGAAATTTCAGCTGCAAAATGTGCAACTCTACTGCTGTTCTTTCAATTTGGATTCTTGGAGTCTGGTATCAGGCTCCCAAATTTTATGGTATTAAATCAGCTTTTCTCAATCCAGCAGCACAATTGTTGACCGAGTGAAAGAATATTAAACAGTCAAAGAGTCATAGAGGTCTACAGCACAGAAAAAAGCCCTTCGGCCCAACAAGTCTGCTCTGGTCAGACAAATACCTAACTATTCCAGTCCCATTTTCCTGCACTAGGCCCATAGCCTTGTATCTCCATGGCATCGCAAGTGCACATCCAAATACTTCTTAAATGTTATGAGGGTTTCTGCCTCTACCATTCTTTCAGGCAGTGAGTTCCAGATTCCCACCACCCTCTGGGTGAAAAAATTCTTCCTCACGTCCCCTTTAAACTTCCTGCCCCTTACCTTAAATCTATGCCCCCTGGTTATTTATCCCTCCACCAAGGGGAAAAGTTCCTTCCTGTCTCTCCTATCTATGCCCCTCATAATTTTATATGCCCCAATCATGTCCTCACTCAATCTCCTCTGCTCCAGGGAAAATAACCCCAGTCTACCCAATCTCTCCTCATAACTAAAACTCTCCAGCCCAGGCAGCATCCTGGTAAATCTCCTCTGCACTCTCTCTAGTGCAATCACATCCTTCCTATAATGCGGATTCCAGAACTGCATGCAATACTCTATCTGTGGCCTAACCAGCGTTTTATACAGTTCCAGCATAACCTCCCTGCTCTTACATTCTATGCCTTGGCTAATAAAGGCAAGTATCCCTCATGCCTTCTTAACCACCTTATCTACCTGTCCCGCTACCTTAAGGTGGACATGCACACCAAGATCCCTATGATCCTCGGTACTTCCCAGGGTCCTGCCATTCATCGTTTATTCCCGTGCCTTGTTTGTCCTGCCCAATTGCATCACCTCACACATATCCGGATTAAATTCCATTTGCCATTGATCAGCCTATCCTGACCAGCCCGTCTATATCCTCCCGTAATCGAAGGCTATCCTCCTCACTATTTACCACCCCACCAATTTTCATGTCATCCGCGAACTTACTGATCAACCCTCCTACATTCAAGTCTAAATCGTTTATATATATCACAAACAGCAAGGGACCCAACACCGATCCCTGTGGAACCCCACTGGACACAGGCATCCAGTCACAAAAACACCCCTTGACCATCACCTTCTGCTCCCTGCCACTCAGCCAATTTGCCAAATTGCCTTGGATCCCATGGGCTCTTACCATCATTATCAGTCTCCCATGCAGGACCTTATCAAAAGCCTTGCTGAAGTCCAAGTAGACTACGTCAAATGCATTGCCCTCATCTACATACCTGGTCACCTCTTCGAAAAATTCAATTAAATTGGTCAGACATGACCTCCCCTTAACAAAACCATGCTGACTGTCCTTGATTAATCCCTGCCTCCCCAAGTGTAGATTAACTAGATTAGAATTGCTTCCAATAGTTTTCCCACCACTGAGGCTAGACTGACTGGCCTGTAGCTCCCTGGTTCATCCCTTCCTCCCTTCTTGAATAATGGTACCACATTGGCTGTCCTCCACTCCTCTGGCACCTCTGGTGTGGCATGAGAGGTGTTGAAAATTATTGTTATCTCCTCCCTTGCCTCACTCAACAGCCTGGGATATATTTCATCCGGGCCTGGAGATTTATCTACTTTTAAGCCTGCCAGACCACTTAGAACCTCCTCCCTTTCTATGCTAATTTCTTTAATTATATCACAGTCCTTCTGCCTGATTTCCATACCCACATCTTCCCTCTCACTTGTGAACACTAACACAAAGTATTCATTTAGAACCCTACCTACGTCTTCCGGCTCCACACACAAATTACCACTTTGGTCCTTAATGGGTCCTACTCTTTCCATAGTTATCCTCTTACTCTTAATGTACTTGTAAAATAACTTTGGATTTTCCTTTATTTTTACCTGCCAATGTTTTTTTTATGCCCCCTTTTTGCTCTCCTAATTTCCTTTTTAAGTTCACCCCTATACATTCTATACTCCCCTAGGGCTTCCACTGTTTTTGAGCCCTCGGTACCTTCCATAAGCCTCCCTTTTTCTCTTTATCCAATCCTGTATATCCCTCGACATCCAGGGTTCCCTGGATTTGTTGGTCCCACCCTTTGTCCTTACTGGAATATGTTGGCCCTGTACTCTCCCTATTTCCTTCTTGAATGAGCCCCACTGCTCTGACGCAGATTTACCTAAAAGTAGCTGCTCCCAGTCCACTCAGGCCAAATCATATCTGATCTTATTAAAAGCCGCCTTCCCCCAATTTAGAACTCTGATTTCTGGCCCATCCTTGTCCTTTTCCATAACAACCTTGAATCTAACGAAGTTATGATCACTATCTGCAAAATGCTCCCCCACCGATACCTCTACAACTTGCCCGGCTTCATTCCCTAAAATTAAGTCCAGGACCGCCTCCTCTCTTGTAGGACCTTCTACATACTGGCTGAAAAAGCTCTCCTGGATGCATTTTAAGAATTCCGCTCCCTCTAAACCTATCACACTATGACTAACCCAGTTAATGTTGGGGAAGTTGAAATCCCCCACTACCCTATTATTTTTATACTTCTCTGAAATTTGCCTACATATCTGCTCTTCCTTTTCTCTCTGACTATTTGGGAACCTATAGTACACTCCCAGCAATGTGATTGCTCCTTTTTTGTTTTTAAGTTCTACCCATATGGCTTCATTTGAGGAGCCTTCTAAGATGTCATCCCTACTCACTGCTGTAATTGATTCCTTGATCAATATTGTGATACCCCTTCCTCTTTTACCTCCTTCCCTGTCTCGCCTGAAGACCCTATATCCTGGAATATTGAGCTGCCAATCCTGCCCCTCTCTCAACCATGTCTCTGTGACAGCAATGACATCATACTTCCATGTGTTAATTTGTGCCCTCAACTCATCTGTCTTATTCGTCAGACTCCTTGCATTAAAATAAATAACCATCCAACCTCGCCAAGCTCCCTTGTGCCTTAACTGGCCTATAATTTCTATGCCTTCCTGATTCACTTGCTTTCTCTTCTAATTTTGGCTATGCATCTCCCCCTGCTGAACCTCCTCTCAGGTCCCCATCCCCCTGTCAAGTTAGTTTAAACCCTTCCCAACAGCACTAGCAAACCTTCCTGCAGTTAAGGTTTTGATTTTATAAAGATGGCATTCAATTGTTTAAATAGTAGTAACCAATTTTAAACAAAGATCCTGTGTTCATTTATCATGATTTTTCTGTTTAACCTCATTGATCAGCAATCTTTCACTGTATGACAGCTCCAAATAGGCAAATCTCTCCATCTAAATCAGAAATGAAAGTAAACTTGGATTCAGCCAAAGCAGACCGGGTTTCCCTGATTTAGATCCTAACTCCAGATTTTCAGTGCAAGTTTAATGTCC
Organism: Cetorhinus maximus; assembly: GCF_964194155.1. Taxonomy (NCBI): domain Eukaryota; kingdom Metazoa; phylum Chordata; class Chondrichthyes; order Lamniformes; family Cetorhinidae; genus Cetorhinus; species Cetorhinus maximus. Next base: position 66,736,893 of record NC_135885.1, on the reverse strand, counting down.
GTACAAATCTAAAAGTGCTAAATTTGCAATACAAACACATCATAAAACAATTCTGAGAACACATAGAATGACAGAGACAAACTACATTTGAGTGGGGTGGAATGGGGGGTAAAGGGAACTGATTTTTTTAGATTTTGCTTCGCAGATAATGTTTTAATGACAGATGATCTCTGGTAACTTATAGTCAAATATGGCAGCCTAAAGAATTTTTGTTTGACATGCACTCTGCAATAGAATTTGAACTGGAAGTTGATCTTATTTTGCACAATTCCAAGCATTCTGCTAATAAATGAAGTGAGACTAAAGGAAATGGGCAACATTCAAGAATTAATTGTAACATTTTGAACTGCAGAACTGTCAAGAGACTATCTGTTGTATGACTTAAATTTTATTCAAAGTATCTACCTTTTTACTTGTACGATAATATTAACATATAATAAAGATTGCTACAGTTTCAAATTCATTTGAATTTTGAACTTAATGGTTCCCTGAAAAGGGGAGCTGTAAGCAGGTAAGTTAAGCTCCATATTTCCATCGTGCGGTCAGAAATAGGACTATTAAACAGATACATTAATTAGAGTTCCAGAGAAGAATTGACTCGGCTGAGATTTTCCACTTTGGAGTCCTAAGCATTCAACAAGAGTGTCTATTAGGAAACTGCACACCTCAGGCTGTGATTTTCCATCCTTTAAAAGTAACAGTCAGAGAATTGTAGGCTAAAGGCGTGCTATTACCTGATATGTTCTTTTGGAGTATTTATGTGGAAAACCCTGATTAAAGTAAAAGCAAATACTGCTGATGCTGGAAATCTGGAATAACAACAAAATGCTGGAAAAATTCAGCAGGTCTGACAGCATATGTGGAAAGAGAAACGGAGTTAATATTTTGAGACAAATATGATTTCTTCGGAACCCTGATTATTTATTTATCAATCATATTTCTGACCATGAGATGGTAATATATAACTAGACTTACCTGATTAGAGTTCCCTTTATCAGGGAGCTAACAAATTCAAAATTCAAGTAAATTTGAAACTGTAGACATCATTAATATTTGTTAATTTTATCATACAAGTGAAAGGGCTTGATCTAGCAGATGGTTTTCCGATCTTGCTTAGGTATCTCTTCCAAATATCGGGTTTAATTTGTTGTTGCCCTGCTTTTTTTTTGGCTCAGACTGGCACCAGCCTTTTAAATGTTTTATTGACATCTCTCATATTCCTTCTGAACTGCTTAGAATAAATGTGCAAACAGCTGCCTTAAATGATTTCTCAAAATGCGGTTGATATTATGACTGAATGGTAGGAAAGGGTTAACACTAATTTAACCTTGAAGGCTTATACAAATAAAACATTCCTTACCAGGGACAGAGGCAAGCTTTCAAGACCACAAGCCCATAGATGTTTCACTGAATATGTCCTGCCTTGTCTGGACCTGTGTGAGGCCCTTTGTTAGAAAAGACCTGAAGCAATGGAATGACCTGGCATGTCTAGATGCTGGTACTTCATTGATTTAGAGGTCATCAAGGGTACCTGCAGAACTATGTGAGGTGACTGACAACAGGTTGGTTGAAGTTTTCTGACACATTTCAGTCAGGTTAGTCAACAGAATTGTGGAGAGTTTTTTTTGGAATATTGAAGATAGTGTTTAAGACACAATGAGGCCGATTTTAACTCTCCCATGTGTTTCAACATCATAATGTCATGCCCACTCCATTCCTACCCGATGATGCCACTGAGGCCCAATTTGCTATGTTCACCTGAAGCCTGAGTGGGAGAGGGGTGATAGCGTTTCTGCCAGACCAAACCTGAGGAGAAAAATGGCCAGAAGTGGGCCAACAAGGTGAGATTTTAATATCTTTTCAGTTTCCTCATGGAGAAGCAGGAACGCTTCTTCAATTCCTACAAGGAAATCATTGGCCTCTCCTGCCCCTGACGTTCCCCCAACCAACAACTGGGAATTCCCTATTTCTTAACTAGTGCTAGGGTCTGTTCTCCTGGATCCCTGACTACATCCTCTTGTGGCCCGATTTTAACAGCCAGGCAGCTGCTTCCCACCGGCTTCCTTGTTGTTCTGGGCGGAAGTTGACTAGAGGTATGAGAGTGATGTTTAGCCATTTAAATTGCCTGAGTGTCTGCTACCTCTCCCAGTTTCTGCATTCCTGCCCAGAATTTAAAATTGACTTCTAAAGTTCAACTTCAGATCTCATTCTTCAGTTTTCAGTCTGTAGTTCTTGCTTTAGTTGTAGTTCTTTTTTTGTAATTCTTTGTCTGGTACATATAGGACTGTGTCTAAGATTGAAAAGTACATCTCTAGCAGAAAGGCTACAGAAGTTATGATTATATGGCTATGCCAGCCAGATATGAATATTTGACTTAGATGTACCAGTTTCACTGAGATCAAGGTAGATGGAGTTCAAGCCAGTGTGAATGGTCGATTTACCCAGAAACAGAGGATCCAGGAGAAATGGATAATACCTGTACAGTTGGAGGTTCATCTCCACAATGGAGGAATGTAGGAAGAGAAAACAACCATTTAGCCCCTTGAGCCTGTTCTGCCATTCAATTTAATCATGGCTGATCTATAACCTAACTCCATTTTTTCCTTTCTTCTTTCATGGGATGTGGGCATCACTGGGAAGGCCAGCATTTGTTGCCCATCCCTAATTGTCCTTGAACTAAGTGGCTTGCTAGGCCATTTCAGAGGGCAATTAAGAGTCAATCACATCGCTGTGGGTCTGGAATTACATGTAGGCCAAACTGGGTAAGGGTCGCAGATCTCCTTTCTTAAAGGACATCAGTGAAACAGATGGGTTCTTACAACAGTTAATGATAGTTGTCAGGGTCACCATTACTGAGACTAGCTTTTAATTCCAAATTTATTTTTTGAATTTAAACTCCACAAGCTTTTAAAAATATATATTTCACGGGATGTGGGCATCACTGGCTAGGCCAGCATTTATCGCCCACCATAATTGCCATTGAGAACATGATCTGTGGTGAGATCTGAACCCATGTCCCTACAGCAGTAGCCTAGGCCTCTGGAGTACTAATCTGGTGACATTGCCAATATGCCACTGTCTCCTATTCATATACCCACCTTTGCCCTGTATAGCTTAAAACCTTTGGTTAACAAAAATCTATCAATCTCAAATGTAAAATTAACAACTAATTTAGCATTTGTGGAAGAGGGTGCTAAACTTCTACCATCCTTTGCGTGTAGAAGTGTTTCTTAATTTCACTCCTGCAAGTCTTGTCTCCAATGCTTAGATAATGATCCCTAGACTTAGAATCTCCAAACAGTGAAAATAATTTTTTCTCTATCTATCCTAGCTGTTCCCTTTCATACCTTGGGAAGAATTTTCCCGTCGGTGAGCGGAGGCAGGGCCGGCTCGCCGACGCGTGGTGACGTTGGGCGGATGTCCCAACGTCACTTAGATTTTCAGTTCGGCGGGCACTCGGCTGTGTCAGCTGCGCACCTGCCGAACTGTCAAAGGCCTATTAAGGCCCTTAAGAATGTCATTAAAGCTGTTAAGAATGCTGCCTGTCCAACCTTAAGGTTGGCGGGCAGGTGAAGAGCCCAGGCAGCCTTCGCATTTTTCATGAAACCTCATCCAATGGGCAGGATGAGGTTTCATGAAGTGTTTTAAAATGTAATAACAATTTATACTTTTATTCTTTGACATGTCCCAGCTCATGTGATAGTGTCACATGAGGGGACATGTTTTAAAAGTGTTACAAACCTTCATTTCAAACTTTAGCATAGAAACAATCTCCCTGAGGCACCTCCGTGCCTCGGGGAGATCTCTGCGCTCTTTCACGCGCATGCACGAAAGAGCACAGGGAACCTCTCAGGGAATCTCCCACCCTGCCCGCACAAGGAGCGATCAGCACTTCTGGGTGTGTGTCACGCTGGGCGAGCCTTAATTAGCCCGCCCACGTAAAATGGTGGCACCCGCCCGATTGGGGGCGCTGATCAGGTTCGCGCTTGCTCCTGCCCATCCCTGCACAACCCCACCGATGGGGGGAAAATTCTCCCCCTCGAAAACTTTCATCAACACACTCTTTAGCCTTCTAAATTCCAGGAAATACAACCTGAGTTTGTGTAATGTCTCCTACTATTTAATCCTTGGAGTCGACTCAGGTATCATTCTGGTAAATTTACACTACAGTCCCTACAAGCCAATATATTGCTCCTGAGGTGTGGTGCCTGGAACTGTTTATAGTATTCCAGGTGTGGTCTCACCAGGGCTTTTCATAGCTAAAGCGTGACTTCTATTACCTTGGGAAAAGTTTTCCCCCCGTTGGGGGGGAAGGGCCAATTAAGGCCCGCCCAGCGTGACGTCCGCCAGAAAGCGTTATGCATTCCCTGTGCGGGTGGGGGGGGGCGGGGAGATTCCCTCAGCCAGGAGTGCACTCTTTCGCGCATGCACGCAAAAGAGCGCACAGATCTCCCTGAGGCTAACTGCTGCCATGAGTTGGGACATGTCCATAACTTCTATTGAAAGACTTGATAAAAGTTTAAATACCCTCATGAAACCTCATCCCACCCATGGATGAGGTTTCATGCTTTTTCCGAAGCCCGCCAGGGCTCCCGGCCTGCCCGTCAACCTTAAGGTTGGACGGGCAGGTCCATTAATTACCTTATTTAGTTTTTCAATGGCCTCAATAGGCCATTGACAGGTCGGCGGGCACGCAGCTGACTCAGCTGTGCCCCCGCCAACCTGAAAATGGAAATAACACAGGGTGACCTTGGGACTTCTACCCAACGTCACCCCGTGCCTTTTTACGGCCCCACCCCCGCTCGCTGACCGGAAGATCCTGCCCCAAGTCTCTTTGGACCCCTACTGATACCAACTTTTCATCTTTTAGAAATTGGGAGTGAATGACGTCACATTTACCTATGTTGAAAAAAGATTTTGCCTATTCACTTAATCTATCAATATTCCTTTTTAATTTTATGCTTCCATCTACACTACTTACAGTGCTTTACAAGGCTTTGTGTCATCAGCAAATATGGATGTGTGGCTTTTTATTCCATCACCTAAGTTGTTAATAAATATAGTAAATAGTTGAGGCTTCAACCCAGGTCCTTGGAGCCTGCATGGAAATATCAGTTGCCATCAGTTGGAAAATCCAACTGGGAATAACTGGTTTCGACAGGAGTAATAAATTACAACTGATTTTAACTGAAATAATTGGAGATTATAACTGGACAGCTTATAGCTGATATCCCTAATTGTCCAGTTAGATTTAACGGGAAATTGAAATCTTACTGGAGCCAGCTGACTTGTTTACTGGTTGAACTGTACACAACTGGAATAACTGGCACATACATTGGAAAACCTGTAGGGATTCCACTTGTCCAATTGACTTCAAATGTAACCATTTGAATCTCACCAGGATTAGTTGCTTCTGCTGGAACTAGCTGACAGGCAAACTGCAACCAGTTGGAATTAAATGGATCTAGTTCCATATTTCTGCTGCAATGATTCTTTGAACTGGAGAGTATACCAGTTGAAGCCAACTGTTTTTTTTTCTCAATGAGAAGCATGAAAAGGCCATTTCAGGAGTAACCATTGCCTCAAGTACCTTAGTTGCCATGATATAGTATCAATTATAACTCAATGATAGCATTTATTACATTCAAAGTGATTAGGAAATACCCTCCCATTCTCTGATAACCTGTCAAGAATGGATAATAGTAAAAACTACATGGGCATCAATTGAGAACATGAGTTGAAAAAGTGGCAGATATAAGTGGAACAAAACTAAAAGAAAACCAATTACAAATGAACATCAATAACCAAATACAAGTTATGAACATAAGAAATTACTAATATTACAAATAAACATACAAATACAATGGGGAAAGATAACCCCTTTCTGCACTTTCCCTCTGTGGGCCATCTGTTCCCCTTGACTGGTAATGGCCTGCATCCCAGTACCTGCCTCACCCTCCCCTGTGCTCAATACATCCTTCCCACTCCCCGTTGCCGTTTCTGGCTGCCTGGATACCTGCCTCACCCTCCCTGGCATTCGACGCCTCTCTCCTGCTCTTTGCCGACCTGGTCCCGGTCGCCAAAACTCTTATTGGGGATGCTTGTCCTCCTTCTTCCAATCGCATCGCCCGAGCCCTTAGTGAGAATTAACGGCTCAGGAGGTGTGATTGGAAGGAGGCAATGTGGCCTCAACAAAAGAATTGGTGACCAGGAGGTCAGGAGGCAGCAGGAGAGAGGAGTCAAATGCCGAGGGAGGGAGACATGAGTACTGGGGCAGCTGGGAATGGCGATGTCATGAAGAGATTAATGTCTATAATTGTATTGGAAATTATTTTTTTTAAATAGAGTTTAGTGGTGTCTGTGTCTATGTGTGTGCCTTAATTGGATTAAAGCCAGCTAATCTGGGTGCTTTGATGTATAGAAAGAAGTAGGTTTGAAATGGTAATTAGATAAACATGGGGAAGTTTAGAAACATAGGTGTCAAGGGGGCAATTTGCATTTTTAAATAAAGCATTCAAAAGAATGGGGGAAATCTTGCACCTAGCTAGAAGATGCCAAGCAATGTGTTTATTTTTTTAACTTACTAATAAAATTGGTGGAATCATAGGGTGTTATTGTTAGAAGAGCTAAAATTAAAAACCTAGTAATACAATAGGAAATTTACATTCAAAAGAAAAGCTAGGTATAAACAGAAAGGAGTTTGTGTGTGTAAGGCAGGGGCATTTAAGATCTAACCAGCCTGTACACCTGCAACTGTGTCTGCAAGGAACCCCATTTTGAACTCATAAGGTCAAATGTACTTTGTCTGGGGTCTTTTAAAATCTATGAGTTTTACTGTTGCCTTAGTGAGGGGTGTAACTGACTGTCAGATTAATTTGGGGATTTGTTTAAAAGTTAGTATAGTAGGAATTTGTAGCCATGTGTATGTGTTTAATTTGTTGTTAACTTAATAAATGCTTAGTTTTGTTTTATACAAAAACCTCTTGAGACTCGGTGGTCTTATTATTACTGAATTCAAAGCCCGCATCTTGAATCATACAAATTGCAAAAATGGATTATGACAGTTATTTCAAGTTTCCCTCTAGGATTTGAACAACTCAGCCCCTACCATTGGCTGTGTCATAATAGCCATAACAGAGAATGAGGAGAAAGCTTCAGTATTGGGGAGGGCGGGAGCGGCTGTTACCAATAAGCCGGAGAGAGGCGGCCATTACCAGGGAGTGAGGCGGCCATTACCAGGGAGTGAGGCAGAGACAGTGAGAACAGCCCCCTAGCTCCCTGGAGCAAGTGCAACAACCACGTGACTCTCAGAGAGGAGGCAGAATTAAACTGGGGGAAGCCCTGCCCTTTACACCCTGATTGGCCAATTTTAGCAAAAACATTTTCTGATAGGCCACAGTATTGGTCAATCAGCAGTGTGTGTTCCAGCCCCTGCAGTGTTGCATTCTGGGTGAAGGAGGGAAAATTTGTTTCTTTGAATTTTCTCTGAGGAGAAGGGGTGAGTATTTGGCAGTTTTACTGGAGACAGGTTTGAGGCCATGGAGCAATGGAATGATTTTAATATAACTTATTTAAGCATTCAAATAACATCTTTGCTCTTTTTTCATAGGTAGCTCTCTTTTTTTTCACTTAATTCTTCAGCATTTGTCAGAGTTTGCCTTGATTAGATCCTTGATCAACAGTACATTTGACGAATTGTACACAGCAACATAAATCCCTGTATTGTGCAATGGATCCTATCAAACAGTGGTGGACTACAAGAAGTAGAGTAGAAAGTGGACTTTGAGTTCTAAGCTCATCCCCATGCAGCCAATTGTTAGTCCTCCTTGGAGTTTCACTCAATACTTTAGTAGAGAGGTCAGTGATTAGGGGAAATGATTGGTAGAATAAATTACAATATATCAACTATTTGTATAAAAAACTATTTACGAATTCAGTCTCTCTGGAGATTCTTCAAATGTGTCGAACGTCGTAGTTCTGTGACTTTGGATGGTTTACCTGAGGCCTCCCTTTCAGGATGTATCTGTCCACTAGGCTCTCCAGTAGGAACCTGTATGTTTGCCTCTTTGACTCTCTTAGGCTCAAAGGATCCTACAGGTACTTCCAAACCAAGTGGACTTCCTTCTATATGTGGTGTAGACTCCAACGGGAATGCTTGCATCCTCTTTAGGGCCTCTCCTGCTGCCCCTCCCCTCCAAGTTCAACAATATGAAGGTCAACTATCAGGAAGGCTGTCAAAATCAGGATGTTGTGCAAGGCTAATTTCAACACGGCATGATCAGCTTCCTGTTGTGTAAAAAAAACTGTTTTTTCCGGGGCCTTGTTAATAATTCCGCTTTTTCTTCCTACGTGTCTTTTTTTGAGGGGTTTTCTTCTTGGCAATGCAGACTTTAATCTTGGCCTTCTTTTCAATTTCCCTCTTGGCCTGACTAGGCTCAGGTATAAACTCAACTTGAGTGAACTCAGTGGTTGAGTCTTCCAGCATTTCCTCATCTGTCAGCTCCTTTGAAAACTCAGGGGGTCTCTATTTTCACATAGCTAATTCTTCAGCTCTTCCATTTCTATTTTATATTTGTTAGTTGTTTCCTGAAGAATTAAGCATTGTAGTGTTTTCTCAGCTAATTTATTCTTCATCGTGGCCAGAGAATTCTTTCTGTTCTTCCTCATGCATTTTTTAGTAGTACAAATTGGGATCTGAGGGAATCTTGCAACATGTGAAAGCTTTTCTTTTTCTTTTCAAAGGTTACAGACTTCAACTCAAACTCTGTCCTGAAGCATCACCTCTACGAGTTCCTTTTGTTGAGTCTTTTCATGCTACTTTTTCCAAACAGTAACATTTGCTGCTTCTGATTGAGATCTCAGTAATCTCTCAAGATTAATCTCTCTTAACCACTTCCTTCCGAGGACACTCAGTCCTCTGCCTGCTATCACTATTAGGGGTAGATTAACAGACTTATTTCCATACTATACTGGAACCTTGCAAATACCTCTTACTCGTATGTCTTCACCTGTATGCGTCTTTAATTGAGCATCTGAATTTTCCAGATTTAATGAGTGGTCTCCTTCAGTCAGATATTTGAACATATGTTCCCCTATAACTGTCGTGGATGCCTCTGTATCCATCTTCATTTGGATGGGTTTCCCGTTGACTTCCACTGTCACATAGGTTGACTCTGTTTTACCCATTTTTAAGTTGTGTGGTGAGTAAATATCTGACTCTGTTTCTTCTGGTTCTTCTATTATGTGGATTTCACAATTTCTACCTTAAAGTTTTGTCTTCATCTGTCGTTACAATATTGCAAAATGTGCCCATTACAATGGTAAGAGAAACACTCAATTCTTTTAAATTGTCATTTGCTTGCAGGCTGCCTGGTCCCATTTCTGCCGTTATTATTGCAGATTTTATCTGTTAAACCTTTGCTTTTTGCTAGTCTGTTAATGGCGGCTGTTTCCCGCTTTTCCGCAGAACCCTGCGCCATTTCTAAATGGTGCTTCCCTCCCGACGCGAAGGATGGCGCCATTTTGTGCTCTCTTGATTGTTTCTGAATCCCTGACTGCATTTTTCCATTGCGAGTGCCAACTTCAGCACCTTGCTGAAGTCTAAATTTGTTTCTGACAACAATCTTTTTTGAATGACGTCTTCATTAATCCCACATACTAATCAGTCTGTTAACATGTCGTTAATTGATGTCCCGAACTCACAGTGCTCTGTCAGCTGTTTTTAGGCTGCTAAATAGCAAGCGACTGTCTCTCCAGGGGCGCGAAAAATGCTGTGTTGTTACCGAGCGTTTTGGCTAAAAGTGGATTTTCACAAGATTTACCAACTCATCAAAGCTCTTGGAATCTGGGGCATTGGGTGCCGTTAGGCCACGAATTAGGCCGTATGATTTACCGCCACATGTCGATAAGAGGATCGCTCGCCTCTTCTCCTCCCCCACTATGTCATTGGCCAAAAAGAACAACAATATAATGTGACCAGTCATCAGTGGCCTGATCTAATGGTTCAATACGGTCAAACTGTGGCATACTGGAGGGAGATAACTTCGACGACTATGATGAAGGCGGTACTTACAATCGCCTTGCAAGGTACGGCTGATTTACTTCTGTTGAAGTTCCGCGGCTTTCTTTGGTGTTATCAACTAGTTGTGTTTTGCCTCGTCACCAGTTGTTATGTTCCAACTGTCAAACCACTTTGTTCAACGAACACGGTTGCATGCCTATCTACTGGTGAGTGAGTTGGTAAAGAAGATACTGCAGATGCAGAGACCAATGTAAGATGAAGCACATGTTGTTTATTAACACAAGTTAATAAACAACTTGTGCTTATTAACACTAACACACGTGTGCTTCTCAAACCAGAACCTATTCTAAACTACTGATTAACATTGTAGCCCATGCTACACAGCAATTGGGTATTATAGTCACGTGGTCAATCTACTCACATTCTCTTAAAGATGTATTGCACCTCAGATTACCACATGGAAAATGCCTTCTCATTGATTTCCATTGCAAATGGTTCAAAACTAAATGATTTCAAAAATATCTTCTCTCTGGCAGAATTAAGGAGAAGTCTGCCTGCAACAGAGGCCTGAGAGCAACAATAGAAAAGAGAATTGCTGCAAGGAAGATTTGGGGGCCTCCCAGTCCAAGAAAAAAACAGTTGGAGGCTATGAACCACAAGGTACAGGAGGAAACTGTAGAACTGTGAAAAATAGGCGAGATACAACTGTTATTTTAATGTTACATAGCACACCTTTCTGTGACTAATGCAGCTCTGTTGATTCAGAAACAGATGATTGAATGAATTGAATTTGTGCAACGGCCTCCCAACACTGATATGTGAATGATGCAAATTATTTTTCACCATGTTGCTAGGTGAGGTGATGCACTGGCACCACACAAGAAAAGAGTGTTGGAGATACCTGCACCACCCAGGCAGAGTCAGCAAGTCCCCTATATAGAGCACAAAGAGGCCAGTGAGCAGTTGTACATTGCCATTAATGACAAGGTAATAATTCTTAGAATTAATTTTCAAAACATTTGATAATCAAGGTTGGTTATTATGACAGTAGGTGCCGTGTTGCCTCCATCACTAATGATTTGTCATTCATTGAGACTGAACTGTTGAATAACCTCACATAGAGTCTGTAGTTAATCTATTTTAAATGTACGATACTGAGTATGTTCCTTATTTTACTTACAGGTAAAACTGCCAGGTGGTATTGAGATACCAGAGGGAATGTGGAATAAGGCACACAGCCAAAGGATGAATTCATCGTTTGCCAAGACTTTGGCTGTTGGCATCTGTGGGTCCAATGAACTGGCAGGCTGTTTTATTGCAGGCAACATAAAGAATGCAATTTCTTGTAGCAGGAGGTTGGCTTGGAGACCTTTTGTCACCTGTTTTGGAAGTCCCCAACTAATTTCAAGTTTAAACTTTTTCTCCTACTTTACAGCTTGTTTTTTCCTGCCACATCAGACCCAAGGGAGGAGGTTTTCAAGAAGGAGTTATATCCATGAAGATTCAGGACCTCAACAAGAGACAAAAATCCAGTGAAGCATTCAACATGTAAATGCTTAAGTTCAGTATTTAAGTTCAGAGAGAGAGACACACACACAGTGAGAGACTGCTGCAATTTAACATTTCTGCACTTTAACTGTATTTATTTTTTCGGTCCTGGCCTGTTTTGCATCATGTGGTTTGTATTTTTATGTATCACAATGAAATTTGAAACTGATGGTGCAGTCCAGTCAAGTTATATTTCACCTCAGCACACAGACACATTATTGATAGTTTTTTTCATTTATTAGTGGCATGTATACGAATGGAGTGAATTAATTTTCTAGATTTTCCCTTTTGCAAGTTTTGAATACTTAGCTGCAAGGTGACTAGCTGTCCCATATTTTAAGGGTTTGTCCCTTGACTGTTTGTCCCATAAGGGATGCCCCTGTGTCCTGTATTTTCTAGAACAGCCTGTGGAGACTGATCCTGGGAGTCTGCAGGGTGAGTTTCAGTGATTCAAGTGGCACCAGAATCGAGCGAGTCAGCCAGCAGGAGGTCTTAGCAAGATAAGTTGTAACTCCAGCCCCTGATCTCAATTAGAAGAACCTCCACCCCTCTCAGCATACCCCCCCCACACTTACCAAACCTCCATTTTCTGCACTCACGGTCAACAACACCCCACCCACTACCCAGTCCCACAGTCAAAGTGTTCCTTTAAAAGAGTTGATCAACCAGGGCTAGTACATTTAACCAGGTTAACTGGACATAACTAGAACCAGCTTGATGACTCAAATGGAAATAGTTCAACTGGGAGCAGCTCAACTGGACATTTGGGAAGAGCTCAACTGGCCAGTTGAGAGCTGGTCAACTGGGAATAGCTCAACTGACTGACTAGGAGTAGCTCAACTGGGACCAGTTCCAATTCCCATTTAAATTTGAACCAGTTACAACTGATTTTTCCACGCCACTAGTCACATCTTGCCAATTAAAAACAGCCCATTATCCCCACTCTTTGTCTCCTGCCACTCAGCTAATTTTCTAACCAGGTCAACAATTTGTCCTGAATTCCATGAGGTTGAACCTCAGATAACAGTTGGACTTTAGCAAGTGAGTTCTGAAAGCCCATATAAATAACATACATAGACATTCTGCTGTCTGCTATTTTAGTTACCTCTTCAAAAAGTTAAATCAGGTTTGTCAGGCATGGCTGGTGAGTACCTCACAGACATGCAGGAGCAGCTGACAGAGGCTGTGACCACTGAGGCCCTTGACAGTTGGAGGATGCTGACAGGCCTCTGGCTTCGGCCATACTGAATCTGCTGGAGTTGCAGTGTAGACTGCAGAGCTGCCAGAAGCTATACACAGCCATGCGTGGATGATGGAGGAGTCCATCCAGACCATGGCTTCTGCCATATGTCTCAGGCGTGTGAGCACATGGCTTCCTTCATGGAGAGGTTTGCGACTGTCATGGAGAAGCAGGTCCAGCAGACCACTCAGCAGCTGCTGGGTGTGCACACAAATCTGCATACCATCGTTTGGGCTCTAGGCAGCAGTGGTCAGGCAAGAGGAAGATGGGGTCCTTGGAGTCTCCTCCAGGTGCCCCTCCATTTCCGGGAGATGGAGGTGCCATTTTCCACGAAGAGGGAGGAGATGCTGCAGCCTACTATATCTTGGGGCCCCTCTCAAGGTGCTCTGAGAGTATAGAGGTGCTCCTCAGCCCCTCTGCCAGTGATCCGACCACCTCCAGTAGAAGCAGCCATAAAGGAGGTATCTGCACTGGTGCAAGAGCCACTCATCATGCCGGGGTCCTGCAGGCCTCGGGCACCCAGAGGAAAGCTATCAAGGTCATCTCAGGCCACAGGACATCGCATTCAGTAGCCTGCCTACATCTCAACAGCAGGTGCCTGAGCTATAACTCATCGGAGCACTTGGAAGCGCATTAGAAAGAAAACTTTGAAACACCAGGGTGGCACAGTGTTTAAACCTTTGATGTTAATAAATGGTTGTTGTGTTTCATTAAATTGTGTTTATATATTTATTCCTGTTTCCTTTACTCAGTGTTTGACAGCTTCTGATAGCTCTGTTAATCCTTGGACCTTTTTTGAAGGGGTCAAGGCAGAGTGTGGCCATCTCCATGCATTGGGCACTGGGCTTGGGGAGGCTGGGAGTTGCACGGTGGTAAGTAATATGTCTGATGAGATGCAGGAGAAACGTGGCCTGTTGGGGTGCGGCGGGCAGCTCAGGGGCCTGATGTCTCTAAAAAAGCTGTGAATCAGGTTGTCATGAGCTTCCCTGGCAGGTATCTCTAAGGGGGCAGCTTGTGGTGCTGGTGTGGGATGTTGCTGTCCTGCCTCCTCAGCTTCCTCCTTCACATTCTCCTTGTCAGAAGAGGAGTGAGTGTCGTCCATGTTCTCTGGAGTCAAGGCTTCACCCTCTCTGCTGCGCAAGATTGTGAGGATGCAGCAGACGACAATGATTCTGGAAACCCTTGCTGGATCGTATTGCAGAGCTTCTCCAGGATAGCCCAAGCAATGGAACCTCATCTTGAACAGACTTGTTTTTTGTTTGACCATTGCCTGGATCAAGCTGTGGCAAACATTGTACTGTTTCTTGGCCTCAGAATGAGGGTTCCTCAGTGGTGTCAGCAGTCATGTTTTGAGACAGTACCCTCTGTCATTGAGCATTCATCCATGGAGGTGGCGAGGGGTTGAACAACTGTGGCCATTAGGAATGCCGGAGCACATATGCATCACGAGTGCTTCCCGGGAAACACCTGCAGATGCATTTATGGAGTAGTAGCCCTTCCTGTTGACCAAGGCTGCAGGCTGGTCCAATGGAGCTTTGATGGCCACTTATGTGCAATCTATACACCAGTGGAGGGCAACTGCAGGCCGCCAGTGGCCCATCAGGGTTCTGAGTGTGGCCCATGAGACATTTTTTGACCATTGCCCATGCCCAGGGTTGCCAGATTTCGCTGGTTTCCGTCCATGCCTACCAGTATTACTAAAGTGATATGCATGTGAAGTGAGGTACCTGCTGATTGCACACTACATTGACTGTGAGAGCCATGCCTTCCCTCTGCGTCCAATCAAAGCGCTGCTACGGTTCAATCGGCACGCCCCGCAAATTCTTATTCATGGGCTCATGGTTAGTGCACGTGCCCAATTTCAATCTTGCGGCCCACTGAGATGAAGGAGGGCCACTCATGCAGCCCACTCACTAGCCTAGGTTGCTCATCACTATATTACACCCTGCACATGTGGAAATTCTGCAATGGCTCTGAAGCCAATCTCTCAGCTTGGCTATCAGTGTCAGTGTGGAATCGCATAAACTCTCCAGCCCTCTTAAACAGAGTGATGGTCACTTCCCTAATTCAGCGGTGTGCGTCTGCCTGGGATGTCCCCCACATGTCAGAAGGGCCGGAGGTGTAGAAATTCAGCATTGCAGTGATTCTCACTGCCACAGGCACTTGGTGTCCATCCAGTCCCATTGGTCACAGTTTGTCCTGCAACATTATGCAAAGGTTGGTGACGGACTCTCTTGAGCAGTGCAGTCTTCTCTTGCACTGGCGCTCTGACATATGCAGGTAATTACTGCAACTTCTGAAAGCTCTGAAACGTGGCATGAGTTGCCTTCGGCCTCTCTCCTGATGCCATTCCACATGGCACCGTGATGCAGACGGTCCAGCCGTGGGCCATGCCTCTTGCTGCTCCTGCTGCCCTGGTAATGGAGGCTCTGGGGTCTGGTGTACCCTTCCTTTTCCCATCTCCTTCATTATTCATGGATCCAAAAAGACTGGATGGATGAGTCCCACCTTTGGATGAGCCACCTCTTCACTGGCTGCTGACCTTGGATGCAGTGTCCAGCTGTTGCCCTTTGGCTTCCCACCTTCAAAGGTGTTTGACCTTTTGCTTCCTTCATGTATTTTGTGATTTGAGCAGCATTATCAGCTTTCCCTGTAGATCATAAGGGCTTCAATGAGAAGGTTGAGTGGTTGACATAGTAGGCTTTACTAAAATTTCTGGTCTCCATACTTGCAAACCAAGGTACCTGATCCAAACAACTTCAACTGGGATCCATATCTAGTCATCTGCAGTATCCTGTCCTATTTGCAGCAGAATCTTCAGGGTGAAATCGGCTTTAGTAGTCACCTCCGTACCCAACAGAATCCTATCAAACACCCCAAATGATGAACACGGTCATCTTCGCCTCGAAGGACAAACGTGAGATCTAATGGCTGTTGCTTGCAATACACATTAACTTTTGAATTTTGCAATGAATTGAGTTCAGGTAATTTGAAAAGTAATCTGTGACAATGAGATAATAATTTGAGTAAAAAATCAAATATATCCATGACAGCTTCTGCCCAGAATGTCATGTGATTTCTTTATCTCTTTGCATATTTGCTGTTACGTGTCATATATTGGCTATTGGTTAAGCACATCTGCAATTAGTGTAGGAGAGACAGTGGCGTATTGCTATTGTCACTGGGCTGGTAATCCAAAAACCCAGGGTAATGCTCTGTGAACCCAGGTTCAAATCCCACCATGGTGGAATTTGAATTCAATAAAAGCCATAAAACAATTATTGTAAAAGGCCACCTGGTTCACTAATTTCCTTTAGGGAAGGAAATCTGTTGTCCTTACTGGTCTGGTCTACATGTAACTCCAGACCCACAGCAATGTGGTTGATTCTTAAAAATGCCATCTGAACAAGGGCAGTTAAGGATGGCCAATAAATGCTGGCCTAGCTAGCGATGCCCACATCCCATGAACAAATAATGAAAAAAATACTGGGCCAGTTCGAGTTTTCAATTCCTTGATGGTTTTGATGTATTTTCCCAAAGTAAGCTTTCTTTGGCTGACATGGTAGTGTAGTGGTTATACCATTGATTTCACAATCCAAAGATCATGAATTCAATTTCCACCTTGCAAGTCATGAAGCTGAGTTAAATAAATTTGTTAAGTTGTGGGACGGTACCAGAAAAATGACCATGCCAGCTTTTGGTTTGTTGTAAAAACCCAAATGATCCCTGGGAAGGATTCCAGTTCCACACACTTTTGACTTTTATGTTCTCTGAAATGGGTGAATAAGCCACTCAATCAAACAATCATTAAGAAGGCGACTTACTGTTTTCACAATCATGGATGAGCAATAAATACAGCCGTGCCAGCATCATTCAAATCCTGAAAACAGATACCAAACAAGAGGTACAAGAGTCCTGTAACTTTAAAGCCGTTCTTTGGTTCATCTATGAAATCCCAATAATTATGTACCTCAGAATCAACTTCAGAACCCTTGAAAAATCAGGGATCTCCTACTTTTGTAATGATTGGTCTTTCGAAGTTCCTGTCAACATCTCAATTATTCTTGCTTTCAAATTCGGGAAACAAGATACCAATCATTGTTGTTTGCTTATCTTTGACATTGGTTTCACACAGGTAATTTCAATGGCAATTACTCTTGTGCTTCCTTGTTTGTTGCTGGACTTTTCCCAGCCGTTGGCCATGTTTTCATTTGCTTCTCCCCTAAATGAGGATATCATACAGAATAACTGCCACTCCTTCAGTCATCTAGGATTTGCGACTTTTAGGTTGAAACATCTATAGAATTGA
This sequence comes from Cetorhinus maximus, assembly GCF_964194155.1. Classification (NCBI taxonomy): domain Eukaryota; kingdom Metazoa; phylum Chordata; class Chondrichthyes; order Lamniformes; family Cetorhinidae; genus Cetorhinus; species Cetorhinus maximus. The sequence goes on along the minus strand of NC_135885.1, from coordinate 66,719,775 downwards.
AGTGATCCTAAAAGGCATTCAAGTATACACATATCTACTAAAAGGATTATTAAATGTCCACAACTTTAATCAATCTCTGTTTAATTGTAATTCCAATAGCCACAAATTCAACCAATTTGAAGATCTGAGCATTTGATATTCATGGCATCTTCTCTATTGGTCTACAATGGATAATGTTCTTTTTTAAATTAATTAAGTTTAATTTGAATCTTTAGGTTTGAGGGTTTTCGTGGATTCAGAAGCCATTTAAAAATGGTGGACAGGACCCGATTCCAGGATTCCTGTCCCCATTCCCTGTGGCCTTAGCTTTTACTGGCACAGGATAAGTGTGCAGGTGACAGGCGTGCACACTGCACTCCTGACCTGGCCGGTTGCATTGCAGAAGTAGGCATCTCCTAGCGCACCACAATTTTTGTGGAGTCGTTCAAGATTCTCCATGGCTTGTGATTCATGGATCTCAGAAGAGTCATGAATCATAGCCTGGATATAGGAACATTTTGAAAGGTAAGTTCAAAAGATCTTACCCATGCCCTTCATGCCAACACATGCTTCCCATCCATCCCTATGGCTACTTCTAGCCTTAATGCCAACTCATGCCCACCCACCCACAATGGCCCTTCCTACCCTCTATACCAACTCAATGCACTTCCATGCCCATTCACCTAGTATACAGAACCAATTACCCCTACAGTAATAATGACATGTGTGAAACTGCTTAGAAAAAGACACCCACATATAATTTTTTAAAAATGGTGTTCCTACAATCCCATATAAGTGCCAATCAAACAGATCATTAAAATGTCAATAACAGTAAGCACTTCACACCTTGTTCAAATAAACATTGTGACATTGGCAAGAGACATTACAGAAAAGAAAACCTTATAAAGATGTCAATCAAGCAACATCAACAGTTCTCTCTAGCTGTATAAACAACCATTGCTTGGATATTCCTTTTATGAGTTTGGCTCTCAGCCAAGCCTCAGCTGAGACCCCAGACTCATAAAAGAATTATGAGAGTAGGAGGTTGTTTACATAGCTAGAAAGAACTGTTGACTTTGCTTGTTGACATCTTTATGTGGTTATAAGTTATTTTTTTCTGTGATCTTTTTTGTCAGTGTCTCAATGTTTATTTGCACAAGATTAAGAGGTGTTAAGTGCCTAAAGCTTCGATGATTGATATTTTAATGGTCTGTTTGATTGTCACTTTTCTACGTTTATAAGAATACCATTTAAAAAAAAATTACAAATAGGTATTTTTTCTAAGTAGTTTCACTCATGTCATCGTTACAATAGGGTTCATTGGTTCTGTACTTAGTGTATACTGGGTTTATAGGCATGGAAGAACCATAAGTTGGCATGGACAGTATGAGGGACCATTAAGATTGGGTGGGGACATGAGTTGGCATTGAGTTGGCATGGGTGCACGGAGGTTGTTAGGAGGGAGTGGATGGAGTTTGATGGGATGTGAGGGGTGAGGGCTAGAAGGCCTAAAATGTAACCAACCAACTGGGACGAAGTCCCAGAGAACCAAGGCAGACCTTTTAACCAGCTCATCTTGGCATTCAGCTGCCCCTATAGCCGCCGCTGATCTGCTTCCGGGAGTGCGGGCCTAACTGTTTCTCCCATCTGCCCTCCCACAGCGAAGATTGGGTCATCTGAGGGCCTTTCTACCAAGGTGTGCCTTGTACCAGTGAGCCGGGAAATTTTGCAACTGAGCTACTCACCTCAGTAGCAAAACTCCAGGCTGAGGTATATTCATACTTTGTTCAATATTTGGTTTAACTACTGTTGCGATACTACTGATCGACAGGCTTGTTTCTTTAACTTAATCACCTCAGGTTTCTCTATTCTATCTAGCTCATCATGTATTTCACAGATTTCAAATGGCGTTTTCCCTGCTGGCTATGTGGATTATCTGTAGTAATATGTTGTGTTTTCCTGCTATGAATTCCAAGCTGTTACATACATTGGCGAACTTCTCTAACACGGCATTTATTGTTAGTGTTTATATCACCTATTTTTTATCAATCCTAAATGGCAGAATACTTGTGGTCTACTTGCTGTTCCAGGGTTTAGAAATATAGTCTTTGATATTTGTTTTTGTATTCACACACCACATCATATTTTCCTATGGCTTGATGTTCTGGCCAGAATACATCACCACCTTTGGTTTGACTTGCTCAATTTTGTACTGAAACTCTGTAAACCAACTGTAACATTGAAATAAATTGAGCTCCTGTGTCTAACTTAAAATTACCAGTTAATGGTCTGCCATTTATCTTGATGTTGACGTGCTTACTCAACATTATCTCCTGTCTGAATCTCATCCATAAAACAAATCATTCTCATTCTCTCACATTATGTGAACTTTCTTTTAGTATTCTTTTGTTTATCTGATCAGGACATTTTTGCTTTGGCTTTGCACACTTTAACAAAATGGTTTTGTTTTTCATACTGTATAGACATTTGGACGCGCACTGGGCGGTTTTTTCCCTTATGCAATTTGCCACAATGACTGCCATGATTTGTTGATCAGGTACATATGATCTTTTTCCCACACTGTGCAAAGTGACATCTCTGCTCCATTCACATTATTTATCGAACTGACAGTATTACATGGGTGCTTTATCTATGTTTTGCTGACTTCTGCTGCGATGCAAGTATCAACTGCTCTCTATGACTCTAAATCTTTGCTTCAGGTATCTGGCTTTTATTTGATCATCTTTAATGACCACAATAGTGTTTTCAATGAGGGATCCACACTGACCAGATCTGTGCTAATATTTTATGTGAAAATTCTCCAATCTCTTATCATAACTTCAGCAGAAGATCAGCGGAACTCCATGAAATTGTGTAAATGCTGTATATGTCATTTCTCTTGGATTTGTACTGACCTTTCACTTAAGTTACAGTGGGAGATCGGGAACCTCTATAGAAATTCCACCCCTTGGTTTTATTCATAAGTCTATGGCATACAAATCTTGAGCTTGAACTCAGTATTGAAGGCTTTTCTTTCATAAATAAGGTTCCTCTGAGGTATGAAATATTCCTCAAGTTTGGCGATTAATAGCTTCGTGTTTCATTTGCCCTCTTCCTTTCCATAGGTAAGTGTAATATGCACCTCTGTTGCTTTCTCAGGTGTTACATATATTAAAGCTCTGGTCTGCAGTTTTTCTATATTGACTTATATGCTAGTTACTGTTGCAATACTTTAAAGCATTGCTTCAAATGTTCCCATGTGTCATAAAATTTTGTTTTCTTGTGATATGCTATGGGAGCTTTAAAAATTCTATTTCTATATTAGTTCTAACACCATGTGTGTTAACTATTTGAACAACAACTCTTCAATATCTTAAACTTTAAGCAAAAAATCTGACTTCTCTGAGCATGAAGGTAAAGTTTCAATGTATACCTGGCCGGTTGAACGTGTATCAGTGTTAAGATTTAGACATGATGCTTTTAGTAATGTGACAACTGTTGACCCTCCTGAATTAATTCTGTTCCTTACAGGAGAAGCCTCTTCAGCGCAGCATCCATTGGAGATTATTGAAGAACCTCCACCCTCCGCTTAGGAGCAACTGTTGGAGGATGCACCATCACATCCTCTCTCACCATCCAGCACCATCGCAGATAGTGGCACTTTGGCAGGGATCAGCGTGTTGGACAGGGGTAATATATGCACTGGTGAGGGCACTTCACAATCGCAAGTGTGGCTCCCAGAGAGCGTGGAGGAGCAGCCCTCGGGCAGTCAGAGTGCCTAGAGTGAGCTAGAATCTGAATGTGAGTCAGATGATGAGTCTCCAGAGTGAAGATATGGCTGGTACACCAGACGTGTGGTGACTGAAAACTCGCATGCATCTATGCAAGAGTCTCCCGAAATGGCTGGTACCTTGAGGTGTAAGCCATTCAGAGGATGCCCGCCCAAAGTCATACAGGGCAAGGGATATAGCAGACCAGACGCCTCTCGCCAATGCAGTCACAAGCGAGGGGGAGCACTGCGCAGGAGCACACACAAACGTTTCTGTTATTATTTACATTCCTCGCAATGAGGGGCATAGGGGTGAGATGTGTCATTGTCATTGTTTTTTGTTTGGTAATCGTTCTCATTAAACTGTAGTGTCAATTCCCTCATCCGTGTGTTCTTTTTCATAGCTGGGAGATGTGTGACTTGTGTCTTTGGGTGAAGGTAGGATTTTCAAATTTGAAGGAGGGCTGAAGAAAATATATATTAAGACCATAAGACATAGAAGCAGAAATTAGGCCATTCGGTCCACCGAGTCTGCTCCGCCATTCAATCATGGCTGATAAGTTTCTCAACCTCATTCTCCTGCCTTCTCCCCGTAACCTTTGATCCCCTTACCAATCAAGAACCTATCTATCTCGGTCTTAAATACACTCAATGACCTGGCCTCCACAGCCTTCTGTGGCAATGAATTCCATAGATTCACCACTCTCTGGCTAAAGAAGTTTCTCCTCATCTCTGTTCTAAAAGGTCTTCCCTTTACTCTGAGGCTGTGCCCTCGGGTCCTAGTCTCTCCTACTAATGGAAACATCTTCCCCACATCCACTCTATCCAGGCCTTTCAGTATTCTGTAAGTTTCAATCAGATCCCCCCTCATCCTTCTAAACTCCATCGAGTATAGACCCAGAGTCCTCAAACGTTCCTCATATGTTAAGCCTTTCATTCCTGGGATCGTTCTCGTGAACCTCCTCTGGACCCTCTCCAGGGCCAGCACGTCCTTCCTGAGATACAGGGCCCAAAATTGCTCACAATATTCTAAATGTGGTCTGATCAGAGCCTTATAAAGCCTCAGCAGCACATCCCTGCTTTTATATTCTAGTCCTCTCGAAATAAATGCCAACATTGCATTTGCCTTCCTAACTACCGACTCAACCTGCAAGTTAACCTTAAGAGAATCCTGGACTAGGACTCCCAAGTCCCTTTGCACTCCAGATTTCTGAATTCTCTCCCCATTTAGAAAATAGTCTATGCCTCTATTCTTCCTACCAAAGTGCATGACCTCACACTTGCCCACGTTGTATTCCATCTGCCAATTCTTTGCCCATTCTCCTAACCTGTCCAAATCCTTCTGCAGCCTCCCCGCCTCCTCAATACTACCTGTCCCTCCACCTACCTTTGTATCATTTGCAAACTTAGCCAGGATGCCCTCAGTTCCTTCATCTAGATCATTAATGTATAAAGTGAAAAGTTGTGGTCCCAACACTGACCCCTGCGGAACTCCACTAATCACCAGCCGCCATCCTGAGAAGGACCCCCTTATCCCCACTCTCTGCCTCCTGCCAGACAGCCAATCTTCTATCCATGCTAGTACCTTGCCTCTAACACCATGGGCTCTTATCTTACTGAGCAGCCTCCTGTGCGGCACCTTGTCAAAGGCCTTCTGGAAGTCCAAGTAGATAACATCCATTGGCTCCCCTTTGTCTAACCTACTCGTTACTTCCTCAAAGAATTCTAACAGATTTGTCAGGCATGACCTCCCCTTGATGAAACCATGCTGACTTTGCCCGATTTTACCATGCACTTCCAAGTATTCTGAAATCTCATCCTTAATAATGGACTCTAAAATCTTACCAACGACTCAGGTCAGGCTAATCGGCCTGTAATTTCCCATCTTTTGCCTCACCCCCTTCTTAAACAGGGGGGTTACATTAGCGATTTTCCAGTCCTCTGAGACCCTCCCTGACTCTAGTGATTCCTGAAAGATCGCCACTAACGCCTCCACTATCTCTTCAGCTATCTCCTTCAGAACTCTGGGGTGTAATCCATCTGGTCCAGGTGATTTATCCACCTCCAGACCTTTCAGTTTTCCTAGCACCTTCTCCTTGGTAATGGCCACCATACTCACCTCTGACCCCCGACTCTCTTGAACTTTGGGGATGTCACTCGTGTCTTCCATTGTGAAGACTGACGCAAAGTACCTATTCAGTTCCTCTGCCATTTCTTTGTTCCCTACTACTACTTCTCCAGCGTCATTTTCCAGCGGCCCAATGTCCACTTTTTCCTCTCTCTTACCCTTTATATATCTAAAAAAACTCTTGCAATCTTCTTTTATATTACTGGCTAGTTTACCCTCATATTTAATCTTCTCCCTCCTTATTTCTTTTTCAGTTGTCCTCTGTTGGTCTTTGTAGGCTTCCCAATCCCCTGGTTTCCCACTGCTCTTTGACGCATTGTATGCTTTCTCTTTAGCTTTTATGCTGTCCCTGACTTCCCTTGTCAGCCATGGTTGCCTCGTCCTCCCTTTCGTATGCTTCTTCTTCCTAGGGATGAAATTTTGCTGTGTCTCCCAAATTACTCCCAGAAACTCCTGCCATTGCTGTTCCCTGTCTTTCCTGCTAGGCTCATCCCCCAGTCAATTCTGGCCAGCTCCTCCCTCTTGCCTCTGTAGTTGCCTTTATTCAACTGTAATACCGTTACATCTGATTCTAGCTTTTTCCTCTCAAGTTGCAGGGTAAATTCTATCATATTATGGTCACTTCCTCCTAAGGGTTCCTTCACCTTAAGCTCCCTTATCAAATCTGCCTCATTACACATCACTAAATCTAGAATTGCCTGTTCCCTAGTGGGCTCCACCACAAGCTGCTCCAAAAAGCCATCTCGTAAACATTCCACAAATTCCTTTTCTTGGGATCCACTACCAACCTGATTTTGCCAGTCTACCTGCATATTGAAATCCCCCATAATCACTATAACCTTGCCTTTCTTACACACCTTTTCTATCTCCTGGTGTATCTTGTGCCCAACATCCTGACTACCGTTCGGAGGCCTGTACATAACTCCCATTATGGTTTTTTTACCTTTGCGGTTCCTCAACTCTACCCACACAGATTCTACATCATCTGACCCTACATCATTTCTTGCTATCGATTTAATTTCATTTCTTACTAACAAAGCAACCCCACCCCCTCCGCCAACCTGCCTATCTTTTCGATAGGATGTATATCCTTGGATATTTAGCTCCCAGTCCTGATCCCCTTGCAGCCATGTCTCCGTAATGCCCACCACATCATACCTGCCAAATTCAATCTGCGCCACAAGCTCATTTACCTTATTTTGTATACTGCGTGCATTCAGATACAACACCTTCAGTCCTGTATTTCCTGTCCCCTTTCTCATTGTCGTCCCTTTATCTGATGTGCTTGAAGTTAGATTCCTAGCCCTTTCCAAACACTCCGTCCTATTTTGTGTTCTGGAGACTTTAATAACCTCTCCTGGGCTCTCCTTTCTTTTCAGTTTTTTCATAATTTTCCATGAAGTTGAATCCACCCCCCCACATGCTAACCTGCTGCTTTGTTTCCCATTAGTCATACTTCTTGGAGTTTTACCCTTCCCTCCCCCCCCCGCCCCCACTTTCTAGTTTAAAGTCCTGTTGACCACCCTATTTACCCTTGTGGGCTATTCTTGTGGGCTATTGGAAAAGTGTGGCTTGTGAGGGCTTCGGGAGTTGCTCAATGTAATTGTGAGATGGGGGGATCTTTGTTCTCAATTATGTGACTTTGCTTTGCAGGGCTGTACACAAACTGCTGCTGTATTAAGGCTTCCCTAGTAAGATCATAAGACATAGGAGCAGAAGCAGGCCATTCAGCCCATTGAGTCTGCTCTGCCATTCAATGAGATCATGGCTGATCTGATAATCCTCAACTCCACTTTCCTGCCTTTTCCCCATAACCCTTGATTCCCTTACTGATTAAAAATCTGTCTATCTCAGCCCTGAATATACTTAATGACCCAGCCCCTACAGCCCTGTGCAGTAAAGAATTCCACAGATTGACTGCCCTCAGAGAAGAAATTCCTCCTCATCTCTGTTTTAAATAGGTGACCCCTTACTCTGAGATTATGCCCTCTGGTCCTAGACTCTCCCACAAGGGGAAACAACCTCTCAGCATCTACCCTGTCAAGCCCCCTAAGAATCTTATATGTTTCAATAAGGTTCCTCTTATTCTTCTAAACTCCAGTGAGTACTGGCCCAACCTACTTAACCTCTTCTCATAAGAGAATCCCTCCATACCTGGACTTAACCTGGTGAACCTTCTCTGGGCTGCCTCCAATGCCAGTATATCTTTCCTTAGATAAGGGGACCAAAACTATTTACAGTATTCTAGGTGTGGTCTAACTGGTGCCTTGTATAGTTTTAGCAAGACTTCTCTATTTTTATACTCCATTCCCTTTGAAATAAAGGCCAACATTCCATTTGCCTTCCCTATTACCTGCTGAACTTGTATGCTAGCTTTTTGTGACTCATGCATGAGGACCCTCAAATCCTGCCAAAATGCATAACCTCACATTTTCCCACATTATATTCCATCTGCCAAGTTTTTGCCCACTTATGTAACCTGTCTATATCCCTCTGTAGACTCTTTGCATCATCCTCACTACTTGCCTTCCCACCTATTTTTGTGTCATCCGCAAACTTGGTGATAGTACATTCACTTCCCCCACTTAAGTCATGAATATATATTGTAAATAATTGTGGCCCCAGAAGTGATCCCTGTGGCACTCCACTAGTTACAGGTTGTCATCCTGAAAATGCCATCCTTATGGCAACTCTCTGTCTTCTATTAGTTAGCCAATCCTCTATCCATGCTAATATACTACCTCCAACATCATGGGCTCTTATCTTATTAAATATCCTTATGCGTGGTACCTTATTGAACACCTTTTGAAAATCCATATGTGTTACATCTACTGGTTCCCCTTTATCTATCCTACTTATTACCTCCTCAAAGAATCTTAATAATTTGTCAGGCATGCTTTCCCCTTATGAACCCATACTGGCTCTGCTTGATATTATTATGCATTTCTAAATGTTCTGCTATTACCTCCTTTGTGATAGACTCTAACATTTTCCCAGGCCAGGATTTTTCCCTTGTTGGGCGGGCTCGGCGGGGGTGGCCGGAAGCGGTTGGGAAGCTGGCTGCTGCCCGTGATTGGGACCAGACCACGGTTTCACTCTGGTGGGCCTCCAACGTGAAACGCACACGGCAGCACTCAGCACTGCCTGTGCACAGAGCTGCCTCAGAGAGATTAAGAGTTTAAGAATTAAAAATAAACATCCTCTCATGTGACTCTGTCACATGAGCAGAGACATGTTCTTAATGAAATGTTAAAGTTTTTATTTTGTTTTTATTTGCTTTAGGAAACCTCATCCCACCCGTGGATGAGATTTCCTAAAAAGTGCAAAGGCCGCTTGGCTTTTTTGCCTGTCTGCCAAACGTAAGGTTGGGCGGGCAGCAAATATAACATTTTATTAGATCTTTAATAACCTTAATAGGCCTGTTAATTGTCGGCAAGCACATTGCCAACTCCGGCACATGCCCGCCGACTGAAATATTGTGCGATGATGTTGGGACACTCACCTGATGTCATCGCGCGTCATCTTACGCTCGAGTGGGTGGGGCATGCGCCCACCCGCTCAGCGAAAAATCCTGCCGCCAATGATGGATGTTAAGCTAACTAGCCTATAGTTACCTGTTTTTTTGTCTCCCTCCCTTTTTGAATAAGGGTGTTACATTGGCAGTTTTCCAATCCTCTGGGACATTTCCAGAATCTAAGGATTCTTGGAAGATTAGTCTCACGGTCATTTGCTTGCTCGTGGTCGGGTACATGCACTGCGACATTGCTGTGCTTCTCTGCCTCATCCTCTCCTTCGACCTCAGATGACTGCTCCTGTTCTGGCCTGTCATCATCCTCCATCCTTGGCATAGTAGTATTGTCACTGGACTAGTAATTCAGAGACCCAAGGTAATGCTCTGGGGACCTGGGTTTGAATCCCACCACGGCAGATGGTGAAATTTGAATTCAGTAAAAAAATTCTGGAATTAAAAGTCTGATGATGATCATGAAATCATTGCTGATTGTCAGAAAAACCCATCTGATTCACTAATGCTCTCTAGGGAAGGAAATCCCTTACCTGGTCTGGCCTACATGTGACTCCAGACACTCAGCAATGTGGTTGACTCTTAAAATGCCCTCTGACCAAGGGCAATTATGGATGGGCAATAAATGCTGGCCTAGCCAGCAATGCCCACATCCCATGAACGCATAAAAAAGTGTCTCCTCTTTGAATAGCTATGTTGTGGAGGACACAGCAGACCACAACCATCAGGCAGACCTGTGAGGGGGGTGCATTGCAAAGCACCTCCTGGCCTGTCAAGGCATCTGAAACACATTTTCAGAAGGGCAATGGTCTCCCCGAAGCTAAACCCCCAATGCATTGGGCCTGGTGAAAAGAGCCAGTATTTGTGAATTCCTAAGGATGTAAGCATCATGGCTATGGCCTGGAAATCTGGCGCACACCTGCATGACACACAGGCTGAACTTTGATTGACTGGAAGCCCTTTCTATTGATGAATGCTCAGGGCTGCCCTGCAGGAGCCTTAATGGCTACAAAGGTGCAATCGATGGCTCCCTGCACCCTGGGGAAACCAGCAATTGTTGCAAAGCCTCGGGCCTTCTCCATTTGGCCTTGCACATCAGTGGTGAAAGTTATGTAATTTCCGGCCCTCCGGAACATTGCATCGTTAAAGACTTGATGCCGTGGTATACTGCCAGCTGGACTATTGCTGCAAGGCCCCCGGACACTGCTGGAAAGGACCCTGTAGCGAAAACATTGAGCGCCGCTGTCACTTTCAGTGCGACAGGCATCTAGTGGCACCTACGGCAGTTTGACACAATCTCTCTAGAAAGCATCTCACAAAGGGACATCACAGTTGCCCGAGAGAGCCTCAGCTTTCTTTGGCATTGAGTTTCTGTTACCTCGAGATAGCTGGAGCGCTGTCTGTACACCCTCAGTGCTGCCTAATGTCTTCGTTGTCTGCAAGGAGCCTCTCCAGGCTCTGCCTGACCTTCAGGACCTTGTGCTAGTATGTCCCTGTCCAGAGCAGCCACTGCCTCTGATCTCACCCTTCTCCTTCTTCTATTCCTCCTAATCCTCCTCTCCTCCTCACTGGAGGATGTGCCTCCTACTGACACCACAATCCCCATCTGTGTAGGAGAGATTACAACACTCACACCGGGTTGAAAGAGAGAGTGGAGGTTTCTGAAGACCCCTCCCAATGAGTGGACAGTCCTTCTAAAGAAATATAATTCAAAATTCTGCAAGGCCCAGTTAAATGAGCACTCCCTGCAACCAGGGCTTTCTGAACTGCAAGGCTGAGACTCTGCTCTCAGCTGCAGTTTAAAAACTGGCCCTAACAAGCCTGCCCTTAAAAAAATGAGTTTCACCCCTGACGTGATTCAGACCTTGAAGGCATTTTATTGCCTTCAGCCCATCTTATTGCACTCTGCGTGCTTGTTAATTGCCTCAATAAGCATTTAAATGGACATTTAAATAACGTGGGCAGGTTCCTAACCTTTTGACCCGCCCATGCAGGGTATTATCTAAAACAAATGTGATGATGTCGAAAACGCTGCCCAACGTCATCACATCTGATATTACACTCCATGAAGCAGGAAACGCTCCCGTTCACAGAGTGTAAAATTCAAGCGCCAGTGTCAGCATCGAGCACGCTGAGAGTGGCATAGCAACCATAGAGTAAAGCTCACTTAAGTTTGCCCAAAAATATGCCTTGGTCTAATACCACAATTATAATCATTACTGGACTAATGAGTTATTTTCATTTCCCAGCCATACTTTCATAAGGCCCTCAAACACCAGGAAACTGTAGGTAGAAATGTGCCATTGTCTGGGCAAATAGGGATAGAATTTAGACAATCAGAAATTCTATCTGAATTGGAGTGAACTCATTATATCACTGTTTACATATGGGCAGGCATATTGTCATGGTATGCAAATGAGGAAAATAAGTTCAATAACATATTTCCCATTATTTGTACCGTAATACTGCCTGGCTTCTGAAAGCCAGTGATGCCAACTTCCTCAAAGAGAATTTAAAAGGTTAGTTTCCTGAAAGTAATCAATCACAGAAATTGACCTAATTAGAAAGTGACAACACTGAAAACATTGTAAACATGTTGGGCCAGGATTGCTGGTCTACATAGCTACGACAACAAAATTATTTACTCTATCCAAGGCTGGTGCCCCATTAACACCGTAAATATCTGCCTGCAATATGTAAATTACCCTTCCTCCAGTAAATTGGCCTAGGTCAAGTATTCTGCCACTCCAAAAGGTATTCTCAGGAATTTCTGGGTCAAGATCCTTGCTCACCTACATGCACTGTTTTATTGCACTTAATTGTCTTAACCAAGTCTTTGCATTAACTATGTACACTGTTATCCATTTTCTGCAATCAATGATCTTATGATTTTTAACATACCTGATAAGTTCAACTGTTTCAGAATACATCATGTATGGAGATTTGGCTTCAAGGGGCCCATGCTCCATTGCATTGCCACACTCAATAAAAGATAATGCGGCATCTATATAATTCACTGCCTTGCCAAACTTTTCCACCTAAATCAAACAAAGATAGATTCAACATTGAAGTTTTCTCATGAGGACATAATAAAATGTATAACATTTCAAAAAGTTAATAGATTCAAATCATAGTACAAAACCACATGTACCACAGCATCAGCTTTGTGCTTCTTTCTCTTTGCCTCTTGCATGTAGTAGTCAGCATTGTGTTGCCTGCAGATATAAATCAAAAAGTTCCAAAGTGGTGAATGTTTTCAAGGTAGATTAACTACAAGAATTGTAGTAAGCAATTGAAAATTGCTGGAGGTTAAACAGTGCGTACAGTGTTGATTATTCTTTGAAGTAGTGCTTAACTTAACACAATTAAAATGTAACTTTTTCAAAGTGCCTTACTCACTTCTCATCAAATACAAGCCTAGGTCTCCAGGAATCTTTTTGCTCCTTTGATGCTGATGACCATGGACTTGTTTGAGGTGGTTGATTTGATAGATTATTGCAAAGGTGATTGCTTTCTGAGTTAATGTGGAGCTCTTTCTGCATCATAAATACAGCAAAATAGTTTTAGTACAGTCTATTGCAAAATAGATCAGAATAAAGAACATGTTAATAATATTCTTCACAAAAGCTGTTTATAAAGGTTTGGACAGTATGATAAACCATGGCTACAATGTGCTAATTAGTAGCTCGTCAAACACTGCAGAACAGTAATTTCATTGAATAGTGACAGCCCACTTGATTCACTGTAAAACTGTTTTGTAGACCTAAGAAGCTGTTGCCAACAATATTAGTGATGTCTGTAAGTTTGGTTCCACGAATCTTCCAATGTTATTATCCACAAAACATAATTGTTAACGGCACTGGACAAGAGGTGAATTAGAGTACAGTATTCAGTACTGGCAGAATCTCTGACAGCTGTGAGTCAGAACCAGCAAGAGTCTCAAGAAGGAATGAGTCACAGAATAAATTAATGGCATTAGCCTTGAGTGGGATTGAATCACTTAATACAGAGGAAAAAGCTGCCAACCAGCACTTAGACTACATATGTGATTTAGCATTGGCAGCTATTAAGGAAGCAACTGTACCGTTCCACACTCCCAGCTGGTGGAAAATGGCTGGTGCAGATTAGTCTGTAAAGTGAGAAAATGTGATGGAACTGGAAAGGAATAAAAACATTTTTTTAAAAAATGGCATAGTATTATCTTGCTTCCTCAAAAAAGCACAAACTGTCCTTCATATAATTCTTAAAGTCATATAGAGTCATTTACAGGAGAGAAGGAGGCCATTGGGCCCATTATATCCATTTCAGCTCCCTCCAGAGCAATCCAGTCAGTCTCACTCCCCCGCTTGATCGCCATAACCCTACAAGTTTATTTCCTTCAAGTTCCCACCCAATTTCCTTTGGAAATTATTGATGTTCCTACTTCCACCACCCTCATAGGTAGCGAGTTCTAGGTCATTACCACTCACTGCATAACAAAAGTTCTTCCTCCCATTCCCTCTGCATCTCTTCCCCAAAATCTTAAATCTGTGTCCCCTAGTCCTTGTAACATCAGTTAATGGGAACTGCTTTTCTTTGTCCACCTTATCTAAGCCTACAATAATTTTGTACAACTCTATCAAATCTCCTTCAATCTCCTTTGCAAGAACAACCCTAGCTTCTCCAACCTAACCTTGTGATTAAACCTCCCCACCACCCCATCCCTGACCATTCTGATAAATCTCCTGTGCACCCTCTCAAGGACTTTCACATCTCCCCTAAATTGTGGTGACTAGAACTGGACGCAACACTCTGGTTGGGGCCCAAGAGCTTTATAAAGGTTCAGCATAATCTCTCTGCTTTTGTACTCAATGCCTCAATTTCTGAAACCCAAGATCTCATATGCTTTGCTAACCAATCTCTCAATATGTCCTTCCACCTTCAAAGATTGATGCACATTCACCCCCAGGTCCCTCTGTTCCTGCACACTCTTTAGAATTATGCCATTAAGCCTATATAACCTCTCTCTATTCCCTATGCCAAAATGCATCACTTCATACTTTTCTGTATTAAATTCCATCTGCTACTTGTCTGCCCATTTTGCTAGCCTTACTATGTCCTATAGATCACAGATCCTTTCATAACTAATTACACAGCAGTTTTAAATTTAGATATGTATAAAACCCAGCCTGTTAGTAGCTATTAAAGAAGCTCCTACAATGGTTTAGTTGGTAATGGCAACACAACCCTGAGTGGTTTGGACTGGAGATCCTAGGCTTGACTCTTGGACTGTGTCAAAAATAGCCATTTTGTAGGTGGAAGTTGTGACAGTACAATTGGCCTCAGGTTAACTGGTCAAAGGAGGAAAATCAACCAATGCTTCTGCTCCTGATTATTATTGTACCCCTGCTGTATGGGCATGTCAAACTGGTTGACCTATATTGCCTCTGACTGTTGAATATCCTGCCAACATTTTGTCTGATTTCTATATGAAGAACGCCTACTTGAATGGGGTCATGGAGACCTGCTTGGCTTCTATGAAATAAGACCAAAAGACCATAAGATGTAAAAGCAGAAGTAGGCCTTTCAGCCTATCGAGTATGCTCCGCCATTCAATGAGATCATGGCTGATCTGATAATCCTCAGCTCCACTTTCCTGCCTTGTCCCCATAACCCTTGATTCCCTGACTCATTAAAAATCTGTCTATCTCAGCCTTCAATATACTTTATGACCCAGCCTCTACAGCCCTCTGCGGTAAAGAATTCCACAGATTCACTACTCTCTGAGAGAAGAAATTCCTCCTCATCTCTGTCTTAAATGAGCACCCCTTATTCTAAGATTATGCCATCTGGTCCTAGACTCTATCACAAGGGGAAATAACCTCTCAACATCCACCCTGTCAAGCCCCTAAGAATCTTATATGTTTCAATAAGGTCGCCTCTCATTCTTCTAAACTCTGATGAGTACAGGCCCAACCCACTCAGCCTCTCCTCATAAAAACATCCCTCCATACCCGGGATCAACCTACTGAACCTTCTCTGGACTGCCTCCAATGTCAGTATATCTTTCGTTTGATAAGTGGACCAAAACTGTTCAAAGTATTCTAGATGTGGTCTAACTAGTGCCTTGTATAGTTTTAGCAAGACTTCCCTATTTTTATATTCCATTTTCTTTGAAATAAAGGCCAACATTCTATTTGCCTTCCCTATTACCTGTTGAACTTGAATGTTAGCTTTTTGGGATTCATGCACAGAGACTCCCAAATCTCTCTGTGCTGCAGCCTTCCGCAGTCTTTTTCCATTTAAATAATATTCAGCTCCTCTATTCTTCCTGCCAAAGTGCATAACCTCACATTTTCTCACATTATGTTCCATCTGCCAGGTTTTTGCCCACTCACTTAACCTGTCTATATCCCTCTGTAGACTCCTTGTGTCATCCTCACCACTTGCCTTCCCACCTATTTTTGTGTCATCCGCAAACTTGGTGAACCCCAGTAGAAGTCAATGCCTCCTGAAAAGGGGAGAAAACTTAATTTTTAAAGTTGCACATCAATTAATCTATTGATGAGCTGACAGTTTGCATGCACTGAGAACCAAACAAAGTGGCAACACCATGTCAGGTACGTTCGATGTGAGGCCTCGTTCTACAATGCACCAGCTGTAGTCTTTTGTGTTGGAAAGACAAAAAGAATTATAGAAAACAAGAAGCAGTTAAAATTGTAGAAATATTCCTTTGTTCAGTTGCCAGGCTTGCCCTCCCATCTCGAAACTCAGCAATCTGAATATATCTGCACAAATTGGCCTAGACTAAATCTAGCTTCTTGAACAAAAACTGCATGTAATTTCACTTGCTCTAAATTGCCAACAGAGTTGGAACTGCAATAATTTTAGGTATTTAAATAAATATAGGGCCAACATAGGAGTCCACCTATGCTGACTATAGAAGATTCTCTTTTAGTGCTCCAATTATTAATGGCTTCTTTCATCCGGACTGAGAGAAACAGTGCTGCACTGATTGAAGAAAAATCCTTTCTAATTTCTCTTCTAAGTACTTCTCACCATTCCAGGTTCTACATCTCATGTCCTGAGAGCTTTAGTGGATGGATTTACTCTTCACTTTCAACAGTTTTTTCCCTACACCCTCCTTATAACAGTATTAATGTGTAAGAAAATTTGCACATAATATAAAAGGGGTATCCCATTTAAGATAAGGATGACAAGAATTTTTTTCTCAGACAGTCGTGAATCTTTGGAACTCTCTTCCCCAGAGAGTGGTTGAGGCAGGGTCATTGAATATTTTTAAGGCAGAAGTAGATAGATTCTTGACGAACAAGGGAGTCAAAGGTTATCGGGGGTAGGTGGGTCACAATCAGATCAGCCATGATCTTGTTGAATGGCAGAGCAGGCTTAAGGGGTTGAATAGCCTACTCTTTCTCCTGATTCGTAAGTATGTTCGTATGTTCCTAAGCGATGTACTACAAGTGAGAATAAAACAAAGCAAGAATCAGTATTCCAGTTAGAGACTACAAATTTAGAGGTCTAGTAAGATGAGTACTGAGCATAAGAAAGCCCTGTTGACCTGAATATTATGCTGCTCACCAGTTGCCATTAGCTCCAGCAATAACTTGCAGGCAGAAGGGGAGAGGGGTCAGAGATAGGGTGGGTTGGGGGGCGGGGGGTAGTGGGGTTGAGGGAGTAACACTCAGCTTTCAGGAGCCATGGTGTTTTCTTAAGGCCAGTTAACCCGACTGACCAGCATGAAAGTTGAAATGGAAACTAAATCCAGGGCATGCAGCTTAATATTTAAATAACCAACCCACCTCCTGGGAACAGATTGATCGCCTGCTGCCCCCATTCAATCTCCATATACCACCTCCTTTATAACTGGAAGCGGACAAGTTGGAGGTAGCTTGAGGCTGTATTTAAGAATTCTAACATTTTTATATCCCATCTGAGCCAAGCCCACCTGTTTTTTGGGGGGTTAAAATTTCCTCCATTGTTTTTCCTTGCTCACTGGCCGTGAGTCTGCAGTAAAAAAGATTTGTGTTTATATAGCACCCTTCAAGGCCGTCAGACATCTCAAAATGCTTTATAGCCAATGAAGTACCTTTGAAGTGTAGTCAATGTTACAATCTAGGTAACGCTGCAGCCAGTTTGTTCATAGCAAGCTCCTATAAACAGCAATGTGATAATGACCAGAAAATCTGTTTTTCTGATGTTTTTTGAGGGATAAATATTGATCCAGGACACCGGGGATAATCCCCTCTTCTTCTTCGAAATAGTGCCATGGGTTCTTTTATGCCCACCTGAGATGGTACACAGCACCTCGGTTTAACATCTTATCCCAACTTCTGACACTGCAGCAGTCCTTCAATAATGCACTGAAGTGTCAGCATTGATTTTTGTGCTTAGGTTCTGGAATGGGACTAGAACCTGCAACCTCCTGATTCAGACCATTTCTCAAGAATCTTGAGAAATTCGTAAAACCTTCCCCACAAATCAACCAGGCTGCCAGACAACCTATAACAAGGAAATCAATTCCAGGCTTTCAGGAAACCATGGAGGCCTTGATTTTTTGATGACTGAGGAACTACAAATTTTATAACCACGAGAGGAAGAACTTCCCAATACCAAGCTGACCCTGAACAGTGAAGGGTCAGACTCTGGGGCACTAGAAATGGTTTTAGGACAGGACTGAACTGTACCAGTTGAATGGTTTACACTTGAACAGAGCTAGGACCCTTTTGAACAAACACAGGGTGTGTAATTTATTCCGTTAAATATATGATGGCTAATTAAATATGGGTGTCAGTTTAACATATCCAAAAAGGCCTTGACAAATGCTGAAAGCATATATAAATGACTGACTTTGCTTTATAACCAGAGATATTAGAAGATAGTTAAACCAAACAGAATCTTCACAGGAAATGAAGGTAGACAAGTTCCCCACAGTTAGAAAATATTACAAGAAAAGGACTATACATATAAAAATGATCAATAAGTGAGTAACTTACTAAGCATTAATATAGATTCTAAGGGTTCTGACAAAAGCTCAATGACCTGAAACATGTTTCTCTCTCTCCAAGATGCTGCCTGACCTGCTAAGAGTTTCCAGTATTTTCTGTTTTTACTTCAGATTTCCAGCATCTGCAGTGTTTTTCCCTTTGCCTTCGGATTTTTATGTTTGAAATGAGTCAGGCAGGCTCCAACTTTTGACTGCCTGTCTGCTTCTGAGAAGATACAGATGGCCAAAGACAGTCAATGAGTGGCTGAGTCACATGATGAAATGCACCCGGTCACAAATAGGGAATGATAAAAAAAGAAATCAGCATTGTTGTCATTGTTATCCTGTATCATGAATCACATGGATAAATTTGATCATG
This sequence comes from Cetorhinus maximus, assembly GCF_964194155.1. Classification (NCBI taxonomy): domain Eukaryota; kingdom Metazoa; phylum Chordata; class Chondrichthyes; order Lamniformes; family Cetorhinidae; genus Cetorhinus; species Cetorhinus maximus. The sequence goes on along the minus strand of NC_135885.1, from coordinate 66,701,014 downwards.
CTGTTTTTGATTGTTGTGCCCATTCAATTAGATGTGCTATTGAAAGAGTGCACTTGACTTGTTCCATTGAGCTGCCAATATCTGGAATTTTGGGGTTTAATTTTTAAAATGCCAATATTTCTCTCCATATCTACAATACCTCATCTGAAAATAGGCCATTCGATAACAGAGGATAAGCAAATTGGCCAAAACAGCTATGCTGCTTTCTGCTTTTTTTCTTACTTTAGGCAAATAGTAATAATTACAAAGTCAACTTTAAGCAATGAAGAACCAGTGAAGACTTTGCAATGAGTCACCATGTCGCCAAATAGACAATAATTACAGTGCAGTTACAGAATGTATTGAATTGGTCTGTGACCTGTTGTAATATGCCTTTAAGGGATTGCAGCATGACATCACTAGAAGGAAGTATGTCATGCGATCCAGTTTTAGTTTCGCTTTTGCTTTCAGCAGAGTGCACGTTGACAGCTCTGCAGATCTGATGTCTTCAAGCTTTCTGTGTGTGTATATCTGTTCACGTGTGCCTAGAATTAATAAATGAACCCACAATGTGTTTATCCAATGCCTTGTGAGTGATTGGTGCCTTTATGTCATGCTGCAGCCCCTTAAAGGCATATTACAACATAATCTAACCAAAGAAAACTTAAATGAGGTTTTCTGCTATAGACCAACTTAATTTGGTCATTCTTTTTTCTCCTTGTGATCTAACAACAGTCATGTCATTGTGGTTCTGGTTCCAACCACATGCTTGTGCACAGCTGCTGATTGCAACAAAACTGAAACTTACCAGTTGTACAAAGAAATGTTTTATTTAGGAAACGAATATAAAAAAACGGTTCACTATGCACACATGAAAAATACCGCCAGACTTCAAAGAACATATTGACCAGGAAATTTCTTGGAAGTTCTCCTGAATGACTGCTGTAACTTCAGTGGAAAGTTGGCAAAAACCTCATTTACCCTGTCTGACATTTACACCGAAGTTACAGTGGCCGGTATGGAGCACTCTTATGGAAATTGCTGATGATTGTCTCTGCAGCTTGCAGGAAGTTAATACATTACAACATACATTATATTCTGATTGATAAATACAAACATTGTAAAACATAATGGATTCACGAAACTATCTTTCTGGGTCAATCAACTCAAATTTTCAGCTTATACAATGATGCTAAAAATAATTCAAGTTATGTCAACAAAGTTTTAGTTATTTAATATAGTTAGTAAAATTGATCAGCAAGTCAAAAGCTGGCCTTAAAACCAAGAGATTATATTAATGGTTCCCCAATAGTAATAGTTGCAGCAGGTGTGCCCTAGACTTTCCATGTGCAGCTCGGGGAAGATGTTAGTGTAACTTTCAGTAGCAGTGATTTCCAAGTGCATATATTTTTAAGGACTCATAAGGAGTGAGCATTCTTTGCAATATTTTAGATGCCTGCATTCATAAAACAGAGCTCAAAGTAAATTTGTCCAGTAGTCACATAACACAATCTGACTATAAACATCATATTTATTTCTATTCTATTTTTCCTGCATTTCTTTCAGTTCACAGTGCAAATATCAGTGCACCAGAGAAAACTATGACGTTTTCCACATTTTTAATGTCCTAAATCCTGTGCATATAGAACATTAAGTTTTTCTGATGCTCTCACTCCTGCTTCATTCTTTGTCATTGTGAGCAGTATGGATATACTATAGCAAAATGGCCAGTAAAGTTCTGTAAGATTTCTCATTTGTTTATTTTGTCAGAGGATATTGGCAACCAGTTTCTTGGCTTCCAATGAGTATGAGAAATTCTGTAATTGAATTATATAGAATTACATAAAATTTACAGCAAAGAAACAGGCCACTCGGCTATAGTATTTTTGGTCCACATGAGCCTCTTCCCATCGTACTTAAGCTAACCCTAGCAGCATTCCTTTCTATTCCTTTTTCCTTCATGTACTTATCTAGCTTCTTCTTGATTGCAGCTATAAATTCCTTCTCAAGAATTTCTGCAGATACGGTAGCAATATCTGGTTTACTTTCCCACATTATAATCTCCACACTCCCCTCCATCACAACAATACTAGTTTGGTGTGTGACAATTCAAATACATAAATGGAAAAGACACTATTTTTGTGATTCCAATAAATATTTGTTCACGTACTGTTTGGTTTAATCACCATCATTCTACCCAGCCATCACTATATGAACACCAGATTTTGTAATATGTTAAAGGCTCTCACAAAGTCTTTGAAATGATAAATCAAAATGACACCATGGTGTTTTAATGACACCACTTATGCTCAAATAGATGGTGATGCCATGGGATCCCCTCAAGGCTCAGCTCTTGCAAACATTTTTGTCAGTTTCCATGAGAAACACATCTTTTACAGAATGACACTTAACCTCCCACCCCCTTGCATATTTCCGATATACAGATGATAGGTTTGCTATATTTGAATCTGCAGCTGCATGTAAGAATTTCCTTACACACCTTAATGAGCTCCATCCTGTGACCTTTGTTATGGGGTAGTCAATGAGCTCCCTTTCATCGATGTGCTAGTTGAGAAATCTGCCAATGGATTCTCTATTATTGTCTACTGCAAGCCTACCTTCACTGGTCAATATACACATTGGGAACCCTACAGTTCCATGCACTATAATATTGGCATTATCAGCAACCTCATAATTAGGGCCCGAGCCTTTTGCTCACTGTGCAAGCTTGATGCTGAAATAAGGCGCTTCAAAGCCACTCTGCAGGATAATGGCAACACTGATCAGATCATTGCTCGCTGTATATCAAGCAGACTCATGAACAGGCCTAAGACCGCCACTTTCAGTCCTGAAATATGCCCAGGATACCTCAGATTACCCTGGAAGGGTAAGATGTCTCAGAAATTTGAGCAGCAGGTGAAGCCAGCTACTATGCATTAGCATCATGAGTGGTATATTCCACTAACAGGATGCTACTTTCAAGCCAAAAAAGACGTTCTGCCAATCATTCGAATAAGTAATATGGTATATGATTTTCAGTGCCAGTGTGATGCCAGGTATGTAGGGCCATATGTCCCAATGACTGGCGGATTGTATCAAACAGCACAACCTTTCGGCTGTTCACAACAGGCAAAGTACTGACTGTACCCAACCAGCCTGTGCTTGCAAACATAGGGCAGGATTTTCAGCTCGGCATGCGGGCGCATGCTCGACACGCATGAGCATGAAATAGCGTGAGATGATATCGGACGAGTGTCCCGACGTCATCGCGCGCTTGTGCGATATTTTGGTTGGTGGGCGCGCGTGGGAGTCGGCAGCGTGCCCGCCAACAATTAAGAGGGCTGTTAAGCCCATTAATCAAAGTGAAAATTTCCCTGCCATCCAATCTTATGGTTGATAGGCGGGTGAATAGGCCAAGCGGCCTGTGCATTTTTTGCGAAACCTCACCCACGGTCGGGATGAAGTTTCGAACAGTGATTAAAAAAACAATAAAAAATTTTAAAACTCAGTTTTAGCATGTCACATGAGGTGACATGATTTTCTTATTTTTGAAATCTTTGTTTTTAATGTTCAAAATCTTCAGCTCTCTGAGGCAGCTCTGTGCCTTCGAGGAGCTTTCACTGAGTGTACCCGCACGCATGCGCACACTTTAACGCTTGCACACCTCCCGCCCCCACCCAAGCAATGCTGAGGCTATCAGCATGAATTTCATGCTGGCTAGCCGTTAATTGGCCAGCCAGCGTGAAATTGCAGTAAAGTGCTCGATCGTGGGCGGCGGACCGTTGTGCGGCCGTTCCGGGCCTGCCTAACGCGCCTGCCTGGCGAGGTAAAAATTCTGCCCATAGTGTCCAACATTAGATGTGAGATTGGACAGCACTTGCTAAACAATTCTGATTGTACTAAGAATTACACTGACAACCAATTTCAGATTATCAGTCAAGATCGCAGTGTGACTCACGTACACACGCTAGAAGCTACATATATTCACACCCTGGGCCCAGTGCTTTGCAGAAAGAAGGAGTATGTCCATATATTACGCCTTTTTCAACTAAACAACAAAAGCTTGGGGGACAGTCATTCCCTGGTTCATTCCCCATGGCAATTCCTTGACAATCAAAGTCAACCTGCCTGGCTAGAATTTAAACAAACGCTTGTCAGTTAACTGTTCCCTGTTCCATGCCATTGCCTCTACCAATCAGAGTTCACTTGCCAACCAATCAGTACTTTCTTCTCATGCAGTATAAAACATCTTTCTCTCTACAATTTGTATTCAGTGTTTTTTCTTTTACAATTGGTATTCTTATGAATCTGTCCTGATGAGCACAAGATAAAAAACTTTGACAGCAATACTCTAGTTCTGTACTACCAAATGACTATAAATCAAAACATACAATGCCCAGCAAGTTATATTATTACATGTTGTACAGAGTTAGGCTGTTGTGGTTACTTACATTGGAGTCTTTAGTGCAACACTGTGATTCAGATTTCCACTGTTTTAAGGAAGAGAAGGTTGATGAGGAGCTGCTTGGTAAAATAGTGTCCTTGCTTCCTTCAATGGTAGTGTTATTTTCAATGGGGTACTTCTGATTTGAGATGCAGGGTGACGGTGAAAATGAAGGTTGATGTATTTTCTCTGTCTCATTTGTTTGCTTGGATAATCTACGTTAAGATAATAACAAAAGGAGAAAGTGAGATCAAAATATTGGAGTATAAGGTAACAACATTAAAGAACCATTTAGGATTTTTCATGTATATTTAGTTTCTGCTTATTGTAAACTAGACATTGAGGGTGAGAATTCCATTGGGGGTGCAGGGTATTGGGCATAGGTGCTATCATTTACATAAAAGATGCCTTCTCAGTATGGATTGGGCTATGCTTTGATAGCACTAAGGCCAGAGAGAAGAGGCGGGAATTCTACAGAGGGAGCTTAAAATTGTAGGTGCAGTTTCTTAAAGGGCCACTTGCACTTCTTATTCTGAAGAATTTGTTGCGACTTCCTTTTGTTATTGTATATTTCATATGAGGAACTAAGAACTCAAGTGGGGAAGAGGAAAGACAGCACCTTTTCAGAAATAACAGTGAACGTGACGCTCAGAAAGGTGATGTAAGGGACAGTTACCAATTTTGGTTGTGAGAAGTACCACCAGGAGAGATGGTGCAGCAAGTGAATACAGTTTTTGTTGCTTGAGGTCTTCCTCCCAAATGTTGCCATTTGTTTGAAGTTATAGGATGAATATATACTGGAATATATTGGCATTACAGCAGGTTCCAAGGTGCCTAGAATCTAATTCCAGAATGTAGTCCTGATAATCACTTAACAACTGCAAGTTGATGGAATGGTGTCCTTTCCTGTTGAAAAGTCTATTATGATCTTGGTAGAGACCAGTAATTTTATTTCAGAATCCAAAAAACTAGCTATTTAGTAAAAGAATGAAACCACAGGGTTCACGGGTTAAATCAAACAAATTTTACTTCAGAAAAATCAATGAACATGAATAATAATAACTATACTCTATCTTAAATAGTCAGTTATGTTAAAGATATTAAAAGTGCACTGAAAGCAGATGCTTATCCTTTAAACCAAACTTGTAACACAAATTTCCTTCTACACCCATTTGACTTACATCACCAATAAGCTCAAAACTTGTAAGAAATTGGAAGATTAACCACTTGGTTTGAATACTGTTTCAAAGATTCATATAAGGGCTGAGATTTCTTTGGCCTTCCACTTCTGTCAAGGTTGTTGCTTCAAATCTCACCCCACTGTCTCATGGTTGTGACTCCCCCTTCAACAAAGGCATCGCAAGCGTTTTAAGCTTAGCCACCTTGGATCAGAACTCTCCTGGTTCTAATATTATTTAACTCTGGAGTCTTCTATGTAAAACATCCTGTCTTTCCCTTCTCAGCTTGGTTATCCTTAGAATTTCAACCCATTGTTAAGGATCCTTCAGTTAACAAGAGGCTTAAACTCTTTTATCCAACACAGGATTTCAAAAGGGCTCTGCTTGAAAGAGAAGTTCCTGGCTCTGCACCCAGATTATAGTAAATTCAATAAACCTGCTTGAAACAGAAGCACACACACACACAATCTATAATTACCTTCTTGTTGACCCCTTTTCTATTGATTATTTCCCAGGCCACTTGGTCACATGATCATTTACTGGAAGCCAGGTGCTTTGTACAAGAAATATTTTTTCAGAGAAACTTAGCTCTTAAAGGGACCATCACCCCAACATAAAATTTTTGTCTTTCTCCCTAAACCACGTGAGCCATCACACCATTGCAATGATACAGGGAACCTGTATGTCCACATGGCTTACATAAATGAAGCCTAGTGTTTTGAAATGTTATCCACTAAAAACTGAAGAACCCTCCTTTGCTGATAATCATTGCCATTAGGGAAATTGATAAAATTCTTAGCCCTTGCAAACAACTCTTAATTAACTTAATTAACAGTGGTGCACTGCTACCTCGTGGATTTGATAGCTATAATATTTGGTAGTCTGAAAACAGCCAGCAGCGTAGAAGTTTGGGCCAGTCATGACTTGCACTACCATAGTAGAGCCATGCTGGTTTCAGAAAGCTTTTGGAGATCTGATGAAGTGTAGGCAGCGAGGACTTGGCTACTCTGACATGTTTAGTTAATTGTGATGTTTTCTATACATGCATTCCTTAGACAGGCATGGATCCACTGAGCACTCTACTAATGCAGGTACAGCTGCCTTTACTTATAGCTGTAGAACTCCTCACCCTCATCTTCTAGTCCCCTAAGAGCAAACAGAATTTCCATATGACTGCCCATACTTTGCCAAGGACCTGTTGACGAGATCAGTATTATCTCTCTTCAATATTAGGTGGTAATAAGATACAAAGAAGTAAAAATGAAAGTGAATGCCAATGAATACATTGCAACTTGAACAATGTAAAGCAAGCAAACAAAGTGGCCAAAATGATGCAAAAGTCATCCAAGGCAACATTGAGAGCATCAATACCTTCTGTTGGTTGTGAATCTAGTTTGATGTACATACTTTGAGTTTCATTTATCATGTTCAACCAATATTCATAATTTATCTAACCTCTTTTGTGGTTCTTTTGGCCACCTCATTGGACTTGTGCCTTCCCTGAAGTTTAATGTTGTCTACAAATGCATTTAGTTTGCTTTAAGTTTTTGAAAACCAGTTGCTGATACAGGCTGCTTTTTTTCATTCCACCACTTTCTTGACAAGTTTTACCTTGAATTAGAAAAACTAATGTAAAAGCCTCTTATGATGAATATTGTTGATTGGCTTTTTGGAAGCATGGGTACACTATACTATAATCATTTTCACAGCTGACTTGTGATGTTATTTCATCAGAAAAGTCAAGGCGTTGTATCATGCTGGATCTTCCCCTTCTGAAAGTCCGTTGGCTGCTATTTTCTACTTGAGTGACTGCTCAAAATCCCCACTATTTAGAATGAGGATTAGTTAGCTTCTGTTCACTAATAGAAAGAATGATAAGGACAAGTAACAACACCTACTCATTGATGCACATGGCTTTTTGATTTGGCAGAGAACAGCTGTCAGTGGAGGGCAGTACTTCAATGAGACGCTCTCGGTCTAAACGGTTCTTTTTATTTTTGTTGTAAGCATCGCTGTTTTCACACTGCAAAAATATATAATGGCAAAAGTTATTAATATTCATAAATATTTAACAAACATTTTACAACCGCTTCATAGAAAAACATTGTAGCACCGAAATAGAGCATGTAGCCCATCTTGTCTGCGCAGATGTTTTTATTTCCATTTGGGCCAGGTGGTCTAGTCAATTGTTTAGCTTATCCCACACATTTTAATATTTCATGTCTTTAATAAATTATCAAATGTTTTATTAAAATTATTTAAGGATTCTGCTTCAACAATTAGACGATGTTGTGGTGGAAATAAACCACCGGGTAATGTGTGGGATGTATGTGTTTTGAAGCTCAGATCTGGGTCAAACAGAATTTTGGGGGTTCTGTACAGTCAACTTCAGAGTGAACAGATAGCCAGGGAGGGGGAAGGAGTTGATGGTAATTATGCAAAATTTTGATGGAGGTTGTAAACAATAGCTTTGGGGTGGAATCGTCCCAGATTTGCACTAAGTGCGGTAGCGGGTGGGATAAAGGACATTTTACCCCTGGCCGCGATGCTGACTCTTCACGTCGAATCATCACAATCCTGCCGCATTGATTATACATTCCTGGGAAACACGGCATTTCGATGGTGGGTAGACTTTCATTCCATCACCTCGCTATCGCATCACGCCGGGTGCTATATTTAAAGTGCAGCCGCATGCACAACTCTCAGTGCTTCCTGCCCAGGACTGCTGCTTGGAAGACATGATGGCTCTGAAAGGCAAAAAGATGGCTGCCCCCAGGTTCAATGACGCACCCCTCGAACACCTCCTGGACGCAATGAAGGCACGCCGGCATGTCCTCTATCCCCGCTCTGGCCACAGGATGGGCAGCAATATCACCAATCCGACTTGGGAGGCGGTGGCAGCGGTGGTCAGCGCCAACGCCCTGCAAAAAGGACAGCCACCCAGTGCAGCAACAGGGTGAATGATCTCCTCCGTTCCGCCAATGTAAGCCACTCTTCTCATAACTCTCAACTCACAATCCCATCACACATCCACAGGGCCCTCACTCACTGCTGCTTCAAGGGACATCATCATTCATTCTCTCACACACACCTTCATTGTCCTCATCCCATCCATGGGAGCACTCACCCCTCACGCATGTCAGGCATTTTTATCATCTGTCCTGGCAGGCGCCCTGCTTACACTCTCTCCATCTCTATTCATGCAGGACAAGCTGGTGCATAACAAGAGGGAGAGGTCGCAGGCCGGTGGAGGAATGCCTGAAATCAAGGTCCTCATGGACTTTGAAAACAGAGCCATCCAGCTGGCCTGCGACACACTGGACCGGTCCTGTGCTGATGGTGAGGTCGGCGCTGCTGCACCAAATAAGGATCCAGCTGTGCAACATCTGTAAGACAACCATGCTGCGAGTGATGTGTCCTGTTTCACAGGCCGCTGCCATACACTAATTATTTCTCCTTGCTTTCGCAGGCACATCTGGGAAACAGCTGATGGAGTCCACAAACCAGGACCTCCAATCATGCCCTGAAGACACTTCGGAAGAGGAATCTGAAGGCACTTTCCCTGAAGAACTGTCACAGCGCTCACCCACACCCTCTACCAGCACAGAGAGACACACCTTGGTGAGGCCTACCTTTAGAATAGCCTTGGGATCACAATCTGATGAGCACATTGTGCTTTCTGATCCACAGCAGGTGGCGGCAGGGACTTCCCAGGTCCCCAGCACTTGGTGGACTGCTGGAGGCCAGAAATTTGCTGAGTCTGAGTCAGATGATGAGCCTCTGGACTTGGTCATAGCTCAGTTGCTGGAGCTGCAAAGGCAAGCTTGGAAACATCAGGAAGGGATGTCCGCTGCACTCTTCAGATTGCAGGCACGATGGAGGAGTCTGTTGGCCTTCAGGCTGAGGTGATAGCATCGGCACTGCAACGCACCGAGGTCAACACTGGTAGGATGGCAGCCGCCATGGAGACCTTTGTCCAGGACATCACTCCTGCACTGCTGCATGGGCTGAATCTATTGCTGACACCATAGTTGGCCTCCAACAGTGTGTAAGCAAGAGGGCAGCTCAGTCTCACTCCTGCTTCCCCTTCTCCTCAAGGAGTCAGCCAGAGACTTTTGGGCGCCCTTAGAGAGGAGGATCAGCAGGTGTACCCGCTGGGTGATCCATCCACTTGACGCTGGGAGTGTCCAGTCCATCTGAATCCTCTCTTCCTGTAACCCCAGCAGCCCCAGGCTGAGGAGGGTGCACCTGCCAGATAGCAGGATTCTGAATGCAGGCTGGGGCCCTCCAGATCTCAGCCCTCCAGACAACGCCCGCCAAGGTAATCACAGACAGTGTGTAGCAGTCAACAGGCTGCCTCCACCTCCACTGTGAATGTCCACAGAACACCAAGACGTAGCGGCAGGGTTAGGAAAGTTAAAAAGAATTAGTTGCACAGCCTGGGCACGGGTGTTAATCACTTGTACACACTGTTCACTATTGTAAATAAACTCCCAAGAGTGTCTTCCTGCCTATGGCTCCTTGTTCTGATGAGCAGTGCTTGTGTCACTCAGATGTGAAACATTTCTGCATAAGTTAAAGGCAGGTGTCTCAGTCCAGGACCTCTTCCCTGTGCTCTGTGCAGCCTTCAGGACAAAGTGATGGTCCGGCCTCACACTCCCTGGACACATCAGTGATGACTGCACCTCGATGTTGCTCGTCATTGCTGCCAGAATGTTGTGGGCAGACATCAGAGAGTTCCATCATTCTCTTGGTTTGCTCTCAGCACCTTTAAGATGGGGCTGGCCCCCATCTCTTCAGCATCTGTGACACTGTGCTGCTGAAGGGCTCAGGTGCTGAAGTCGGAGAAAAGATCAGATGCTTCTAAAGTTTCACGGCAGTGTCTCCGTGATATGACCCTGATCATGGAGCACAAGAGAGCTTCCCTTGGTCAGGCAGGAGCAAGACATTCACAGAGGCTATGTGAAAATCTATGGAACGTCCTCACTGCATTTTGTTATCATCCTCCTGCAATCAAGTGACTATTAGGGCCTATGTTGCATCTCCATGACAGGAGCATTATCACGGAGGGTGTGTGCTCTTCTATAATCCAGGCTGGAGTCAAACGTTCACAGGTGCAATGTGAGGACCTATGGTGTCTCCTCACTGCATGCCGTCATCATTCTCCACGAATCTAGCAGCTATGAGGGCCCTCCGAGCACGCCTGCCTCATCTGACCAGTGCGAGGGCCTCATCCCCATCATTATCACCTTCAAGGATGTCCTCACCCTCATCTCCATAACCGTCCTCCTCATTGGAGGAGACCTCCAGCTCCTCCATCTCCTCCTCACCCAGCTCATCTCCCCATTACAGCGCCAGGTTGTAATAGGCGCAGTAGATGACAATGATGCATGACATCCTCTGTGGACTGTATTGCAGGGCTCCGCCAGACCGGCCCAGGCACCAGAACCTCATTTTCAGCATCCCGATGGTCTGCTCCACCAAGATGCAAGTTGCTGCATGAGCATCGTTATACATTCGCTCTGCTGCAGTCTGAGGCTGCCACACGGGTGTCATCAGCCACGGCCTCTGCGGGTAGCCCTTGTCCCCGAAGAGCCATCCCTGCAGCCTCTGTGGACCCTGGAAGATGCCTGGGATCCGACACCAACTGAGATTGCAGGAGTCATGGACACTCCCTGGAAACCGCGCACAGACCTGCAGGACGTGTTTCTGGTGGTCGCACACCAGCTGCATATTCAGCGAATGGAAGCCCTTGCGGTTGACATAGTTGACCACGTGTTGAGAAGGAGATCTGAGCACCAGGTGAGTGCAGTCGATGGCACCCTGCACCTGTGGGAAACCCGAGATCTGGGTAAATCCAATCACTCTTGCATCCTGGCTTTCCTGGTCTCAGGCGAAATGCACAAAGTTGTGTGTGCTCACGAAATTGGCATCCGTGACCTCATGGATGCATTTGTGGGTTGAGGCTTGTGCTTTCCAACAGAGGTCACCTGTGGAACCCTGAATAGAGCCACTGGTGTAAAGATTGAGTGCCACTGTCACTTTCATGGCCACTGGCAGTGGATGCCCTCCATGTCCACATGATGCCAAATCCTGCAGTAGCTGGCAGATGTAATTGACTAGTTCCCTGGACATGCGCAGTCTTCAGCGACACTGGTTCTTGGTCATCTGCAGGAATGAAAGGCGGTGTTTATAGACCCTGGGCCTAGCAAGGCGCCAACCAGCAACAGCTCGCTGTGGCTCTTTGGCGGCATGTGGGGGAACCCCAGTCGCCCCTTTTTCCTGTGGGTGCCGCTCCTCACTCTGTTCAGCCAGGTGCCTCAGTTGCTCTCTTCTGCACCACCTTCAACCTCTGTATGCCACGAGGCATACAACTAGTTAACCAGGCTCCATGATCCTGAAGTACTCCTCCTGCAGGATGAGAGAGACACGTGGGTTAGCATCGGTGTACTAAGAACCTCTCTTGGTTAAGTTTGAAAGCCCCTTAATGCATTCCAGAGAGTGCTGGCCACCACTTGGATGGCCAGAGTTTAATGCGCTGCATGGAGACCCCAAGACCCCACCCGCCCCACTCCACTCCACCTGACTGATTGGCAGCAGCTTTGCCCATTGGACTGCATGCTATGCTCTTAGCTGAGGCCCAGGCATTCTCCTAACCCAAAACTGCAAGGCTGCACCGTTAGCTTGAACCATGGGGGAGATGATGACATTGCGAGGGGCTGTGAGCACTTCCACCAGTGACTGCTCCATGGCCAGCTTTAGCAAGGAGATTGTACGTTGTACCCAGTTGTCCAACTGTTCTGCAGTCCACTAAAATGCTCAGTAGTTTTCAGTCTATGCTCAAGGGGTGAAAAGCTCTGGAGCACTTGGTGGCACTTTCATGCCTCTGCGTTGCTTAAGCAGATAAGCTAGAGGCCGGACTCTATGCATATCAATGTGGCTGTGCCTGAACTGTCTCAGCTGCAGAGAAATGGTCACTTTATACAAGGTCTCCCTAATGCATGGCTGCTTCCTTCCCCCGATTCCACACGTGCTTGTGCACTACTTCAACTGCAGGGCAGCCCTCCCCGCCCCGCACCCCCCAAATCGCTTCAACCGCAGGGCAGCCCTTACCCCCACCACCCCCCAACACGCCTCAACCTTGAAGTTCAACAGGCGACCTCATGAGCGCTGCGCAACATTACTGTGCACTCACATTCGAGTTCCCCTCAAAGTGCAGCTGCCAAATGCCCATGTTATATATGCTGTTGTGAAACACATTGATGTGCAATCATGCCAACGTGGGTGGACGATCCAGCGGTGGGGGGCAGGGATGATTCCAGTATGCTGGCCTTATAATGGTACACACATGTATTACAATGAGGTTCCCGATGTCCGACAGCAGGAAACGTGGCTCGCCATCGACGGGCTTAGTGCACGATTGCAAATTGATTTTTGGCCTTCTCGCTAAATTGTCCGCTCATGCTGCTGAGCATACCCGATGCCAACAGGCACGGAAAATTCCACCCTTGGTCTTCCTAATGTCCATGTGGAGGAAATGTTGGCTTTTCCGAGACTTAATACAGGCAGCCATTCCAACAGTATGGATGTCTAATGCAAATCTACCTAAGCTCCCATTGTCTCACTTGACTTTGGCTCTCTGCCCTCTTCTCGTCTCCATTGTCACAATTGTCCCTTGTCCATCTGTCCCCTCCCTTTAATCCTGCTTGTCCTGAAGAGTATACTTAGCTTGACTGTATCTATGCAACACCATTGGAAACGGACTTGTAATATAAATAGAAACTTGAGCCAACCACTCTTAAAGCATAATGCTTAAGTCAAAAATGTTTGTCCACAACCTAAAGATGAATGCATAGTGCCATGCCAATGGGAGGAACATTTAAATGAAAAGGCTACAAATTGTCTGCCACCCTTGTACTGGATACAAGATACAGGAAGATTTGTTGTTAATGACTCAGTGCTCTGATGATGATCTAGGTGGCCAATAGTTCTCATTTCAATAGTTTCAGATGAATTTTCTTTCCAAATTATTGAAGAGCCAAACACATTCTAACAATATTGCAATACCTACTACTGAATCTCCAAACTTAGTGATAATGGCTCGGATCTTCTGAAGAGTGGCAATCATTGCCAGATTGCCGCTCCGATCAAACATCCTGCCCCTTTGAAGCTGCTCCGCACTTCTTGCTGGGTCTTCTGAGCCCAGCTTTACCAGAAATGTGGAGTGCAGCGTTCCTCTGAGAGCCCTGTTTCAGTGCTGTAGAGTGTGGGGGGGGAAAGACAGGACACGACCCCTTTTTATGGCACTAGCTGCCATAACGCAAGTCCAGTGTGATGTCGGTGAATGGCACCGATGGTCAAACCAAACTTTTTACAGCCATGGGACTATCTTTCCTTTTGCCACGAAAGAAGTTCCTCAGTGTGGAATGCTAGTATGGCATCACTGGCATAGAGCAACTCTCTGATGAGGACTGGGCACACTTTTGTCTTGGATCTCAGGTGGGCAAGTCTGAACAGTTTTTCGCCAGTATGTATGTAGACACCTCTGTAGATGAACTGGAGGCCTTTAGTTTTGAAGTGTAGTCACTGATATAATGTAGGAAATGTGGCAACCAATTTGCACATAGCAAGTTCTTCATTTCTAAAATTGAGACTTCTGCCTCCTCCATTTCCTTCCTCCTGTCCTAAACTTTAACCAATCTCCTACCTACTCTAACCCTGAGCACTTGCCATGTTGCAGTTTCACCCCATCTCTCACCCTACTCTTTTGAAAGTAATTTCTTCTGTGAGATCCAATTCCTGCTTCCATGATCCCCTCCCAACATAATCTCTGACCATTGAACTTTCCTCCCGGTCTGCATGCTAACCAATAGTGTTAATGGTTTATTTTACTTAACATTCATCTTTTTCCCATTCAAAACTGCGATTATTACGCCTCCTCTGAAAATCCTTTACCTGTCCTTCCTCTCTAACTATTGTTCCAGCTCAAACCTACATTTCCTTTCTAAGGTCTTTGAATATGTTCCTGTCTATTAGCTTATCTTTTCTGAAACTCTCTATTTGAATCCCTGTAGTCTGGTTTCCACCATTTTCATATTTCTAAGATGGATCTAGCTCAAAAGATTAACATCCTCTATGACGTGACGGTAGTACGTTATCATTTCTTTTCCTACTTGGCCTGCTTGCACAGATGACCATTGCCTGACCTTTCTTTTGGCCAGCTACATGTATGGATCCATGCCTAAATATCTGAACGCAGTCAGTGCATTTCTATCAAAGCTTTTTCTTCCATCTATACACTTGTGAAGTCATAGGAACATAGCCACACACCTTGTCTCCTCCTCTTACTCAACATGTGTTGCTCTTTGGAGACATCATCTGCAAGCATGAAGTCAGCTTCCATGTTAATGCTGATGACACCCATCTCCTACTCTCCGATTCTCTCAACCCCACAACCATGCTCTGCTGTCAGATTGCTTCTCCAATATCAAGTTATGAATAAATCATTAATTTCTCCAACTGAGCATAAGGAAGAGTGAAGCCATTGGTGACAAGAAAATTGGCTGTTTTGTCTTGTTTTAATTTTGTTTTGCTTCCTTTAAAATTACTCAGCAGTCAGAAGTAGTTTTAACAAAAAAGCTAACTACTTTAAGAAATTTATTCCAAGATTAACTAACGGTACACATTTTGCAAGTTTCATCAGTTATCTGCAAAACTTAAGGGTAGACCATTTGCAGAAACAGAGTGATCTATTCAGCTATACACAACAGTGAGCTATTTTCAAAGGTGCCCAACAGTTATTTAAATTCAGAAAGTCTGATAACTGCTTCAAGATATTTAAGAAGTCACAACCCTTCAAATCTAAGGCCCCTATATTTACGAGGAGGGAGTGGGGTATACTGCAGTGACATGAGGGTGGGGGGGATCCCATAAATCCTGGGAACACCTAGGTCCTAGTGAATCAAACAAAATGACCTTATTAGCACTTTCTATTCCTCTTCCCAGCGACCGGCCACCCAGGTTGACAGGAACAGTTAATTGGGAGTGAAGGGAGAGAAGGAGTGAGACAAAGATTCGTGTGTGGTGGTGGGCTGGGGGTAGAATCTGGCTGAGCGAGACAGTGTGGAGAGGCTGCGATGGGCAGAGGAGACGTGGAGAGTACTGCAGCTCCTCCTGGTTCACATGCAGTGTTATAAACTATACTCCTTGCTTGATTCAGCTGCTCCATTCTTCATTTAGTTGCCGGGTTTCCCGAGCCCTGGGAAAGTTGGTCAGAGTTATATTTAAATCAGGCCTCTAACTGCATAGTGGGAACCGAGCCTGGCTTAAATATTATAATGAAGCACCTTGCCTCTCAAGGGCAGGACAGAAACATGGTAACTGCCATGTAAAAATGTGTTTGACATGTACACTGTGGAGTGGGGTCACGTTTCAGGGTGTTTAATTCTTAACCACAGCTCCCAATCCTCTCCTACACATTTTGGAGGGTTAGTATTGACCCACAAGATTTAAACTTCCAAAAGATACACTTCAGACAAAGATAGGTGCCTCAGTGGTTAAAAAATGCAAGAAGGAAGGAAACACTGTTTATTTAGGAGTTATTTATAAAAGAGTACCTAGCATTTAAATTGTTGTTTTCACTTGGGACTAAAAATTGGTCTGCACCCATTGATGGGCGTAGAGTTGCAATTCACACCAACTGCACCCATTCCCGTTGAGGCAGGCAGCAGGTATACTTTGTGCTGTCTCCTCAGTTTCATGATGAGATTGATGACAGCCTGATGTGGTCTCCTTGTAAGTGCTAGATCATAGACAACTTGGCAGTTAATGTCATCAAGAAGTTGACTGAATGCCCTAAAGTGGCCGCACAATCTGAAAAGCATGAAAGCACTGAATGTTCCAACCAAAAATCCCTTCCAGTACAAATCAACCAAGATAATCAGTCCAACATTTCACAATTATCAATGCAATGTTGAGGATCTGTCTACAGCGAAGTATGAGATCTTTTTAAGGCAAATTAGAACATGAATGATCGATGTTCTGGCCCTCCAGGAACACATCTACCTGAACCCAACTGATAAAGGAAGCAGATCCATGGGTTCCACATCATAGAATGCTGATACCATGTCCAATATGGTACTGCCACATATGTCCAGACTGAACTGATTACCAAAGTCTCTCTCCAGCAGACAGCTTACTGTTCTCCATTACAATCAGACTGGAGAAGCTGACCATCATGAATGTTTACAACTTGCTGACTGTAACATGGCCAACTATTGCCCAACCAATCGTCAATCACCCAGGCTTCTGCATCGGCAATTTCAACAACACACTTCTCATGGGGCTACCAAAATATAAACTGAGAAAGTTAACACCTAGAAGACTAGGCATTAGTCTCTGATATCCATTTTGTCTATGATATCAAACAGCCAGGCACCTTTTCCTGTGCTCGGCAGTAGAAGGAATATTCACCAGTATCCGTTTCACAACCAATGACAGCAAAGGACAGCAACTCACGTTGGGGTGGAAGATCCTGAAGAACTATCTCCACACACAGCATCCACCCAGCATAGCACATGTAGGGATTCAGCTGTCAATAATTGCCAAGGTCCCGAAACAAGGATGGAACTTTCATTAGGCTTCCTGGCCTTCATGAAGACTATCAAGAACATAATCCAGAGAATGGCGCCATCTTCAAACAACTACAACTGTTTTGTTCGATTGCTGAAAGTAGGAGCTGCCAGAATTATCCCGTGTGGCTACAGGAAACAAAACATGCCAAGTTGATCTACCAGGAGATTGAGAGATTTTTGGCAGAGCTTAATGTAACTTAAAACCCAGATACATTAACAGCACTCCTAGATTCCCTAAATGAAGGCAGATTAGCACAATGGTGAGAAACAACTCAAAATCTGGATTTCTCATGTTTCAGCAGGAAACCCTGGAACTTGCTTCACTACTTGGAGCTGCCTCACTGCCCTGACATGAGGCACCAAAGGTCAGTGCAGATGTCAGCAGAGCCCACCTCCTAACCAACAAAGAAAAAAAACTGGAAAAGCTGCTTAAGCTCACTCTGTAAAATGCTTCTCCACACATCAATTTTCCAGCTGCTTTCACCTGTGAAGTGGTGGTCACAGTGCTGACAGCTGCCAAGTCTGGGCAGGTTACTGGGATTGGTGGCATCTACCCAGATGCCTCAAGAACCAAGGCCCAAACGGTTAAACGTAGCTGACCAACTTGTCTTCAACATCCTTGACGGGATAATCCCAGAAGTGTGGTGCCATTCTAAAGTTATTGCCATCCTAGAGCCAGGAAAAGAATTCATGATCCCAAAAGCTACTGTCCAATTGCCTTCCTGCCTGCACCCTACAAGGTGGTTGAACAGCCTGTCATTAACCGGGTAAAGCCTATTTTACAGAGAAGGAAGATGCTGCTCTGATCAGGTCCTTGCACTCACTATCTACATTGAGGCAGAGTTCCAGAAACAGGTGAAGACTGGAGTTGCCTTCAATAGACTTGTTACCAGTATACAACACTACCTGTTGCGAAGGCCGATGACTGAAAATTTTGACAATCACTCAATGCTGTTAAACATGTACTATGTTGTAAAAATGATATTAGTAAAAATGACCATGATATTGTCAAATTGTCATTAAAAAACCAACTAGTTCACTGATGTCTTTTAGCCAAGTAACCTTGCTGTCCTTACCTGCTGCGCCCTCAATGTGACTCCATTCTCACGACAAAGTGGTTCAATCTTAACTGTCCTCTGAAGTGGCCTAGCAAGCTACACAAAGAAAACTAGGTTTGGGGAATAAACGCCAGCCTTGCCATCAATATCCGAGAATAATTCT
This sequence comes from Cetorhinus maximus, assembly GCF_964194155.1. NCBI lineage: Eukaryota > Metazoa > Chordata > Chondrichthyes > Lamniformes > Cetorhinidae > Cetorhinus > Cetorhinus maximus. The sequence goes on along the minus strand of NC_135885.1, from coordinate 66,682,559 downwards.
TTTAAAAGGCTACATTGTATTATCACTTGTTTTGGAATAGGCAAATGGTCTATTGTACTACCCGCTGTCCTGTCTAAATAACCTAATTTTATTTTATTCAGGTGCATCCAGTGTTCCACCTGAATTAGGCAGATTTAGTGGAAGTCAGAGCACATCCAAAAGACCATACTGATAGGAAGAAATAAGGAAAAAAAAACATTTGATTGTTTGCATTAATTAAGAAGCAAACTGAATATATTATGTATGTAAAATAAACATGCTCTGAAAGCTTGTAGGCTTTCAGGTACGCTCCCATTCCAGATTATGGTCCCATGCATCAGGGGTGACTGGCTCGGGGAAGAAGCCTTCTAGGCTAGCCTAGGATCTTCTGGACAGCCGGGACATTGTGTGAAATGAGTCTCCTGCTCAGTGGAATTAGACTCCACTTGGTGGGCTCCAAGCTTGGATCTTAGCCTAGAACCCTGAAAAACTGTTGACAGGCATCCATCCTGATTGGCCCACTTTGAAAGGGCATTTCTGAGATTTTCCATTTTGACTGTATTGCATTGAGGTGAAAGGACTTCACACCATCTCTTGCCTCCCACTTCCACTGGCAGATCACAAGCTACACATTAAATAATCACAGAATCACAGTGCAGAAGAGGCCCTTCGGCCCATCAAGTCTGCACCGACACGTGAGAAACACCTGACCTACCTACCTAATCCCATTTACCAGCACTTGGCTCATAGCCTTGAATATTATGACGTGCCAAGTGCTCATCCAGGTACTTTTAAAGGATGTGAGGCAACCCGCCTCCACCACCCTCCCAAGCAGTGCATTCCAGACTGTCACCACCCTCTGGGTAAAAAAGTTTTTCCTCACATCCCCCCTAAACCTCCTGCCCCTCACCTTCAACTTATGTCCCCTTGTGACAGACCCTTCAACTAAGGGAAACAGCTGCTCCCTATCCACCCTGTCCATGCCCCTCATAATCTTGTACACCTCAATCAGGTCACCCTTCAGTCTTCTCTGCTCCAACGAAAACAACCCAAGTCTATCCAACCTCTCTTCATAACTTAAATGTTTCATCCCAGGCAACATCCTGGTGAATCTCCTCTGCACCTCCTCCAGTGCAATCACATCCTTCCTATAGTGTGGTGACCAGAACTGCACACAGTACTCTAACTGTGGCCTCACCAAGGTTCTATACAACTCCAACATGACCTCCCTACTTTTGTAGTCTATGCTTCAATTGATAAAGGCAAGTGTCCCATATGCCTTTTTCACCACCCCACTAACATGCCCCTCCGCCTTCAGAGATCTATGGATACACATGCCAAGGTACCTTTGTTCCTCAGAACTTCCTAGTGTCATGCCGTTCATTGAATACTTCCTTGTCAGATTACTCCTTCCAAAGTGTATCACCTCACACTTTTCAGGGTTAAATTGCATCTGCCACTTATCTGCCCATTTGACCATCGCGTCTATATCTTCCTGTAGCCCAAGACACTCAACCTCACTGTTAACCACCTAGCCAATCTTTGTGTCATCCGCAAACTTACTAATCCTACCCCCACATGGTCATCTATGTCGTTTATATAAATGATGAATAATAGGGGACCCAGCACAGATCCCTGTGGTATGCCACTGGACACTGGCTTCCAGTCACTAAAGCATCCTTCTGTCATCACCCTCTGTCTCCTACAACTAAGCCAATTTTGAATCCACCTTATCAAATTACCCTGTATCCCATGTGCATTTGCCTTCTTTATAAGTCTCCCATGTGAGATCTTGTGAAAGGCTTTGCTGAAATCCATATAAACTACATCAACTGCAGTACCCTCATCTACACACCTGGTCACCTCCTCAAAAAATTCAGTCAAATTTGTTAGGCATGACCTCCCTCTGACAAAGCCATGCTGACTATCCCTGTTCAAACCTTGCCTCGCCAAGTGGGGATAGATTCTCTCCTTCAGAATTTTCTCCAATAGTTTCCCTACCACTGACGTGAGACTCACTGGTCTGTAGTTCCCTGGCTTATCTCTACAACCCTTCTTAAATAGCGGAACCACATTAGCTGTTCTCCAGTCCTCTGGCACTTCCCCCGTGGCCAGGGAAGAATTAAAAATTTGGGTCAGAGCCCCCGCGATCTCCTCCCTTGCCTCCTTCAGCAGTCTGCGACACAATGATAATGATAATGTTTATCATTTAAAAATAATTAGACATTGACATACCTTGCGTTTTCTTATTGGTTTTGTTAATGGTTTCTCTCTTGAGGAACTGTAACCTTTATTAACATTGCTATTGCAAATCCCCTCAGCAACATTTTTTTGGGTTAGAGACTCTTTGGGGAACTGTCCAGGAATTCTGGATAAAAGTGTCAAGTCTATTTTTACCCAGAGAGACTTGAGTTCCTCATTGTCTTTTAAAGGTGAAAGAAGTTCATTTCGACCAAAAGGAACCAAAGCAAACAGCTGTGCTTCTGAGTCATTCGTTGATTCATTAATAGTCCTATTGACAGAGTTGACTGCGTTGCAGCTCCTGACTCTGCTGAGACTGTTGCTACAGTCATTTAATTTGTGGTTGTCTGGCGAAGCAGATGGTGGTGGAAATTTGGCTGGAAGAAAATCTTCATTCTCTGAGTCTAGTCTTGAACCTGATGAAGTTGAAGATGCTAAATATTCAGTGCCAACAAATTCTCTGGATTTAGGTACATTTTTGCTAGTTTTCCTGTGCTTCCTTTTTTCGCAAAGAGTACCCATCTGCAGTTCTCTTTTAGACCCTGTTTTGATGTCATTAGGTTTGGTTTTGTGCTGTTCTGATGTACTGGAGTTCTGGCTTCCTCTTCCCTTAGAAATTATGCTTTGATTCTCTGAGTTCAACAAGTTGAGATCACCTTTAACAGACATTTTTACTGTCCTTCTGGATTGTTCTTTGCTCAATGTCCTTCTATGGGAGGCAGATTCATCATGAGTAGGTAACTTTTGTTTACAACATTTAGTTTTGTGAGCAGTTTTGGCCCTTTGCTTTTCTCCATTAGAAGTTTGATTTTCTTGGTCTTTGAAGTCTGTTTGACTGAATAGAAGAGCTTTAGCCTTTTCTGGGCTCTCTTTCTGTTGCAGACTATGAAATTGATAGTTGCTGAGTCCATAATTACCATTTTGGCTCACAGTGATGCTGTTATTGTTTCGTGAGTTTACTTTGTTTAACCATTTGTCAAGTTGCCACTTGCTAGTTGAGGTCTGCTCTGACTGGAAACAAATGCAAATTTAATACAATATTTCAAAACAATAAACTATATATATAAAACAAGACTCTATTAAATCAATTATGATTGCAGAACTGAGGTCTAATTAACTGATAGTGATTACTTTAAAGTATTTGTTAGGGAAACTTGTATTTATGAGTGCTTTTGGTCTTAACAGGGTTATAGAATACAGCCCACCACTATAATAATCTGCATGGTTAAATTTCTAGGGTGGAACAGAAAAATCTAAAACTAGCTCGGAACAGTTCCTTGCTAATAATATCTTCTTTTCAACTATATTACAACAGTATTAATTAAGGGTAATAAAACAAATTATGTAATGCACTTCAGGCATTCAATAAGATTAAATCAACTGTCTGATTTTATACACAATTGCTCAATGTAATTTTGCAGATAAATATATTGGAAATTTATTGTAGTAGTTAAGTGGATTTTAAAAATATTATTGCACTGATAGTAACAATGAGATATCTTTGCTTTACAGAAAACAATGCTATAGTATGTAATAATGTTCACTTCTTGACACTTGCCACTTTTTGATCCAATGGTATTATACTTTTGCTTACCTTTAATACCAATTGGTATTTAGAAATGTGTTCCTACCTCAGGAGCAGTGATGTGTGAAGGTTTACTGCTATTGGTGTCACTTGAGCAAATTTCAGCCTCAGAGTCAGACTCTGAACTACTTTCTGATTCACTGGAACTGCTTGGCTCATCACTGCAATGAACTGCTGTTCCTTGAGACTGTTGCATTGGACTACTGTAAGAAGGTATAATAAAGGTTACAAATTAAACAGGTATCTGTTTCCAACCCTTGGTAATAATATCCACCCAGGGTGTTTATAACTTCTGCACTGCTGATAAGTGGTTTCTGCTTCATAGGAATACAAAATTAACCAGGTCAAAGCCCTGATTCTAGATCTTCTGGAGGAAACCATCTATTTTGATTTGACACTCAGTCCAAGTCTAGTTTAAAAGATGCTTAGAAGGTCATTGCACTGGGAAGAGATGTTGATTAAATGCTTGAGAGTAAGAGCACTCTCATCAAAAGATTACAGGCTGGGAACGGAGTTCTACTCATAGGTCTAAAGACACATGTGCCCAGCTGTTGGCTAAACCCCAGAATCAACTTCACAGCTAGACACTATAAATGTTTGCTGCCATCTGTAAGTTAATACCTTAACTGAAATTGGTAGCTGTCACTGCAACCGCAGTTAACTTGCATATCTTTTACAACTTAATTTTCAAGTCAACAAAATGGGCAGTGAATTGGCCATCCATTCCATACCTTGCTTGATTTTCCTTTCCTTAGATAGGCCATATTATGACAGGTGGTCAATCTGCTTCACCAATTTATGCCTTCCAATTCAAAGCCTGTCCACATGCCTGTTTCTGTTTTGCTGTATTATAATTTCACTTGTTAATTTGTTCTCAGAGCCCATGAACTATGAACAGAAACCATTTTTGTTATTCTGCCCACTATGCCTTCCAATGAATCAAAGGCCAGGATTTTCTATGTCTGCCGGCATCGGGTGTGTTCTGTGGCACGAGTGGACAATGGGGTGTGATCGGTTTCACGACGACGGGAAACCAGTTCGCGATCATCTGCTCAGCCTGCCGACAACGGGCCGTGTTTCCTGCCATCGGACGTCGGGAACCTCACTGTAATATATCAACATATCATTAAGGCCAGCCTGCCGGAATTGTCCCCCCCCCTCACTGGATCGTCCATCCAGGTTGGCGGGAAAGCATGATGACGTGTTTCACAACAGCACATAAAGGTTGTGCACTTGGTGGGCTGCACTTTAGGGAAACTCGGAGGTAAGTACACAGCAACAATGTGCAGCGCTTGCCAGGGTTGCCTGTTGGACTTCACGCTTGAACAGTGTTGTGGTGGGGGGGGTGCGCGGTGGTGTCAAGGTGTCAAGGGCAGCCCTGCCATTGAGGCGGCTTGTTGGGGGAGGGCAAGGGCAGCCCCGCCGTTGAATATAGCACACAAGCATTCGAGGTGGGGGAGATTGGGTGGGCAAGAGAAGCGGCCACGCATCAGGGAAACCTTGTATAAAGTGGCCATTCTTCTGCAGCTGAGACAGTTCAGGTGCCGTCACATTGATATGATTGGAGTAGGGCCTCTGGCTTATCTGTCCACCAAAGCAATACAGAGGCACCAAAGTGCCACCAAGTGCTCCAGAGCTTTTCAGCACCACCACCAGCACAGACTGTAAAGTCATGAGGGTTTCAGTGGACTGCAGAACATTTGGATGGCTGCACACATTGTACAATCTCCTTGTTAAAGCTGGCCATGTAGCAGTCACTGCTGGAGGCACTCAAAGCCCCTTGCAATGTCAACATCCTGTTTGGACCAGTCTCCCCAATGGTTCAAGCTAACAGAGCAGCCTTGCAGCGCGTGTTAAGAGAATGCCTGCGCCTGAGCTGAGAGCACAGCATGCAGTCCAGTGGGCAAAGCTGCCGCCAATCGGTCAGGTGGAGGTGGGTGGGGTTTCGGGCAGCCATGCAGCGCACTAATTTCTGGCCATCCAAGTGGTGGCCAGCACTCTCCAGGAAGTGTTAAGGGGCCTTCACACTTAACCAGGACGGGATCTTAGTACACCCATGCTAACCCACACATCCCTCTCTTTCATCCTGTAGGAGTACAACATCAGGATCATGAACCTGGTGAACTAGCTGTATGCCTCATGGCTTACATAGAGTGAAGATGACGGAGGAGAGAGCGACTGAGGTACCTGGCTGTGCAGAGGCAGGAGCAACAACCTTAGTAAGAAGGGGCGGCTGGGGCTCCCACACACGCAGCTGAAGAGCCACAGTGAGCTGTGGCTGGTCAGTACCTAGCGACACCCAGGGTCTATAGACACCACCTGTCATTCCTGCAGATGACTTTGAGAACCAGTATTGCTGAAAACTGCGCATGTCTAGGGAACTGGTCGGTCACATCTGCCACCTACTACAAGATTTGGTGCCACGAGGGCATGGAGGGCACCCACTGCCAATGTCCGTGAAAGTGACCATGGTGCTCAATTTCTATGCCTGTAGCTCCTTTCAGGGCTCCACAGGTGACCCCTGAGGGATTTCACAAGCCTCCACCCACAGGTGCATTCATGAGGTCACGGATGCCATCTTCGCGAGGGCACACAACTTTGTGCATTTTGCCTGAGACCAGGAAAGCCAGGATGCAAGAGCGATTGGATTCGCCTAGATCTCGGGTTTCTCACAGGTGCAGGTTGCGATTGGCTGCACTCACATGGCGCTCAGATCTCCATCACAACACACGGTCAACTATATCAACCGAAAGGGATTCCATTCACTGAATGTGCAGCTGGTGTGTGACCACCAGAAACACATCCTGCAGGCCTGCGCAAGGTTTCCAGAGAGTGTGCATGACGCCTACATCCTCAGTCAGTCACAGATCCCTGGAGTCTTCGAGGGTCCACAGAAGTTGCAGAATTGACTCCTTAGAGATAAGAGCTACTCACAGAGGCTGTGGCTGATGACACCCATGTGGGCGGCCTCAGACTGCAGCAGAGCGACACTATAATGAGGCTCATGCTGCAACTTGTAACTTGGTGGAGCAGACCATCGGTATGCTGAAAATGAGGTTCCAGTGCCTGGACCGGTCTGGTGGAGCTCTGCAACACAGTCCGCAGAGGGTGTCGTGCATCGTCATCATCGTCTTCTGCGCCCTTTATAACCTGGTGCTACAACGGAGAGATGAGCTGACTGAGGAGGAGATGGGGGAGCTGGACATCTCTTTCGATGAGGAGGACGCTGATGGGGATTAAGGTGAGGAGGTCCTCGAAGGAGATGATGACGGGGATGAGGCTCTCGCACTGGCTGGACGAGGCAGACGTGCTCAGGAGGCTCTCATAGCTGCTAGATTTGTGGAGGATGATGTCGATATTCAGTGAGGTGACCCCATGGATCTTCACATTTCATCTGTGAATGTTTGACTCCAGTCTGGCTTATGACAGCGCGAATACCCTCTGTGAGAGTGCTCCTGTCATGGAGACACAGTGGAGGCCCTAATAGTTGCTCCATTGCAGGAGGATGATGATGACATGCAGTGAGGACACTCCATAGATCTTCACACAGCCTCTGAAAATGTCTGACTCCTGTCTGGCTGAAGGTAGCTCGCTTGCGCTCTTTGATCAGGGTCATATCATAGAGATGCAGCCATGAAACATTAGAAGCATCTGATCCTTTGTCCACCTTCAGCACCTGAGCCCTTCAGGAGCACAGAGTCACTGGTCACAGATGCTAAAGAAATAGGGGCCAGCCCCTCCTTAAAGGTGCTGAGAGCACACAGAGAGAATGATGGAACCCTGTGGCACCTGCCCACGACATTCTGGCAGCAATGACAAGCACCGTCGAGGTGCAGGCATCAGTAATGTTTCCAGTGAGTGTGAGGCTGGACCATCACTTTGGTCTGAAGGCTGCACAGAGCCCAAGGAAGAGGCCCTGGACTGAAACACCTGCCTTTATCTTTTTCAGAAAGGTTTCACATCTGAGTGAGAAGAACACTGCTCATCAGAACATGGAGCCATAGGCAGGGAGACATCCTTGGGAGTTTACTGATAATAGTGAATAGTATATACAAGTGATTAACATCCATGCCCAGGCTGTACAACTAATTCTTCTTAACTTTCCTAACCCTGCCGCTACGTTTTGCTACTCCCCGGACATCCACAGTGGAGGTGGAGGCAGCCTGCTGACTGTGACACCCTGTCTGTGATGACCTTGACGGGCGTCCTCTGGGGAGCTGAGACTTGGAGGGCCCTGGCCTGCTTTCAGGGTCCTGCTGTGTGGCAGTGGCACCAACCTTGGCCTGTGGAGCTGAAGCTGCTGAGATCACATAATAGAGGATTCGGATGGGCCGGACACTCCCAGAGTCATCTGGATGGATGGCCCCGTGGTGTGAACCTGCTGATCCTCCTCCCTATGAGTGCCCGAGTGCTTATGGCTGATTCCTTGAGGAGAATGGGTAGCTGGAGTGAGATCGAGCTGCCCGCACCCCTCGCACATATGCACTATGAGAGGCCAACTATGGTGTCAGCGATGGAGCTGAGCCCAAGCAGCAATGCAGGAGGGCCATCCTGGATCAAAGTCTCCATGGTGGCCGCCATCCTGCCAATGTTGACCTTGGTGCATTGGCATGTCGGCGCTATCACCTCTGCCTGAAGACGGATGGACTCCTCCATCGTGCCTTGCAATCCGAGGAGTGCAGCAGACATCCCTTCCTCATGCAAGCCGAGTTTGCCTTTGAACTCCAGCAACTGTGACATGACCGAGGCCAGAGGCTCATCATCTGACTCAGACTCAGCAAATTTCTGACCTCCAGCAGCCCTCCGAGTGCCGGACACCTGGGAAGTCCCTACTGCTGCCTGCTGTGGATCAGACTGTGCGATGTGATCCTGAGGCTATTCTAAAGCTAGGTCCCACCGAGGTGTGTGTCTCTGCGCTGGTGGAGGGTGTGGGTAAGCGCTGTGATGGGACTTCAAGGAGGGTGCCATCAAATTCTTCTTTGGAGATCCTTCAGAGCTTACTTGGAGGTCCTGGGTCATGGACTCTCTTGGCTGTTTCCCAGATGTGCCTGCGAAAGCAAGGAGAGATAATTAGTTTATGGCAGTGGCCTGTGAAACAGGACACATCACTCACGGCATGGTTGTCTGATGGATGTTGCACTGCTGGACCCTCACTTGGCAGATCACCAGCGACCTCACTGTCAGCACAGGAACGGTCCAGATCGTCGCCGGCCAGCTGGATGGCTCTGTTTTCAAAGTCTGTGGGGACTTGAATTTCAGACATTTCTCCACCAGTCGGCAACCTCTCCCTCTTGTTGTGTGCCAGCTTGTCCTGCATGAATAGAGATGGAGAGAGTGTAAGCAGGATGCCTGCCAGACCAGATGATAAGTATGCCTGGCATGTGTGGGTGCTGAGTGCTCCCATGGATGGGATTAGGACAATGAAGGTATGTGTGAGAGAGTGAATGGTGAAGTCCCTTGAACTAGCACTGAATGAGGGCCTTGTGGTTGTGTGATGGGTTTGTGAGTATGTGACTTGAGAGTGATGAAAAGAGTGACTTACCCTGGTGGAATGAAGGAGATTATTCATCCTCATGCGCCACTGGGTGGCTGTCCTCTTTTGCAGGGCTTTGATGCTGACCATCACTGCCACCGTCTCCCAAGCCTGGTTGGTCATGCTACTGCCCATCCTGCAGCCAGAGCAGGGGTAGAGGATATTGCAGTAGGCCTCCATAGCGTCCAAAAGGTGTTCCAGTGATGCGTTGCTAAACTGGGGGCTGCAGTCTTCTTGCCTTTTGTAGGCACCTTCCCTGCAGCCATCATGAGCTGGAATCACTGAGATGTTGCTGGACTTTAACTATGGCACCAGGTGAGGTGATGGCGGGTGGATGAGTGGGAGCTCGCCTGTCATGGAAATGGCGTGTTTCCCGAGAATGCATAATGTGGTGGATTAGGGATGATACGGCGTGAAAACCCACCCATTTTACCTGCCCGCTACCGCACTTAGTGCAAATCTTGGACGATTCCGCCCAATGTCTCTTTGAAAGTATTATGATCAAAACTTTTTTCTTACAAAATTATAGGGCCAATTTGAATACCCTATCCCCTAAAGTCAATGAGAATGGGGCATGTGTGGTTGTTAAAATAGAACCTGCACCCTGTCCTCAGACTTAGTGCTACACTCACACCAGTCCCTTTGTCAACTCCTGGAAGATGTTTGAGGCCATTGCTGGGAACACCGCATGTCAAAAAGCAGCAGGCCCAGAAAGGGCCGAGGAGCTTTGTGAATTTAATTTTGTAAAGGTTTTCTTGTGTGCTCATGTTAAGCTTCTGCTATCTTTACCCCCAGCAAGATAAATTTATTCAGTCAAGTTTATTGTCAGTTAAATTCTCAACTAGAAGAGATTTTAAGTCATCATAAGAGCTTATGTCAGTGATGCTCACTATTGATCTTAAGATAAAATATCCTCTCCCCCAGGAGTATTTAGACGAAACAAAAATATCTCAGAATAAAATATATTTTACAGGCATATTATAGCAGAAGTTAGCTTACTGAAGAGCCTAACTCTCGCAGAACTTAGAATTCACCATTAGAGAATCCTAGAAGAGTTATGGTCCTTGAGGTTTACAGAGTAAGAGTACAACCTTTTATAATAGTTATAATACTATACTATAATACTATATTATAAGCTTAAATCTTGGATTATATTATAGTAATGTTTTGAATATTAGAGTATAAGTGCAAGACAAACTAATTCATCTAGATATAAATGCTAAGTACAAATTAATTCGCCTAGAAGTAAATCCACTTAGAAAATAAAAGTAGGATATTCAAACAAATAACAAACTAGTTTATACTTACAATTAAAAATACAAAGTGTCGTTTCTGCCTTTTCTCCGTTATGAGGAATCCTATCTAAGGTCTCGACTCATTGATGGTCATGCAAAACTGGCTGACTTGTTTATCTACGTCTCTAATTTAAAGAAAATCTGTTGCCTTTAGACTAACCTAACCATTGTCTGTCTTACTGTTAGGCTCCTTTGTTTGAGTGTTTCTTGAGGATCAAAACATGTTTTTCTGAAATGCAGCTGCAGCATTATTATCCGTTTCCCTGTCTGGAAAAGCCTCTTCTCAAGGCCTTTGCATCTGCATGTGTGTGTGAAATTAATGTGTGTGATTTTCTCAAAAGAATCTTTAGCTGTGTTTTAACTGAGTTAAATTTTTAACCCTTCATTGACTGAGTCAAATGGGTTAAATCCTTAACAGTCAGAGTTCTCCTGTTTCCCGTGGCCCCAGTGTTCCCCTGGTCTGAGGGGTGGTCAAATACAGAGACTAATTTCATTTTCTTTTGATGACAGGGTTGTGGGAGGTCATAGTGGGGGGATGCTAGGGAGGTGGACTCCTGTATCTTGGTGGCATCTGCTATTCTTGGACGTAAAAGGGGTGGAAGGCTTCTTTTCCAGACCTCCCAATTAGACTGCTCTACGTGCAGGACTGCTCGCCAGAGCACAGACCACTCGAAATGTGGGCTCTGCCCAGTGAAACTTAAAAATTGATTTAGAGTCCTTTTGACATCATCGTGTCCTGAGCTGCATTTAATAATGAGGCTTCCACCCAGTTTGGCCACCTATCTGATGGACCCAATCAAGATGGCAATAGAAGCAACAACAGTGAAAGTAAACAAAATTAATGAACAAAACTCTTGGTTTTGGATCACGTCACATTAAAAAAAAAACCCATCAATTCAGGATTACATTAAAGACATATCAGGATAGTTGAAATATAAAATGTCACAGCCCAACAAATTGATGTACTCATCTTTGAGCTTAATTTTAACAGAATTATAAATTAAATAACCTGGTGACAAAAACATTAGAAATCAAAAATGGGCCTTTCTATTGTTCTATTCAGAGTTCAAAGTGCTCTCATATTGAAATAAGCTCTTGGAAACAGGGCAAAAGCTTTTGATTATTAAGGATAGTTAAGAAATAAAAACAGAAAATTCTGGTCAGGCAGCATCTGTGGAGAAAGAAACAGAGTTAATGCTCTAGGCTGATGACCTTTCATCAGATGTAACTCTTTCTCCCTCCTTAGACACTACCTGACTTGCTGACTATTTCCAGCATTCTTATTCTTATTTCAGGTTTACAGCATCTGCAACATGTTGCTTTCTGAAGGATAGATATTGTCTTGGGGCAGAATCTTCCGATCCACCAGCAGTGGGAACTGTGGTGGGTAGGCACTAATGTGGTGGGAGGCAAAAAATCTGTTTCCCAATGGCGGGATAAACTGTGCGAATTTTGTCCTCCCAACTTTCAAGGTGAGTTGAGCTTCCTGACGAACAATGTCGAGAACCCCGTCTGCATGTATTAGCATCTCATGAATGCTCATTAAAAGGCCACCTTGCTGGAATTAAATTCACCCTTTAATTTAAGTTCCATGCCAGCGAGAATTTAGAATGTTCAGTTTTATAACTGTATAAAAGTGGCTTCTACCTGACGAGCTTCACTTCTTCCCTGACTCTGAGTTCCGTAGATGCAGCTTTTGCCTTCTTGGGGACTTCACATAACTTCACTCATATTGAGTGCTGGTAGCAAAAGCTGCGCCAGGGCTGGACATGGGAGGCAGGCTAAGCGGGAAAGGGGGGTTGGGGGATGAGCAGAGACTGTCCAGGGAAGTGGTTGGGGCGGGGGGGGAGAGACTGTCCCGGAAGAAGGGCAAGAGAATTTCTTAGAATGTGGGGTCGGTGGTGTCAATGGTGGGATCCTGGGGGAGAATTCAGGGAACTGGTGATAGGAGGGAACAGTCACAATCAGAGGGGAGTGGGATGCAGTAATGTGGCAGATCCAGGGTGAGAGTTTGTTAGGTGAAGGTCTCATGGGGCGTGGTCACAGAGGGGGACTAGGCAGGTGGCTTGGATAATGGGAGCGGAAAGTTCAGGGTGGGCCTGGGGATGGTGATGGGTGTCAGCTGTGAGGGGAGGGAAGGCATGTGGAGGTGGATGGTAATGGGGTCCAGGATAATGGGGTTCAAGGGTGACAGAGAGGAAAGGAATTGCGATATTGGGTGATTCTATGGTGAGAGGGAGAAGTTGGTGGGTGACAGGGGAGTGTAAAAGGTGGTGGACCAAGGCTCAGAGGTGACATGCATCGTTTTTCAAATCTGATCTTGACCATGCAGTTAGTCAGTAAGTGAAATCCCTGGAAGTGGGAGGAGGGTCTTTTTGGGTGGGTCGAATTCAAGTTCAGGACAAGTGGCCGACTAAAAGGACACCATAATAATTATGAGGCAATTGGATGTCAACCATGCTGAGTTGTGTTCTCTCTATGGTGAAGCCCACACAGCAGCAGGTTTGTTCCTGACTCATAGGTCTCATAACATTGAGATCCCAGCAAGGTGTGGAGCTGCCATTCATTCTGTGCCATTTGCCATGGGCTGCAATCAGAGACAAGGATGAAGGGAGGGAGGGAGTTGGATGCCTCCAAGTGAAACAGCTAGTGCACGATGGCCAACTCTTGACTCCAAACCTCCATCCTCCCTGGTGAATGGTCATGGCTGACAAGGTCTCATATGGTTAGTCTTTCAATGCTGCCAAGCCAATGGTCCCTCTATAGAGTCTCAAGGGTAGTGGAGGCAAGCAGAACAGTGTCAGAGGAAGGTTTCTTGCACATGGCTGTATCACCCTGGTCAAAGAGCAATGTCTCCATACGCAGTATATATGAATGGGAGGAACACCCGTCACTGGTACTCCAGGATGTCCTTCACCTGGAAGGGGTGGGGCGGGGATGTCATGTCTAGATGGAGGCCAGGCGAAAGGCTCAGCACTTGTCTGCTGTAAGATGTGTAAAGGACATGTTCACTAAATTTATCACTTTGATTTGTTCACAGGTCCTTTTTTTTATTTGCTCATGGGATGTGGGATGTGGGGCGTTGCTGGCTAGTATTTATTCCCCATCTCTAATTGCTCTTGTTCAGAGGGCATTTTTAAGAGTCATATGTAGGCCAGACCAGGTGAGGATGGCAGATTTCCTTCCATAAAGGGCATTAGTGAACCAGATGTGTTTTTATGACAATCATCATTAGACTTCTAATTCGAGATATTTATTTAATTCAAATTCCACCATCTGCCGTGATGGGATTTGAACTCGGGTTCCCGAGCATTACCCTGGGTCTCTGGATTACCAGTTTAGTGACAATACTACTACGCCGCCACCTCCCTAACACTGAGGTATTGATGATGCAGACTGCAGGCAACCCTGTCTTGGTAATGGCTCTCATCCAATGAGGAGAAGGAGGGTCCATTGCAGGTTGGCACAGGGCCAGGAGGAGCAAGGGCCTGAGCAACAAGATGCAGCAGGGCCTCTAGAAGGTCAGGATGCTGGAGAACAGGGTCCCTACAATGGCGAGCATTGGCCTGAACATGAGTCTAATGCAGGCTGTGCTCTTAACTAGAAATGAGCGACAGGCAATGCTGGCGGCACCTTCCTATATCCTGGGATGTGGTTGCTCACATCTGCCAGCTTCTCCAGTACGAGCTGCAGCCCTAAGGACTCTAGAGGAGTAGCATGGAGCTCCTGGCCTACAATGAATGAATGTCTGTCTGTTGTTTAAATATGGTGCCAGGATCTTTGACCCATGAGGTAATGGTGACTTCCTGCCCGCCCCGCCATGAGATTCACCATGGTCCTCTTGGATGCATAATTAATGAGCTGTACAGTGGAAGGTCATGTATGTTCAGCCATCTTGCTGACCAGTGGGAATCACACCGACTTTCCCGCCCGCCACCAGACTTAGACTCCAGAATGTAAGATTCCACCCTTGTTCTTTCAGAATTCTTTTGTTCTGGTTATAAAAGGATGTTTATGCTACATACACATATTTAATTCTGTAAATTAGTTAAGAATGGGCAAGATGCCACAGTTTAAACAGAACCCAATTAGAGGAATGGGGTTTATTAATCTGGCTTCAAATGTTAGTCAGGATCCAAAATAACCCCTGATGTCACTCTGGACCTGATTTAACTCCAGCCTATAAATCACATACTGAAATTGAAAAAATTACAGCTAACTTGTCAACACTATTTATATGCAAAGAGTCAGTAAATGGGACCATAGTGTATTCGGGTGGAGGAAAGATTTGCAAGAATGTTGCCAGGAGTTTTAGCTGCAAAAGAAGATGTCGGTGGTGAACACCCTCGTGAGGATCCTGCACCACATCATTCCTTTCTCAATGCAAATGTGAATGCTCTCTCTCCTGCTTTTGACTCTCTGACATGCACTAATTATCTCTACTTTGGTTCACAGGGAACTTTGCCAAGCGATCGTCACCCTCAGCCAGCCAGTCCCTCAGCTGCAACCACATCCTCACCTCCAGCCAAGAGAACACCTCCATTGAAGAGCTGGAAATAAGCAGCCTGACAGACCCATCACAGCGCTTACCCACACCCTGCACCAGCATAGAGACACAAACCTCGGTGGGACCTAGATCTAGAGCAGGCTCAGCTTCACAATCTGGTGGTCACCGCACAGACACATGTCCACAGCAGGAGGAGGCAAGTTTCCCCAAGCCTCCTGGCACTCGGAGGACTGCTGGGGAAGAGGCATTTGTCAGGCCCAAGTCAGATGCTGAGCCTCTGGATTTGGCCTTCCACCTCTTCCTGGAGAGTCTGCAGAAGGCATGGGAACATCACACAGAGCTGTTTGAAGCCTTCAACAGAGTGGCACGCGAGCTGGAGCAGTGCGTCCGCCTGCTCTCTGGTGAGGTGGTGCCCACATGTGCATGTATGGAGGTCTTTGTGGGGAGGATGGCGGACGCCATGGAGACCCTGGTCCAGCAGAATGTGAGATGTGGTGCAGATCTGCATTCCATTGCGGGAGCCATGGATGAGTTCCTGCAGTGGCAATGTGAGAGGGAAACAGGGCACCTTGACGTCCACCCTGGTGCTCCTTCCCCTCAAGGAGTCAGGCCAGGGCCCTCGGGCACCAGAAGGGAGGAGGAGCGGCAGCTGGACACCTGAGTCATCTACTCAGGAATCTCAGAGGCTGTCCGCTCTGTCCGAGAGTCCCCTTTACCTGTGAGCCCCTCGACCTTGTCCTCTGTCACTGCAGAGGGAGCAGCTGGGCCACAGGAGAACAGCCAAAGCAAGCCAGGGCTCCCAAGGCATCAGCCCTCCAGAGGACCCATGCCGAAATCATCAGAGGCAACAGGGCCAACCATTGCACAGGCTGTCTCCACCCCTGCTGCAGATGTTTGGGCAGCAACTAGAAGTCTAAGGCGTTCAAAAGTTAAGAAATTCTGATCATAGTTGGTTGCACGGGTGAACACATTTTGTCACTTTACAATCTGGAAATATATTCACTCTCACTGAATAATGTGTAATGGTGTCTGTCAGCATCATTGACAGGCTTCATGAGTCCTCCCACTGCTTCCCAGCCCCTCACCCCACTAGCAGTTCAGCTGCATGCAGCTGTTTGTGTTTGTGTGTGTGTTTGTGTGTGTGTGTGTGTGTGTGTGTGTATAGAGAGAGCGGGCCTGTCGGAGTCTCGTGCAGGTACTCTCCCGCGTACCCGGATCTTTCTCGTTTCACTCATCTCAATGCCCTGAGCATTTTCAGTGCTGCCTGCTGGGGTTCGCTTTCAGTTGACCATCTGAGCTGACCTGCATCTCCTCCCAGCCACTGATCACACTCCCATGCAGCAGCTGGTCTCGCCCAGCACGACTCTCGTTTCACTTTCGATTCAGCCAGCATGGTGCTAATACAGTTTTTCTTTCCTTCTCCCATCCTTTCCCCTCCCCCAATCACC
Source organism: Cetorhinus maximus (assembly GCF_964194155.1). Classification (NCBI taxonomy): domain Eukaryota; kingdom Metazoa; phylum Chordata; class Chondrichthyes; order Lamniformes; family Cetorhinidae; genus Cetorhinus; species Cetorhinus maximus. The sequence goes on along the minus strand of NC_135885.1, from coordinate 66,665,971 downwards.
CATTTCATTTCCCCCATCACTGTTGGCCCCCTCACCGGCATCACCTTCCACCTTCCCACCGTCACCTACCAGCCAGAATCCTTCTCTTTCAGGGGTGTCCAGGTGAACGTGCACATTTCTTTCCTTCCCAAAATTCCCACCTCCATCCACATTAACCTCCCTGACCTCCTCCCCATCCCCGGGGTCTGTATCTGCCTCCAAGTCCTCACCAACCACTCCCGCTGTCCATTCTACCGCTACCGTTGAATCCTCATCCCCCACCCTATCGCCTTACTCTGTCCTCGGTCATTCTCACCATTCTCTCATACCACACCCACGCTTAGTTCACTCCTTAGGAGGCATTCATGGACGCATCAGAGCCCTCCCTTGCACGTTCACCTCGACATATACCCCTCTGGATTCCTTACCCCCCCCCTTGAGACTCCTTCCCCTTCCCACCTTGGAACTTCCTCCCTCCTTGGAACTCCTTCCTCCCCTGGATTCCCTCCCCTCTCCGCACTCCTTCCACCTTCTGAACTCCTTCCCTTACAACTTCTGAACTCCTTCCCTTACACCTTCCACTCCCTTACACCTGCCTCCCCAGTTGCCGTCTTCTCCCCCATTACCCCATCTTCTCCCCATAGTCCTTCCCTCCTCCCAACCTCACCCCCCACCAAACACCTTCGTTCCCCCCTTCCCAGCCTCACAACCCCTGACACCTCTTCCTCTCCCAGTCAATCCTAGACCTTCTTCTCCCACACCACGGTACATATTCCTCTCCCAAGCACAACTGTTCTTCCTCTCCTTCCTCTCCTCCCCCTCGACTGTCATCTGTTGTGAGCAGACCTTCAACGGTGACTTTCCACATTCCTTGAGCTGCTTTGTGGGGGACCATCTAGTGTGGGGGAGGATGATTCCGGTGGGCTGGCCTTATAATGATATGCAGATGTATTACATTGAAGTTCCCAATGTCTGACAGCAAGAAATGTGGACCGCCATTGACAAGCAGAGTGGACCATTGCAAACAGGTTTCATGACGTCGTGAAACCGATTTTTGGCCTTTTTGCCATATTGTCCGTTCACGTCGCCGAACACGCCCAATGCCAGCGGGCATGGAAAATTCCGCCCTGTTTCTCTGATCGGTGCATCAAGTTGCTGTATGTTGATTGAGTAATTTCACTGTTTATTTCTTGGCCTTGGGTTTCACGACTGCAGTTACTCACATTGGCAGGCTCCTAGTAATGTGTTTAGACATCCAAACTAAGAGAAGTAAAGAGATTTGCAGTCCTTTAATTGAATCACTCAGATGGCCAGTGAAGAGCAACTAGTGCTGATAAGAGATTTCTATTATCCACTCATAAAATGGACAATTGAAGGACAGCCACTAGTGATGGAAGATCCGGAAGAAGGATTTATTGGTCTGATCAATAAGTGCTTCTTAATTTAGTATATGAGGACTAAGGTTGAAGAGATTTTGTTCAGCAATGAATCACAATTGATAGGTGATGCCAAAATATAGAGCACCAATCTGATTCAGATCATTCCAATGTATATTTTAAAATATGGTGTTGTAGCAAGTTTAAGGATAAGCAGATTGGTGACACCTTTTAGAAAGGCTTGGTTCAGACCCCCCTCGGCCTCCGATCCCAACAACCCCCCCAACTCGGACCCTCCCACCTTCCCGGGCCTCTGACCCTCCCCACTCCCCCTGGACCTCTGAACCCCTCCCCCATACCCCCAGACCTGCGACCTTCCCCCCCTCCCGGACCTCCGACCCCTCCACCCCCACATCCTGACCTCCAACTGCCCTCCACTGCCCCTGGCCTCAGAAGTAGGTCTTTCGGCCCCTCCAGCCCACTAGGCCATTTGATAAGATCATGGTTGATCTGATTGTGGCTTCAGCTCCACTTTCCTGTCTACCCCATGCCCTTTGACGCCATTGTCAATCAAGAATCTATCTAACTCAGCCTTAAAAATATTCAGTGACCCAGCCTCTACTACTCTCTGGGGACAAGAATTCCACAGTCCAATGACCCTCTGAGAGAAAAAAATTCTCCTCATTTCTGTCTTAAATGGGAGACCCCTTATTTTTAAACTGTGCTCCCTAGTTCTATTCTCTCTCATAAGGGCCTGGATTTTCATCCTCGAGGTGGGTAGGGGAGTTGAGAAAATTCACAGCTTGGCTGGTCCACCTTGGGAGAAAGTGCCTGCAAAGGCGAGATCGTCACTGCTGGGGACGTTGCAGGCTGGAGTCGGGCCAGCCCAACCCAGGAAGAAGTGCAGAGACAGCCACAGGGTCTGCCAGGTGTGGAGGGGGACTGGTTAGAAGGCCCTCCTCTGTGTCATGGGGCTTTGTCCCAGCTAAAATAAAAATACAAAGGCTCTCCATCCCTCAACCCAAACACCCTCTTTACCCTCTAAACACACCCCATGCCCCACCCGCACCACCTCATGCCTCCCACCCATCCCCCAAGGCCCCTCATACCGCCTATGTCAAGCTTTGCCCCTACACTCACCCCCTATGCCCCTCATGCCCCCTATGCAAAACTCTGCCTTTACACCTGCCCCCCCCCATGGTCCCTCATGTCCTCTATGCCAAGCTATGGCACTTCCATGCCCATTGACCTACTGTACACTTCTCTCGAACCAACGAACCCTATAGTGGAAATCTCTGTGTGTAAAAAAAACCTTGAAAATGAGTCATCCATTGAAAACCTTCTCTTATGTTTGAAAAATAGTCATCCAGGCCCTTTGAAGTTTCAAAACCCACAAAACACAAACCCTTGTAACCACTGTGTAAAGAAACAGTGTGAAATTGACAGCAGAGATCAGAGAGCCTGAGCTGTCAATCAAACAATGTTTGCTCTGGGGAGAAGGTGTTCTCGTATTCTAATAGATGTCTGGGCTCTCAGCCAAGTGGACATAATGAGGCTTGGTTGAGAGGGTCAGATCCCTCTGTACTGCAGAGTTCTACAATCTCTCTCAATTTAAATAATATGTTGCTTTTCTGTTCTTGCTGCCAAAGTGGATGAGTTCACATTTTCCTACATTATACTCTAACTGCCAATTTTTTGCTCACTCACTTAAGCTATCTATAGCCTTTATTGACTCCTTGGGCTGGATTTTCACAGAGTTGGGGAGACTCCATAGACCTTTAAAAATGGCAGCCGGGACCTGATTTCAGGATTCCTGGACCCAATCCTGGCACAGGGGGAGATGGTGGCATAGTGGTAATGTCACTGGGCTAGTGATCCAGAGGCCCAGGCTAATGATCTGGGGATATAGGTTCAAATCCCATGGTAGCTGGTGGAGCTTAAATTTAATTAATAAAAAAATCTGGAATTGAAAGCTAGTCTCAGTAAAGGTGACCATGAAGCCATCATTGATTGTTCTAAAGATCCATCTGGTTCATTAATGTTCCTTAGGGAAGGAAATCTGCCACCCTTATCTGGTCTGGCCTATGCATGACTCCAGACCCACAGCAACGTGGTTGGGTCTTAAATATCCTCTGAAATGGTCTAGCAAGCCAGTCAGTTAAAGAGCAGTTAATGATTGGCAAAAATATTGGCCCTGCCAGTGACACCCACATCCCATGAAAGAATAAAATGCCCCCAATTTTTGTCAAGGCAGGATACAGTGTGTGTGGGCTGATGTGAGTCATGATCCCGCACCCTGCAGTCCTGGTCTGACCAACTCCATTGTGAGGATAGGCCTCTCCTAGCCCGTGGAAAATTTCATGGAGCCGGGTCAGCTTTTCAAAGAGTCATAGTTCACAGCCACTCAGAGGAGTCATGAATCATAGTCTGGATGAGGAAACCTTTTGAAAGGTAAGTTCAAAAGGTTTTACCCATGCCCCTCATGTCAAGCTATGCCTCTCTGCCCACTTGCCATGGCCCTTTAGACTCTCCATGCCAACCTATGTCTGTCCACCCACCCCCATAGCCCTTCGTACCCTCCATGCCAACCTATTCCCCTCTATCCATCCCACATGGCCCTACATACCTTCCATGCCAAGCTATGACACTTTCATGTTCATTCACTTCATATGCAGAACCAATGAGTCTTCTAGTAACAATTGCATGCGTGGAAAAGCTTTCAACAAACATTTGACCACATTATACATTTATTCATAGCTTTCTGCTTTCTTAAAAAAAACGCTTTTACTACAGCCCTATGGAAGAGTCAATCACTCAGGCATTTTAAGTATCAATAGCAAAAAACTACAAACACTTGACACCTCTTTATCCTGTGTAAATAAACACAGTGCAAATGACAGAGAAAAAGCCATCAATCAAGCCTCATTATGCATTCTTGGCTCATCTGTAGAAACAGCTGTGCCCAAGGGAAAACAATGCTTGATTGATGGCTCTTTCTCTGTGATCTATCCTGTCAATTGCACAAAGGATTATAAAACATCTCCTTAAATCTCTGCCACTGCCTCTCCACTGACCTATCCCTTAGCCTAATCTCCGAGTTCACTTTAGCCAGCTCCATCTTTATACACTTGTAATTTATTTTATTTAAGTTTAAAGACATTGGTCTTAGATTCACTCTTCTCTCTCCCAAACTGAATGTGAAATTCAATCACGTTATGATCATGGCTACCTGGAGGCTCCGTTGCTGCGAGATCATTAATTAATCCTGCCTCATTGCACACTACCAGGTCTAGAAAATCCTGCTCTCTGGTTGAGTCTAGAATATGCTGCTTAAGAAATTGTCCCAACAACATTCTGTGAACTCACCTTCTAGGCTACCTTTGCTGATCTGATTCATCCAATCTACCTGTAGATTAAAATCACCCATGATTATTGCAGTGCCTTTCCTACAAGCCCTCATTCATTCTTCTTGCATACCCCATCCTACAGCAATGTTACTGTTAGGCTGCCTATAAACTACTCTCACAATTGACTTTCCCTTTGCTATTTCTTGTCTCAACCCAAACTAATTCTACATCTTGACCTTTAGAGCGAAGGTCATCTCTCACTATTGTACTCATGTCATCCTTAATTAACAGTACAACACTGCTAACTTTTCTTAGCTTCCCCTCCTTCCAAGATGTCAAGTACCCTTGAATATTCAGGTCCCAGCATTGGTCAACTTGCAGCCATCTCTGTAATAGCTATCAGATCATACATATTTGTTTATATTTGAGTTGGCAATTCATCTGATTTGTTATGAATGCTATGGGCATTCGATTACAGAGTTTTTAGTTCTGCCTTTTTACTATTTAGGAGTAAGTAAAATATATGGGTGAAGGAACAGGTACATGGAGTTCATTCAAGTGTCATTTTGCCAAATGCTGGATAAAGTCTCAGCTGCAAGGCAAAATGTCTAAAATTACCATGCTGGATAGGCAACATTGTATATATTTCTTGGTGAATCTTTTGTTGTGGTGTTAATCTGATGCGTTTTGCCACATACTTTGATTACCTCAGGAGATCTGCAGACGTTCTTGCTGGATAGTCCATATTTCTTTTGTAGTTATAAAAAATACAAGGGAGCTTCCTCCAGACTGTATGATTTTACTGGTTTTAAGATGCATTCAAGCAAAGTTAGGATTTTGAATTTTTGATTGATGCTTCTAGGATGTAGCTATTAATATCTATTGTGATATCTATTAACATCTATTATAGAACATAATATAAGGAATAGGAGCAGGAGTAGTCTTTTTGATGCTCGAGCTGCTCTGCCATTCAATTTGATCATGGCTGATCTGATTGTGGCCTTAACTCCACTTTCCTGCCTGCCCCCATAACCCCTGACTCTCTTGCAGGTCAAAAATATAACTCAGCCTTAGAATATATTCAATGACTCACCCTCCACTAATCTCTGGGGTAGAGAATTCCAAAGATTAACCCAGCGTCATACATTCATTCTTTTTCTTTTAAAGCTATCATCTTGCATGTGTGACCTTTTGTATCTCAACAACTGCCATCTTTAAAAGAAGGAGCATAATATTAACAGGCCACTAATATACTTGCTGAGCCAAACTAATATCTCTGTAAATTGTACATTTTCTGTTCATTTCCCTTATCTCTGTATGCAAATCACTTAAAACATTTAATAAAAAAATCAGAGCCAGATGAGTGTGTGTCTGATGCTTAGTGTTTGCTTTTCTAGCTACTTACAGGGGGCATCAACAATGTCCGACTTCAACTTCATATGAATTAATGAAGCCAAGGAAAACTCATAGGCCTGAATTTTATGCACGTCGTGCGCGCGCAATCATGAACCGGACACAATTTCACAAACACACGCGGACATTGGCTCAGTGCTGCTGGCGGCAGTGGGAGCGTGGTGGGCTCTGAGTGCAATGGTGACCCAGAGGGGGCATTTAATAGAGCACAGGCAGCTCCCTGAAGGCTGCCAGGAGTTGGGCAGGAGCCTCCGGGAGCCGTCAACAAGAGAGTGCAAGCTCATATGCTTAGCAGGAGTGATGGCCCCAGCATCTGCTGGGCACGCCAGGCTGGAGGACAATGCAAGCCTCTGACCCTGGTTCTCTGACGAGTGTCTGAGTGGAGGAAGTGAGTGCCCGGTGTGACATTCTCATGTGGATGGATGGCAAAAGCAGGGCACCCCACCAGGCGAGAAGGCCTGGACTGGGGGTGGCTGCCCCAAGTGAGCTGGCATGACGTTGTGCGCCGCACATGGATCCAGTGCCGGAAACTGTTCAATGATCTTCTGCGCTCCGCAAGGGTGAGTACTATGGAACTGTGTATAGATATCTTGAAGAGTTGCTGTTCTTCTTGGCAATCAGGGGTTTAAAATGCAGAGTGCCAAATGGCACATATCCCTATGGGCGTCAAGGCTGGAAGATGTACCTGCTTGCCTTGTGTGTATAGAAGGGTGAGATGTGCTAATCTGACAGGCACCTCAACCTTCATCTCCTTGGGGCCGGGTGGGGGCGGTGGCGAGGCTGGTATGATGTAGCAGGCAGATTGTTTACTAATGAATGCACTTTCGCATTTACAGGCGAAGAGAAGCCATCGTGCATTGGATCACACATGAATGGGTGGTGGGGCCACCAACATGCTGATTCTTTCCAAGTTCGAGTTGAAGGCCCTGGACATAGAATGTGAGCGTGGGGCAAGGTCCACAGGCCATGGAGAGGCAGGGATCTTGGATGAAGGTAAGAGTCCAGTGGGCAGGTGAGAAACTGGGGAATTGTGTAAGAGCTGTGGGGGGCCAGGTAGCATTGAGGAGGCGGGGAGGCTGCAGAAGGATTTGGACAGGTTAGGAGAATGGGCAAAGAAGTGGCAGATGGAAAACTAGGTGGTCAAGTGTGAGGTCATACACTTTGGTAGGAAGAATAGAGGCATAGACTATTTTCTAAATGGGGAGAGAATTCAGAAATCTGGAGTGCAAAGGGACTTGGGAGTCCTAGTCCAGGATTCTCTTAAGGTTAACTTGCACGTTGAGTCGGTAGTTAGGAAGGCAAATGCAATGTTGGCATTTATTTCGAGAGGACTAGAATATAATAGCAGGGATGTGCTGCTGAGGCTTTATAAGGCTCTGGTCAGACCAAATTTAGAACATTATGAGCAATTTTGGGCCCTATATCTCAGGAAGGACGTGCTGGCCCTGGAGAGGGTCCAGAGGAGGTTCACGAGAATGATCCCTGGAATGAAAGGCTTAACATATGAGGATCGTTTGAGGACTCTGGGTCTATACTCGATGGAGTTTAGAAGGATGAGGGGGGATCTGATTGAAACTTACAGAATACTGAAAGGCCTGGATAGAGTGGACGTGGGGAAGATGTTTCCATTAGTAGGAGAGACTAGGACCCGAGAGCACAGCCTCAGAGTAAAGGGAAGACCTATTAGAACAGAGATGAGGAGAAACTTCTTTAGCCGGAGAGTGGTGAATCTATGGAATTCATTGCCACAGAAGGCTGTGGAGGCCAGGTCATTGAGTGTATTTAAGACCGAGATAGATAGGTTCTTGATTGGTAAGGGGATCAAAGGTTACGGGGAGAAGGCGGGAGAATGGGGTTGAGAAACTTATCAGCCATGATTGAATGGCGGGGCAGACTCGATGGGCCGAATGGCCTAATTTCTGCTCCTATGTCTTATGGTCTTATGGTCTGTAGGATTGTGGCACCTTGAATGAGAAGTTCTAATCAACGGTCTCCATTGCTTGTCCAATCACAGTACCTCAGTGAGGCAGTTGTCCATTCTGACAAGCAACCGCAGTTAATGCACAATGTGACCAACTGACATATTCTGTTCCTCACTCAGAAGCATCATCCTCACAATGCTTGATAGACCCTAAGGACCCTCTCTTGACACCCAAGGAGGAGCTGCGACAGATGCATCCCATCACATCATCTCTCCAAACCAAGCAACAGTGCAGGTACAGGCATGTCGGTGGGCAATAGTGCATCAGGTCAGTTAATAGTGCACAGTGGTGAGGGCACATCACACTCACTTGAGGAGCTGGCAGAGGCAGAGAGTGCCCAGGGCTCCGGCAGACCAGTACTATGCTGAGTCCAAAGCAAATGATGAGCCTGTGGAGTCATCCATCAAGCGGCAGATGCTAGATATCCAGCGGGATGCGAGAGAGGATCAGGCGGAGATCCATGAGGGTCTGTACGCCATGGTTTCTGTCATGGAGGGGTCCATGTCGAGCGTGAGCACTGCATTGACCCAGAACTCTGAGCATACAGCCTCCTCCATTGAGAAAATGGCGTCTCGCATGGAGAGGCAGCCCCAGGAACATAATCAGGGGTTTCTGGGGCTGTGCTCGGACCTATAAGCCTACACACTGACACTGACTTCAGTAGGTCGCTGCCACTATGCGAGATGGATGAGGCACCTAGTCACTGTGCTAGGTCCCGTCCATCAAAGATGAGCAGGGAGGTTGAAACCAACCTCACACTAGCGGACGAGCTGCATCTCACATCTGTGGGCTCCTCTCAGGGCACTCCAGGCGAAGGCAGGAGCTCCTCTGACCCTCTGCCGGTAGCTGTGGCATCTGATGACTGAGGAGTGCCCAGCCATGGCGCTGGACTCTCCCTCCCAGGCGATGCCTGCACAGGCTCCACTGGCCAGAGGACGTCCACCAAGGTAATCAGGGTGGCCAGGCCATCACAGTCAGCAGGCTGCCTCTAATGCTGCTGACAGGGAGGCAGGGGCGGGGTGGCACCCAGACATAGCGCTTGCAAGTGGAAGTTTACGGCACCATAGACACAAAAGCAGTTGTCACAGGTGGTATTACTTCAGCTGAAACGTGTTCTATGTTCAAATTGTATTCACATGACCACCATTTAAAGATGTTAATATGTTTCATGGTCTGAATGTGCTTTATGTTTCTCACAGGTGTTGGACATGGGAGTGGCTTGTGAAAGACGAGAAGGGGTGCAAACTTTATTTCAGAGGTTATTACTTCATATAAGGGTCACAGGGTGGCCTCAGCAGGAATATTCAGTAAGAAGGCATCACCCTTGCCCTCACTTTCAAGCCATGCCTCGGATGCCTAGCTGAATGAACGGAGAATCAAGGCCTCCCTTGTCTCCCTGCCTCCCACAAGGTTCATCACTTCTACAGCCAAGTCCTCACCATGGACCTCCTCTGGCTCCTTATCAGAGAGTGAGAGAAACAGTGGGACTATTTACAGTGAGAGATTGTAAAAGAAACAGCGTGGTCATTTACAGGGAGAGAGTGTGAGAGAAACAGAGTGGTCATTTACAGCAAGAGTGTGTGAGAGAAACAGCGTGATCATTTAGAGTGAGAGAATGTGAGAGGAACAGAGTGGTCATTTACAGCAAGCATATGAGAGGAACAGCATGGTCATTTACAGTGAGAGAGTGTGATAGAAACAGCGTGGTCATTTACAGGGAGAGAGTGAGAGAGAAACAGCGTGGTTATTTACAGCAAGAGTGTGAGAGGAACAGCATGGTCATTTACAGTGAGACAGTGCGAGAGGAGCAGGGCCTTTAACAGTGAGAGAGTTTGAGCGGAGGAAGGCAATTTGCAGAAAGAGGGTGTGAAAGGAGCAGGGCCATTTACAGCGAGAGTGTGAGAGGAACAGCGGGGTAATTTACAGTGAGACAGTGAGAGAGTGAGAGAAGAGTGTGAGACCATTAAAGAGCATGAGAGGGAAAAGAGCATGGAGAGTGGCTGATTGGTGAGTAGGGTTGGTGAGTATTTCTAGTCTTTAAAGTAAAGTAAGGTCTTTATTTTGTTTTTTTTCTTTTTTTCTTAAAGATAGCTTGCTAAGTATAAGATTGATACTGGTGTGTATAAAAAAATAATTGTAATAAAGTGTAAAGAGAGGGGATACTAGAGTAATTAATTAATAAATTGAATAAAATACGATAGCGATGGCAGGATGGGTGCTGTGTTGCTGCTGCAGCATGTGGGAGCTGCTGGCCACCAAGGTGATCCAGAGCAAACACACGTGTACCAAGTGTTTGCAGCTTGAGGAACTTCGGATTCGAGTTAAGGTGCTGGAGTCCGAGTTGCAGACATTGCACCACATCAGGGAGAGGGAAAGTTACCTGGATACTTTGCTCCAGGAGGCGGTCACATCCCTCAGATTAGGTCATTCAAATTTGGTCTATGATCAGGGACAGGAGGATGTGACTGTAGGTGAAGCAGGTGTGAGGATCCAGGGGGTAGCATTCAAGGAGCCTCGGCCCCCGCAGCTGTCCAACGGTTACAAGTTTCTTGCAAGCTGTGTGATGAGAGCAGGGACTGCAGGGAGGATGAGTGAACTGACCACGGCACTGTGGTACAGGGAGCCATTCAAGTCGGGGGAGGAAATGGGAGCATAGTGGTGGTAGGAGACAGTATAATTAGGGGGATAGATACTGTTCTTTGCAGCCGTGAGCGTGAGTCCCGAAGGCTGTGTTGCCTGCCAGGTGCCAGGGTTAAGGACATCTCCTCAGGGCTGGAGAGGAACTTGGAGTGGGAGGGGAGGGATCCAGTTATCGTTGTCCATGTTGGTACCAATGACATTGATAGGACTAGAAAGGAGGTTCTGCTGCAAGAATTTGAACAAATAGGAGCTAAATTAAAAAGCAGAACCTCCAAGGTAATAATCTTGGGATTGCTACCTGAGCCAAGAGCAAACTACCATAGGGTAAATAAAGTCAAGGAGTTAAATGCGTGGCTCAGAGATTGTTGTGGGAGGAATGGGTTTCAGTTCATGGGCCACTGGCAACAGTACTGGGTAGAAGGGAGCTGTTCCGGTGGGACAGGCTTCACGTGAACCATGCTGGGATCAGTGTCCTGGCGAACCGAATAACTAGGGCTGTAGAGAGGGCTTTAAACTAAATAGAGGGGAGAGGGTTCTGGAAAGGGGATACGTAGGCTTACAAAACAAAAGGATATGGTGCAGGACAGCTATTTAGGTAATGATACCCAGAGTGTGACAGGAAGGGACAGAGTGTACAAATTTTTTTAAAAAGCAGCAAATAGGGTCAAAGGGGGAAAAAATGGTAAAAAGGCAAAATTACTGGTCCTTTACTTAAATGCATGTAGTATTTGGAAAAAAATAAATGAATTAATGGCACAAATAAAGGTTGATGGGTATGATCTTAGAGCCATTATGGAGACATGGTTACAAGGAGATCAAAGTTGGGAACTAAATATTCAGGGGTATGTGACTTTTTGAAAGGACAGGCAGGAAGGAAAGGGTGGTGAGGTAGCTTTGTTAGTGCAAGATGGAATAAGTACGATAGCAAGAAAGGATCTTGGATCGGAAGATGTAGAATCCATATGGGTGGAGGTAAGAAATAACAGGGGGTAGGAGACACTGGTGGGAGTAGTCTATAGGCCCCCCGACTGTAGCTATTCTGTAGGACAGAGAATAAATCAGGAGATAATGAGGGCATGTAAAAAAGGCAGTACATTAATCATGGGTGACTTTAATCTTCATGTAGATTGGGAAAATCAAATTGGCAGAGGTAGACATGAGCAATAATTCATAGAGTGTTTTCGGGACAATTTCTTAGAACAATATGTTGTGAACCCAACCAGTGATCAGGCTACACAACAAAAACAGAATTACCTGGAAAAACTCAGCAGGTCTGGCAGCATTGGTGGAGAAGAAAACAGTTGACGTTTCGAGTCCTCATGACCCTTCGGCAGAACTTTTGGATCTGGTAATGTCTAATGAGGCAGGTTTAATAAATAATCTCAGAGTAAAGGATCCCCTAGGAAACAGTGACCATAATATGGTAGAATTTAGAATTCAGTTTGAGAGTGAGAAACTTGGGTCGGAAACAACTGTGCTAAACTTAAATAAGGGCAATTACAAAGGAAAGAGGTTAGAGTTGGCTGGAGTGGACTGGGATAGGAGTTTAGCAGAAAAGATGGTTGACGAACAATGGCAGATGTTTAAGAAAACAGTTCATGACTCTCAACAACAATATATCCCAGTGAGGAAGAAGGACTCAAGGAAGGGGATAAACCAATCATGGTTAACCAAGGAAATTAAGGACAGTATCAAATTGAAAGAAAAACATACAATGTGGCAAAGGTTAGTGGTAAGCCAGAGGATTGGGAAAGTTTTAAAAACCAATAAAATATAACAAAAAAAAAATAAAGAGGGAGAAATTAAACTTTGAGGGTAAACTAGCAAGTAATATAGAGGCTTCTTTAAATATATAAAAAAAAGAAGAGAGGCCAAAGTAAACATAGGCCGTTTAGAGAATGAAGCTAGGGAAATAATAATGGGGAAATGGCAGAGGAATTGAATAAATACTTTGTTTCAGTCTTTAGGGAGAAGATACTAATAGCATTCCAAAAATAATAAATAATCAAAGGGCAAAAGGCGGAGGGAGGCGGGGGGAGTAAATAAATACAATAACTATCATTAGAGAAAAAAATACTAGGGAAACTAATGGGGCTGAAGGCCGATAAGTCCCCTGGACCTGATGGGTTGCATCCTAGGATATTAAAGGAAGTAGCCACAGAGATAGTGGATGCACTGGTAGTAATCTTCTAAGAATCCTTAGATTCTGGAAAAGTCCCAGAGGATTGGAAAACTGCCAATGTAACACCCTTATTCAAAAAGGGAGGGAGTCAAAAAATGGGTTACTATAGGCCAGTTGCTTTACAACTGTCATTTGGGAAAATGTTAGACGCTATTATAAAGGATGTAAGAGCAATGCATTTAGAAATACATAATGTAATCAAACAGGTTCAGCATGGCTTCATGAAGGGGTAGTCATGCCTGACAAATTTATTAGAATTCTTTGAGGAGGTAACAAGCAGGATAGATAAAGGGGACCAGTAGATGTAATATATTTGGATTTCCAAAAGGCGTTGGGGGTAGTATATTAGCATGGATAGGGGATTGGCTAACTAATAGAAGACAGAGAGTTGGGATAAGGGGGGCATTTTCAGGATGGCAACCTGTAACTAGTGGAGTGTCACAGGGGTCAGTGCTGGGGCCTCAATTATTTACAATATATGTTAATGACTTAGATGAGAGAAGTGAATGTACTATCGCCAAGTTTGCGGATGACACAAAAATAGGTTGGTAGGCAAGTGGTGAGGATGACACAAGGAGTTTACAGAGGGATATAGACAGGTTAAGTGAGTGGGCAAAAACTTGGCAGATGGAATATAATGTGGGAAAATGTGAGGTGATGCACTTTGGCAGGAAGAATAGAGGAGCTGAATATTATTTAAATGGAGAAAGATTGCAGAAGGCTGCAGCACAGAGGGATTTGGGAGTCCTTGTGCATGAATCCCAAAAAGCTAACATACAAGTTCAGCAGGTAATAGGGAAGGCAAATGGAATGTTGGCCTTTATTTCAAAAGGAATGGACTATAAAAATAGGGAAGTCTTGCTAAAACTATACAAGGCATGAGTTAGAATACTCACACCTAGAATACTTTGAACAGTTTTTGTCCTCTTATCTAAGGAAAGATTTACTGGCATTGGAGGCAGTCCAGAGAAGCTTCACTAGGTTGATCCCTGGAATGGAGGGATTTTCTTATGAGGAGAGGTTGAGTACGTTGGGCCAGTACTCATTGGAGTTTAGAAGAATGAAAGGTGACCTTATTGAAACATAAAAGATTCTTAGGGGGCTTGACAGGGTAGATGCTGAGAGGCTGTTTCCCCTTGTGGGAGAATCTAGGACCAGAGGGTATAATCTCATAATAAGGGGGTGCCCAATTAAAACAGAGATGAGGAGAATTTCTCCCCTCAGAAGATAGTGAATCTGTGGAATTCTTTACCGCAGAGGGCTGTAGAGGTTGGGTCGTTAAGTATATTCAAGGCTGAGATAGACAGATTTTTAATCAGTTAGGGAATCAAAGGTTATGGGGAAAAGGCAGGAAAGCGGAGTTGAGGATTCTCAGATCAGCCATGATCTCATTGAATGACAGAGCAGACTTGATGGGCCGAATGGCCTCCTTCTGCTCCTATGTCTTATGGTCTTATGACCAGACCCATCAGTTGAGTTGCCCTCTGCTGTCTGGGGAGCTGTCTCACTGCCTCCAATCTCTAAAAGGTCCTCCCTTGACACAACCAAATTGTGCAGAGCGCAGCACACAATGACAATAAGCGAGACATGCTCTGGAGGATATTTCAGTTCTCTCCCGAGAAATCGTGGCACTGGAACCTCATCTTGAACAGGCCAATGGTCCTCTCAATTACCGCCCTTGTAGAGGCTTGACTTTTGTTACTCTCCTCTGCTTCTGTCACTGGGTGTCGGAGCAGCGACATGAGCCGCTTTTCAGGGAATAGCCTTTGACACCCAGAAGCCAACCATCCAACTGAACTGGAGTGACGAAGAGCCTTGGTAGGTGCAAGATGTGTGCATCATGGGAGCTGCCTGGGTACCTGGCACAGACCTGCAAAATCTGTGTCCTGTGGTCACAAGCAATCTGAACGTTGATGGAATGAAAGCCCTTTCTGTTGACAAAGGCATCCAGTTCACCTATTGGCACCTTTAAGGCCATACGCATGCAATCTATGGCTTCCTGGTTGCGGGCAAACTCAGCAATTGTAACAAAGCCTGGCTGGCTTCGTCGGTCCGGAAATGAATGAAGTTCATCACCCATCTGAACAGAGTGTCAGTGACCAGCTTGATGCAGCTGTGTGCAGCAGATTGGGAAACAATACATAAGATCTCCCATTCACTCTTGGGAGGAAAATTGCAGAAAAAATGTTGAGAATGCATCCTGACACAGAGGTGGAAAAAGTTCAGGGCCATTGTCACCTTAAGAGCCATGGGCATCGGGTGGCCACTGACACAGTTTGAGGCGATCCCTGGGCCAATCATATGGTAAATGGAGGTCACAGTCTGCCTAGAGCGGCGGAGCCTCCTTTGGCACTGGACCTCTGACATGTCCAGGGAGCTGGAGCGCTGCCTGTAGACTCTCACTGCAGGATAATGGCGTCTTCTGCAGACCTGTCTGCCTTGCTCTTCCTGCTGGCCCTGCACCCCATGTGGCTGCGCCTCTCTTTCTGCAGGTCGCTCTCTGCAGCCCTCCTCTCCCATCTGGCCCTCTCCTCCTCCTCAGAGGAGGAGATCCCTCCCGTGGAGTAGACAATCCCCATTTGTTAGAATATGGATGGCACAGGATAGTGCCCTGAAGGGTGCACTCGGCAGAAAGTCTCTAAGAAAGCTTGTAAGCCAAAGAGTCCTCCAGAAAACACAGGAAATGCAAATGACCGTCAGAGAAGCACCTACACCTAACTCTCATCTAACCTCCTTCCAACTCACATAGCCACAGCTCTGGTTGACTTTTATCCCACTCTAGATTGAGTTTCACTTAAAAACAGGATGGCCGCCTGGCTGTGTGGCTCGTGCGCCAGCCGCAAAATCGCACAGTCCACGTAAAATTTCAATCAATTGCCTTTTTAATGGGCTTAATGCAGAGAACTGCCTCAGGGAGCTGAAGACTTCAAAAATATTAAATATAGATCTTAAAATCAGAACAAAAATGTCCAAGCATCACAAACAATCACCTGAACTTATACATTATAAAAATTCTGTCCATAGATTTTTATTTACTTTTAATTAATAACTGAAACCTCATCCCGCCCTTGGATGAGGTTTCATGAAAAATGTAACGGCCGCCTGGCCGATCAGCCCGCCCGCCAACCATAAGGCTCGATGGACCATAAAAAATCGCAATTACAGCTTTAATGCGCTTAATTGTCCTCTTAATTATCGGCGGGGCCGCTTCCAACTTTTGCGCATGCCCGCTGACTGAAATATTGTGCGAGCGTGGGATGACATCGGGACGCTCGCTCGACGTCATTGCACGCTATTTTACTCTTGAGCGGGTCGGGCGCTCGCCCGCACGCTGACCTGAAAATTCTGCCCCAGGTTTATTGAACTTAATTAACATTAAAGGACAAAAATTGGACAAGACTGGCAACCGGGCATGGGGATCATGATACAAAATTAACCTGCGCTGATTTGTAGTGATGCAGGCAGCACGTAAATTTATGCTGCCTGCTAATTTAAATGATACTGGTGTGCTGTCCAGCATTAAGCACAGAGCTGAGTGGCTATATGCTTCAACAGGTGCATGGCTAGCATCACTTGCAACTAGGGAGAACATATAGATAGATATGGCGAGCAGCTCAGGAGGCAGGAGAGGAGGAGCAGGTGGAAGGAAGAAGGCAACTGACACAAGCTCTTTTTGGGCCGAGCTGTCTGTTACTGCGTGTTCAACGACAATTCCACCGAACACAAATGCAAACACTCAATACCACACTTTATTATCTCTCAGTTATGGACTATCACAGCATCCTCTCAGCCACAATGCTGAAATAAAACCATTATACAACAATTAAAAATAACTTTATTCAACCAACCATCCAATATTCCAGACAAAAATGGAATAATCACCCTTGTACATTCCTTTCTGTCTGGCCTGCCAATGCACCAAGCATTTCTGTGTGCATAATCAACTGCCTTTTTTGTTGTATGCTGCTCCATCGAAGTCCCCAGCTAAGACCTCTGCAGGAGAACTCATTCTTTTCCTGCTCCTCCTACTTTTGGCCCTGAGCTGGTCACTGTATCCCTGGTGGCAAGGGCTGTGCCCTTGTGAAGGCCAGGTTGTGTAGGATACAACAGATCACCAACTTTAACCAACTCTGCAAACCACCAAACACTTCTACAAGCTCAAGCAGAGCCAGTAGAAATTAAGCAGTGACTAACCTGCAAGCTGTTGAGGATCTCTTTATATAGCGCTGGTGGGGCGTTCTTCTTGCTGCTGAATGCATGCTTAGCTGTGTGAATTTCAGAGTAGGGGTTGGCTGGTGTACCAATGTCGAAAATGGCAGTGCTGGTGTCAAAACAAAGTTAGACACTGATTGGCGCCTGGATCTGTCTATTCTGCATACTTCTGCCGTACATTCCTAATGCTCGCTGTAATGCTCTCACCAAGATGTGTGTGCTTGTGGTGTGGATGCCATTTTGCTACCAAAAGAGCACCAGTAGCTCTGAAACGATTGACAATACAGAATTCAATGTTGCAGCCTTACCATTTTGGCCCATGGAGCCTCCCAGTCCTTCCTGTCCTCTATCACGGAGGTCTTAGACAACAGTACGCGGGAGAGCCTGGACAAACCGCTAACTCCTGATGAACTGACTGAGGCCCTTGAGTCCTTCGAGAAGAGTAAAACTCCCGGAAGCGAAGGCTTGCCGGCGGAGTTGTATTCGGCTCTGTGGGACTGGATCGGCCCAGACCTGCTAGAAGTGTACGAGAGTATGCTCCTGGCCGGCAGTATGTCAGAATCCATGAGGAAAGGCATTATCACCCTCATCTACAAGCACAAGGGGGGAAGGGAGGAAATTAGAAATTGGCGACCCATTTCACTGTTGAATGTGGACTATAAGATTCTGTCCAAGGTCATCGCCAATCGGGTCAAATCCGTTCTGGAATTGGTGATTCACCCTGACCAGACCTGCACTGTGCCAGGCAGGAAGATCTCTGACAGCCTCGCGCTGCTCAGGGATACGATTGCCTATGTACAGGACAGGGGTGTGGATACCTGCCTCATCAGCTTGGATCAGGAGAAGGCCTTTGACAGAATATCGCACACCTACATGGTGGATGTGCTCTCCAAAATGGGGTTTGGGGAGGGAGTTTGAAATTGGATCCAACTGCTCTACAGTAACATCAGTAGCGCAGTCTCAATCGATGGGTGGGAAACAGATAGCTTTCCGATTAAATCTGGAGTCAGGCAGGGCTGTCCTCTCTCGCCTGTTCTTTTCGTGTGTTGCATAGAACCCTTTGCCAAGTCCATCAGGAAGGATCCGGGCATAAGAGGAGTGATGATCCCAGGCAGTGGAGGCACTCAGGTCAAAGCCTCCCTGTACATGGATGATGTCGCCGTCTTCTGCTCGGATCCGCTGTCGGTGCGCAGACTGATCCACATCTGCAACCAGTTCGAACTGGCCTCGGGAGCCAAGGTAAATCGTGGGAAGAGCGAGGCCATGTTCTTTGGGAACTGGGCTGACCGATCCTTTGTCCCCTTCACTGTCAGGGCTGACGGCCTGAAGGTGCTGGGGATATGGTTCAGAGGGACCAGGGCATGCGTTAGAAACTGGAAGGAGCGAGTGTCTATGGTGAAAAGGAAACTGGGCATGTGGGAGCGATGCTCCCTCTCCATTGCGGGTAAGAACCTGGTCATCAGGTGTGAGGCACTCTCGCTGTTGCTGTACGTGGCACAGGTCTGGCCCATTCCACACTCCTGCGTGGTGGCGATCATTCGAGCCATCTTCCGCTTTATCTGGAGGTCAAAAATGGATCGTGTCCGCAGGGACGCGATGTACAAGCCTCTAGATAAAGGGGGAAAAAACGTGCCCAACATTGCCCTCATACTAGTTCTGCCGAAGGGCCGTGAAGGCTCGAAACGTTAACTGATTTCTTCTCCACCGATGTTGCCAGACCTGCTGAGTTTTTCCAGGTAATTCTGTTTTTGTATGGCCCTCATACTGATGGCCACCTTTGTGTGTGGCTGCATCAAGCGGTGCGTAGACCCTCAGTACGCAAACACCAAGTGTCACTATGTGCTGAGGTTCTACCTGTCCCCGGTGTTGCGCAGGATGGGTCTGGCCACGCTGCCGCGGAACGCTCCAAGTAGTTGGACTGTGCCGTACCACCTGTCCCTCGTGGAAAAATTTATGCAGAAAAACACCTTTGACCACAAGTCCATCAGGCAGTGGTCAGCACATAACGTCTTAGAGGCCCTGAGGGAAAAGGAGAGGGTGGATCCTGTGGGATGGTTCCCCGAGCAGACTGTCAAAGTCATTTGGCAGAATGCCTCATCGCCAGAACTTTCCAACAAGCACCAAGACGTGGCTTGGCTGGTGGTGAGAAAGGCCCTCCCCGTCAGATCCTTCCTACACGCCAGGAGTCTCACCCCCTCTGCACGTTGCCCTCGAGGTGGCTGTGGTGGGGAAGAGACCGTTGTTCACCTCCTTGTGGATTGTGCCTTTGCAAAGAAGGTCTGGAGAGAGATGCAGTGGTTGCTGTCGAGGTTCATCCTGAGCAGTTCTGTGACACAGGACTCTGTGCTCTACGGGCTGTTCCCAGGGACACACACCGAGACAAACATCAACTGCAGCTGGAGGATCATCAACTCGGTGAAAGATGCGCTTTGGTCTGCCCGAAATTTGTTGGTCTTCCAGCACAAAGAGTTGTCCCCGACCGAGTGTTGCGGACTGGCACAATCCAAAGTCCAGGACTACGTGCTGAGGGATGCGCTAAAGCTTGGGGCAGCTGCCGCAAAGGCGCAATGGGGAAGGGTCGCTGTCTAAGACCTTTCTGCCACAGCGCACCGAGGGGCTGGGAACTGTTTAAACCCCCTCGGGCTGTACAGCTCAAAATGAAAGGCTGTAAATGATTGTAATATTGTTTGTACTAATGCACCTGGTGATACATTTTGTAAAAGTTGAACCGGATTGTACCCTTGTAATGGTGTTTTTGAAATGGTTTGGAATGTGGTTGAAGATATTTTATGAATAAAGTATATTTTTGCAAATAAAAACATTTTGGCCCATGGAGGCCTCCCCATAATTAACTTCTGAAGATACTCATTGTATTCATATAGCTCATTTATGTAGTGTAATATAAGATCTAAATTAAATATAGAATAATTAAGGTATTACAGAGGCCATGGTAGTTATTGTACTTCACAGCAAGTTGATGAAAGAACTTTCATATAATTTTTCAAATCTCCCAAATAGATTTAGGCACTCTACCTGCTCAATTTAAGTGGCAGAAGGCACAATTAATTTTTTGTGGTCTGTCTTCATTTGCATGCTAGAGGTCAGCTCCAGGTGCTAACCATGCTGCCTATAGGAGCTCATGGTATGCAGGAGCTGGCAATCTTGGAGGACAGTTGATCACAATAGGTCTGCAGCAGCTACGTAAAGGGGAGGGCTGGAAGCATCAGGAGTAGAACAGAGTAGCAGTTAGCACACCAGGAAACTTTTGTAGTAGCTACAGTAGCAAGGAGATAAAATAATGGAAACCTTTAACGCTCAAAACAAACAAGATATTGCAGTACAAGAATGTGTGGCAGCCTACTTCCAGCTTTCCCTGAATGCTAAGCATCTAAAGATCCCTTAAATATTGTCACTTTCCAACCTATATAACTGTGACAAAGGTAAACTTTGCCTCCTCGTACTTTTTGACCTATCCACAGCCTTTGACATGGTTGATTACATCAGCTTTTTCTGACACCTCTCCATTATTGCCAAGCTGAGTTGGACAACACTTGCCTGGTTCCATTCTTATAGTCATACAGTCACAGAGTTATACAGCACAGAAACAGGCCCTTCGGCCCATCGTGTCCATGCTGGCCATGAAGCACCTATCAATTCTAATCCCATTTTCCAACACTTGGCCCATAGCCCTGTATGCTATGGCATTTCAAGTGCTCATATAAATACTTCTTAAATGAATGTTGTAAGGATTCCTGCCTCCACCACCCCTTCAGGCAGTGTGTTCCAGGTTCCAACCACCCTCTGGGTGAAAAAAGCTTTCTTCAAATCCCCTCTAAACCTCCTGTCCCTTAACTTAAATCTATGCCCCCTGGTTATTGACACCTCTGCTAAGGGGAAAAGTTTCTTCCTATCTACCCTATCTACGCCCCTCATAATTTTGTATACCTCTATCAGGTCCCCCTCAGCCTTCTCTGCTCTAAGGAAAACAACCCTAGCCTAACCAGTCTCTCTTCATAGCTGAAATGCTCCAGCCCAGGCAACATCCTGGTGAATTTCCTCTGCACCCTCTCCAGTGCAATCACATCCTTCCTATAGTGTGGCCACCAGAACTGCACACTGTACTTCAGCTGTGGCCTAACTAGCGTTTTATACAGCTCCAGCATAACCTCCCTGTTTTTATATTCTATGCCTCGGCTAATAAAGGCAAGTATCCCATATGCCTTCTTAACCACCCTATCTACCTGTGCTTCTGCCTTCATGGATCTATGGACATATACACCAAGGTCCCTCTGATCCTCTGTACTTCTTAGGATCCTACCATTCATTGTGTATTCCCTTGCTGTGTTAGTCCTCCCAAAATGCATCGCCTCACATGATTCTGAGGATTAAATTCCATTTGCCACTGCTCTGCCCATCTTACCAGCCCATCTATATCGTCCTGTAATCTAAGGCTTTCCTCCTCACTATTTACAACACCATCAACTTTCGTGTCATCTGTGAACTCACTGATCATACCTCCTATATTCACATCTAAATCATTAATGTACACTACAAACAGCAAGGGTCCCAGCACCGATCTCTGTGGCACAGCACTCATCACAGACTTCCAATCGCAAAAACAACTTTCGAACATCACCCTCTGCCTCCTGCCACTAAGCCAATTTTGGATCCAATTTGCCAAATTGCCCTGGATCCCATGGGCTCTTACCTTCTTGACCATTCTCCCATGCAGGACCTTGTCAAAAGCCTTACTGAAGTCCATGTAGAATACATCAACTGCACTACCCTCATCTACACAACTATTCACCACCTCAAAAATTCAATCAGATTTGTTAGACATGATCTCCCCTGACAAAGCCATGCTGACTATCCCCGATTAATCCCTGCCTCTCCAAGTGGAGATTAATCCTGTCCCTCAGAATTTTATCCAATAGTTTCTCTACCACTGATGTTAGACTCACTGGCCTGTAATTACCTGGTTTATCCCTACTACCCTCTTGAATAATGGTCATAGTCATAGAGTCATAGAGGTCTACAGCACAGCAAAAGGCCCTTCGGCCCATTGAGTCTGTGCCGGTCAAACAAATACCTAACTATTTTAATTCCCATTTTCCAGCACTATGCCCATAGCCTTGTATGCCATGGCATCGCAAGTGCACATCCAAATACTTCTTAAATACTTCTTAAATGTTATGAGGAATGGTACCACATTCGTTGTTATCCAGTCCTCTGGCACCTCTCCTGTGGCCAGAGGGGATTTGAAAATTAGTGTCAGAGCCCCTGCAATCTCCTCCCTTGCCTCACATAGCAGCCTGGGGTACATCTCATCTGGGCCTGGGGATTTATCCACTTTTAAGCCCACTAAAACCGTTAATATCTCCTCCCTTTCAATGCCAATTTGTTCAAGTATATCACAGTCCCCCTTGCTGATTTCTATACCTACATTGTCCTTCTCCATAGTGAACACAGATGAAAAGTAATCATTCAAAACCTCACCTATGTCCTCCGGCTCCGCGCACAGATTGCTACTTTGGTCCCTAATGGGCCCTACTCTTTCCCTGGTTATCCTCTTGCCCTTAATATATTTATAAAATGCCTTGGGGTTTTCCTTTATCTTGCCCACCAGTGTTTTTTCATGCACCCTCTTCGCTCTCCTAATTACTTCTTTAAGAACCCTCCCCACGCTTTCCATACTCCTCTAGGACTTCTGCTGTTTTCAGCCCTCTGTATCTGCCATAATCCTCCTTTTTTGCCTTATCCAATCCTCTATATCCCCTGACATCCAGGGCTCCCTGGACTTGTTGGTCCTACCCTTCACCTTTATGGGAACATGTTGTCCCTGAACATTTACTTCTTCCTTTTCAAATGACTCCCACTGGCCTGATGTAGACTTTCCTACAAGTAGCTGCTCCCAGTCCATTTGGCCAGATCCTGTCTTATCACATTGAAATCGGCATTCTCCCAATTCAGGACCTTTATTTCTGGTCCATTTTATAGTACTAGCCGTATCCACAAAATCACCACAGAGGCTTCTCTTTCCTCTCCTCTGATGTCCCCCAAGGAACTATTCTTGTCCCCCTCATATTTCCCATCTACATGCTGCCCTCGGTGGCATCATGGAGTCGGGCAGATGGTAAGGCCAGCAGGCTAGAACGCCCACCTCCATTTACTGGAACATTGGTCCAGTTGTAGTGATGAATTTCAGGCCCACAAACCCTCGCCCCTCACCCCTCTCAATACCTGTCACACACGGCCTATGCCTTTATGCCCTCTCCATGCCCCCTCATAACCCCCATGTAACCTCCAGAGCCACTCACCCAGTATCCATAATGGGCAGACCTCAGGACCATGTCTTTGATGTCTTTGAAATGTACTTTAAAAAAAAGACTCCTGACAATCTAATAGAGATATCATTCAAACACACTTAAAAATTTCTCATTCAAAAATCCATTCACAAAAAATTAAATCCCCTGAAGTGGTCAATCTGTTGTAAAAACAATGATTCAGAATCCACGTAAAAGACAGATAATATTTTAATAATCTCTTTAAACTGTCAATCAAACTGTTTACATAGCCCCATGCTGAGATAAGTTGTTCCGTAGTTTTAGAAACTCAGTTAAGCATTCATTATGGACTCAACTGCAATCACAAACCATTGCAGCTCACAAACAATGAAGGCTATTGAAATTGCAAAAACAGATGGCTATGGTTTTTTCCTAAGCTATGTCAGATGACCTGTCAACCAATGTACTCCAGGAGCAGGTGTCTTTATTTTTCTAAGGGAAAGTGGCTGTTTTTTAATTTTAAAGAGCTGTGACCACTTCAGATCACTTCAAATCATTTCGAATCATGACATTTAGAATTTCCAAACACTATTTCCTTAAGTTCTGATTGCATAATAGCACTTTTCCGAAAGGGAAAGGCATTCTAATGCATCCCAACACTTATAGAATGCTTTGATGGACAGACCTATGCAACCAGTCAGTGCAGTAAAAACATATCTAACTTACAAAACAACATCCAACTATTGAAACTGAAAGAACAATTTATTTTTGTATTTCAAAGTTTGTCAATGAAAAAATTCCAGGAGCAGGTGACTGCTTATTTTTGGTTCCCCACTTTGGACTGGTTCATGACCCCGTGAGGTACTGAGAACCACAGAAGAGGCCTGGCTCCACAAAATTTGCGGGTTTGGGGATTGAACTGCCACCCCAGCAATGCAGCGGGCAAGGCTGGGTGTGCTGCCTGTCCGCACCCTTATCCTGCGCCAGCAAAAATTGTTGAAAACGGGAATTGGGGTGGGAATCCCAGAATTGGGTCCTGCTGCCCTTTTTGAAAAACTTCCAAGTTGGCCCCACTCCACCAAAATCCAGGCTATGATCGATTTTGTAAGAGTTGTATTATGTGTGTCAATTATTGTGTGATTTTGATTTTTGTATACATTTCTTGTGAGGTCCATCAGGCATGGCACTAAGCACTGTTTTTTTACGTGCCCTGCTTCATGGGGTCAAAGGTTAAAGGTGAAGAAAGTAGTCCAATTTCCTGTTCAAGTGTTTCCTATACAGATAATTTATATTCAAAGTATGCCACAAGTATACCCTTGTTAAATTGGGGCTATGGGTTTTGTTTTAGACATTTTTGAGTAGATGCCAACTTTCACTGCCACGTTAAAGGAGAATCAAGAATCAGGCAGCATGTATAACAAGTGACCAATCTGCTACTTCCAGTTTTTTGTAGGGTGACCACTCACAGACCTCAGGAATACCATACACCCCCACCAACCTCCATGCACAAAAGCATGCATACTTTTTTTATTACAACAAAATAGCACACATAATAAATACAGGATGTTAGAATGAGCTAAATTTGGGAAGCCTGTACATTTACAGTGTGTAATGAATATGGTAGGACCTAAAGCAGGTAAAAAACAATCAAGTAATGTTTTAAATCAGTTTTTAGCAGGCTGCTGTTGTGAGTCTCACACTCTCTCCTCAGACCTCATGGCAGCTACTTGGTCGAAAGCAGTGTGCCACAAGTGTAAGTGTGCCTCTATGTTATAGTGACATAGTGTGAGGGCTTCATAAAGGATGCATACACAGCTAACCAGACCCCACCACCCCTTCAACCAAACGCAGTTAGGTCACCCCTTCCCTGATGTCTGCCTGGAAAGGCCCGAAGATTTTTGTTGGGCCAATATAGGGGCAAACAGGCAATAATTTCAACTTTAAATGCTTCTCTATACGCCGGGTGATAGGAAATTTAAAAATACTGGACAATAAGGCATCCAGTTCAAATCAAGTACCGGACAAGGAGTAGTCCACCTGAAAGCCAGGCAATCTGGTAAAAAACCAGATGAATGGCTTATTCTAGTTCTCTGCCTGGTGATGAAAGTAACTATCTACCCATCATTATCTTAAGTTCCTTATTTGAGTCATGAAAGCATTTTTCTACAAACAGATTTAATATACAATATTACAGATTTTGTGGGGTTGAACTTTGCACACACTCATAGCACATGTGGATTACATGAACACACCTAAGGCCCTATACCAGACCCCTTGATTAATTAAGGTGAAGTTGGTGAGCTGAAATGGTATGTTCACCTTTCTTACAAAGGGATTGTAATATAAGAATAAAGAAGTTTTACTACAATTATATAGGGCATTGGTGAGACCACATCTAGGATACTGTGTATGGTTTCACCTCTCTACCTAAGGAAGGTATACTTAGAGGGAGTGAAATGAACATTGACAGGACTGGTTCCTGAGATGAGGGGTTGCCCTCAGAGGAGAGATTGAGTGGACAAGGTCTATATTCCCCAGAGTTTAGAAGAATGAGAGGTGACCTCATTGAAACATAGAAAATTCTTAAAGGACTTGATAGGGTAGATGCTGAGAGGATATTTTTCCTGACTGTGGAATCTAGAACTAGATGTCATGGCGTTAAAATAATGGGTTGCCACTTAGGACTGAACTGAGGAGAAATTTCTTTATTCAAATGGTTCTGTATCTTTGGAATTCTCTACCTAACAGAAATATGAATGCTTAGTCGTTGAGTACATTCAAGACAGAGATTGACAGATTTTTGGATACAAAGGGAATTAAGAGATATGAGGATACTGTGGTTGGGTGGATTTGAGGTGGAAGATCAGCCATTATCTCATTGAATAGCAGATCAGGCTTGAAGGGCTGAATGGCTTGCTCTTGCTCCAATTTCTTATGTTTCTACTTAAGCAGTTAATTGGCAGTTTGTCAGATGGAGGGCATCAATACTACACAATGCTGACACTATTTCAAGGCAGTCTGTATGTCAGGAAGGGAAGGTACTCTCTGGCTGCAAGCAACTATTACTATGGACAATGGCAGGTGTAGGACAAGCTATAGAAGCTGCCACCATTTTTCTGAAGCTGCAATGAGATTTCTGTGGAGAAGCTTAGCAGTAAGAAGGATATCTTTTATTGACTAGCTGGCAGGTAAATTTAAGTTGCCGGGCACAAGTGGATAGAGTTGGCAGAATGGATCAATACCAGCGTATCGACCCAAGGACATGACTGTAAAGCAGAATAAGTTTAATGACTTAACATGGATAGCTGAGTTAAGTTTCCTAACTCTGCTCTAATTTCTCTGCCTAGTGTTGCATAATCTTTTGCCCCAGCACTTACTACCCTCCTCTCCTAGATCACAAGATCTTTCCACTATCACTGCAGGGTGCACTCCAACATCCCCCACTCCTAATGAAACACTCCACATTCATGAGTCTTCTTATTATTACTTCCTTCACCTTCTCACATCTCTGCCATCTTACATACTATAGAAAGACTATTTTACCCTGATATGCACATCCTCAATTCTTCCTAATACTCTTAAGGCTGACAATTCCTTCTTTCTTTCAATAATGGGGAACATGTGCTTTCCCCAGATGAAGAGCAATTATTTGGAAAATGTGCAGAGAGGGTGTGTCTGACGCATTGAGTCTGGCTGCAGGATATCTCTGTTTCCTTCTTACTCGAATTTCACCTGTCCACATTTGCATGACAAACTGCTGTTGCTTTCAGAAGCCACTCATCTGTTATGGTATAACAGTCAGCCAATCTGTTACTCCCAGTAAATTAGGAATCCAGTATGTTTCCTTAAATTAAAAAAGTAACTCCTGTTACAATGATGCCTTTGCAGCTTCCTTAGGGCATGCCATCTTCTTTGAACACCTATTCTCACGTCTTGTGGGATGAGTCTGGCTGATATCTTTCACCAGGAATTCTGCTCTGCTGTTCTCTGGGGAGGACATCCTGGAATGTGAAACATCATAGCACACCTTGTACTCATGTCATGCTGTTACATTGTCACTTTGTCGGCCATTAAAGAGAGGGTTTGGATCTGCATCACCCCATCATGAGACCACAGACTCGGCTCCATCATTACTATGTTGGTACTGTGAGCTGCAGCCTTTTGAAAAGCTGAAATAAACATTTTAAATATTTGCAGTTTTTTAAAAGACTGTCAAAATTCTTTTCTTCTGATGCAGCTGCTTCATTTGCTTTATGTGAGTACACCCTTCTACATGTCCCTAGCATCCTTTGTGACTGATTTTACAGGTCGTCTCTATGAATTTCCAGCACTGGGATCAAGATGGTTTTGGAGTTTATTTGGCTTATTTAAATATACTAAGTGTGACAACCACAAGAGTTCTATTATACTTGGTATTCAGACAAAACAATGAGAGAGGAATATCTTTGCTAAGGTTTCTAGTACTGAACAAGAAATATCATTTTGAAAATTAACATCATATAAATATAACATACAACTGAGAAATAATATTTTTGCAGAACATAAAATATTCTGAATTATAAAATAATTTTCATTTCAGACAGTAACATAACAGGTATAGTCATGATATTTTTATGTGAAAATATGTCCCATGTTTAAATATGACTGTGATACACATATAATAAAGGATTTATGTGATATGACCGACCCTTCACTATTGATGAATGAGGATATGGTAGTATAGCGGTTATGTTATGGGAGTAGTAATCCAGAGGCCTGGACTAATGCTCAGGTGACGAGTTCAAATCCCACCATGGTAACTGGGAATTTAAATTCAGTTAATTAAATAAATATTGAATGGAAAGCTAGTCCTTGCCTAGTCTAGCCTATATGTGATTCCAGGCCAATAGCAATGCATTGACTCTTAATTGTAACGGCCTAGCCAGCCACTCAGCTATAGCAAAATACTACATATCATAAGAATAAAACCTAGGCATTGGACACAACAAAAATATGCCCTGCCCATTCAATCCTCCAAAATCATCCTCACTAACGTCTGTGAGCTTGTTCTAAAATTGGGTGAGCTGTCCCAGATACTGGTCAAGTAATGGTATGACGTGCTTACAGAAGATATCTTTCAAACAATTTCCCAGATACCACCATCACCATCTCTACTGGCAGTATGGACCCACCAGATGTGATGGCACAATGGTATGCAGTTGGGAGGGAGTGGTTAAACATGGACATTGAAATCTTCTGCTGATTACCACTTACTGCCCTCCTTTAGCTGATGAATTAGTATACTTCCATGTTGAACACCACTTGGAAGAAGCACTGAGGGCAGAAAGGACACAAAATGTACTCTGAGTGGGGATTACAGGTCCATACCATGAGTAATTCGGCAGCATCAATATTTCAATATTGGTCGAGTCCTGAAAGGCAATAGCAATCAGAGTGGCCTCTGGCAGTTGGTACGAGAACCAACATGAGGGGAAAAACTTCTTGATCTTGTCCTCAGCAATCTACCTGTCACAGATGGATCTGTCACCACTACACAATCTTTATTGAGATGAAGTCCTGAGGATACTCTCCATCATGTTGTGTGGCATTACACTGTGTGTAGGAAATTACACTGTGTGTAGCACAGTGTGACTGTGCTAAATGGGATAGATTCAGAACAGATCGGGCAGCTCAAAGCTGGGCTAGTGAGGATGACTTTGCAGGATTGAATGGGCTGGGTATATTTTTGGAGTGTCCAATGCTAGGTTTATTCTTATGCTTATGTAGTACTTTGCTTACACAAGGTGTTGCGGGTCATCAGCAGCAGCAGAACTATATTCCACCACAATCTTCAATCTCATTGCCCAGCATATCCCTCACGCTACCATTATCATCAAGTCAAGAGACGAACCCTGATTCAATGACGATAATGGAAAAACATGCCAGAAGCAGCACCAGCCATACCTAAAAATAACATGCCAAACTGGTGAAGAAGGAAGCTCCATGACAATCCCAATCCTCAAAGAAGGCAGAGCCTAGGACAAAAGACAATGTCAACACCATCATCGAGTCTCTAACCATCAAAATCCTGGTGATCACCATTGAACTAGAGCTTAACTGGACCAGCCACAAAAATGCTGTAGCTCCAAGACCAGGTCAGAAGCTGGGTATCCTGCAATGAAGAATGCACCTCCTGACTCCCTAAAGCCTTTCCACCTTCTATAAGGCACAAGTCAGTGGTGTGATGAAACACTTTCTGATGAGTGCCATTCTAGCAATACTCAAGAAGCTGAACACCATGCAGGACAAAGTATTCTCTTGATTGCAACTCCATCCATTAACTTCAATCTTTACTCCCTCCACCCTGGCATACCACAGCTACAATCTGTATAATCTACAAGATGCCCTGCAGAAACTTGCCAAGTCTTCTTTGACAGTAACTCGAAAACCTATGACTTATACGACCTAGAAGGACAAAGTGCAGCAGGTGCATGGAAGCACCACCACCTACAAGTTTCCCTTGAAGTTACACAGCATCCTGGCTTGGAACTATATTTTCATTCCTTCCTCTTCTCTATGTAGAAAATCCTGGAACTCCCATCCTAAGAGCACTATGAGTGCATTTACACCACATGGACTGCAGCAGTTCAAGAAGCAGCCCATGTCCATATGCAGCAAGACCTGGACAACATCCAGGGTTGGACTGACAAGTGGCAAGTAACATTTGCGCCACACAAGTGCCAGGCAATGACCACCTCCAACGAGAGAGAATCTAACCATCGCCCCTTGATGTTCAATCGCATTACCATTGCTGAATCTCCCACAATCAACATCCTGGGAGTTATCATTAACCAGGAACTGAACTGGACTAGCCATATAAATACTGTGGCTACAGAGCAGGTTAGAGGCTAGGAATCCTGTGGCAAGTAACTCATCTCCTGACTCCCCAAAGCCTGCCCACCATCTACAAGGCACAAGCCAGGGGTGTGATGGAATACTCCCCACTTGCCTGGATGAGTGCAGCTCCCACAACACTCAAGAAGCTTCACACAATTCAGGACAAAGCAGCCCGCTTGATTGGCACCCTACCACAAATATTCATTCCCTCCCATCACCGATGCAGTGGCAGCAGTGTACAAGATGCACTGCAGGAACCCACCAGGCCTCCTTAGACAGCACCTTCCAAACCCATGGCCACTACCATCTAGAAGGACAAGGGCAGCAGGCACATGGGAACACCACCACCTGGAAGTTCCCCTCCAAGTCACTCACCATTTTGTCTTGGAATTATATCGTAGTTCCTCGACTGTTGCTGGGTCAAAACCTTGGAATTCCCTCTCTAACAGCACTATCAATGTACCTATACAACATGGACTCAGCAGTTCAAGGAAGCAACTGACCACCACCTTCACAAGCGCAGATAAGGGTGGGCAGTAAATGTTGGCTTTGTCAATGATGCCCATGACTCCTCAGATACTGAATCAGCCGTGTCCACTTGCAGTGAGACCTGGACAACATTCAGACTTAGACTGACAAGTGACAAATAACATTCGCGCCACACAAGTTTATTTAATTCTTTCATGGGATGTGGGCATCGCTGGCAAGGCCAGCATTTTTGCCCATGCCCAGTTGCCCTTCAACTGAGTGTTTTGCTGGGATATTTCAGAGAGCAGTTAAGAATCAACCACATTACTGTGGAGCTGAAGTCACACGTAGGCCAGGCCAGGTAAGGACGGCAGATTTCCTTCCCTAAAAAATGCTAGTGAACCAGGTGGCCTTTTACGACAATCAATGATAGTTTCATGGTCACCATCACTGTGACTAGCTTTCAATTCCAGATTTGTTATTGACCAAATTTAAATTTCACTGGCTGCCATGGTGGGCTTTGAAACCAAGTTCCCAGAGCCTGAGTCTCGAGATAACTAGTCTAGTGATGTTACCACTATGCCACCACTCCCCCTGACCGGATAATGCTATTTCCAACAGGAGAGAATCTAACCATCTCCCCTTGACATTCAATGATATTAATATTGCTGTAGTAAAATCCTGGGGTTTACCATTGACCAGCAACTGAACTTGACTAGCCATATAAATACTCTGGCTATAAGAGCAGATCAGAGGCTGGGAATTCTATAGAGAGTAGCTCACCTCCTGACTCCCCAGTGCCTGTCCACCATCTACAAGGTACAAGTCAGGAGTATGATGAAATACTCTCCATTTTGCCGTATGGAAAGTGGAATTGAGGATTATCAGATCAGCCATAATCTCATTGAATGGCATAGCAGACTCGATGGGCCAAATGGCCTACCTCTGCTCCTACGTCTTATGGTCTTATGGTCTCATGAGTGCAGCTCCAATAACACTCAAGAAGCTCAACACTATCCAGAACAATGCAGCTCGCTTGATTGACAACTATGTATCACCTTAACCATTCACTCCCTCCACCAGTGGCACATAGTGGCAGTAATGTGTACCAGATACAAGATGCACTGCAGAAACTTGCCAAGTCTCCTTCACGGCACCCTTAAAAACTGTGACCTCTACCATCTAGTAGGACGAGGGCAACACTGCCACCTGCAAGTTCCCCTCCAAGTCACACACCATTCCGTCTTTGAACTATATCACCATTCCTTCACCGTTTCTGGGCTAAAACCCTGGAATTCCTTCCCTGACATCATTGTGGGGTACCTACACCACATCTATTGCAGCAGTTCAATAAGTCAGCTCACTACCACCTTCTCAAGGGCAATTAGGGATGGGCAACAAGTGCTGGCCTAGTCAGTGGTGCTCACATCCCATGAATAAATTTTAAAAATTGCAAAATTGGCCCTGTTGCCTCTGATGTTCCTTTTTCGGTCCCTTTGTGCCTATCCTTATGGTTTTGTTTAGATCATAAAGCATAATTGTTACAACATATGTTCTTCTGTTCTGTGTCACAGAGGTTCTGCACCACAAGGGCCATATTGAGCATTAAATAAAAATAACTCGGGTACCAATATTCTCTGAATAAAAAAAGAGTAACCTTTTATTTCCCTTGTGGATTAGTACTTCTGCAATCTTCAGCATTATACTTGGTTAACATTTTAGTGCTATCAGTATTAGGTGAAGAAATCCAAAAAAAAAAAATACCTCTCAGAAATAGTCCTAAGAAGAGACTTCTGTGATACCTGCTGAAAGAAAAAGAGAAGTTATTTTTGTTGCAGAAATATATTGCATATCATTTTATGTTGAAAGGTAAACTGAACTTGATAATTCTGCATTTGATTAGTTAAACATCCCAAAAATCATTAGTAAGAAAAGACTGACGGTAAGACTTCTTGTAGCATAACAGTGTATGCAAGATGACAAGTGAATCATTTCCTATCTGTAGCCTTGTATGGTGAAAATGTTAACTTCAAAATAAACAATGTCTAAACTTATTTTGAAAATAATCATACTAGGAAATAAAAAAGATAAATAATAGATTATGAGTTTCCACAATTCCTGAAGTCTGACCTACTGAAAAAATTGGACTAGTTTAAAGTTTCTTAATTTTATGTCATCTCTATAGATAATGCTTTAAAGACAAGAGTTCAGTATGTACCCATCTTATTGATCCTGTAAACAGCACTCTAGATACATTATAATAATAATGAAGCAGTTAAACTAAGATCTGCACCCCTGGACTCCCTCCCCTTCTGATAAATTACAAAGGCAATTTTCATTGCCTCACACATTGATACCTGAGAAAGTACACATAGCAAATCATTTAAATTGTTCAATTTCACTACCTCCAGCGTGACACAACAAAAGGAACCCAGCTTGTCTCTGCTGAAATGGGTTATGGATACATTTACTGCCAAGCTCATTGATCTGCGTACAGTTCATTTATCATTCATGAAAGATTCCAGCTCTACCCCAGTCTATTACATGAAACAAGTTCTATTGCCTGCCAACTGTAATCATTTGTCAACTTCCCATTCCCAGGAGATTGCATCTACTATGCTGTCCCTATTTCAGCAAAATTACTTAGCAACACAATCAGCAGGCTTTCAGGTTTCAATGTGTTAAATGAAAGGTCCAAATTAATCTATGCCATATATCTTTCAGTGTTTTATGACCATGCCATGCGGTTTTGAAGCGACAGTAAGAGGTAAGGGGCCCAATTTTTTAAGAATACCATTTCACAAATGCAACGGTACTTACTCTGTACCTTGCTTTTATGTATTTTTTAAAATAGTATCTCAGGATCCAAATGCAGGTTTTTGAGGGTGTGCATGTGTGTGGCTGATTAATTTATGTCATTTCTATTTCACCAGTAAGCCTGAAAATACAACACAAACCATATCCCGTATTGCTTCATGGAAAAATAGAAACAAAAGGTCTGGAATTAGCCCCTACACAACTTAAGTTCCTTTCCTGAAGAGTGCAGCTTATTTTACAATTTCTCTTGCTTACTTACTTTCTGTAATTGTAATATGATCCTACTTTTATTATAACTAGATAATACATGGGGCTTAGCTGTAGAAACTAAATATATTTGATACTATTAAAGGGCTATAATCTTAATCACACCCAGTATGACCCTTGGCAGCAATCCAGAGCCCTGTCTGCACACAAGGGGCAGAATTTTATGGCCCCTCCCACTGGCGGGATTTTCCGCTCCTGCCTAAATCAATGGATTTATGAACGGCTCGCCTTATTTTATGGCCCCGCCCTGCCACAACTGGGCAGTAAAATTCTGCCCAAGGTAAATAATAAGAGAACAGCGTGTGGGTGAATGAGATCTTCTGCTGGTGAATGTTCATGCCCCTTTGATCCAGAAAACTGAGCCCTAGAATAATTCAGGACAACAGGCCCAGCATATCTCACAGTGAATAATTATTACATTCTCAGGCAATTACTTGAGACAAAATAATTTTGTGTGTCTGGTTGCAAATATGTGCTAAAATTCTGAATGTATTATTTTCAAGGCTTTTAACCACAAAAAATTATGCTTAGATGTTTGCCATAAATATTTATACTCGATGAATTTCTGTATATTTTCCCCCATCAATGCTCTCATTTCCTGTCCTGAAGATTATGTCTCGTGCTGGGGTACAGTTCTTTGGGCACCAATAGCGCTCAGATATCTCACCCAAGGAGCTATTTTTTTTTGCATAAGTGTCACATTTCAGGATGCTCGCATAGAGAGGTGGTGGTCAATCGGAGGGGTTATCCCATAGGGGTTGACAATCTGGGGGTAGGAGATGCAGGCAGTTAGAGGCTTTGGTAGAGGATGATCAGAGGCCTTGCGGGGGAGGTTGGGGGTTTGGGGGCAGAGATCAGGGGGGATTGGGAGAAGGATTAGAGGCCAGGTGGAAATAATGGAGGCCTCGTGGAAAAGACTGGGGCAAGGTACTCAATTGAGAAGGCCACTGGATCCACTAGGATGTGTAAAGGCACTCACCTCTTGGATCCACCAAACCCTCACCTGGATGCAGCTGCCAGGTTCCCCAAGGATCAGCAAACCCACCTCCTTGAAGCAGATCGGTTCTCCCCCACGTTCCTGCCTCATTTTAAGCTGGAAGTGGACGGGTTAGACATGTGTTTAGTTTGAGTACCTGATTTTGAAAATTTTACCCCTCAACTCACTCGACCCAACCCATCCCTTCTTGTTTTGGTTAAAATACTCCCCCCGAAAAAAGTGCAAAGTGAAAAGTTCCTGTCAGATAGGCAACCAACTCAAGAAGGATAGCATTGCATGTTCAGTAATATTATTAACCTGCAGAGATGAATTGTATCGATTGAACTAAGTGACTCTAAATATAATTATTGCTTTATACATTAACCTCGTTGTGGACTAAAGCAGCTTAACAATTCACACTAAGCTTTGCCTTACCTAATGCCAACTAAGTCCAACAATGCAGAAGTTAAAGAAATACATGTTAAAAATCTGAGATGTTTGGTTCAGATCACAAGAAGTGTTGAGGGAGGGGTGAAGTTCCATTATTATACACCCAGGCTTATGGTCTTTGGCAAGTTGACAAAGAGCAGAATGAATCATGTCCTATAAGAGTCAAATACTTAAAAGCTTACAAAACTGACTAATAACACTGAAACTAATATAGTATCTGTGGCAGATCTGAATTTATGAGAGCGAACCTTCAAGAATCCGTGATCCATTGATCAATGTGTGAGTGACAGAAGTGGCTCCATGGGAACCTCTGCTGCTGACCGCAGGGTTATGAGGTTTTCCAGATTTACATAACATAACAAGGTGCCTATGGAGGCACCTTGAGCATATGCTTGAAAAGTTGAGTTGAAGGAGTAGTAGCAGCCAGCTGCTTATGGAGTTGGTGCCAATCCTAACTTGTAACAGGATAAACTGCTTTGTAAAGGGGGCTGACTGGGCCTGACAGCAGGTAGAAGACTTTGGGGCTCCAGGGCAAGATCCAGTGGTCTTAATCCTTCAAACTATATCACAAGAGAGGAAGGGAGGGGTAAAAATTGGAGAAAAGTTATTCAACCCATCTGATGATTGCTGTCTCATTACATTCATGAGATAAACACTTAAGCGTGCTTGGAGTCCATGCCTGGACCAAGGAAACTCCTGGTCATGACCATGGATGGTATCGAAGTTGAGCCTGACCTAATCCGTGACCTAACTTTTACGCAACACAAACACAAATACAGTCACTACCTTGTAGAATTTCCAGCAGAGGTCAATGTATAATAACCTAAAGCAGGAACATTGCCTGATCTTAGCCCTTGCTGGTCCAAGGACTGTTAACTATAGTGCCACAATTCATCCCAACTGAGGTCAGCTACTCTGTGTTGAAGAGAGTTGTAACCTAAGATCAGCCTAGCCTGTACGGACTCAGTAGTACAGTGCCCCATTAATCCTTTCAGAGAGTTCAGAGTTTTTTAAAGGAAAAAAATGCACCATTCCAAGAAGGAAAATGTTAAGTTCTTAACTATTTACTGTAATGAAATGGCAACCACCAAATGGGCCGAGTACCTTTCTTACTCCAAATTTTCACTCTCCCTTCCTAGTGAATTAAGGCTTCAAGGACCACTCACTCTTAGGTACCTTGCTCAAATAACCAGCATTATTGCTGAAAAGAGATAAATGTTGCAGAAGCTTTTCGTCTTGTACTCATCAGGACAAATGTGATAATGCCATATTTCAAACAATCACAGCAAGAGAAAAGGATGCTGATTGATTGGCAAGTTGACTCTGATTGGCCGAGGCATTGCCATAGAGAAAACTATAGGTTTCCCAGGCTCCCGGGTAATTCAAAAAAGGCTCAAGGCTTTAACATATTCCTTTAGTTTGCCGAGAATGGGTCACTGTGATTGAATGTATGTCGCTTCTAACAATCATAAATGAGCCATGTTACAAGTTTGATTGATTATCTTAAATTGGTTGTCAGTGTAGCTATTAGCACACTCAGGATTGTTCAGCAAACGTTGCCCGATTGCGGAATCACACCTAACAGTAGACATTTTGTTTTGGGTTTTGCAAGCACGGGCTGACTGAATACAGTTTCTGTACTCTCCCTATTACGATCAAGTGAAGCAACATGCTCTTTGATGCGATCGGCCAATCGCAGTTTTAATGTGTAAGTTTTGATAGTTAGTGCTTATAACTATCTGACTGTGAAAGATATCAACAACAACTTGCATTTATATAGTACCTTTACCATAGTAATCCCAAGGTACTTTACAGGAGCATTATCAAACAACATTGAGCCACATACTAGGGCAGATGACCAAAAGAGGTAGGTTTTAAAGACTTCTTATAGGAGGAAAGAGAGGTCAAGAGGCAGAGAGGTTTACGGAGGGTATTTCAGAGCTTAGGGCCTTGGCAGATGAAAGCACAGCTGCCAATAGTGTGGTGATTAATATCAGGGATGGTTCAAGAAGTCAAAACTGGAGGAGTACAGATATCTTGAAGGGTTATAGAGCTGGAAGAGATTACAGAGATTGGGAGAGGTGAGGACATGGAGGAACTTGAAAAGAAAGCTGAAAATTTTAAAATCAAAGTATTTCTTTAAGTGTTGGTCATGGAACACAGGTGTGATGGTT
The DNA here is from genome assembly GCF_964194155.1 of Cetorhinus maximus. Taxonomy (NCBI): domain Eukaryota; kingdom Metazoa; phylum Chordata; class Chondrichthyes; order Lamniformes; family Cetorhinidae; genus Cetorhinus; species Cetorhinus maximus. The sequence continues at coordinate 66,628,528 of NC_135885.1, read as the reverse complement.
GAATGTGACTTGATGTAAGTTAAGGCATGGGAATCAGAATATTAGATGACATCAAGTTTACTGAGTGTAGAAAGTAGGAGGCTGGCAGGAGTGCACTGGAATAAACAAGTAACAAAGGCATGGATCAGTGGCAGATGAGCTGAGGCAGGGTGGAATTTGACAAAGTTATGGAGGGAGGAATAGGTGGTCCTAGCAATGGCATGCAAACCACATCCTGTGCTCACCTAAAATCTCTATACTTATTCCCAGCAGAGGTTTCTGGATGGCTTTCAGGAGGGAACATTGGCTGATCTACCCTTCACTAATCCAGGGGGGCTGTGGCCATTGTAGCAACACAACTGAGTTGAACTAACTCAGCACAGATCAAGGATTGAATCTAGAATTTTATCCATCTGTATTGCACATAAATTGCCACATAGGTATACAAGTAATATGAGGAAGTGGCAATAATATTAATAATGATGATTAATATTTTATTTATTATTGTTTAACGGGGAGAAGGTGGCATAATGGTAATGTCGCTGGACTCGTAATCCAAAGGCCCAGGCTAATGGTGGAATTTAAATTCAAATAATAAAATCTGGAATTGAAAGCTGGACTCAGTAATGGTGAATATGAAACCATCATCGATTATCATTAAAAAACCTCATCTCACTAATGTCTTTTAGGGAAGGAAATCTGCCGTCCTTACCTAGTCTGGTCTACACGTGACTCCAATGTGGTTGACTCTTCACTGCCTTCTGAAATGGCAAGCCACTCAGTAAAAGGGCAATTAGGGATGGGCAACATGATGCTGACATTCCATGAAAGAGTAAGAAAAAGCAGGCAGTTGGCAGTGCAAGACCTCAACTAAAATAAACCCATCATCTTGAGAAATGCATAATTACAGATGGTAAACTGTTAACAGTGGAATCTTTGCTTTATATATATCCCATGCACTTTGGAAAACTCCATGAAAAAACACATTGTTAATACAAACAGCTTCAGTTCTACAAAATTACAGCATGAATAGCCTTTAAGATGTCATAAATGGAATTTTAATTTTGAACTAAGGAAAAGCTTGGAACTATTCCATCCTCTCATCTTTTCTAACCTATCATCAAGAAGTATGCTGCTCACTTATTTCACAAGCACTGCTTATTATAATCTACAACAAAGTACAGTAAATGGAAATATCACAGAGCTCTGTTTTATATTCACGCAATTAACCCAGACTATCTGTTGTCTTAGTAAACCTTTTATCTTCAGTTTATGCAAGAATTCTGTTTAAATTTGCCCTTTTGAAACATTACAAAGTATTAGAGGAATGCAGCAACACATACGAAGGAGCCAACGGTTATAAATCCCAAAGGATGTAGAAGTGCCTTGAGTTGCTAAACTAAAGGAACAAATTACAGACGAACACAATGGATCCATTTAGCCAAGAGCTGGCAGTCTGGTTGTAGACTTACTCTGTAGGTAATAAATTTTCACATCCACCAAACATCAACAACCAACGGTTCAAGAGTCACAAAAAGAACTTTGTAGTAAAGTAGGTCTGTATTGTATAAATAGTTCAACTTTCAATTCAATTTGTTACAATAAATTGTTCCTTAGGTATTTTAAATGGCACCTTTTTGTATCTTAAACCTGATTGATTAGAACCTGACCCTCCTCTGTAAGTACATAATTTATTGGATAGTGAATTTTACCAGTTAAAGATCAAAAGCAGAATTAAATTGTTTCTTTAGTTTTTTCTTTAACACTTATTAAGAAAATGCATGCAAAGTTGCAGAAATATTAATTTTGAAATCATGTAGGTTCAGAAAGTTTCATCAATTAAGTATCTAATTTCATGGTTCAATTTTGTGTCAAATTAGACCTATCGTACTAGAATCGACCAATAACAAATTACTTTATATATATTTAATATATTTAAAAGTGAAATATATAGTTTTCTTCACTAAATTTTTTTATAAGTGTAATATTACTTATATTTTTCATAGTTAATATACAGCAGATGGCAGATGCTGTGCTCACAGTTTATAGATCTCAGAAGCCACTACCGATAGGATTTTGCAGGGTTGCTCTATGTGCCCCAACTACCTTTTGCTTTCTGGCTGGCCAACAGTCATGCTCTCATTCTCACCAGCTTGTTTATGTTGTGTAGCTCTCCTTCCTCCCAATATCAATTCTGGATGTTTTTTTACAGTGTTCCCTGATCTTCATTGCAAACTGCAATCCCAAGCTAAACTTTCAATAACAATGACTTTTAACAAACAATAAAACTAATAACATTGTACTATAAACTATGCCCTCTCCCCTTCATAACACAAGGCAACATCTTATGTAATATCAACAAAAATGTGGATTCAATGTGGGAAATAAACTATTCAGATAAGACATAATGTGATTAACATAACTCCATCATTCAAGTGTTATGCAGTCAGTTCTCATTAACGATTTATTTGCATAATTCATTGCTACCCGAAATGCTTTTTTATACCAGAGATTTTCTTATTTCTTATTTTGATTAGAATGATGATTTTATCATGAATAATTATTATATTACTGCACCAAAACATTTTATTATTCGACTAACCTTTGAAGCATCCCTACTTGGCTATTCTTTCCATCACCTGCACCACCCAAACCCAGAGGAGAGAGAGACGACATCAAGATGTGACTTGAGGATAAGGTCACCCTTACTTCAGCTCACCAGCTGCTGAAATTTCCAACTATGCCTCTGTCACCTCCAGATTCAGCTATCCCATCACTCATGGAGCTTCCTTTATGTAAATTCCAAATGGGCACACAAGGGAAAAACACACAAACCCAGTGCAGAACTGCAGAATAAATATTTTGCACAAATCCAGGGTCTTAATGAAGATAGCACACTTAATGGTGCAGCATCCTAGAATATTAAAGCTGGGATGATCTGTGATGTGACTGTGGCATGAGTGTGGCACAGTTTCTTTTACTCATTAGTGGAGTCACAGGCAAGGCCAGCATTTATTATCCATCCCTAATTGCTGTTGAGGTGGTGTTCAACCAGTGCAATCTGTGTGGTGAAAGCACTCCAAGAGTGCCATTCAGCTGGGTTCCAGGAATTTAACTCAATGATAATAAAGGACAGGATAGTGTGTGACTTGGAGAGAAAATTGGAATTGGTGGTGTTCCCATGTGCCTGCTGTTCTTGTCTTCCTAGGTGGTAGAGGTTGTGAGTTTGTTGAGGAAATCTTGGTGAGTTGCTACAGTGCATTTTGTAGATGATACACATTGCAGCCATGGTGTGTGTTTGCGGAGGAAGTGAATATTTAAGATGGGGTGCAAATGAGTGGGCTGCTTTGGCCTGGATGGTGCTTTTTGAGTGTTGTTGCACATTGCCCACATGTGGGTGGGTTATGCACCGGAGTCATGAATCAAATGGTTAGCAGGTAGCTCTTGTTGCCCAGTAGCCACCCTCTGGTTTCTCACGGAGGCTCGTATTCTGATGGCACAGCAGACAGGTGCAGAATATAGGCATTATGACTGATTCTAAGAGAGAAGGTCTGCATTGATCTACATGATACGCTGAGTATGGTCGCACACCAGCTGGACATTGTGGAAGTTGGAAGCCTTTGCGGTACATCTCCGAAATTGCATGTCAAAAGGCAGAATACAATGTATACCATTTTCTTTGTCTACCCAGTGTCAATGACCTCCTTTACAAAACAGTGGATGGTGAATTGTGAAATGTTGGAGATACCACCTACCCTAGCCTGGGAGAATTCCAATACAAAGAACTTCATGGCCATGTTCACTTTTATAGCCACTGGCAATGTTATTCCTCACCCTGCTCTTGAGGTTACAGGTCAGCCTGCAGCAGGTTGCAGATTTCAGTGAGCACCTCCTTAGGGAAATAGAGATGTCACACACACTGCTCCTTACTGAAATAGAAATGCTCCCTTAATAAGCTAGGTGTATTTGAACTCCTGCTGAGAGCCCTTTATACCCTTCTTCTCCCTCTTTGAGCAGCTTGTCTTCCTCTGTGTCATCTCTGCGCATTCTCTCTGTCATGCAGTAGGTGAAAGAGGATAGAAATGACAGAGACCATGAGCGGGAGCAAGTGGTCTGTGCAGAGCCTATGAATTATGATCCAAAGCCTTCATTGTGTATCACACAATTCCCTACAGACTTCCCCAATTTTAATTAGCAGTACCAATCCACTAAACACTTCTACTACCTCAGCAACAACTAGTAGAAATCAATCAGCAACAAACCTGAAAATAATTGACGATTCCTTTAAACAGCGCTGGTGGGGGAGGGCCCTTCCTGCTGCTGAATGCATATTCAGCTGTGCAAGATTGAAGGCATCAGATGGAGTGTTGAGGTTCAAAATTGCACAGGTTGAGTCAAATCAATAATGCCACAATCTGATTACTTTGTATACTTCCAGTAATGCACTCTAAGCATCCATGCTCACGACATACCCAAAATGGCATCCAGTGCAGTCTACATCAGAAGTGTGTGTGCACAGAGCAGATGCCGTCTTGGATCTGAATCGACACCTCTAGTACCAAAAATATCTGGGCTAAGCAGCAGAATTTGGCAGCTCCTGTAATATTATTAAGAAAACTATGCTGCACCTTATTTAAGGATAGATTTAAGGGTAGGTAAAGGGTGTTGTTGACCCTTAATACTGAGGCGGAATCGTCTGCTCTCAGTGGTGGCGAGCTTGGAGGTGGGAAGGACATGTAATTTGGTGGGATGGTGGCGTACCTGAACCACACTGCTTTTCCGCCTCCACCAGGCATAGGTTTAGGGTGGAAAGGCCCATGGTTGACCTTCCTGCCCCATCGCCAATTGAGGCCCTTAAGCGGCCAATTAATGACCACTTAAGGGCTTCACCCTGCCACACTGGAATTAATCCAGTTGCAAGTGGGCAGCCGCCAAGGTGTTTGGGCCGTTTGCCACCTCAGTAGTAGTGGGGGGTGCTCCCTCAATCAAAGGCAATCAGTTCCTGGTCAGGTGACTGGACATTGGGAAGGCTAGGGGCCATTGAGAGCTACTCCCCTGCCCTTGCTTATGACCCTCCCGCCACCCTCACTCTGTGCCCTCCACCATGGGGAACCCCCTCCCTTCCCCGTCAGATTACTTACTTTAGCCTGAGTCCCCTGTGATCCTGGGACTCTCGGGGTGTCCTTCTGGCAGCAGCCACAGCCTCCTCAGTGGTGCTGCTGAGTGCAAGAGCTGCTGGCCTCTTATTGGCCGGTAGCTCTTGTTAGGCGGGTCCTTCGCTCCCTGGATCTTGATTCCAGGGGCAGGCCCACCATCAGCTTCTCCACTGCCTGATTGGCTTGTGGTTCGGCGGGCCCTCCCAAAAAGAGGCACTGTGGGTCTCACCCCGACTCTCCAGCCAGCAGTCGAGACCTCCGATGCCGCGACAAAAGTTTGCCCCAGGTCTCTATTTCCCTGTGCTGTCAAGGGATTTTAGGGGGCTTTCCTGTTGATGTAGGCATAGCCCCAGTGTTTCTGTTACAGAGAAGTGGGGAGTATGTGTTCCTGGCCTCTTGCCTTTAACCCTTGTGCTTTGTACTCATCTCTGGTTTGTACTAATGCCAGTACAGCAGACTGGTCCAGAATTAAGGAACCATGAATAGTGTTAATGTATATTAATTGGATATTTAATTATGTTCAGGTAGAGGGCATTACCTGGGGATTCACTTGTCCCCCTATCTATAGTAACAGGCTGAAAATGTGTTGGTTAGGTTTGGAGATATATTTATATTGTATGTCTCTGTAAATAAAAACTTATGAGTATTTGAAGTCTAGGCTCCTAGAACAAAGTTTAGTTTGCTCAAGCCTGATGTCAAAAGCAAGTTAAGAGAAAAGCAAGACAACGGCCTGAATTTTCATGCAGACGGTGACCATTTTTGCAGGTGTTGGAATGGGCAAAAGCTCTAAACTGCACATCCATGGTGCCTGGAGGCAGCTACCCACACAAATCAGTAAATGCTTCCACTCATGTGTGATTTTGGTGAGGTAGGTGTCTGAAACCTGACGTGCACAGATTAGACCTGACAAGAGCATGTTGAACCTTGTGGATTCATTTGGATAGCCAGGGTACCTTTTTGAAGTGGCAAGGTACCACTTTGGAGATGGTCCTGGGCCATCTTTAGGGAGAGTCGATTGCCCTTTTCTGGAGATAAGATACCCTTTGGGAGAGGCAAGGTACTTTCAGACACTCTTTAGGATTATAAAATTAGACATGAATGTGGGTAAAAAGTACATAAACACATTGGAACTGTCAAAGCTGTCAAAGAACTGCATAGCTGTCAAAGAACTGACAAAGCTGTCAAAGAACCTCCAAGCTGTCAAAGAACCTCCAAGCTGTCAAAGAACCTCCAAGCTGTCAAAGAACTGTCAAGATATCAAAGAACTGTCAAAACTCATTGGAACTGTCAAAGCTGTCAAGGGATTTAACTCCATGGGGCTTTAAATTTAAAAATGTGTGGAATTTAAAACAATGGTGCTGGCTATTTCACTCTGTCTGTTGACATAAGCCTGAAGGTTGTCATTATATAATTTATGCTGCATGACTGATTTTACAATCTACATTATTATAATGGCATGCTTGTTTAGTGAGCTGTTTGCTTGACAGCTCTAAGTGGTTATGGAATCAACATTTTGTTTTCAAAAGAGATTAAGTAATTAAGTGAAATGTTTGGTTTGACAAGAGATTAGTTGAAGGAATTTCAATGTAGTGAATGCTTTCATTTATCAATGAGGGTAGTTTTAAAATTAAAATTAGTGATGTCACCAATAGACAATTTTATTTTATGTCAACATGGCTCCCGAGGTTTGCTCATGGTGGATACTAAGTGAGTTGACATGGAGGGGGGTAAGGAAAATGGTGGTGGGTGAGGGCATGGGTTGGAATGAGTTGGCACTAAGTTGGCATTGGGACTATAAATGACCATGGGGATGAATGGTGCCATGGGTTGGTATAGGGGTATGTGGAGCTGTGGGGGATGGGTAGATGGGTATAGTGTGGCATAGGGAGTATGAGATGCCATAGGGGTGGGTGGCATAGGGTTATAAGGGTTTTGGGGACATGTAGGGGGGATAGGGTGGCATAGGGTGTATGAGGGGCCATGTGGGTGGGTACAGGCGCATTTTTTCAGTTTGTTTATGGGATATGGTGTCGCTGGCTAGGCCAGCATTTATTGCCCATCCTTAATACCCTTGAGAAGGTGGTGGTGAGCTGCCCTCTTGAACCACTGCAGTCCATGAGATGTAGGTACACCTACAGTGGCATTAGAGAGGGAGTTCCACGATTTTGACCCAGTGACAGTGAAGGAACAGCGATATATTTCCTAGCCTCCACCTATCACTGGCCCCCTATTGAGCTCCTCCTGTCCCACCCCCCCTCTACCAGCTTATATTTCATCTCATTTCTATATTTTTTTAGTTCTGATGAAGGGTCATACGGACTCAAAATGTCAACAGTATCCCTCTCCGCAGATGCTGTCAGACCTGCTGAGTTTTTCCAGGTATTTCTGTTTTTGAAATGTTTCCAAGTCCATATCCAAACGCAGCAAGACCTGGACAATATCCAGGTTTGGACATAAAAGTGGAAAGTAACATTCGCGCCACACAAGTGTCAGGCAATGACCACCTCAAATAAAAGAGAATCCAAACTTTGCCCCTTGATGTTCAATGGCATTACCATCACTGAATCCCTCACTATCAACATCCTGGGGGTTATCATTAACTAGAAACTGAACTGGTCTAGCCATATAAACACTGTGGCTACAAGAGCAGGTCAGAGGCTAGAAATCCTGCAACGAGTAACTCACCTCCTGACTCCCCAAAGCCTGTCCACCATCTACAAGGCACAAGTCAGGAGTGTGATGGAATACTCTCCACTTGCCTGGATGAGCGCAGCTCCCAAAACATTCAAGAAGCTTGACACTATCCAGGACAAAGCAGTCGGCTTGATTGGCACCCCATCCACAAATGTTCACTCCCTCCACCACCGATGCACAGTAGCAACAGTGTGTGCCATCTACAAGATGCACTGTAGGAATTCACCAAGGCTTCTTAGACAGCACCTTCCAAACCCACGACCACTACCATCTAGAAGGAAAAGGGCAGCAGAAAGATGGGAACACCCCCACCTAGAGGTTCCCCTCTAAGTCACTCACCATCCTGACTTGGAAATATATCACTGCTCCTTCACTGTCGCTGGGTCAAAATATTGGAACTCTCCTCCTAACAGCACTGTGGGTGTATCTATAACACATGGAATATAGCAGTTCAAGAGGACAGCTCACCACCACCTTCTCAAGGGCAACTAGGGATGGGCAATAAATGCTGGCCCAGCCAGTGAAGCCCACATCCCATAAATTAATTAAAAAATAAGTCAGGATGGTGGGTGGCTTGGAGGGGAACTTCCAGGTTGTGGTGTTCCCATTGGTAGAGTGGAGGGTATGGGGATCCATGGGGGGGGGTGTGTACAGGGGAATAAGTTGGCATGGAGGGTATAGGGTCAGTGGGTGTCCATGGGGGTGGGTACAGGTGAATAGGTTAGCGGGAAGAGTATAGGGAGACATGGGGAATGGCTGGGGACATGAGGTGGCATATGGATGGGCCTCAGGGAGAGTGTGGGTGGGGGGGTGTGAGGGTTGAGTACTAGATGGATATTTTGTTTTATTGTTTTTTCTTTAATCTTTCACATGGAGCCGGTGCAAAGCGGTAGACTTTCCGTTCAGCCTGCCTCCACACACTACAGATTCTGCACTTCTTCTGTGAGTGGTGAGCCTGACTTCCAATCTAGCCCACCACCTAAGAACGAAAATCGCAACTTCCAGGTCTCTTTTTCCCAGGTCGGGTTGGCGGAACTGGGAAATATCCCAACTCTACATACCCAACTTTGAAGCGAAAATCCCAGCCAAAATGAAGGTGAGTCATGATACATTAGGCAAGAAACTTAAAGAGGTCAGTGTTGGTCATGCAGAAGGTCATGCTGACAAAGGTGAAGTATGTGATTGGAGTTGTTGTAAGGAGATTACGTGCATTCACATATCTAGTGAAGTTTGGAAAGAGCCAATGTCATGTGGGTCATTTGCTTGTAAGAGGAAATCCAATGAAAGGAGAGCTTGATAACCCCTCCTATAGGCCAAATTCCTCCAACAACACAAAGTGAAAGTGATAAAGAAACTGAAAGCTTGAAGGAGCAGAGTAAAATATTAGAAATTGGCACAGCATGAAAAGAGCCTAAATATTAATTTAATTTTAATTAAATAAATAAAACAAGGTTATATCGGAATGGCAGTGTAGGTGCTGTGCCACAGCTGCTGCATGTGGGAGTTTGTGGTGAGCATCGCAATTCTGGACCACCATATCTGCAGTAACTATTTGTATCTTGTGGAACATCAGCTCAGAGTTGTTACATTGAAGTCTGAGTTGCTGACATATCTGGGCATCAGGGAGGGGGAGAGTTACCTAGACACTTTGATCCAGGAAGCAGTCACCCTGTTTAGGTTAGATAATGGTGCTGGTCTGGTTTGCGGTTAAGGACAGGAGGGTATGACTGTTGGGAAACTGGATGCTATGGAGCTGAATTTCATGGCCTCTGACTACTGTTAGTTTAAGGTCTCTGGTAACCCATATACTTAAATCAGTTGGTGTGGAGGCATAATTATTGCTGATCAGAATAACCAACCTTAGAACTGAAGGACTTTTGCAATGTGTTGTATTTTCACTACTGTTTGGTTTTTGATTTATTGTATGGATTTCACCAGAAGAGTCGGATCCGGCAGGATGATGTAATTCAGCCAAAATCCTGCCAGTCCTGCTTCCACTGACCCCCATTGTAACGCCAGAATTAATTATTTTAGTAGTGAGACTCAATATCACTCAAGAAGCTGCCTTCCTGTGTTACTGAGTAATACAAATAACACTGCAAGCAGTTTTTATTGTTTTATGTGATGTTGTTATTTGTGTCTGAAATGTTAGTGTAACACGCTCTATTCAAGTCGATTGTCTGCAGCACTGCTCATGGTGAGGCTGTATATGCATTGTTTTATAATAAGAGAGTTATGCTATGTAATTATGCATTACTGTATAATATTTAAGTATTGTTTTTATGGTTTGTCATCTGAACAGGACTCTGAATGATAAGCCAATTTTTATTCTTGGATGCTAAATCTTACCTGTTCGCTTTCTTCATCACTACTGATTTTAAGATCGTTTTCTAGCATTCTGTGGGTAAAAAAAAACATAAAAATCAAGAATTTAAAAACTAATAAACACACTTTTTATCAGTGACCAGGAAACTAAATGACAACAGGATATCAAAAATATTTTGAGAGGATGGCCCTTAGTGAATCTTACTGGACTATGATAATTTCCAGAACAAAGTAAATTAATGTTCAGACAAATATATATAAATTCTGCTTTGAATGTGCCCCATTATTCATCATTGTTTCAATAATTAATTGGCAATAACAATATTACTTAAATATTTGTGCACTTTTTTGCAACTCTTTAAACATATTTAAGAAAGATGCCAAAATATGTGAAGTTCGTGGAAATATTTTATGAATACATCAAACTTAACTAATGTTTTACAGATCCTGACTGTAAATCAACCCCTTACTTACTCTTAGAGGAAAAATTAATTTTTACTAGACAGTGTGGCTCTTAATGCTGCTATTTAAATAATAATAGAGAACCATATGCAACTGCATAAGTGGGCCCCACCATACTTAATATACCAGGGCTATTCAAGAGCACTCAATAAGCTTAGAAGCACAGGGTAACCCTTTGCAACCCCTAGCCAATCAAACTGAATTGTTATACCCCGTTGTCAATACATTCTATGAAATACGTTCTTTATCCAAACACAGAAGTATATCTATAAACCTTTGGTACACCCTTAGCTGATTTTCTTTTTTGTTGAAAGAACAAATCATACAAACAGAAACTATGAAAAAGTAAATGAACTAAGAGATGTGTGATCTGTTCCTCAGTCACAAGGCTTTTTATCAGTGCCTGACTCTACTAAGCTGTGTGATCCACTGAGTAAATACACTAAGACATGCACCAGAAAACCAAATTATATAAACAGCTTCTTTTGTGACTCGCTTCCAATCTCTGACATTTATTAACAAAGGACTAAATAGAAAACAGTTATTATCAAAATAGTCAACTGAATTTTTCAACAGAATTATTCATACTTGACAACTCAATAGAATAATTGATTATAAGTAAAAATGGTGCAGTTTTACAACAGCAAAAAATGTTGCTGCTATTTCTGTCTGAAACTCTATAGCATTCACAAATATTACATGTGCATCTGATAGTTAAGAAAAATCAGCGATATTATTGATTACAGTTGTACTGTTTAACTGGGTTGTTTGTAGCTTAAATAAAATTATAGAAAGCTGAATGATTACTTTCACAGGCTTGAATCCTTAAAGAGGGTCGACATGTATCAAACTATAGTAAGACCTGTAGGCTAGTGTTGGACAACCAAGGCTAAAAAATTATCATCCCATCTAAAGAACGTAAGCCTCCAGACTGTTTTCATGCTGCATCTACATCCTTAAGGCGTTCCCAACAGCTAGAAACTCAATGGGGTAAAAAATGGGGTGAAAACATGAAAGATGAATTTAGGAAACAGGTTTAGGGGCAGACATGATAAATCGCAATCCCAGATTAGTTCCTCAGGCTTCCACTAAAACAGGGAAGTACAATGAGATCAAGACATGGCTATTGGTGTTCTGTCGGGAAGAGGAATTCTACTTTGTTGGGCATTGGCACCAGTTCTGAGACAGATAGAAACTATTCTGCAAGGATGGGTTAAATGACATGGAGAGTGTTAATGTACCAACAAAATGGTAAAATAGGGAAGTGATGTAATATTTAAACTAGGAAAGTTGGGGACCAGAGAAAATAAAATCAAGCAGGATCAGCTAATAATGAAGGCAGAAATAGATGAGGGTAATAAATGGTGCAGAAATTCATTTAGCAAGAGGAATATGACAAATAGAAATACAATTAAATGGACCACCTTGGAAAACAGGAAAAGACTGAAGTAAAGATAGGGGTAGTTTAGTCAAAAAAATAGAAAAGGTGCGGTGTTTAGAAAAAAAGTTTAAAATGCATATACAGCAATGAGTAGACAGAAGAAAATAAACTGGAGCAACTGGAAGCAATTATTCTTCTGGGAGACTAGACTTATAAGCATTAACAGAAACTTGTCTGCAACTGGACAAGAATAGAAAATAAACAAATTGGGATATAATGCATTTATAAGGAACAGAAAAGATGACAAAGGAGGAAAAAATGTCTTTAGTAGTAAAAGATGGAATACTTGCTGTAGAGAGGAGTAATGTAGTTAGGCAAGGGTACACACCCAACATAGCTGGAACTCAAAGATTTGAAGAGGAACTGGTTGCATTAGTATAAGTGTATTACACATTTACAAATCATGGGAATGAAATGGAAGAAGAAATATCCCGTCAATAAAACAAAATTATTGTTTTATGGGGTTTTAATTATCCGCTTGTCAATTGATACAAAGGTAATTGGAGAAAAGAGAATGGATTTCATAAAATCTGTACAGGACTTCTCCCTGAAGAAGTATGTTAGTGGACCTGCAAGGGCTGAGGTGCTGCTTCATCTGGTTATGGGTAATGAAATAGATCAGGAAAATAAGCAAAATGTTCATGCCTACCTTGGGAATAGTGATCGCAATATAAGGTTTAAAATCCAACTAGGAAGGGTAAAAAAACCATACAAAAACTAGAACACCAAATTATCCTACTTTGAAGATCTTTGAAGGATAACGAGCAGGCTAATTGAGGTGAAGTGGAAGGAAAAAGAAAATAAAGAATATTGCAAAGGTACAGATTAGATATATTCCATTAAAAAATGAAACTTGGATAAATGGATAAATAAGTAGAAAAAGTTAAATGCCAATTAAGACTGAAGAATAACCTAAGCTTCTAGATTGTTAGTCATTGTTTTCATGATGCATCTACATCCTTAAGGTGTTCCCAACAGCTAGAAACTCAATGAGGTAAAAAAAATGGTCCGAAATTGTGAAAGATGAAACAAGTTTAGGAGCAGACATCCCAGGAGATGGCAATCCTAGCTCACTTCCCCAGGCTTCCACTAGAATAGGAAAGGACAATAAGATCAAGACATAGCTTTCAGTGTTCTGTCAGGAATAGTGTTCCCATTTTGTTCGACATTGGCATCAGTTCTGAGTTGGAAACTATTCTGCAAAGATGGGTTAAATGAACAGGGAGAGTGTTAATGTACCAACAAAATGGTTAAATAGGGAAGTGATGTAATATTTAAACTAGGAAAGATGGGGACCAGAGAAAATAAAGTCAAGAAGGGTCAGCTAATAATGAAGGCAGAAATAGATGAGGATAATGAATGGTACAGAAATTGAAGACAGTCTATGAGGGCCATAATGATGAAGTGTGAAAAAATTCAATGAAAGGTTAGGAACCTGATAGGGAAATCCAAAAGGGAGTATGAGGAAAAAATTCTAATATGATCAAAAGTATCAGTAATTTTTTTTATAAGTATTTAATAAAAAATATTTTTAAAAGTGAAGTGGGACTCCTGAGAGAACAGAATTGTCATTTTAGGAATGATGTTCAAAATAATAGCAAAGCTATTTAATATGTACTTAGGATATAGCTTTTGTTCACCTCTCCTAATATTTACTTCTATTGCTTGGCATCCATTTTTTGTCCGATTCTGCATATTGAGTCTTTTTCTACATTAAAGGCATGACATAAATGCAGGTTCTTCTTGTTGTGGCTTAATACTTTAGTCATAGGTCAGCCCATGATGAATAAAAGGTTAGATACCAAAAATATATGGTGGCCTTCTTTAAGAGAGATTGTGGGACAAGGCAGAAGTTCTACTTACCCTAAGGATGCAGCTCTGACCCTACCCTAAGCCCTAGGATCATAGCCATTTGTCTATTATGGACAGGCACCAATGCAATTTACAGCATTGAAGAGACATTCAGCTTAATCTTATTCATACAGCCACAGGGGTCAATATATATCAATATAAATGATTGATAGATAGATAGATAGACAGACAGACAGATAGGTAGATAGACAGACAGACAGATAGATAGACAGACAGATAGATAGATAGAGAAGGAGAGAGAGAGAGAGAGAGAACACAAGCGAACCTTGCACAAACTCCTAGGCCTGAATTTTTTGTTCGTTGGGCACACACGATTGGTGGGCCCGGGAGCGGCCTGGAAATGGAGCCCCGAATACATTTGGCCCCCGACCGTGATTTCATGCTGGCTGGCCAATTAACAGCCAGCCAGCGTGAAGCACGTGCTGAAAAGCTCAGCGCTGTTGGGGTGGGGGTGGAAAGAGGGTGGGCGACGACATCAGTGCAGGCGCAGGTGAGTGCTGTGGGAAAGCTCCCTGAAGGCAGACAGCTACCTCAGGGAGCTGCAGCCCTGCAAATAATGAAATAAAGCTGTAAAAAGCTGCAAAAGATGTCCATGCATCACAATCAAGCATCTGAAAGCATACCTCATAAAAATGCTGTCCCCAGATATTTATTTTTATTTTATTTCCTAATGGAAATTTCATCTTGCCTTTGAAGATGAAAAATGTAAAGGCTGCCTGGCCGATTCGCCTGTCTGCCAACTGTAAGGTTGGGTGGGCCACGTAAAATCGGAGACAATTGTGCTGTTAATGGGCTTAATTGCCCTCTTAATTGTCGACAGGCACACTTCCGACTTTTGCGCATGCCCTCTGAGTGAAATAGCGCGTGAGTGTGCAATGATGTCAGGACACTCTGCCGATGTCATATCACGCGATTTTACACCCGATCGGGTTGGGCGTGTGCCCGTCCCGTGGTTAAAATCCTGCCCCTGATGTGTAACACTTATAATACTTCTACATACCTTAACCTTTTGTTTCCAGTCATTCCACCAAATTCATATCCATGCTCATATGTTTCCTCATGGACCATATGACTGAACTTTTCTTACAAGCTTCTTGTGAGGCACCTTATTTAACACATTCTAACAATCTATGGCATGACTGCATTTCCTTTATCTATCCAAATATGGTTCTTCAAACATGACATTCCTGTAACAAATCCATGCTGTTTGCCCTTGACTAATACATGCATTTCTAAGTGCTCATTAACGTTATCTGAGATTATGGATTCTGTAAAGAAAAATAGCATCTTTTTCCAATATTACTGTGGGTACTGTAAAGTAGACTTGTGGGGGCTGTGTGTATGTTTGTGCATGTGTGTGTGACTGACTTATAATTAAACTGAAGACAGTCAGACTGCAAGGTTTAAATCATGAAAGGGCCTAAGTATAAAAGCAGACATTTTGAAGTGGAGATGAACAAACTAAGATGGGATACACGTAAATACAACATGAATAGGAATTTTTATTAGGAGATAAATGAGAAGTTGAATTTTTAGCTATTGAATTTCAAAGAGAAAGAAAAGGAAGTTTTACAACTGGCAAAGATCATAAATGAACAAAGCAAAGTTATTAAGTTTACTTTTCCTGAATGTGGTGGCCATAAGGACAACATGAAAGGTTTTTATATTCTAGGAAAGGTAACTTCCAAAGAAAGTTAAGAACAATGCGTTTAAAGATTAAAAGTAAAAACATATTTAAGGAAAGATTGAAAGCTGTATGAGGTGTGTGGCCATGCGATTCCTTGCAAAGTGTGCTGTGAGAAGACAGAACTGTGAAGGAAGCAGCCTCTGGCCACCCCAGAGAAGTGTTTGCTTGTTCCCGAAAGCAAGTTTTTGTTACAAGCCTTGGATTTCCATTGTTGAGTGAGAGGGAGAGAGAAGCCCTGTGACATACCTCTCCTATAGCAACAGTGGGTACCTTGTGGTAATATAACTGGATGTTTTATAGATTAAGAATCTATAGGGACTGTTGCCTGGAAAAGGGTGTTTATTTGTGAGCCTAGCTAATTAGAAACCTTTTGGGAAATGGTGTAAGACTAAATTTAACTGTGTAACTGTAATCTTGTGTGTTTACGTTTTCTTTTCTTTTGTTAATAAATGTTTTAATTTAATATTTAATATCTCCAGAAGTGGTTGTCGAATCTTTACTTCTGATTTCAGTACACATGCCATCTTGTAATAAAATTACAAATTACGAATCATTGTGATAACTTGACCAGGTTTCTCTTTGGGGTTTGGTCAGCCCGGCAATTACCACCTGCTATATCATAACGGTTCTAAAGTGCCAATTTGCTTGTGTGTGAGTTGTGTGGCCCAGGGTTAAAATAATGCATTTTGCACACTTCCCAAAATGCATCTGCACAGTTCAAGGTGAGAGGTCGAGTGGAACCTGGTTAGTTGCATGCTGCTGTGATTTTAGTACTTGGCTCTCATTGAAGGTGTGAGATTAAAATCTGATTTTAAGACAACAGCAATTAAACTAATTGTTCTTCATTATCTAGCCTGTCTGTTTCCATAACTATCGAATCACTGATCACCATCGGTCTTCCAGTCTTCCTTGTATCTCCCTGTACAGCTAAGCCACCCATGGTGCCATGCACTTGGATCTGAACCATCACTCTCATCAGTATTCAAAACTGAAGACTGGTTGGGGAGTGGGATGCACTCAGGTCATTCCTGCACTACCTACCTGTTTCTTCTCGACTGTCTGGCGGCCATCCATTCCTCTCTCCCTGCTTACTCTTAAGCTGTAAATATCTATAACATCAATGAAGCCCTTGACACCAAAGATACACCGTAGTGACACTAGCTGCTGCTCAAATTCTGAAAGCCAGAGCTCAAGCTTCTGCTACTGATGATGTTTTCTGCACAAATGGTTATCCAAGACATGGGAAGTGTCTTGAAGTTCCCACATAGCACAGGATGTGCATTTTAGAGATCGAAGCAGCCCTGCCAATCCTCTATCTATTTGTAATACCCTTGCTACTGCTAATAAACCTCACTGCTGCTAATAAAGCTTACTACTGCTAGTTAATCTTTATTAATACCAATAAACCTTACTACGGTTAATAAACTCTCTGCAACACTAATAAACCTTACTAATACCAATAAATCCTACTAATCCTTAATACACCGTAATAATAGTAAGAAATCTTACCTTAAAAAAAAAGAACGATAAGAATATTGCAAGACATATGATACAGTGGGGTGCTCGAAGAGGAGAAGGCTGATTTTCACTTGCAGTGCACGTCAGGTGGACAGTGGGTGGAGTGATCGACCACTGTTACTGGCAGGAGGTCTGAACCATTGTCATATTAGGCCTCATTTGCATTATTTAGGCAGGTTGCCAGAGCTTTATAAATGTAGACTGAAGGCCCACCTGTAGGTGGTGGTGGTGGGGGAGAGAGGGGGTGCGGGTGGGGGTGACAGATGACAGATATTGGTGAGAAATCTCAGCAGAGTCAAGAAGTTTTCCCCAAAAGAAGGGAATCTGATGCTGACACTGGGAAAGTGTGGTAAATAAGATTGGTGAGTTACAGGCACAGATTGATATGTGGAAGTATAACGTTGTGGCTATAACAAAGACAAGGTTCAAAGAAGGACAGGACTGCATGTTAATTATTCCAGGAAATGAGGGCAGAATCATCCCAGATTTGCACAAAGTACTGCAGCGAGCGGGAAAAAGAACTTTTTACCCATCGGCTGCAATGGTGGCTTTCCACACCGCATCATCCCAATCCTGCCTCATTAATCATGCATTCCTGTGAAACATGCCGTTTCAATGGTGGGCAGGCTCTCATTTGCCCGCCATGTTGTCACCTCGCCATTTCCTCATGCCGCACGCACACCTTTCAGTGCTTCCAGTCCAGGACTGCTGCACAGAAGACATGGTCCCAATAAGCAAGAAGATTGCAGCCCCCTGATTCAGTGGCGCATCACTGGAATGCCTTTTGGATACCGTGGAGGCTTGTTATGATATCTTCTATCCCTACTCTGGCCATAGGAGGTCCAGCAATCTCACCACTCTGGCTTGATAGGCGATGGCAGTGGTGATCAGTGATCATCCAACACAGAAAGAGGATGAATGATCTCATCCATGCAGCCAGGATATGGCAACCATCTCATCACTCTAAACTCACACTCTCAAGCCCATCATACATTCACTGGCATCTCACTCACTGCCAACTCAAGGGACATCACCACCCATTCTCACACACATACCCTCACATCTCCATCTGGCCTGATCTCCTCTGGAGACTGCCTCCTCAGTCCTCACCATCTTGAGGCCACTTGCACAGATCAACGTGTGCCCCCACAAACACCCTGGGATACCCCCTTCCCCAGTACAGCCCTCACCCAGCAGTCTCTTCCCTTGCCTGAGACCACTTCTCCATCTTCCCCAAGCAAGCTACAGTCACTGTCATGCCACCCACGCCTTATGGCTGGTCTGGTAGGTGGAGACTTGCCCATGAGCCCCCCCCCCTCCAAAAGAGATTTGGTGCTGTCTGTGAAACCTGGAACTGATAACAGTGAATGCTGACTGAAGCAAGATAGGCAAACAAACCTCGAAGTCCCAAGCAAAGTGCAGCTCGCCAAGTGCACGTCACTTTTGCACAGTTGTGAGACACTGCTCGGATGATCCAGCATGGGGGGATAATTCCAGCGAGTTGGGCTTATAATGATATGCATATGCCTTACAATGAAGTTCCCGATGTCCGACAGTGGGAAACGCGATACGCTATTGACGGGTAGACCGGACGATTGCAAACTGATTTCACAACGTCGTGAAGCCGGTTTTTGGCCTTCTCACCATATTGTCCGCTCACGCCGTCAAACACGCGCGCTGCCAACGGAAAATTCCACCCAAGTTGTTCTGGAAATAGGGAAGGAAGAAAAGGGGGAGGGGTTGTGGTATTAATTAATGGGTGTATTGCTGTGCTGATGAGAGAGGACATCCCAGAGGAGTCAAGGACAGAATCTATTTGGCTAGAACTAAGGGAAAAAAAAGGTGCAATTAAATTGCTCGGTGTGGTCTATAAGCAACCAACAATTGGGAAGGATGTAGAGAAACAAACTTGCAAGGAAATTACAGAGAGGTGCAAGAGTACTCTAATGAGGAAATTTAATTATCCGAATACAGACTGGGATGGTAGTAATGTAAATGTCAGAGAGGGACAAGAGTTCCTAGAGTATGTTCAGGAACATTTTTGACAGCAGTATGTTTCCAGTCCAATGAGAAAGGAGGCACTCCTAGGCCTCATTCTTGGGAATGAGGTGGGCCAAGTGGGTCAAATGTCAGTAGGGGAACATTTAGGGGACAGCGATCATTGTATCATATGGTTTAGGCTGACAATGGGAAATGACAAAGAACAATAGAGAGTAAGAATAATTAACTGAGGGAAAGCCAACTTCAAAGGGGTAAGAATGCATCTGGGCCGAATAAATTGGAGTCAAAGGTTGGCAGAAAAACAGTAGCTGAACAATGGACTACCTTCAAAGAAGAGATAGTTCAGGCATAGTCAAGGTAGATTCCCTCAAAGGGGAAAGGCAGGGCAAACAAATTTAGAGCTCCCTGCATAACCAAAGAGATGGAAAATAAAATGAAGAGGGAGTACGCTTATGACAGATGTCAGGTAGATAATACAATGGAAAACCACGCTGAATATAAAAGGTTCAAAGGGGAAGTGAAAAAGCAAATAGGAGAAGCAAAGAGAGAATATGAGAAGAGACTGGCAACTAACATAACAAGGAATCCTAAAGTCTTCTATAGGAATATAAATAGCAAAGGGGTGGTAAAAGGAGAAGTATGGCTGATTAGGGACCAAACGGAGAATTTAGACATGGAGCATAGCTGAGGTATTAAATTAATATGTTGCATCTGTCTTTACCAAGGAAGAAGATGCCACTCAGGCCATGGTGAAAGAAGAGGTAATTAATACACCAGAAGGGTTTAAAATTGATAAAGAGGGGGTATTGGATAGGCTGTCTTTAAATTGATCAGGAACCAGCACCAGATGAGACCAAACTGAGGGAAGTGAGAGTGGGAATTGTAGAGGCACTAGCCATAATTATCTTAGACTCATGCCAGAGGACTGGAGAATTGCAAATATTACACGCTTGTTCAAAAAAGTGTGTAAAGATAAGCCCAACAACTACAGGCCAGTCAGTTTAACTTTGGTGGTGGGAAACTTCTAGAAACAATAATTCAGGACAAAATTAATAGTCACATTGACAAATGCGGGTTAATTAAGAAAAGTTGGCATTAATGTGTTAAGGGAAAATCATGTTTAACTCACTTGCTAAGGTTTTTTGAGTGGGTAACAGAGAGGGTTGATGAGGGCAATGCTGTTGATGTGGTGTACATGGACTGCCAAAAGTAATTTGATACAGTGCCACACACCAGACCTCTGAGCAAAGTTATAACTCATAGAATAAAAGGGACAGCAGCAACATGGATATGAAATCGGCTGAGTGACAGGAAACAGAGAGTAATGGTTAATGGATGTTTTTCGGACGGGAGGATGATTTCTAGTGGATGTGACGGAAGATTGCCAGAGTCAAGCATGATCTGCCATTTGCAAATCCCAAGCTGGATCTCCTTAATCAACTCAAACCTCTCTAAGTGGCTATTGTTTTTTCCCTCATTATTGTTTCTAAAGTTGCATCCACAACTGAAGTTAAGCTGACCAGCCTGTCATTGCCAGGAATGTTCTTACACCCTCTCTTAAATAAGCATCTGCCATTATAAACATTTGCCATTCTCCAATCTTCTGGCACCTCCCGCATATCTAGGGAAGATTTGAACATTAAACCTATTCAGCCCACACTTCCTTTAGCAACCTTAAGAATAATTCTGTGCTGTAAGATCACAAGACCTGTGTAAACCAATGTGTTAACAGTGTGGGGAACCTCTACTGAGGAGAGTACTTCTTTAGTTATGGAGTTTGATGCACACATGTAGTTGCTACTGCTGTCTTGTAAATAAAGCCAAATGTTTCCACTAAGAAAAGTTACCTGAAGTTCAACTCTATAACAAACTGGCGACGAGGATAAATCAGATTCGGTGCTGTACCTCGCTCAGCGATTGTGAGTATTTAAGATTCTTAAAAATAACAGAAGATATACTTATTCAAAATGCCACAGTTTGAGCCAGCCATGGACGATTGGTCTCAGTATATAAAATGTCTTGCAATCTTCTTTCATGCAAACAAAATGACGGGGGAAGAGGAAAGGAAAGTGATCCTCCTGAGTACTTGTGGGAGCAAAACCTACAGTTTGATTCAAAGTTTGACGGCCCCCCGTGCCCCAGATTCGAAGACTTGGTATACCTTGAATTGGTAGACCTTGTTAAGGGACATTTTCAATCCAAGCCCTCAGTCACAATACAGAGGTTCAGGTTCAATTCACAGAATAGAGCCCCGGGGGAGACAATTGATGCCTATGTGATGAAATTAAAACCACTAGCGGAATATTGTGATTTTGGTGAAACCCTGAATGACATGCTCAGTGATTGTTTAGTATGGCATGCAGAAAGACACTATTCAGCAAAGATTACTGGCTGAAGTGAATCTTGATTTTAAGAAAGCATTAGAAATAGCGCTGGCGATGGAAAGTGCTGTAAAGGATTCACAAGCAATTCAAGGGGCACGAAATGACACCATTTTCCTAGTTGGGTGGGGACAGTCAGCCGAAAGTGGGGCGAAAAGCCGGGACTCCACCGCAAAGTGGGAAACAGCCCCCACTAACCGAAAAATGAGAGGAAACAGCTTAGCAACTAACTCAAAAAATAATTTTCATTGACGTGGAAACACTTAGTCTTCTAGTGATTGGCAATTTTAAAAAAGTATAATGTTATTTTTGTCAAAGAAGTGGACACATAATGAGACAGGGCAAAGCATGATTTAAACAGGTTTCCAAACAACAAACGACGTCCAATGAAGTCGATAGCGTAGAAGAGCCTGAAACAACCAATTCTGACATTTATTCATGATTCAACATGAAAGTTGGGAAGACAGAGCCAATATTTGTTACAGTGCAAGTGAATGGTAAACCATTAAAAATGGAAGCGGACATGGGAGCTTCCACCATTGTAATAGAAGAGCACACTTTCAGATATCTAAATAAAGGAGACCAACAATTAAATTTAGAATAAACACCCACCAAGTTGAAAATATACACAGGCGAAGAAATCCAAGTAAAAGGTATCACCAGAGTAACAGTTCATCATAGACACCAATCAGCACATCTACCCGTGGTGGTATTAGAAAGCAGAAGGCCAAGCCTTCCAGGTTGAAATTGATTGAGGGAAATCAACTTTGATTGGCCAGTGAGATTTCAAAAGGAAGCTGGAAGAGTTCCTGTCTTGAAAAAGGAACAAAACAAAGTACTTCAGAAAGAGCCTGGAGAGCCCAAGGACCACAACAGGGTGAAAAAGGAGTGTGTAAGCATTCAGCAACCTGAAGAAATGAAGACCAACTTAAACAACGCCATGGAAGAACAGCAGAAGAAACCCAAAAAAGACTCTGCTGAATGACAGAGTTCAAGATGAAGTGAGCAAACTTCGCAAAGAAAAGGAAAACATGTTGAAAGACCTTCACACACTACAAGGATCCCTCCGGTCAAATTTTGTGCCTCTGAAAATGTACGAAGAGAATCAGGGAGAATTTAAAACCTCTCTGAACAAACTGAAGAACCAGTTGGCAGAGAAGACGCAGCAATGTTCACGTTTCCAAGAGGAAGCCAACAGATACAAGAAGGAGACAGAAGAGCTGAGGAATCAGCTTAATGAAGCTATAGAGGCTTTAAAAGCAAATGTAGCAGAACTTTCAAAGATGTCAGCAGAGAATGAAGTCATGGGTAGCTCAACTACTGAACTAAGCCAAGTTGAGATTTCTTCTGAGAGAAATTTGGCCGACAGTGAAGTCAAAAAGAAGGCCAAGACTAAATTCTGTAGTAAAAAGAAGAAACATAGGGAGAGCATGCAGAATTACTGATGAGGCACTGTCTTCGGACAAGACTAAGCCTAATACTTCCCAATTTGGAGGGGAAGGTGGAGAAAAGTCAAGGGAACCAAAAAGCAACTCATGATTTGCATAGTCATGAGTGACAATTTACTGTTGGAGAAGCAGTATAGGTAAGGAATTTCAGTGGAGGACCGAAGCGGTTACCTGGTAAAGTAAGTTCAGTGACTGGATCATTGTACCACGTGGAAGTGGAGGGCCAGATCACCTGTAAGTATGTGGATCATTTAAGAAAAAGGGTGATAACCCAACAAAATGATGTTCCGCCTGTAGCCATTACTGAACCAGTGGTTCCTGTTGAAGTTGCTCAACCAAGGATAGACATGCCTGATGCCTCTATCGGAGTGGAAGACACTGAACTGCATGTCCCTAATGAGGTACCTGATGTTAATGCAGTTTCAGAGGATGTGGTTCCTGCAAAAGAATTAGAAGTCATGGAGCTACAACATTCCACATGGATCAGGAAACCACCTGAAAGACTTAACCTGTAATTTCATGATCTTTGTAAAGATTCGAATGTCATTAGATAAATATACCTGTAAATACAAAATATACAGAAAAGTTAAAGGAGGAGGAATGTAGTAATTATAGTTTTGGAAAATGTTGGACTGTAGCGCTAAGAATAATCCTGTGCTGTAAGATCACATGATCTGTGTAAACCAATATGTTAGTAGTGCGGGGAACCTCTACAGAGGCGAGTACTTCTTTAGTTATGGAGTTTGGTGATACGTGTAGTTGCTGCTGCTGTCTTGTAAATAAAGCCAGATGTTTCCACTAAGAAAAGTTCCCTGAAGATCAACTCTCTAACTCAATCTTTCCAGTATATCCTGCCTATCAATTTTCACCCCAACCATTAGCTCTACCATCTCTACTTCCACCAATATTTTGTCAACATTCTCTATCTTAGTAAACATCAATACAAGGTACTGTGAGGGGATCTATGAGTGGAATCATCCCAGATTTGCACTAAGTGTAGTAGCAGGCGGGAAAAAACGATGTTTTACTCGCCGGCTGCAATGGTGGGCTATCGTGCGTATCGTCCCAATCCCGCCTCAATCATGCATTCCCAGGAAACAAGCCATTTCGCTGGCGGGAGCCCTCCGATTCTCACGCCACGCTGTCACCTCGCCGCTTTCTCACACTGGGCACCATATCTAAAGTGCAGCCACATGCACACCTCTCAGTGCATCCAGCTCAGGACTGCTGCATAGAAGACATGGCCCCGAAAGGCAAGAAGGCTGCAGCCCCCCCCGATTCAGTGACGTGTCCCTGGAGTGCCTTTAGATGCCATGGAGGGCCTTCGCGATGCCCTCTACCCCAACTCTGGGTGAAGGCCAGCAAGCAAGGTCACTAACCTAGCATGGGAGGCAGTGGCAGCAGTGGTCAGCGCCAATGCCCTGCAAAAGTGACAGCCACCCAATGCAGAAAGAGGGTGAATGGTCTAATCTGTCTCACCAGGGTAAGTCACTCTTCTCATCACTCTCAATTCACACATTCACAAACACATCACAAATCCCCAGGGATCTCGTACCTTAAGGGACAACACCACTAACTCTCACACACACCCTCACATCTCCATTAGGCTGATATTCCCTGGATTCGGGACCACAGATACCTAAATAGGCAGTCAACTAGTCATAATTTTAAGATGGTTTATTAAGTTGATTACGAAACAACAGTTTAGATATGATACATTAACTAATTAGACAGAAAAAGAAGTGTACAACCCGTAACAGCTTGTGATAACAGCATTCTGCTCTCTAGTCAAAATGTTAGGAAACTCTTCCCTTGACCGCTCGATCTTCCACCTCCTCCTCCTCTGGTCCATCTTCCATCTGAAGAAGGCAGCTGTCCAATGAGCACTGCAACCTCACCAGCACCTCAGCAGTGCCTCAGCCCACTACCACCAGTATGACACCAATATATATACCCTTTTTGGGGGCTGGTACGCATCGTCAATCAACTATGTAATTATTCTGACCAATGGATACAAGACAGGTACTCAAAACATCAGCGTAATTACCCCGCCCCCCACCCCCTGCAATGCGTCACCCTGCTCGAGGTCAGTTTTTGGTTTACATCTTGCTGAGGGTCATATCTTGGTCTTTTCTAAACACTTGAGAGATAAAGGATTGCACAGGGCACCATCTTGGGAATCTGAAAAAGGCAACCTGAACTATGTGACCTTGCTGTTTCTGAAGACTTTTCGGAGGTCAAAGTGTTTAGAAAGGGCGGCAATCAATGCTGCTTAGAAAACCCCCCATCTCATCCATGTCTCTGCTCACTCCACAAACATTCCATGCAGTGCCTAGTGTCCTACACACACTCTCCATTGCAGCAGGGAGATGTCCCAGACCAGGGGTGGAGTGGCCCACATTAGGCCCCTCACTCACTTTGAGGGGTGTGCCATTGCGCTGACTGGTCAGGACATGGACCGTGCCTGAGATGATGGTGAGGTCAGCGGTGAACACCCTCATGAGGATCCTGCACCACATCATCCCTTCTCAACACAAATGTGAGTGCTCTCTCCCCTGCTTTTGACTCTGCTGCCATGCACTAATCACCTCAACTTTGATTCACAGGGAGCTCCGCCAAGCGACCGACACCCTCAGCCAGCAAGTCCCTCAGCTCCATCCATGTCCTCAGCTCCTCTATTAAAGAGCTGGAAATAAGCAGCCTGGAAGACCAGTCACAGCACTTACCCATACCTTGCACCAGCACAGAGACACACACCTTGATGGGGCCTAGATCTAGAGCAGGCTCGAGTTCACAATCTGGTGGTCACCGCATGGACACGTGTCTGCAGCAGGAGGCAAGTTCAGCTGAACTCCCTGGCACTCGGAGGACTGCTAGGGAAGAGGTATCTGTGAGGTCTGAGTAAGATGATGAGCCTCTGGATTCAGCCTTCCAACTCATCATGGAGAGTCAGCAGAAGAGAACATAATGCAGAGCTGTTGGGAGCCCTCAACAGAGTGGCAAGCGAGTGGGAGGAGTGAGTCCGCCTGCTCTCTGATGAAGTGATGCCCACATGTGCACGTATGGAGGTCTTCGTGGGAAGGATGGCAGATGCCATGGAGATCCTGGTCCAGCAGAATGCGGAGATGCGCGCAGACCTACACTCTATCGTGGTAGCCATTGATGAGTTCCTGCAGTGGCAATGTAAGAGGGAAACCGGGCACCTCAATGTCCCTCCAGGTGCTTCTTCCCCTCAAGAAGTCATGCCGGGGCCCTCAGGCACCTGAAGGAAGGAGGAGTGGCAGCTGGACACCCTGGATCATCCACTCAGGAATCTCAGAGCGAGTCCCCTTTGCCTGTGACCCCCTCAAACCCATCCTCTGTCACCACAGAGGGAGCAGCTGGCCCACAGGAGGACAGCCAAAGCAAGCTGGAGCCCTCAAGTCCTCAGCTCTCCAGGGGACCCAAATGAAGTCATCAGGGGCAACAGGGCCAACCATTGCATAGGCTGTCTCCACCCCTGCTGCGGATGTCAGGGCAGCACCTAGAAGCATTAGGCCTAGAAAAGTTAAGAATTTCTGATCACAAGTGGTTGTATGGGTGAACACATTTTGTCAATTTATAATCTGGAAATATATTCACTTTCACTGGATAATGTATTATGGTGTCTTTCAGCTTCATTTACAGGCTTTGCGAGTCCTCTCCCTGCAAACCCCCTCCTAGCAGTTCAGCTGCACACAGCCGGACCACAAGTGATTCTAGAGGGAGGTGTGTGTGGCAGGGCCTTTCAGAACCTCATGCAAACACTCTCCCACAAACGCGGATCCTTTCTCCATCACACTCATCTCAATGTCCCGAGCATTTTCAATGCTGCCAGGGAGTTTGCTTTTAGTTCTCCATCTGAGCTGACATGCATCTCAACCCACTCACTGATCACACTCCCATGCAGCACCCTTTTTTTCATTTGTTCACTGTCTAGGCCAGGCCAGCATTTATTACTCATGCCTCGTTGCCCTCATTGAGAGGGCATTTAAGAGTCTGGAGTCACATGTAAGCCAGGCCAGGTAAGGACAGCAGATTTCCTTTCTTAAAAGGAAATGTGCAGGTGAACGTGCACTTCCCTATCTTCCTGGGAACCCCACCTCCATCCACATTGACCACCCCGGCCTCCTCCTTTCCACCCACAGGGTCCGTTTCTGCCTCTGAGTCTGCACCAACTATCCTAGCCGTCCCTTCTACCTCTAGCATCGCACCCTCACCCTCCCACCCTACTGGCTCACTCTGCCGTCTCTCATTCTCACCATTCCCTCATACCGGGCCCACCCTCATTTCGTTCCCCAGGAGGCAAATATCGACTCCACAGACTCCTCCCTTGCACATTCACCTGGACATCCCCCACCTTATTCCTTCCTCCATCCTTACTCCTTCCTTTACCCTTATTCCTTCCGCCCCTGAACTCCTTCCTCCCCGCCGACTTCTTACTCTCCCTGGATTCCTTCCTCCCTCCGAAGTCCTGCCCCACTCTGAACTCCTTCCTTCACTCGAAGTCCTTCTCTCCTCTGAACTCCTTCCCCCCTCTGAACCCCTTCCCTTACATCTAACTCTCCCCTTACACCTACCTTCCCAGTTGCTGCATTCTCCCCTGTTACACCCTCCTCCTCCGTACTCCCTCCTCAACCTCAGCCCCCCTAACACCATTGCTCCCCCCTCATCCACAGCCTCACCATCCCCCTGACACCATCGTTTCCCCCCCCCTCCCAACCTCACCCACCCCTGGTAAACTTTCATCTCCCAGTCCAACCAGACCGGTAACACCTTCCTCTCCCACTCACAGCTGGACCTTCCTCTCCACCCTCTCGACAATCATCCATTGCAGGCCATGAACAAAACACTGATGTCCCGAAGCAGACCCTCAATGGTGACCTTCTGTGAGCTGCCTGGTGATGGAACCACGTCCATGACAATCCACCCAGCATGCGATGCACGTGTTCCTCCAGGGTCTCGTGGCTGTCGGGCTCCAGCATCTTCTGTTCCTCAGGTGTCTGTGATGTGAGCAAGGCCCTGGTGGTAAGCCCCGACGTCTGCATGTCACACTTGTCAAGACGTGTTCTGCACTGGCGTGTTTTCCTTTCTGATGTGGGCGGTAAATTTGACGCAAGGGGATGATCCGGCGAGTAGGGCTTATAATGATATGCAGATGTACTAAAATGAAGTTCCCAACATCCAGCGGCAGGAAAGGCAGCCCGCCATTGATGGGCAGAGTGGACGATCGCAAACTGGTTTCAGAATGGCATGAAAACGATTTTTGACCTTCCCGCCATATTGTCCACTCACACTCACCATGATGCCCGACACCAAAGGGCATGGAAAAATCTGTCCTATGATTGTGGGTTTTCTTTTGGTGTTTTTGGGGGCAGAGGTCAAGGACTACGACTCCCAGAATGCCCGATGGTCCAGTGCAAACGCACAGCAGAGTTCTGGGTTCCCTTTGACGTTTGGGGAGATGACGTGAAAAAAATTGCCCACATGACATGTCTGCAGCAATTCCCCCAATATCACCCACTCTATATCTATGATGCACATCTATGAGATTTCCCTACAGATTTGTTCCTCTACCCCTTACTATTTGGAGGCTTATAGAGTACCTCCAGCAGCTTGATAATATTCTTTTTGCTTCTCAACTCTAACCAAATGGATTCTGTCTTTGTCCTCTCTCTTTCTAAAAGTACAATGTTTTCCCTGATCAGTATTGCCACCCTACCTCCATTTTTCCCTCCCTTTTTTCTTCTGAACACTTTGTATCCTAGGATATTAAGTACCAAGATCCGGATCATTTTTAAGCCATATTTCCGTTATTGCCTCTACATCATATACCAACACAGCTATTTGTTCTTGCAGCTCATTCCGCTTTGTGCGCTTACATACATGCATTCTAAACCTGTCTTTGTAAGTCAGGCATTTAACTCCCTTAGGTTTTTTTTGAGGAAGTGAAAAACATAAAATTATTGTTATTCAAGAATTCTGAGAGCTACAATGCTGTAGTAGTGGATGCTCCAGGATTATATTAGCTTCTGAATCGTAATCTAAATTTACATTTTCAATTGGGTTTACTGTGGGAAGCGAGTTTGTGATTCTCAACAGGGATTCATGTAAGAAGAAAGTGAAAACAGTCTGAAGATAAAACTGTCTGGAAAGGAATTTTTAAAATCTTCTCAGCTCAAGAATGTCCAATCTTAAAACAAATGACTCAGAAGTGCCATTGACAGAATCCATGAATGGAATCTTCCCATCCCATGCTAAGGAAGATAATGCAGTTGCAAGAAGCTAACCTTTAAGAATACCAAACATCATTAACCACATAATTTTTCTGTGGTTACATTTATACTTCTGCACAAAACTTTAAAGAACACAAGTTTGGGTCTTGTCTTTGATACTCTCTCAGTATAGTGGTGCTAGTCACTGCTGTAGTCTGAATGCCACAGAGTTAGGGGTGGTTCATACCATACAATAAAATAACCCAGCTGCAAGAATGGTAAACTTATTGCGTTCTGAACTGAACATTCATGTCTATCATACATACCGCACAACATGGGCATCTCAAACCTTTTCGAAGACAGACTGAGAAAACCGTTTGCAAGACAAGACCAGATAAAATCATTAAGTTGTTTCATTTCACAAAGAGAACAACAGTTATGACTGAACTCACTTAGTTTAATCAATAAAACTAGCATAATAATAAAATATAATTAGCATGCTACATTTCCCCTTATCAGTGGTTTGACTTGCTTGACTTAGCAAGATGGGAGCGAAATTGGTCTTCAACAGAGTGCAAACTGGAAAAGAAAATTGGGCAGGTTGTAAATCTTGGGTTTTGTGCTACCATTGAAGAACAATTTCACTATCTTTCTCCCCCACCCCAATTATACCACTGACAGTGAGTTTCAACAGAAAACAGGTACACTTGTTATATCTCTAACTTGGTCTCCTCTTGAGGTCCCCAGCATCAGAGATGTCAGTCTTCAGCCAACTAAATTCACTCCATTTAATATCAAGAAACGGCTGCGTGCACTAGACACAACAAAGACCATGTTCATCCAGGTTGTAATGCTGAACACTTGTACTCCAGAAATAGCCATGCCTCCAGCCGAGCTGTTCCAGTACAACTGCCACATTGGCATCTCCTCAACAATGTGGAAAAATATGTCCTGTCCACAAAAGTATTACATTCCAATCTGGCCATTTAACATTATTAGTTCATTCTCAATCTTCAGCAAAGTGATGGAAGCTGTCATCAACACTGCTATCAAGCGACACTTAGCAATAATTTTCTCACCAATGCTTAGTTTGGGTTCAGCCAGGGCCACTTGACTCCAGAACTTCCAAGTCCACAATATCTCTACATGAAAGGACAAAGGCATCAGGTGCATGGGAACACCACCACATGCAAGTTCCCCCTCAAGTCACACAACATCCTGACTTGGAAATATATTGGCATTCCTTTATTGTTGCTGGACCAAATCCTAGAACTCTCTTGCTAACAGCACTGTAGGTGTACCTACACCACAAGGACTACAGTGGTTCAAGAAGGCAAGTGGTTCAAGTGGCCTTGCCAGCAATGCCCACATCCCATGAATGACAAAAACTTTTGCCAGTTCGAATGAAATGTTAATGACCTGAAACGTTAATTCTTTTTCTCTCCCACCAGATTCTGCCTGACCTGCTGAGTACTTCCAGCAGTTTCTTCTCCAGCTTCTGCAGTATTTTAGTTCTGCTTTCACATATAATAATTGATGTGTTTTCATTAATTAAATTACATTAAAATAAATTTAAAATGTTAATAAAATATATTTGGTTGCTTATGCAGATTATTTGAGGAAAAGCTAGAGGAGAAATTTTAAATTGCTGAACCAATGAACCTATTTGGCCTCCTCCCAAGGTCCCTATCATTATGGATGCCATTGTCCAGTTATTTTAGTGCACTCCATACAACAACAATGGGCTCTAACACCATCCTACCTGTAATGCTAAAGATCTAGTGACCATAGTGCTATGATCTCAGTTGGGACCAGTAACTTCTTAAAAAAAAATCTGAAATCCCAGTTATTTACTGAAAGAATGAAGCCACAATATTCCATGGTTTAAAACAAAAGAATTTTTACTATACAAGAGTCAAACAATAAACACTACATACTATCTTGGAATAACCACCCATATTCTAAAACACAGAATCGACATAAGTTAAACATGAATTAACAGTCAAACTGTAATTGGTTATAAACAATACATTATACATTAAAGGCAGATACAAATAAGATAGGTCTTATGAATTACCTTGGCAATTTACTCAGCATGTATGTCGCCAATCTCAGCCACAAAGTCCTACAAAACTCTGTCTTCCCCATGAAGAATTTCAGCTCCTGTTCTTTTGGGACTTAGCCTGAAGCCCAGCTGACAGCAACACACAACCAACCCAAGCTCCATGTACATGGTCTTCACCAAAACGGCATACATCTGCAGAACCTCTTCAACTCTGTTTACGGCAGTCTGGATGGCGTAGATCTACCAATGTTATCTTCAAGTAACAAAAATAGCTGCAGCAACTATATATTTGCCTCTGTCTTCTTCAGTCTGCCTGTACTGCACCACTGGAATCATCACCATCATCTGAGTTCTGATGGCTCTTTGTATGGTTTCAACCATTTCAGTCTCAGTTTCCTTAAAACTGGGAGAGTCAGTTTCCTTTCTCAGACTCCATTTTTGGTTTCTCTTTCCAATTAGGGCCTGTCTCAAAAATACAAGTTTTGAATCTACAGATTCCATCACAATAGTTAGATACTCCTGTAGTACAGCTATGATAGTAACATATCCTCAACAATTTGTAAGATTTCTCAATTACGTCTCAACTACAAATACTGGATAAATCTAACTCAGTCAGTTTCTACCCTATCCACTTCCTCCCAATCTTCAGTAAAGTGATGGAAGTAAATATCAAGTACCACCTATGGCTCTGTTAATTAATGCTCAGTTCAGGTTCTGCCAGAACCACTTGGCTTCAGACCTCACCATAAGAATGAGCCAAGCATAAATACAAGAACTTAATGCCAGAGGAGAGGTGAAAAGAACTGTCCTCAACCTCAAAGCAACATTCAATTGAGTAGTATACCAAAGAGCCCAGAAAAAAAATAGCTCATTGGGGTCAAAGGGTAAAGCAGCTGGAATCATACCTGACATGTTTGTATGTGTGGGGGCTCAGTCACTGCATCCTCATGACACCACTGTAGGAGTTCCTCAGGGAAGTGTCTTTGATCCAAAAATCTTCAGCTGCTTCATCCTTTATAAGGTCAGCAGTGGCAACTTCATTTTGTTCAGCTTTATTCACAACTTCTCTGTTAATGAAGCAGCCTATGCCAATCTGGAGCAGGACCAGGATAAAATCCAGACTTGGACTGACAAGTAGCAAGTAAAATTCATACCACTTAAGTGTTCACATGACCCCTGAAAATCTATCTACCAGCTATGAGGCTGATGTTAGGAGTGTGATGAAATATTTACCATTCACCTGGATGGGTAAAGTCACAACAGCAAGAAGCTGAACACCATCCAATTCCCCTGAATGACATCCTTGTCACTAGGCATAACATACCCCTTGCCAACACCAGTGCACTTAGGTTGCAGATCTACAGAATGCATTGTTGCAGCTCGCGATGTTATTTCAATAATACTTCCCTCCTCTGCAGCCTCTACCACTGTGAAGGATAAGAGCACCAATGCCTGATATTGTAGTAACCCGGAGCCAATGGCCTCTGCCAAGGCACTTGGTTTCTGGCTACAGCCTATCAGCCTAATGCAAATGAGGTGTTGTCCTTGAAATGGAGTGAGCCTCCCAGTGAGATTGCAGGCAACCAGCTGGCATGTTCCACTGGCCAGCTGCCTGGATATTGTTCTGGGGGAAAATCCACCCTATAATATTTTTGACATCATTTAGTTTGTGTTGAAAAACCTTTAATTGAGAGTTTTACTACTAGCAACAAAGATAGAAGATAATATACCATTAACAAAGTCGATACTAAACAATTTGAAATAGAATAATCTACGTTATATTTTCTGGAAGGCAAGATTATGACAGTATTTATTACCAATTTGAATCTAAAATAAGAATATAAACATTTCAATGTTTAGAGGAAATTGAGATACATTGATTTGTAAAACCTAATCCATGCACCACTATATGACATCATGTAAAATAGTTGCTTTCACACGCAATCTGTGTGTATTATAAAAATAAAGTTTAATTTACAGGTGAAGCTGTTTATCTCTTTGATGTGGCCACCATTAATGTTCTCAGGTTTCTGCATCATAGTGATGATTCTGTGGCTTCAGGGCCAATCAGTAAAATGGAAATGCTGCTGAGTCATTTTGCACAAATATTATGCACTGCAAGGTACAAGTTAACAAGATGCAAGGTTAGAGACCCCTTAGAGCATGGTTTACTCACACACAGCACTGGGAAAGATTCCTGCTGCTTGTCCAGCTATAACCAATCTACCCCTTGGAGCAAACTGGGAATAATCCAATCTGCAGTGACAAGTATACTCATTCAGATCCCTTGATGAGACAAGTTGATCAATTAATGTTTCCTTGACTTTCAGAGTCAGACTCACCTGACTCTGAAACTGGATTATCAAGTTAGCCAGAGGGGAATAAGCTGGTACCAATTTCCCACCAATTGCTCTTTTATCTTGCAACCAACTCAACCCTATGTAACTTCATGTGCAAGGAGGATAGAACCAGTTGATTATTAATTCCCCTCTGGAATTCCCTCCCTAAAACCCTCACTTCTTCTCCTCAAGCCTACCTCTTTTGGTCCCCCTTCTAATATCTCTGTCTTTGGTTTGGTATCCACTTATCATTGATTACACCTCTGTGGAGCATCTTGGAACTCTATTTTTAACATTAAAGAAGATATTTAAACTCAGGTCATTGCTGTTAGACAACTGTAAGCATAGGTTTAAGTCCATGCTAGTACCAGAGCAAATACTAGAAACTGGGCAGAACAATTCCATAAAATGTGTGAGTCCATTACTACTGATATTATCCATGTCATGGCATTGGCACCATACCCCATTAATAATCCCATCACCGGAGGTGTGGAACTTCTGCAACAATTATTTATTTCTGATATGTCAAGGAGAAAAAGCTTGAATATGTTCACACACGGTGACTGCACATGTAATATTCCATCTAATAACAAAAACACCTATTCGAAAAGAATGTTTATTTTCCCATAATATACCATCTGCTGTTTTGATAGATCAAGGAAAATGCATTCAGTCTCATCATAGCATTCAACAATTGCCATTATCGTTATTGCCAGTTAGCAAGTTGCCACATACAATGTGCTATTTTGGATAGAAACAGGTGTCCTGCAAGTAGTCTGCATGTTGTTAAAGTTCAATTACCTATGAAACTTCTTGGTTTTGGAAACACATGGGGTATTCAGCTGAAGAAAGCTGGCTGAAGTTGGGTAGTTATTGTGCACAGCATCAGCGTGGAAGCACAAGTGAGGGATTCATAGTTTTTTTGTCATGACCGTCAGTGTGAAAATTGCATTCAGCATTACACAAAAACAATGGTGTACATTTGACCAGAGGACAGTATGAGCAGGTTAGAAATAACAGGGAGAATTTTCCTCGCCTACACAAGGTGGGATCACAGTGGGGGATGGGGAGACGGTTGTCTTGAAGAGATATTAATGTCTATAATGGTACTGGAAATTATCTTTTAAATAGAATTGTAGTGGGGTCTGCGTCTATGTGTGTGTCTGTGTGTGTCTTAATTGGATTAATGCCAGCTAGCCTGGGTGCTTTGATGTATAGAAAGAAGTAGGTTTGAAATGGTAATTAGATAAACATGGAGAAGATTAGAAACATAGGGCAGGATTTTTCCCTAGGCGGGGGTGGACGGGGGCGGTTGGGAAGCCGATCGCTGCCCGTGATCGGCTCTGCACCACGATTTCACACTGGCAGGCCAATTAAGGCTCACCCAGTGTGGAACACTCAGCACTGCCTGTGCGGGAAGGGGGAGGAGAGCGAGCGGACCTAGCGCGGTCTTCGTGCATGCGCGCGAAAGAGCGCTTCAATATCCCTGAGACACGGAGCTGCCTCAGAGAGTGAAGGGCTGCTTAAAAGAAAAGGAACTAAAATTGTCATAAAACATCCCCTCACGTGAATCTGTCACATGAGCTGGGACATGTTTTTAATTCAAAGGTAAAATAATTATTTGATGTTTATTTGTTTTAGGAAACCTCATCCCGCCCTTGGATGAGGTTTCCTAAAAAATGTAAAGGCCGCTTGGCCTTTTCGCCTGCCCGCCAACTGTTAGGTTGAATGGTCAGTGTAAGCAGTCATGTCACAGTTGCATTGGGGTATAGAAAATAGACTCTGAGGATTGCTTGTGAAATTCCAATGGGGGGACATTTAGGAATTAGAAAGACACAGGCAAAAGTACAGAAACATTTTTATTGGCCAGGATTGCATAGGGATGTACTCAAATTCTGTACAACATGTTACACGTATCACACAACAGAGAAGCCACAAGCAATGATTAAGCTGGCAGCTTTAATCCCAATACAAACATTTAAAGAACCTTTTACTAGAGTCATGATTGATCATGTAGGACCCCTCCCTAAGACTAAAAGTGGAAATCAGTACTTACTGACAATAATGGATGTGTCTAACAGGTTTCCTGAAGCGACACCTTTAAGTAATATTAAAACTAAGAAGATTGTGGAGGAGTTAACTAAATTTTTTACAAGATATGGTTTACCTAAGGAAATACAGTCAGATCAGGGTTCAAATTTTATGTCAGCTGTTTAAGGAAATAATGAACAGTTTGGGGATAAAACAATTTTGCTTATCATCCAGAGTCACAAGGAGCTTTGGAAGGATGGCATCAAACTTTAAAAACTATGATGAGAGCGTACTGTCAAGATTATCCACAGGATTGGGATGGGGGAATTCCATTCTTGTTATTTGCTATTAGGGACTCCTAATGCATTGACTGGTTTTAGTCCTTTTGAACTAGTTTATGGTCACGAGGTACGGAGATCACTGAAATTGATTCATGAGAAGTTGGTGGGTCAAAATCCAAAAACTACCCTCCTGGATTATGTATCAAACTTCAGAGAGAGATTAGACAGAGCATGTGAGTTGGCTAGGGAACATTTGAAGATATCATGGCAAGCGATAAAGTAAAGGCAAGATTTAGTGGACCTTACAGGATTGAAAAGAAATTTAGTGAAGTAAATTATTTCATAAATACTCCAGATAGAAGAAAGAAGCAGAGGGTGTGTCTTGTAAATATGCTTAAAAAGTACTTTGATAGGGAAGAGGATCAAAAGGAGGTGTTAGTGATGGTAGATAATGAGAAAGAGGTCGAAATGCAAGACTCTGAATTTGATTTTCCTCCAATCAAATGGAATAATGAGGGGGTACTTGAAAACTTAAATGTAAGGTTGAGTTACCTTCCAGACAAGTGTTAAAAGTGATTTGGAAAAGCTATTGCAGTCACACAAAGCTATTTGTGGGAATATGTGGGGGAGGACAGATTTAACTATACATGATGGGCAGAATTTTGCCCTTGGTGGGTGTGCGGGCCCCACCAGTTCGGCGGAGGGCGGACAGCTGACCCCCGCCGCTGAAATGGGGTCCACCGCCATTTTGAGTGCACGGGCCAATTAAGGCCCACCCAGCGGCCTGCCCGACAGGAACCGCTATGCGCTTCCTGTGCGGGGATGTGGAAGGAATCCCCAGCTGTCAAAGTGCGCTCTTTAGCACTGCTCCCTGAGACTAAGTGCTGTCTCAGGGAGATTAGTGACAGTGCACAAAAGTTAAAAAATAGAAAAATAAAAATATTATTAACATGTCCCCCTCATGTGACAATGTCACACGAGATGGGACATGTTAATAAAAACGACATAAACTTTATTAAACTTTTTAAAAACGAACATGAAACCTCATCCCGCTAGTGGATGAGGTTTCATGTATTATCAGGAGCCCGCTGGGGCTCCTGGACTGCCCACCAACCTTAAGGTTGGACGGGCAGGTCTTTAATGATCTTAATTAGCCTGTCAATGGCCTTAATTGGCCATTGACAGGTCGGCGGGTGGACAGCTGATTTCATTGTCTGCCTGCCTTCCTAAAAATTTAAAGGGACCAGGATGACGTCGGGGGTTCCTCCCGACATTATTCCGCGTCATTTTCCCGTCGGCAAGCGGGCCCTGCCCCCAAATTGTCGACGGGAAAATTCTGGCCGATGTGTCTGTAACAGCTTCATCTTCGATAAGGCAACATCCTCATAGATTAAATCTGGCAAAGTTATCACAAGTACAGAAAGAAATTGATTTCATGCTTCAAAATGATATCATTGAGTCTAGTTGCAGTAACTGGAGTTTGCCTATTGTACTGGTACCGAAACCAAACGGAACACAAAGACTGTTTGTGGACTATCGAAAGGTGAATGCACTGACAACAGTGGATTCATATCCGATACTATAGTTGGAAGATTGCATTGAGAAAGTGGGACAATCAAAATTTATCACAAAGATTGACTTGCTAAAAGGATATTGGCAAGTACCGTTATCAGGAAGACCAAAGGAGATATCGACTTTTGTGACAACAGATGAACGATATCAATTTAAAGTCATGCCTTTTGGTATGAAAAATGCACCTGCAACATTTCAAAGACTGACAAACAAAGTAATGGCAGATCAAAGCAATTGTGCTGTTTATATAGATGACTTAATAGTTTTCAGTCAGACATGGGATGAGCATTTACAGCATCTGGAAGAATTATTTACTCAATTACAGGAAGCTAATTTGGTAATGAACTTGGCTAAATGTGAATTTGCAAAAGTGCAAGTTACATATCTAGGCCATACCATTGGACAAGGTAAGGTGGCGCCAAGAGATGTAAAAGTCAAGGCTATTGTGGATTTCCCAGTTCCTACAACAAAACGAGAAGTTTTGAGATTTCTGGGCATAAGTGTGTTTTACTGGAAATTTGTAACATGTATGTCCTTACAATTTTTCTTGTGTTAATAAGTGTTTAATTTAGTTTTATAAAAAACCTCTTGAGGCTCGGCAGTCTTACTACTGAATTCAAAGTCTGCATCTCAAAACATTCAAATTGCAAAAATGGATTATGACAGTTGTTTCAAGTTTCCCTCTGGGATTTCAGCAGCTCAGCCTTTAGCTGTGTCATAATAGGGGTGCAGTAAAATCAGACTCCCCAACCATGTCTTGCCCTCGGGTAATTTTATTTACAGCGGGTATGGGATCGGACAGGAGGTAGGAAGCCAATTTGGATGTTTAAATAAGGACCATTTTACCGGGCCGTTAGCATTTTGCTGGCAGCAAGTGGATCAATGGGCGGGATTTTCCCAGAATTGCACTAAGTGTAGCAGCGGGCGGGTAAAATGGACTCTTGTCCGCCGATGATAATGTCAGGTTTTCAGCCGTTTATTCTTGAGCCTGCCTCATTATTTATGCATTCCCGGGAAACATGCCATTTCCATGGTGGGCGGGTTCTCGTTCGCCCGCTCTCCATCACCTCGCCGTTGCATCACGCTGGCCGCCATCTTTAAAAGGCAGCCGCCAGCAAAGCGTTCATCGCCACCAGCTCACCAGCACTGTCCGGAAGACACGGCCAGCAAAGGAAAAATGACTACAGCTCCCGCTTCAATGATGGGTCCCTCAAGCGACTACTGGATGCCGTGGAGACCCGACGGGATTTGCTCTAGCCCGCTCTGGCTGCAGGATGGGTAGCAATGTCACCAGCCTAGCTTGGGAGGCGGTGGCAGCAGTGGTCAGCGCAAATGCCCTGCAGAGGTGGACAGCCACTCAGTGCCATAAAAGGATGAATGATCTCCTCCGTTCCGCCA
Organism: Cetorhinus maximus; assembly: GCF_964194155.1. Lineage (NCBI taxonomy): Eukaryota > Metazoa > Chordata > Chondrichthyes > Lamniformes > Cetorhinidae > Cetorhinus > Cetorhinus maximus. Next base: position 66,589,645 of record NC_135885.1, on the reverse strand, counting down.
GGGTAAGTCACTCTTTTTATCACTCCCAACTCACACTCACAAGCTCATCACATATCCACAGGGCCCTCAGTCACTGCCAATGCAAGGGACATCACCATTCACTCTTTCACACACCCCATCATTGTCCTCATCCCCATGGGACCATTCACCACCCACACATGCCAGGCATACTTATCATCTGGCCTGGCAGGTGTCCTGATACACTCTCCCCATCTCTATCCATGCAGGACAAACTGGCACACAACAGGAGGGAAAGGCTGCAGACAGGTGGAAGGATGCCGGAGATCAAAGTTCTGACAGAATTCGAAAACAGAGCCACTCAGCTGGCCGGCAATGACCGGGACCGGATCTGTGTTGATGATGAGGTCGGCGCTGCTCTACCAAGTGAGGATCCAGCAGTGCAACACCCATCAGACAACCATGTCGTGAGTGATGTGTCCTCTTTCACAGGCCACTGCAATGCACTACTTATCTCCCCATGCTTTCGCAGGCACATCTGCCAAACAGCCGACAGAATCGATGACCCAGGGCCTCCAATCAAGTTCCAAAGAAATCTCTGGAGAGGAATCTGAAGGCACCCTCCCTGTAGTCCTGTCACAGCGCTCATCCACACCCTCCACCAGCGTAGAGACACACACCTTGGTGGGACCTAGCTTTAGAGTAGCCCTGGGATCACAATCTGGAGAGCACATTGCACTTTCTGATCCACAGCAGGTGGAGGCAGGGACTTCCCAGGCCCCCGGCACTCAGAGGACTGCTGGAGGCCAGAACGTTGCTGAGTCCGAGTCAGATGACGCGCCTCTGGACGCAGTCATGGCACAGTTGCTGGAGCTGCAAAGGCAAGCTCGGGAACATTAGGAAGGGATGTCCACTGTACTCCTCAGATTGCAAGGCACGATGGAAAAGTCCGTTTGTCTTCAGGCTGAGGTGATAGCGCTGGCATTGCAACGCACCGAGATCAACACTGGCAGGATGGTGGCTGCCATGGACCAGGACATCACTCCTGCACTGCTGTGTGGGTTTAGCTCGATCACTGATGCCATAGTTGGCCTCTAGCTCTGTGTACGCGAGAGGGGTGCCGGGCAGCTCGATCTCACTCCAGCTACCCCTTCTACTCACGGAGTCAGCCAGGGGCCCTCGGGCACCCATAAGGAGGAGGATCAGCAGGTGCATGCCCCGGGTCATCCATCCAGTTGACTCTGGGAGTGACCGGCCCATCCGAATCCCCTCTTCCTGTGACCTCCGCAGATCCAACTTCACAGGCCAAGGAGGATGCCACTACCACACAGCAGGACCCTGAAAGCAGGCTGGGGCCCTCCAAGTCTTGGCCCTCCAAAGGACGCCCATCAAAGTGATCACAGACAGGGCATCACAGTCAGCAGGCTGCCTCCAACTCTGCTGTGGATGTCCAGGGAGCACCAAGACATAGCGGCAGGGTTAGGAAAGTTAGGTAAAAGTAGTTGCACAGCCAGGCCGAAGGTGCTGATTACTTGTACATAGTGTTCACTATTGCCAATAAACTCCCAAGAATGTCTCCCTGCCAATGGCTCCTTGTTCTGATGAGCAGTGTTCTTGTCACTCAGATGTGAAACTTTTCTGCACAAGATAAAAGGCAGGTGTCTCAGTCCAGGGCCTCTTCCCTGTGCTCTGTGCAGCCTTCAGACCAAAGTGATGGTCCGGCCTCGCACTCCCTGGAAACATTACTAATGCCTGTACCTCGGCGGTGCTGGTCATTGCTGCCAGAATGTATTGGGCAGGTGCCACAGAGTTCCCTCATTCTCTCTGTGCTCTCAGCACCTTTAAGTTGGGGCTGGCCCCCATCACACCAGCATCTGCAGCCAGTGATGCTGTGCACCAGCTCCTGAAGGGCTAAGGTGCTGAAGGCAGACTCAGCATCAGGTGTATCTAAAGTTTCATGGCTGCGTCCACGAGATGGCCCTGATCACAGAGCGCAAGCAAGCTGCCCTCGGCCAGACAGGAGTCAGACATTTTCAGAGGCTGTGTGAAGATGTATGGAGTGTCCTCACTGCATGTCATCATCATCCTCCTGCAATCGAGCGACTATTAGGGCCTCCACTGCATCTCCATGACAGGAGCATTCTCAAAGAGGGTATTGGCGCTGCGATAAGCCAGACTGGAGTCAACAGTTTACAAATGCGATGTGAGGACCTACGGGGACACCTTACTGCATGTCGTCACCATCCTCCACAAATCTGGCAGCTATGAAGGCCTCCCGAGCGCACCTGCCTCATCTAGCCAGTGTGAGACCTTCATCCCCATCGTTGTCACCATCAAGGACCCCCTCACCCTCATCCCCAATGGTGTCTTCCTCTTCGGAGGAGACATGCAGCTCCTCCATCTCCTCCTCAGCCAGCTCCTCTCCCCGTTGCAGCGCCAGGTTGTAAAGGGCGCAGCAGACGACAATGATGTATGACACCCTCTGTGGACTGTACTGCAGGGCTCCACCAGACCAGTCCAGGCATCGGAGCCACATTTTCAGCATCCCGATGGTCTGCTCCACCAAGTTGCGAGCTGCAGCATGAGCCTCATCATAGCGTCGCTCTGCTGCAGAGTGAGGCCGCCACACGGGTGTCATCAGCCACGGACTCTGCGGGTAGCCCTTGTCCCCGAGGAGCCAACCCTGCAACCTCTGTGGACCCTGGAAGATGCTTGGGATCTCCGAGCGTCATGCACATGCCCTGGAAACCATGTGCATACCTGCAGGATGCATTTCTCGTGGTCGCATACCAGCTGCACATTCAGTGAGTGGAAGCCCTTGTGGTTGATGAAGTCCACCGAGTGCAGCAACGGAGACCTGAGTGCCACGTGAGTGCATTCAATCGCACCTGTGGGAATCCCGAGATCTGGGCGAATCCAATGGTCCTTGCATCCTGGCTGTCCCGGTCCCGGGCAAAATGCACAAAGTTGTGTGCCATGGATAAGATGGCATCCGTGACCTCATGGATGCATTTGTGGGTGGCGGATTGCGAAATCCCACAGAGGTCACCTGTGGAGCCCTGAAAGGAGCCACTGGCCTAAAAATTGAGCGCCACGGTCACTTTCACAGCTACTGGCAGTGGATGCCCTCCATGTCCCCTTGGCGCCAAGTCCTGCAGCAAGTGGCAGATGTGAACCACCAGGTCCCTAGACATGTGCAGTCATTGGCGACGCTGGTTCTCAGTCATCTGCAGGAATGGCAGGTGACATCTATAGACCCTGGCTGTCGCTAGACGCCGACCAGCCAGGGCTCGCTGTCGCTCCTGGGCAGCGTGTGCGAGAGCCCCTGCTGCCCCTTCTTCATGAGGTTGCTGCTCCTGCCTTTGTGCAGCCAGGTGCCTCAGTCACTTTCTCCTCCATCTTCTACGGTCTCTCTAGGCCATCAGGCATACAGCTAGGTCACCAGGATCCATGACCCTGACATGGTCCTCCTGCAGCATGAAAGAGAAAGAGACATGGTTATCATGGCTGTACTTAGCACCTTTCCTGGCCCTGTGTGATGGTCCCCTTAATCCTTCCTGGAGAGTGCTGGTCACCCCTCGGATGGCCAGGGATGAGTGTGCTGCATGGCTGCCCTGTCAACCTGTAACATGGGGAACACGGATCCAAACCGGGATGCTGAGATTGCAAGGGGCTGTGAGCGCCTCCTGCAGTGACTGCTGTATGACCAGCGTTGGTGAGGAGATTGTACATGGTGTGCAGGCCAACTGCTCCACAATCCAATAAAGTGGTGGCGGACTCGAAGTCTGCGCTGCGGGGGTTGACAGGGTGGGTGGTAAAGTATAGAGCGCTTGGTGGCCCTTTGCTGCCTCCCTGTTGCTTACATATGGGCGGGCAGGCTAGGAGCCCGACCCCAATCATATCACTGTGGCTGTGCCTGATCTGTCTTAGTTACAGAGGCCTGGTCAGTTTATACCGGTGTCCCTAACGCGTGGCCATTTCCCTTACTTACCCTGGCCCCCACCTCAATTGCCTGTGCGCGGGATGCAGCGTCAGGGCAGCCCCCCCTCCCGCCTGAGCATTCACCTCTGAGGCCAGGTATCAGTTTCCCCCGCGCCCCCCCCCACCCCCGCCAGCACCATGAGGCCTGTAAACAACAGGCGAGCTGTGAAAAACGCTGCTGCTCACTCACCTCAGTTCCCCCAAAGTGAAGGCCGCCAAGTGCACGTTGCCTGCGTGCTGTGGTGAAACATGTTGACGTGCTTTCCCGCCGATGTGGATGGACGATATGGCGGGGTTCCAAGAGCCTGGCGGGACGGCCTTTTAATTATATGCTGACCATTGGCGGGCTGAGCAGACGATCATGACCTGCCTTCACGCCGTCGTGAAGCAGGTCACGCCATATTTTCTGCACACGCCACCTATCACGCCCACCGCCAGCGGGCTCGGAAAATTCCGCCCAACCTCCTGTCATGTGGGAAGGCTGTCAGCTAAATGTAGCTGGCCTCCCAGCAACAGCTCAGGGTGGAGTGTCTTTTTTTCAGCAAAGAGGAGGCTGCAGGCAGGGAAGGCAGCCCCCACAGACCCAACAATCTCCTCAGCGCGGTTTTCTCTCCATCAACAGCAGTTTTATTTTTTTTAATTAGCTTCGGCCTACCTGTGGAATTCAGCCTCCCTCCGCAGTGGGAGTAGTAGCCACTGTTGCTAGGCTGGCAGCTCTCGGGCGCGGGTGGCAGCTACTTAATTAGCTGCCACTATAAAATTGAGGGTGACGGTCAGCTGGTCGACCGTGCATGATGCCAACATGTATTTCTGGCTGATTTTGGGACCTTGCCGGTTTTGGCAAAATCCAGCCCAAATTGGATTCGGCACTTTACAGCCTTCCAGTCTCAAAACTGAGTTTAAGAATTTCAGATCATATCTTCTCCCCGATTTTGTTTCCTTTTCCTTTGCTGGTTTTGGCTTTTCTCTTTTGCTTTTCTCTCTTGCTTCCGGGGAACAGCTGTTCATGATTCTGCCATTCACACTTTTTAAAACAAGACTTGTATAGCAACGTTCACAACTGCCAGAGATACCAATCTGCTTTACAGACAATGGGCAGAAATTTTTGCTTAGCGGGCGGGCGCGTGCCTGACCTGCTCGAGTGTGAAATGACGCGCGTTGATGTCAGCCGAGTATGCCAACGTCAACGCGCAGTCACGCGATAGGCTGGTAAGTGGGTGCACTCCAGAGCTGGCAGCGCACCCACCGGCAATTAAAAGGCCTGTTAAGGCATTAAGTGATCAATTAAATTAAAATTTTCACTGCCTGTCCAACCTGATGGTTGGCGGGCAGGCGAAAAGGCCAAACGGCCTTTGCATTTTTTTGGAAACCTCATCCACGGGCGGGATGAGTTTTCCAAAAGCAAATAAAAATAAAATAAAAACTTTAATTTTTCATTAATAACATGTCCCTGCTCATGTGACAGTGTCACATGAGGGGACATGTTTCGTTACATTTTTATTTTTTTCATTATTTTTTTCTCATATCTCTTCATGTCTCTGAGGCAGCCATGTGCCTCAGGGAGATTATGAAGTGCTCACTCGCGCACATGCGCGAAGCTCGAGCTCGGCCCGCTCGCCCTCTTCCCCCCTCCCCTGTCCACCACCCCCCCCAACCTCACCCCCCGGCACAGGCAGCGCTCAGCGCTGCTGCTCGCGTTTCACGCCGGGTGGGCCTTAATTTCCCGCCAGCGTGAAATTGCGATCCGGTGCCAATGGCGGACAGCAATCGGCTTCCCGACCGTCCCCACCCACCCCCACCAAGGACAAAATTCTGCCCAATGTGTAGTCACTGTTTTAATGTAGTAATTTGCGCACAGCAAACTCTCATAAACAACAATGCGAGAAGGAATGGATAATCTGCTTTTTATGGTGTTGATTGAAGAATAAATTTGGTCAGGACACTGAGGATAAGTCTAATACAAAAGCAAAATTCTGTCAATGTTGGAAATCTGAAATTAAAACAGAAAATGGTGGAAATACTCAGCATCTGTGCTTTTCTGGTGGTTCTAATGAAAGTCCATTGACCTGAAACGTTAACTCTGTTTTTCTCTCTACAGATGCTCTCTGACCTGCAAATTATTTCCAGAATTTTCTGTTTTTAGTAGAGTATTTATCTTCTTCTTTGTTGGAAATGTTAGGAATTGGCATGTCAGTGCTAAATGCAGCCAACTAAGCTGCAAGATTTAGCTGCAATTTGCCTGTATTCTTGGCAGTAGGGGTGCCATTTTGGTTGCAAAATGGCACCTGTGCCATGTGTGAATACTTTCAGCATAGCCTGCAACTGATGCCATTTTGTAAGGATGTTAGCATGGGTGTTAGGAACATCTGCTAGAAGTATGCAGAGCAGGCAGATTATGATGTCCGTCAGAAAGTATAACACCAATTTAATGCCAGTGCTGCCATTTTTGACCTCATTTAAACCCCAGTTAATACCCTGTCTTAGTCTCACACAGGTGTACATGCATTCAGCAGCAAGAAGGAGCCTCACCCCCATGCCCGCCACCCCCATCAGTGCTATTTAAAGGCATAATGAATCACTTTCAGGTTAGTTGCTGATTGATACCTATTGGCTCTGACTACATTTACAGCAATGCTGTGAGTTTTCTACTATTGTTTAAAGGTAATAAAGTTTGTTGCCCATAGTAAGGCCTTGGTTCTGACTTCAAGGATTTTGTTCAGGCCATTTGTTCCCAGTGATGGGTTGCTGCAGTTGCCATCCACCGTGGCCTGACAGAGAGATTGAAGAAAGATAACACAGAGAGGACAAGATGCTCACGGAGGGGAGAAGGGATCTCAGCAGGAGGAATTATCCACCCAAGGTCTTCAGGGAGCAATTCTTTTATCTCAACCTCAGTGAGGATGCATGTGCAACATTTCCATTTTATGAAGGAGGTGCTCACTGAAATCTGCCACCTCTTGTGGGCAGACCTGCAATCTCAGAGCTGGACATGCACAGCACTGATAATGACTGTGAAGGTGACCATGGCTTTTAACTTCATTGTGTTGAGATCCTTCTAGGCTGGGGCAGGCAGCATCTCTAACATCTTCCAGTTTGCTGTCCACTACTGTATTAAGGAGGTGACAGGCACTTTTTACGCCAGGAGCAGGGAGAACATAGCATTCTCTCTAGTCAGGGACAGAAGAAGACATAGTGAGTACTGGTGGAGTGGCAGAGGTAGGAGGGTAAGGCAATGACCTCCTGAGTGTGAGCAGCAGGTTCATGCTCCATGGAGTCCTTGTCACTCCCCAGGGGTGGCACCTCAGAAATCCTAGTAATCTGTTGGAGGACAGATTGCTGTGTAATCCCCATGACAACTGCAGTCTGAACCTACATGGTGATAAACTATGTTTGCATAACTTCATTCTGACCTTCCAATGCAGCAGTTAAACATGGGGTGGCTTCTGTTTGTGCTACAATAGAAGCTGAGACAGTGGCCATCAGCCACTGCCTTACGTTTGGAGCTGCAAGTGTTCTCATGGCTTTGGTCACCATTTCCACACTGCAAGGGATGGGTTTTAAGCTTTGCACAAAGGCCTGTGCTGAGTTGGTGCCAGAATCCTCCATGCTTCTTGACAGTGACAGCAGGCTCTCTGGCATGCATGCCAATGCACCAAGCATTTCATTGTGCACGCCCCATCAGCAATTTTCTGCACACTGCCCCATCAAAGTTCTTGTCTGAACTTGTGTCTAACCTCACCCTCTAGGTAGCTGGCACCTATGCTACCCTTTCCCCCTGCCCTGGCTGCAGGTCACTCATGCCACTTGCTCACCACATGCAGGCCTTGCCTTTATGTTATCATCTAAAGAATGTGCTTAATATGAGTATTTGAACTAGTGGCTGTGAGTTGGAGCAACAGTGTTGTATCATCATCAGTCTCTTGTTCCTGATCACTGCCTGGCCAAGTGTCATTTCTTGGGTTTCTGAAAGGAGAAAGTATAGGGATGGTGCGAGGGAAAGAAGGAAAGCAAGAAGTCCAGGATTGTAACATCTGCAACTTGGAAATCAGAAAAGATTGAGAAGATTGGAAAGGAAAATTAGGTAGGAACATACCATTAATTTCAATGGTTTCAGTCCTGCCAATGACCATGGCCTTAGTTGTGGCTGCTCCAATGATGGCATTCACTGTTTTCTTTATCAGGCAAGGGCTTTCAGCCACACCGGTAAACTGCTGGCTGCTGCTGCTGCCTGTGGTTATGTGCCAACTTGTCCTGAATGAAAGGGAAGTACATCAATGCAGTACAATGTGTTTGGGTATTGTGCTTGCATAGTTGAATAGCTGACATTGTGTGCAAGCTGTGAGATATGGGTGTGAGGCTTGCAGTCTCATGTTAAGTGGGAGAGGGTGAGGTGATGCTATGAATGAGAGGTATGAGTACTGGTTGATAGAGATTGTTGGTGGGTGAGTGAAGGAGGAGTTGGTGACTGGAACAGTGGTTAATTTGAAAGGATATGACATTTAAAGATGCATTGCCTGATCTTGACCACTTGTGTGAGATCATTGACAGGTCCTTGGTACCAAAATTGACCATGGTGGCTATCTGCTCTCATTGCCTTTGCAGTGTTCGAGCAACTACTGGTCTCCTGTGGATAGAGGTCCTTTCTCCTGTCCAGCTCCTGCACCAAGGCTTCCAGTGCTGTGTCAGAAATCTTTGGAATATGCTTGCTGCTCTTTTGCACCATTAGTCAGTGTTCTTCCTGCTTGGAATGGCTTTCTCAGCCACTTCTGGCACCTGCTGCAGCCATCCCTTTAAAAGATGCAGGCCATGCAACAGCCCCTTTAAGTGCTGGGTTGCATGCTACTATCATTTAAATCAGCAGGTAGCATGAAGTGTGCATGCTGTCTACATCAGAAGGAAAGGATGTGGGTTATTCACACATTGCCTTATCCAATTTCTCCCTCCTAGTCCATTCACTTTTTCTATCTACATTCTGCTATTTCGTATTCATGCCTAATTTTTTGAAAATATTATCGAACAGAGGAATATGTACCACTCGATTAGTGCTGTGTGGATTTCCCAAATTTTGTGAAGCACAGCTGTAGACTCTGGATGAGAATTTCCACAGACGTTCTCCTGCTCGTTTGCTGTAACCTCAGCAGAGGAGCTGCAGAAACCCTGGGTAATGGTGCAAACACCATTTATACATAGTTTCAGGTTTTTCATAGCTCTCCCTCCAATGTTTTAATGGACAAGTGGGTGAAACTCCATGGAAATTCACCCGCTAAGTTTTGAATCTAGGCATCTGGCACAAATATAAACTGGCTTAATTTCAACTGCTTTAGTGAGAACACTGATTGTTTGTAAATAGTTATTAAGTACTATTCCAACTTAGGTTTCTCAGCATAGGGTGTTATTACTTGCAAACAAGGAGAAGAAACTTCTGCACTGGTTCAGGATGTCTTTTACCACTGAGCCCCAGAATTGTGGTGCTAATTTTACACTGGAATGGTGGATAATCACATTTTGCAGTAATAAAGTTACTTAAGGGGGTTGGGGGGTGGGGGGTGGGGGGGGTGTGTGGTTGGCACAGTTAGCTCAGTTAGCTAGTTGCTATCACATGGTTCAGAATAACACCAATGGTGCAGGTTTCATTCCTGTTCCAGCTGAGGTAGACTTGGGACCTGCCTCCTCGCCCTGTGCCTGAGAGTGGAGAGCAATGGTAAACCACCACTGACAAAAACCTCAGGATGAAGCATAAGTAGACAATAAGTTGAGGATCTGCCTTCAAGCACACATGGAATGGAAGGTTATTTAAAATTGATGTTAATATATTCCCCCCATCTTTTGTGTCTATTTGAACATCAGCCTTTTGACGCACTATATTTGAAAGTAAATGAATATCTTCAAGGTTAAAGTTTCCAAAATATTCACATGTCTAAAATTTAAAAATTAATAAATTTTATAGCTTCATGCATATAAAGGATTGGTTTAAAGATAACATACCTTAAAGATGGTTGACTCCAGTTTTGGCTAAGCAGGTCAAAGACTGGTAAACTTGCTTCTAGCAGCATTCTGACAAACCCAGAATGTTTTCTTTTAGTAGATTTCAAGTCAAAAATAGTCCCATGAGTCTAAAACAAGGCTAATAAACAGGCTTCTTCAGGTAATTGATCTGCACAGGCTATAAATATATTTTACTTAATTCTTTAATCAAAGTAATTCCCAGGCACAGGAACAGACACTGGAAGGCAGCTTTTAAGAACTTTAGGAGACCAGCAGCAGACTCATTTCCAGTCCTTCTGTGATCAAGTAGCATTCAGCGTTACTATGAAGAGCAGCATAAATACACCCTCTTCTCCACAGTGCTTTAAAAATACAGTAAAAAAAATTCAGGTACAGTACATGTTCTTTGGGTCAACTTTATAAATAACACCACAAAGAAAGACCTTTTCTCAGAAGAAATCTGAAATGAGTACAATCATCTTCTTAGCAGCAAATTATATCCATTGCACTTGTATAAAATTGGAAAAGGAAAAATCCAAAACGCACAGATAACAGACGATTACTATTCATATGAAGTTTTCTCTCATATGGCTAATAAAATGACTGTGTTGCAGAACTGGCCAACATTCAGGCTAAAGAGACTGTGAAACAGACTGTTTCCGCCCTATGGCCTCACTCCTCGGTTTTCTTCCCTGCAAAATGTTAGTTATTTTGCTTGGCTCTATGCCAGTTTTAAATATCTTGCTGTGTACAGTATTGATTCAGCATAATTTCTAGCTAACCCTTTGCACAAAAGGTGAACTAGAATCGAAGTAGTGTATATCATCAACAAAAAATGAGAGTATCATGTTATCGTGGCTTAAAAGAATATTTTTTTCTTATAGTTAGCTGACAGTCCAGGTTGTGTCAATTAGTGATTCTTTAGCCTGGACACTATGAACCACTAGCTGTAGCTTAGTGCTATAACCATGCGTTTCAAATTTCAGCCAGCTTACTTTCTGAACATAGTGTTTCTAAAAAAAACTGTCACCTTAGCAACAAGGAATCCTAACCCAACAGACAGTAAGAGCTTTGATCTCAACCTATCACTCTCTATGAGACATTGTTACACAATTAAGAATTAAACAGAAGTCAGAGAAGCAAAGCCAAGAAATAGTTTTGAAACAGAAGGGCTAGCTACCCCACGAGTCCCTAAAATCTAAAATAAGAAACCAACTTTATTTTGTGCTATCTGTAAAATAATTGTAAATTAACTTGTGCAGCTCCAATTCTGCCTGATTGGCCTAAGGCAATATCATCTAGTAAAAAAAGACTGATAAGCTTGAGCTGTCAAACCTTCTCACCATCAAAATCTATCAACATAGCCAGTGCTCCATTCTGGGTTGAGGCCGGCTAAAAATGTTTTTAAGATTCATTAATTACCTAAATGATATATAATTAAGATTTGTGTATTTTTTCATAAAAATTGGTTTAAATTTTTAATGTATTTTCTTTATCTGTTAGGGTTAGATACTTATATATATTAGGTCAATTTGTTTTCTTTTTATTGTACATTTTATCTTATAACTATTAATAAAAAAAATTCAAATTGCAGGTTTTGTTCTGATAACTTTTGCAAAGCCATTCAATTTACTTTATTAGCAATACCTTTCATTATTCCTCTGATGGTTAGAACAGTAATAAGGGCATCTTTGTGCTCCTGGGCTAGGGGCAAGAAAAAAACAACAGGGTTTCCTTGTCTTGATTGATAACCAGTGATCCCCACAGTAAAATATGTGTATGTGTTTGCGTGGACGTCTGATGAAGACATGATGAGACTTGGCAGTGATATACTCCATAATTTCATCGTCTGCCAACACTCACTGTCTACTTTCATAAATGAAGAATGGCCGCTTGGGTAAGGTTACCAGAGGTCTTCAAGCATCTGCAGAATCGTGAGTCAACAGCTTCATGAGAGCAAAAATTGGAAAGAAAAAATTCCTTAGGTTTGATTTTTAAAAATGTACCCTAAGGCAGAAGGTTGATATCATTCACAAATTGCCCACCGACAATTAAGACGGCAAGTCATTAACGGCGCAACTGTCTCCGATTTTTTCGTGGTCCATCCAACCTTATGGTTGGCGGACGGGCGAATCGGCCAGGTGAACTTTGTATTTTTCATGAAACCTCGTCCAAGGTTTCTGTTATTAAATAAAATAAAAATAAAAATCTATCGACAGCATTTTTATCATCTACATGTTCAGGTGCCTGGTTGTGATGCTTGGACATTTTTTTCCCGATTGTCAAAATTTTACTTAATGGTTTTTGAGTCTGCAGCTCCCTGAGGCAGCGCTCTGCCTTCAGGGAGCTTTCTCTCAGTGCTCGCCCGCATACGCGGAAACATCATTGCCAGCCCTCTCCCCGCCACCCCCCACCCCCCCCACCCCCCCAACCCCGGCAGTGCTGAGCTTTTCAGTTCGCGCTTTACGCTGGCCATTAATTGGCCAGCCAGCACGACATTGAGGCCGGGGGCCAATTGCGGTCGGCGGTCCATTTCCTGACTGCTCCCGGGCCCACTGATCACACTCGCCCACCGAGCTGAAAATTCAGGCCTGAATCTTCTGCTTGAATGGAATTCAATGCATGAATATAGCAAGATAGGGTGTCATAGATTGAAAACCATATGATATTCAGACTTTAATTATTATGATTGATTATCTCTTCTGCGCGTTTTCAAGATTCCTTGGGAAGATTTTCAATCACCGCCCAAAATGAGCATGAAGCGAATAGGGTGACTAAGTTACCAAGTTGATGGTATAAGGGCAATGCACAAGAGCCTTTTTATGTTAATGCCCCATTTAAATTTAGTTGTTCAACACAAATTTGGCAGCCCCAAGCTCAGTTACTGGCAGCCTTGGCCTCTTAAAGGGGAAGTGCAGTACTCTTTGTAGCGTTCCTCTGTTCGGACGGAATTCCACATTGGCCCCAAGCCCCGAACCCTCCCTTGGGAGCTGGTGCCCCGCAACCTGAGTCACCTCGTAGAAATGCCCTCCATGCCCTTTAGCACAGTGTGGACGGGTTTCCTGTATGGGCTGCTGCTGCACACCTTTCACTTCCTTGCCCTTGCCCGCCACCCGGACATGCCCTGGCGTGCCTTGTTGCCGTCCGGCGGCGGAGGTCCCAAGCGGGAGGCCCTCTACGGGGGGTCCTCCCACTCTCCATCAGGGACCTGGGGTGGAGGGTGTTGCACGCAGCAGTCCCATACAATTGTAGGTTGTGTCAGATCACGGACTCCCTGAATACCTGCGTTTTTTGCGGCCTTGTGGAGTCTGTGGACCATGTCTATGTTAATTGTTGTAGGTTGCAACCCCTTTTCAGTTATTTAAAAAATCTTTTATTGATGTTTTGTTTGCACTTCAGTATCATGCTCCTCATCCACGGGCACCCGGTGCGGAGGAGGGGCCGGGAGGGAGGAGGACCTCCTCGTGAACCTACTCCTGGGCCTGGCCAAGTTGACCATTAGCAGGTCCAGGCAGCGGGCGATCGAGCGGGTCGTCCGACCCAACTGTCTGCCCCTCTTCCGTGGCTATGTTCGTGGCCGGGTGTCCCTGGAGAGGGAGCATGTGGTATCTGCCAGCACTGTCAAGGCCTTCCGTGCTTAGCGGGCACCGCGGGGACTGGGGTGTTTTATCGACTCCTTTAATCATATTTTGATTTAATGTTGGTAAGTTTCCTTTAAATTTTTGTCTTTTGCTTTTGCAGTTTCCCTTACCTAAGGGGCTACTTTTACTTTGTCCCTGATTTTGTTAATTTAGTTTATTTGGTTTGACCTAAAAGAGTTAAAAATTGCTTCTGCACTCTAAGATGAAAATTGTCAACTGGGAAAGCACTAAGATTCTCCAATGTTGCCCTGGAGACTTTAGTGGAGAAAGTTAAGAGAAGGAATTTTATTTCTATTTCTATCAGATAGAAGAAAAGTGCCTCAGTATATGGCCTGGAAAGTATGCAAATGTCAGAGGTTTAGCCCCCCCTAGGACCTGGAAGCAATGCAGAAATGACCTGATCTGGGTACCTCTCATCCAAATATTGAAACACCTTTCAGTAGCCCTGCTCTTGATGTGATTTCCAAACTTTGCCACTGGTCTCATTGTTCCTGTCAGACACCATGCTTCTTCATAACACCAGGAAAACAATTTTACCCTCATACACAAATATTAAAAACTCTTAGCACAGCACTCACTAATACACTCCCTTTATTCATGCAGGACAAACTAGTACACAATGCCAGGGAGCAGATCTACACTGAAGGAGGGACTCCATTCTGTCCTCATATCATGAAGAGGCTGCTATGGATATCAAGGGCAGATGAATAGCAGTTGCAGAAGGTGAGGAAAGAAGAATGTTACAAAATGCAGGAATCTATAGCCTGTTGTCACTTATTGCCTAATTACCTCCCTCATTTGTTCTACATTACAGACTGATGCTTCATTGAACAGAGCCTCGTCTAGAAGAATATACTATACTGCCTCTAAGTACTACCCATTTTCTCTATTTTCTCTTTCCAGGACCTGATGAAGTCCTAGTGCCATTGCCAGTGCAAGAGGAGGAGGGCACTGAAACTGAGGATGCTCCATCATTCACTCTTACGCCGGCAAACAGCAGCTCAGTAATTGACACCCTGCATGCTTCCTTTTCCTTTATACTCCATGCCTTTCTATTGGAGCAGGCAAAGCTATGTGTCTACATCTCTTGCAACTGGGGAAGCCTGCAATCCTCGCAAAGCTCAGAGTCACATCTTCCTGCTTCAAGGTAAGGATATGAAATCAATGGCTCGGGCAATAAGCATGCTGATCACCTGAAAAATACAGTCCTGCACAGCTGATTGGGTTGATATTGCATGTCACCTGCTGCAGCCTATAATGATCCCGAGGTGTAAATACTCAGGCGCACAGTGAGTTTGATTGCCAGAGGCAAGGGTGTATGTGACTTGGTGCTGGGCTGCAGAGGATGTAGCAGCAGATGACAGGGCTCTGTGTCAGGCTCCCTGGTAAAGAGGAACCCTATCACATATTGCTCCATGGCAAACTGATGATAAGTTTGGACCTATACACTCGCGTGGTGAGGCCCAACTGTGATCTGCCTTCTTTCGTTTTTGTTCCTCTGCTGGTGTAGCTCTGTTAATTCTCATCTACTCCTCCCCTGCTTCTCTTCTAGCTACAATGGCAGTGCAAACCCTAAATCCATTGAGACCAATCAGGAGTTTTCCAGAAGCCCCTGGACAAAATCTTGCTGTTGAATCCACAAATTACTTTCCCAAATAATTATTATCAGTTCCTGCAGCCAAAACTCCCAAAAAGCTGAAAAGCACCATACAAGCAGTCCAAATAAATTAACCAGCGATTTACCTGCGAGGAGCTGATAATCACTTTAGAAAAGACATTCTACAGCCTATTCCTGCTCATGATTGTTGTGGCTGACTTAGAATTGGTGAGTGGGTCATCAAAGCAGTTTAAAAGGACATTTGGATCTAAAACAAGTGCAGACCCTGAATTAAAATGCTTGAGTAGATGTCATTTCATGTAGGAGTGCTGGATGCCTAAAATGAGTTTTGATTCAAAGTGGTAATGGAAAAATTCTTCATGTGAAATGGTGACCTAACTTCCAGTGTCTGGGTGCTCATTTTTTGGAAGTAAAGCCAGCGCTCCCAAGTTAAAAAGCTTCTTCCCCAAAACCTAATCTAAGGCTACAAACAGAAGGCTGTATTTTCTATTTTATTCTTTATAAGCTCTTGGCCAGGATTTTCCGGTCGGCGAGTGGGAAGCGGGGCCCGCTTGCCGACATGTAAAATGACATGCGGTGACGTCGGGCGGAACTCCTGATGTCACCGCGCCCCATTTAAATTTTCTGATAGGCGGGGGCTCAGCAGAATCAGCTGTGCGCCCGCCGACCTGTCATTGGCTAATTGAGGCCATTGACAGAGTCATTGAAGTAATTAATGGACCTGCCTGTCCAACCTTAAGGTTGCCGGGCAGGCCAGGAGCCTCGGCGGGCATTAGACAAAGCATGAAACCTCCTCCACAGGCGGGATGAGGTTTCATGTAGGTTTTAAAAAATGTAATTAAACTGAATTTACAAGTGATGGACATGTCCCAACTCATGTGACAGTGTCACATGGGGGAAATGTTAGGGAATTTTTTTTTTCCATTTTTAACATTTTTTTACAGTAGAGCTAATCTCCCTGAGGCAGCACTTAGCCTCAGGGAGATGAGTGCGCTCTTTCGTGCGCATGCGTGTAAGAGCACACTCTCGGCTCAGGGAATGCCCCCCGCCCGCACAGGGACTGCAAAGCGCTTCCGTGCGGACATCACGCTTGGCGGACCTTAATTGGCCTGCCCACGTAAAATGGTGGCATGCCCCCGATTGGGGGCGCTGATCGGAGGCCCGCCTTCGCGTATCTGCTCTTCAACTCCCCCCCCCGACGGGGGGAAAATTCTGCCCCTTGCTTTTGAACTGTAAAACCAAAAATTATCAGGCCATGAAGATAAGTAATTAAGGAGATAGGAACAGGAGAAGGCCATTCAGCTAGTCAAGCCTGCTCAGCCATTCAGTACAATCATGGCTGATCGAACACTTCAATGCCTTTTACCCACACTATCCCCATAACCCTTTATGTTATTGTTAATCAGAAATCCATCAATCTCTACCTTAAAGATACTTGATGACTGAGCTTCCACGGCCCTCTGGGGTCGAGAATTCCAAAGATTCACAACCCTCTGGGTAAAGAAATTTCTCCTCATCTCGGTTCTAAGTGGCTTCCTCTTATTTTGAAATCGTGTCCCCTGGTTCTAGACTCCCCAACCAGGGGAAACATCTTACCTGCATCTACCTTGTCTATTCCTTTAAGTATTTTGTAGGTTTCAATGAGATCACCTCTCATTCTTCAAAACTCTAGAGAATACAGATCCAGTTTCCCCAATCTCTCTTCAAAAGACGGTCCCACCATCCCCGGAATAGGTTCTGGTGAGCCTTCGTTGTACTCCCTCTATGGCAATAATATCCTTTCTGAGGTAAGGGGAACAAAACTACACACAGTACTCCAGGTGCAGTCTAACCAAGCTCCTATACAATTGAAGCAAGACTTCACTCCTGCATTCAAATCCTCTTGTGATAAAGGCTAACATTCCATTAGCATGCCTAACTGCCTGCTCCACCTGCACGTTAGCCTTCAGTGACTTATGGACAAGGACACGTAGGTCCCTTTGTGCATCTACACTTTTTAATCTCTTACCATTTAGGAAATACTCTGCACATCTGTTCCTTCTACTAAAGTGGATAACCTCACATTTTCCACATTATATTCCATCTGCCATATTCTTGCCCACTCATTGTCCAAATCCTCCTGTAGCCACTTTACATCTTCCTCACAACACACATTCCCGCCTAGCTTTGTATTATCCACAAACTTGGAAATA
This sequence comes from Cetorhinus maximus, assembly GCF_964194155.1. Lineage (NCBI taxonomy): Eukaryota > Metazoa > Chordata > Chondrichthyes > Lamniformes > Cetorhinidae > Cetorhinus > Cetorhinus maximus. Next base: position 66,572,270 of record NC_135885.1, on the reverse strand, counting down.
TTACATTTGGTCCCCACATCCAAATCATTGATTTATATTGTGAACAGCTGGAGCCCAAGCACTGATTCTTGCAGTACCCCACTAGTCACAACCTGCCAACGTGAGAATGGCCCATTTATTCCTACTCTCTGTTTTCTGCCTGTTTGCCAATCCTTAATCCATGTTAGTATATTGCCTCCTGTCCCATGTGCTTTTATTTTGCTAATCAACTTCCTGTGGGAGACTTTTTCAAAAGCCTTCTGAAAATCCAAGTATACCACGTCCATCGACTCTCCTTTATCAATTTTGTTAGTAACATCCCCTCCAAGTCACTCACCATTCTGACTTGGAAATATCTCGCTGATCCTTCACTGTCATTGGATCAAAATCCTGGAACTCCCTTCCTAACAGCACTGTGGGTGTACCTACACCACATGGACTGCAGCGGTTCAAGAAGGCAGCTCACCACCACCTTCTCAACAGCAACTAGGGATAGGCAGTAAATGCTGGCCCAGCCAGCGAAGCCCACATCCCATTAACAAATAAAAAAAAAATCCTCAAAAAACTTCAAGAAGTTCGTCAAACATGATTTCCCATTCGCAATCCATGTCCATGTCCACAATCCTATGTCCAATCTGATCATGATTATCCAAGTATCCATTTATTGCATCCTTTATAATAGATTATAGCATTTTCCCTACTACTGATGTAAGGCTAACAGGTCTGTAGTTCCCTGTTTCTCTCTCCCTCCCTTCTTAAATAGCAGGGTGACATTTGCTACCTTCCAATCTTCAGGAACCATTCCAGAATCTATAGAATTTTGGAAAATGATCACCAATGCATCCGCCATCTCTATAGCAACCTCTTTCTACATTCTGGGATGCAGAATATCAGTTCCCAATGGGACTGATCAACTTTCAGTCCGATTAATTTCTCCAATACAATCTTCTTGCTTATACTAATTTCCTTGAACTCTTCATTCTCTCTAGTCCTTTGGCTCTCTAAATCTGGGAGATTCCCTATATCTTCCTTAGTGAAAACAGACACAAAGCAATCATTTAGCTTCTCTGCCATTTCTCTATTCTCCACTATGAACTCTCCTGACTCTGCCTGTAATGGACCCATAATTGTCTTAGCCAAATGCTTCCTTAGAAACTTTTAAAGTCCATTTTTATGTTCTTTGCTAGATTGCATTCATATTCTATACTCCCTTTCTTTACCAGTTTCTTGGTCTTCCTTTGCTGTATTCTAAACACCCCCCCCCCACCACGCACACAATCCTCAGGTTTACTACTACTTCTGGCAACTTATATAAGCCTTTTCTTTTAACCTTATGCAATCCTTAACTTCTTTTGTCAGCCACAGTTGACTGACTCTTTTTGGGTTTTTGCACCTTGATGGAATATGTAGGTGCTGTAAGCTATGTAATAGCTCTTTGAAGACTATCCATTGCCTATGTACAGCCATAACTTTTAATATATTTTACCCAATCCACCTCAGCCAATTTGTCCCTCATGCCTTCATAATTTCCTTTATTCAACTTTAACACCCTTGCTTCAGAGTGAACTACCTCACTTTCAAACATAATGTAAAATTCTATCATATTATGGTCACTCATCCCTAAAGGTTCTTTTACAACAAGGTTGTTAATTAGATATTTTTCATTACATAATACTTGATTCAAAGTAGCCAGTCCTCTAGTTAACTCCTCAACATACTGCACAAGAAAACCATCCCTAACACACTCCAGAAATTCATCTTCCACAGCATTAGTGCTCAAGTGGTTTACCAAGTCTATAAGCAGATTTAAGTCACCCATGATTACTGTATTGCCCATGCTACATGCTTTGCTCATCTCCTGATTAACACCATGCCCCACATTACCATTACCATTACTATTTGGTGGCCTATAAACAACTCCAAACAATGTCTGCTGCCTTTTGTTGTTTCTTACCTCCACTTAAACAGATTCCATACATTGTTTGTACGATCTGAGATTTTCCCTTACTTATGCACAAATCCCATCCCTTATTATCAGCGCAAATCCACCACCTTTCCTTTCTTGTCTGTCCTTCCTAAACGTCGAATATCCTTGAATATTCAGTCCCCAGTCTTGGTCACCATGCAGCCAAGTTTCTGTTATGGCAATTATATCATGCCCATTTATCTCTATTTGTGCCTTTATATCATCTACCTTATTGTGAATGCTGCACGCAATCAGGTAGAGTGCCCTTAACTTTGTCTTTTTGACATCATTCCGCATTTGAAGCATACTCAATGCCTTCTAGTCTCACTACTACTTCCTATTACCAACTTTACTTCCTTCCAATTTGGGCCACCCTTCAGGATCCCCCCCCCACCCAACAAGCTAGTGTAAACCCACCCCAACAGTACTAGCAAATCTCCCTGCAAGTATATCAGTCCCAGTCCTGTTAAGATGTAACCTGTCGAGCTTGTACAGAACCTGCCCCAGAACTGGTCCCAGTGCCTCAGAAATCTGATACCCTGCCTCCTACACCAATTCTCCATCCACGTATTTGATCAATCTTCCTATTCCTAGGCTCACTAGCACGTGGCACTGCGAGTAATCCTGAGATTACTGCTCTTGGGGTCCTGCCTTTTAATTTCCTTCCTAATTCCCTGAAATCTGCTTTCAGGACCAAATCCCTTATCCTACCTATGTCATTGGTACCAATGTGGATCACAACTTCTGGCTGATCCCCCTGCCCCGAAGGATGTCCTGCAGCTGCTCCGTAGCATCCTTGGTCCTGGCATCAGGGAGGCAACATACCATCCTGGGGTCACATTTACTGCCGCAGAAACCCCTGTCTGATCCCCTGACTATGGAATCCCCTATCAGTATTGCCGTTCCATTCTTCTTCCTCCTGCCCCTGTACAGCTGAGCCGCCTGTGGTGCCTCAGGCTTGGCTCTGTCTGCACTCCCCTGGGGAACCATCGCCCTCATCAGCATCCAAAATGGAAAACCGATTAGCAAGCAGGATAGACTCAGGGGATTCCTGCACTACCTGCCTGATTCTCTTAGACTGCCTGGTGGTCATCCGTTCCCTCTTTGGCTGTACGCTTCTGACCTGCAGTATGACCACCTCCCTAAACGTGCTAACCACGTGGTCCTCTGCCTTGCAGATGCACAACAGTGACTCCAGCCGCCACTTAAGCTTCAAAACCTGGAGCTCAAGCTTGCGCAGCTGGTGTTTGTCTGGGGCACATGGTGCGTCCATGACTTCACACATACTGCAGGATGTACACTCCACTTGGCCGAGCTGACCTGCCATCCCGTAACTCTAAAAACTATTTATTACATAGCTTTAAATTTCTTATTGCTCACTGCCAGTCTATTCAGATCAGTGATGACCTCTTAAACTATTAATGAAACAGAAAATTTATTATGATGTCAGTAAGTTAAATACTGTGTTCAGTATCATTTTATTGAGAAGTTATTTCCAAATGTGTTTGCTGAGTTCAAAGTTTGCACTTTTTTTTAACATTTGAACCTTGTAGTAGAGCAAAATTATAAATTTTTGTGAAAGCTCAGTAATAATTTGCTGAACAAATTATGAGTGACAGCGACATTCTGTTTTTGTTGGAATATTTGGATTTTAAGGTACTAAAATCAAATCTAGACAGCTTTGAAGCAGAAATTGACTTTCTATGCATATATGCGGAAGAACATACAAACATTCACACATCGTTTGTGGACCAAAAACATGAATTATTCAGTAAGCATACCAACATTATAAAGGTACTGCACTGATACGTACTAGAATACAGGTACAGTGGGTGGAATTTTACGGCCCAGTCGCAGCAGGGGCAGGACCATAAAATGCGGCGAGGCATTCAAAACCCCATTGGGGAGAATTTTCCCCTGTCGGGCGAGCCAAGCGGGAGTGGGCGCGGGTGGGCACGGACCCGAATGCCGCCCGCAATCGGGTCCGCGCTGCTATTTTATGCGGGCAGGCTAATTTAGACTCGCCCAACATAGTTCACGATTCCCATGGATAGCGGGAGTGGGCGGGCATACACAGACTGCCGGGTCCAATGGCGACCCGGCGGCCTATTTAAATGAAGGCCTGGCAGCTTTTGCAAGGCTGCTCACAATGGCCAGGAGAAGAGCACATCGGAGGCGCAATGTGCCTGACGCAAGTCCGGAGGGTAGGCCATCAGGGCAGGCCAGGCTGGCGGGTAGGCCACCGGGGCAGTGTGCCCCTCGTTTTTCCAACGGGTGCCTAGCTGCCTTCCTGGAGGAGGTGGCAGCGTGGCAGGCGGTCCTTCTTCCAAGGGACGGGAGGCAGAGGCCTCACCACCTGACCAAATGTGAGTGGGAGGAGGAGGCCAAGAGTGTTAGCTCTCATGATGCGATACGGTGCACATGGGTCCAGTGCCGTAAAAGATTCAATGATCTCCTGCGGTCGGGAAGGGTGAGTACCATGTTGCCTCAAGTCACTTAATGCAACCATCACCCTTTCCCCCCAACTCTCCCCCCCCACCCCCCCCCCCCCACCCCCACCCCCCCCTTCCCCTGTCGTAACTCTGAGCACAGCTACGGCATTGAATCCTTCATGGCATGTATCCCTCGCTGGGTGCTAACATGCTGGGAGGGGAGCTTCCGGTTGGCGGGGCACCAATCCACCTGCTGGTCTTTGCGCTCCACATGCTTGTGCTTCCTTGCTTAGCAAAGTGACACCTCATGGCTCCACATGTGAAGGAGGCAGCATTTGGGCGATGGGCGGGTGGGTGGCCAGCCCTGGTTTGTTTGGGTGAGTGTGTGGCAGCTGCGGGGTAACAAAGAACTGGAGCCCTGCAATGTCCCACTCTGGCTGGGTTGGCAGGGATGTGATGGGAATCCAGGTACAGGCTGGACCAATCAATGCCCTTCTCTCCTTTTCAGGAAAAGGCTGCGCACAATGCCGCTGAATGAATGCAGACTGGCGGAGGGTCCAGTTGGCCATCCTATCAGCTTACGAGCAGCAGGCCATGGATCTGGAGAGGCACCAAGCCCCCCAGGTCCACCGGAGGCAGTGAGGCTAGGGTGCCATGGGGAGGTATGTTTGGCGAGCACTCAGGTCACCATGTGTGTCCCAGAAGCTATGGCACTACTGAATGCTCAGCGATTGAAGTTAGCATCATGGGTTGACCATTGATTATGGAAGGATGAGCGCATAATGATCCAGGGGAGCAGCATGCAAGTTGACATTGTCTGCACTGTAACTAATCAAATGTCATTTTTCTTCCTTTCAGCATCACCCTGGCAGTGCCAGGAGGAGGAGGCAGAGGGCCCACCTCTCACCCCTGAAGCCCCAGAGCAAATCCACTCACCAGCGTCACACCATCTCAGCCAGGCAGGCACTAACGCAGATACTCGCACCTCGGTGGAAATTAGATATTCGGCTATCTAGGAAATTAGATATCCGGGACATGGCAGTGATGGCACTTCACACTCACTTGAGATACGGGCAGAGACAGAGAGTGCCCAGGGTGCCACCAGTCATAAGACTGCTGGGGGCCAAGTACATACTCGGTCGGTGGCTGATGATGTGCCTCTGGAGTCGTCCGTGAGGCAGCAAATACTGGAAGTGCAGCAGGGTATGCGGGATGATCTGGCAGAGATACATAAGGCTATGCGTGGCATGGTGCCCGTGCTTGAGGAGTCCACATGGAGCATCTCCAATGCAATGAGCCTCATGGCTTCCTCCGTGGAGAGAGTGGCGACTCTCATGGAAAGGCTCCTCCAGGAGACCAATCAGGGCCTCCTGGGGGTGCGCTCGGACCTGCAAGCTCTCACAGCGGCATTGACCTCAGCTGGTCAGTGCCAGTGTGGGAGATGTTTTGGGCACCAAGTATCCCAGCTTGGTGCCCATCCATCTACGGTGAGCAGGGAGGTCCGAAGTGACCTCACGTTGGCGCAGCAGCTACCTGTCGTCTCTGTGGGTTCCTCTCAGGGTGCTCCTGATGAGGGCAGCAGCTCCCCCGCCTCTCTGCTCCTCTGCCAGTGACCGTGGCATCCGACGAGGCTGCGGCGACTGGGGAGAAGCCAGCTGTGGAACTGGCTACTCCTTCCCAGGCGGGGCCATCAAATGCTCCACAGGCCAGAAGACGTCCACCAAGGTCATCGAGGCCAACAGGACAGCACAATGAGCAAGCTGTCTCAGATGCCAGTGCCAGCGAGGGGATAGCACCTAGATGTAGCACCCGTAAGCATAAATTTAAGGCACCTTAGGCACACACTCACTGGTGCTTTTGTCTTGGCCGATAGTATTTTCTGGAAGACTTGATGTGATGTCCAACGCCTTTTTTTTGGCTTTATGAAGTTACATTTGTTCACTCAATAAATTTTGACATGTTGCCATGCCTCAGGGTGATTCGTCACTTCTGCAAGTGGATGGGAACCCATGATGTTATGAGTGAGTTGTTTGACATTGAGCTTTATTGACAAGAGCCTTAGTTCATGTTAGTATCCAGGCTGATTTACACTCAGTTATCAAGTGTGGAGCCTGCAGCCCTAGCGAGTGTTGAAGGTCCTGTTGTGGTGGGCTAGCTGAAGGTTCTTTGGATTAAAGTGTCCCGAGCGTCCCTGCCTCCCTGGAGTATGCCTGGGTCAGCGTCTACCCCCTCAGCGTTCTCCTGTACATGCTCATCCTCGGATTCACTGCTGGACTCATCGTGTGCATCAGGAGCAACTGTGTCTATGTCTTCCTCGTCCACAGCGTTCCCCCTTTCCAGCACCAGATTGTGGAGAGCGTAGCATGCAACCACTATCAGCGACACACGATCTGGGGGGTATTGGAGTGCGCCCCCTGAGCGGTCCAGGCATCAGAAGCACATCTTGAGAAGACCAATGGTTCTCTCCACCACAACCCTTGTGGAGGCATGGATCCTATTGTATCGCTGCTCAGCCTCTGTTCTTGGATGGAAGAGAGGTGTCATGAGCCACCTTTTGAGGGGATAGCCCTTGTCACCCAGCAGCCGTCCATCAAGTCGGGCTGGAGCACTGAAGAGCGCAGGCACCTGGGAGTGTCTGAGGATGTAGGTTGTGGGAGCTGCCTGGGTACCTTGCACAGACTTGTAAGATCAGCATCCTGTGATCACTCACTATCTGCATATTCATGGAGTGAAAGCCCTTCCTGTTGACAAAGGCTCACCTGCTGGCGCCTTGATGGCCACATGTGTACAGACTATTACACCCTGGACGCGGGGGAATCCAGCGATGGCCACGAAGCCTCTGGCTCGCCATGTCTGGCTTGCCTGGTTCCAATGATAGTGGATGAAGGTCAATGCACACCTGAACAGAGTGTCTGTCACCTGATTGACACAAGTGTGGACAGTTGATTGGGAGACACTGCAAAGATCACCCACTGACCCTTGGAAAGAGCCGGAGGCATAGAGTTGAGGGCAGCTGTGACCTTTAGAGCCACTGGCATGGGGTGGCCACCCACACAGTTTGCGGAGATCTCAGGCCCAATCATCTGACAGATGGAAGTGACTGTCTCCCTAGAGAGATGGAGCCTCCTTCGGTTCTGGACCTCAAACATATTGAGGTAGCTGCTTCATCACCTGTAAACCCTGACAGCAAGATATTGATGTCTTCTGTGGCCCCTTCCGCCTTTCACTTCCTAATGGCCCTGCGCCCCTTGTGCCTGTGCCTCTCCTCCCAAAGGTGGCTCCACTGGAGGCTGAGTGGACTCCTGGCCTCCTCAATCTTCTGGCCCTCCCTTCCTCCACAGAGGAGGTGCCTCCAGTGGAGAGCACAACTCCCAGGGGGCTAGGGGAAGGCGTCCTGAAAGCTGCAGGCCCAAAGAATGATCTTTATTGTGGAGTCCTGACCAAAGCTTTTACTCCTGTCCAAGCAGCTGGTATGAGTTTTGAAGTATTCCTGCTCACACAGGCACGTATAAGGAACTTTCACACTTAAATACCTAAAAGAACACATTCGCAACCCCATTCATCCCTATTATCCTGCCCGTGGATGAGGTTTATATAAATGTCTCCTACCCGCCTGCTCGTGGTGCCTGAGTGATGTCCTGAATATTGCATGGGCTGCAAAAAATCGAATTCAATTGCTACCTCAAGGGCCTTAGCTGGCTCGTTAATTGATGGCGGGCGCACATCCGAACTTATAGCGTGCCCGCCTTTCCAAATATTGCGATGGCGCGCGGTGATGTCAGGACGTACGCCCGACGTCACCACACATCATTTTACGTGTTGGCGTGCGGGGCTTGCCCCCACACGCCAACGGGAAAATTCTGCCCACTGACTTTGGCAGGAACGGAAAATCCCACAAGTGGGAGGGGTCGTAAAATTCTGCCCAGTGTCACAAAACCAGTAATCTCAGGATGGAGCCATATTTTAGACCTTGCCAGATGTCGGGTCGGGTAGTTCAGGACAGGTTGGGTTGGCTGGGATCAAGGATCACTCAGTGTGCAGGAATAGACCAGTGTACAAGTGGTTAAGAATGTAACTAGGCAGGTGCCACAGTGCACCAATGCAGCCCCTTGCCGAATTGTCCAGGTAAGTTATTTATTTTTTATTTTACTCACTTTAAAATTGATGCAAGGCACATTCTAAAAACATTTATCTTTCAGACAACTTCAGTTTTTGGACAGTCAGATTTGAAACACTAGTACTGTAGTAAAATGTCACAAATGACAGTAATGCAATTAACATTTCAAATTAGTTTATTTTTCACTAGATCGAAGGAAATGTGTTTTTTTAAATAAATTTCCATTTATACAGTTGGCCAAATATATATTAGTGCTACCATTCCCAGATGTAAAAGTACAACACAATTAAAAACAGGAGGTAAGTAAGACACACAGAATGGTCTTGGCTGTCACTGTTAGATTTAGAACTGTTATTATGTAAGGTATGATGGGATGTTTAACATATATTTTGAGAGAAAGCCAAGACAGCCCTAAGCCAGATTCACAAATTAAGACCATATGGGGGCACACATTAGGTTTCAGAAGGATGGAGATCACTGACTGGAAACAGCGACTAGGTTAATTATGTGTGCTGTAGTTTAGACATTAAGAAATACATTTCTCAAAGTTATTCATACTCCCAGTTCTGCCACAAACAGGCATCTGCAGCATTTTCACAACCTCCATTACAAGCAGTCAGTGAAATCAAATTGCTGAAGCCATATATTAAAACAATGGAAAATAGTATTCTTCTCACCCTATGTTTAGGATTCACAGAAAATATCCCCTCCTTATATTAGTATCTTCATCCTCTAGAACTTCTGCAATATGAAGATGAAAAAATGCATCTCACAAAATATCGGCATAAAGTATTGATGTTGATTTTGAGTGTTCTTGCCTGACATTATTAGAACTGTAAGACTACCAGCTCCACTTTCTGGCCTTTGTCACTCTTTTAGCACTGGCAAAGTGGCAGGCTCCATTTTAAGAGGGTCATATCGCCAGGAGTCCAAAGTTCCTCCATTTGAGCATGTGACAATAAAACCTTTTTAATATAGAAATCAGGGTCATTTGCTTCAGTTGCCATTTTGAGCAGAAACTAGTTGCAGCCTGTGTGGTGTAGGCTCTAATCGGTTCCATGTGGGTTTGCAAGTGTTGATAACAGCATGTAAAGAAAGGATTTGCATGTATATAGTGCCTTTCACAACTGCAATATACCCCAAAACGATTCATAGTCAGAAAGTTGTGAGGAGGATATAAAGAATCTGCAAAGGGATATAGATAGGTTAAGTGAGTGGGAAAACAATTGGCAGATAGAGTATAATGTGGGAAAATGTGAGATTGTCCACTTTGGCAGGAAAATTAGAAAAGCAGGATATTATTTAAATATGGAGAGACTGCAGAATGCTGTGATACAGAAGGACCTGGGTGCCCTTGTATATGAATCACAAAAAATCTGCATGTAGATACAGCAAGTAATTAGAAAGGCAAATGAAATGTTGACCTTTATTGTAAGGGGAATGGACTATAAAAGTAGGAAAGTCTTGCAACACCTATACAGGGCATTGGTGAGACCACACTGTTACGATCTCAGTAGAGACCAGTATTTTTTTTAAAGAAGAAACCTGAGATCCCAATTATGTACTAAAAGAATGAAGCTACAAGATTCCACAGTTTAAAAACAGAAGAATTTTTACTCCCAAAAATCAAACAAAGCAGACACTAAATACTATCTTAGGTAACCATCGATACCCTACAACCCAGAATCACCATAAATTAAACATGAATTAACAGACAAATTATGGTTAATTAATATGTATAAATTACACATTCAATGGCAGATACAACTAAGACAGATCTTATGAATTGGCTCAGCTGCCCACACAGTAAATAGGTCATCGAACTCCATCGCTAAGTCCCTCAAAACTATATCTTCCTGGAGAAGAATTTGAGCTCCTCTCCTTCTGGTTCCCAGCTGACAGCAGCGCACAACCAACCCACGGGCACGGTCTTCGCCAAAACTGGTACATGTCTGCAGAACTTCTCTAACTCTGCTTATGCTGGTCTGGTTGGCTTAGATCCACCACTTATTTTCAAGCAACAGAAACAGTTGCAACAACTATCTCTTTGTTATTCTCAGCTTCTGGGTCTGGCTTCTGTCTTCTTTAGCCTGCCTGTACTGCACCACTGGACTCATCAACTGTTACTACTGAGCTTGGATGGCTCTCACCCCTTTGTATTATCTCAACCACTTTCAGCTTACCCAGTAGTTTTGCTTTCCAATCTCAGTTTCAGTTTCTGTTTCCCCAGAAACTGGGGGAGTCGGTTTCCTTTCTCTGTTTCCTTTTTCAGTTTCCTTTTTTAGTTTCCCTTTTCACCTGAGCTGAATTTTACTTTCGTAGGACGGGCACGCGCCCGACCCAATCAGGCGTAAAATCATGCGTGCTGACGTTGGGCAAGCATCCCGACGTCATCGTGCACTCTCGTGATCTTTCGGTCAGCAGGCCTGCGCGAGAGTCGGAAGTGCGCCCGCCAAAAATTAAGAGGCCTATTAAGGCCCTTAAGCAATTAATTAACTTGTACTTTTCGCTGCCCATTCAACTGTTCGGTTGGCGGGCAGGTGAATAGGCCAAGCAACCTTTGCATTTTTAACGAAGCTTCATCCACGGATGGGATGAGCTTGTCCATTTCCACTTCAAAAATGCTTGCTTTACCCTTAATCCTTTGATGATTTAAACCTTGCAGCCTTCAGTTTAATTAAATCAGTCACACACACAAACATACACTCAGCCCCCAAAAGCCTGCTTCACAGTATCCCCCAGTAATATTAGAAAAAATGATATTTTCTTTACAATACCTTTGATCAGAAACTTAACTAGATTCTCCCTATAAATACTATAGTTACAAGAGACTGGCAGAGATGGGGAATTCAGCGGCAAGTAACTCAACTCCTGACTCCCTAAAGCCTGTCCACCATCTACAAAATCCAAGTCAAAAGTGTGAATACTCTCCACTTGCGTGGATGAGTATGGCTCCCACCATCCAGGACAAAGCAGCCTGTTTTACCAGCACGCCATTCATTCAACATTCACTCCTACCACCACTGACGCATTGTGGCAGCATTGTGTACTATCTGCAAGATGCACTTCAGCAACTCACTAAGTGTCCTTTGACAGAGTTTTTCAAACCCATAACCTCTACCATCTAGAAGGACAAGGACAGCAGATGCAAGGGAACACCACTGACTGCAAGTTCCCCTCCAAGCTACACACCATCCTGATTTAGAAATATCGTACTGTTCTTTTACTGTTGCTGGGTCAAAAACCTGGAACTCCTTTCCTAACAGCACTGTGGGTGTACATAGACCACGTGGACTGTAGTTGTTCAAGAAGATGGTTCACCACCACCTTCAAAAGGGAACTTGGGGATGGGAAACAAATGCTGGCCTTTCCTGTACTCACGTCCCTTGAAAGAATAAGAAATATTGGGCCTGATCTCCCAAACACCAAGGTGAATGGCATTTAGTTTTTCCACTTTACCAGAGATAGATACAATATCACCTATTGTATAGGTGAAGATAGAAGTCTGAGACTTAGGAAGACAGCTATGGAATGCATTGCTTTGAAGCTGTGTAAAAGATTACACGTTTATGCACCTATAGACTGGAGAAGCAAACAGGTTGTGCTGCTTTAATTGGTCATTGATATGTTATGGGGTATACCATGAATCCACATAATGATTAGATGGATTTTGGCAACATACTTGCACATTTTATTCTGTGTAGCACTGCTCTTCATACCACTTGTGAAGAACTCCTGATGACTGTGCCCACTTGGTGAAGGTTCAATTCCACCTTGTCAGTTGTTTAATGATTAACTCCTCAAGGGCAGGGGGATGGGGAGTCAGTATTGAAGGTAAGTAGGATCCTTTAGGGATGTAGGTACCTCCAAGATAGCAAGGTAAAAATTTGATCAGTTAGTACCGCTGTGCAGACTTACTTGGATTCCCTGGAGGCAGACAGCACCATTGGCTGTTGCCTGGGTGGCCCACACTGTGTGCCTCATTGATATCATCAGTGTAGTTTGTGTAATGCCGCTTGAAATGTTGCTACATGATCAAATTTTGCCCGCAGCATGTCTAACAGTAAAAGTTCAGAATCAAATCACTCCTCTGTGGTTCATTCAGTAATCTGATACCTGAGCCAAGCAGGCTGCAATATTCCAAAGCACTGTTGATGATTGACCACAGAGCCTTGCTTATTAATGGAACCTAGAACAAAATAGAATTATAGAATGCTATGCACATGCCTGTACAGGCTCTGTAAAAGAACTGTCCATTTTGTCTCATTCCCTGCCTTTTCTACATACCTTTTAGAATTTTTCTTTTCAAAATTCATCCAGATATTCAGAAGAAATTGGTGGCTTTCTCTCGCTCTGCTTACTGGAACTAAGTTAACTCAGAGGATGCCCGAACAGTGCACCCATGGTATGTCAAATGCAGCAATGAACTGCTGACTGAAGAACATGACACCGAACGCAGTCTGGAAGCGTCTGAATGCATAAAAGTTAAACGCTGTTGTCATATAGGGTATTGTAGTGTAGTGTCATGCTACTGGACTTGTCATCCAGATATTTAGATTATAATATAAAGAGCACAGTTCATATTCAAGGTAGATCAATTAAAAAAAAAAATCAAAGATGAAAAGCTGGTGGTAAAATTCTAAATTTAGTCATCATGGCAGTGGTCCCGCTGACAAACCGCAAGAGCGGGGTTGACCTTGCTTCAGCAGTCTGTGGGGCCCAGGGCCACATCTTGCAGCAGCAACCAACTAATTAGCTCTTGCCGGGGCAACCATCCTTATTAAAGATGGCCGCCTGCCACAGGAGCTGCTGGGTAATTGGAGGGCAGAACCTGGTGAGGGGAGGGGGCTTAACGAGGGCAGGTAACACCGTTGCTACAGAAGCAGTCATTGCTGCTGGTGGGCTCCTCTGTGGGCCAAAGAGTGCCAGAATAGGAAAGTCCTCCCCCCAACCTAGCCGGGAGGCTGCCAGGGTTTGCCTGGCAGTTTCACGATGCAGCAAGGGTCTCTTGCTGCTGGCAAAATGCTAGCAGCAGTGGGAAGAGGCCTTTAATTGGCCGCTTAAGTGGCTCAGTTGGCCTCTAGGCAGTAGGACCTTCCCTGTCACTGGCAAGTTGGCATGGTGGCGGGATGAAGTTGAGCACACCACTCCTAGCCTTCCTTCATCATTTTACGGGTGCTCCTCACCAACCTCCACCCCGCCTCCCAGCCCATCCCCAGAGGGCTGGTAAAATCCAGCCCCATGAAGATATCGACTGTTGTAAAAACCCAACTATTTCACTAATGTCCCTTAGAGGAGAAAATATGTTGTCCTTATCAGTCTGCTTATATGTGACAGTAATTCCACACCCAAGGTGGTTTGGCCTTCTGAAGTGGCTTAGGAAGCCATTCAATTCTCAGGCCAAATAGGAAGCAATAAATGCTAGCCTCACCAATGGAGGGAGGTGATGGTGTAGTGGTATTGTCACTGGAATAGTAATCCAGAGACCCAGGTTAATGCTCTGGGGAGCTGGATTCAAATCCTGCCATGGCAGATGGTGGTGGAATTTGAATTCAATTTTTAAAAAAAACCTGGAATTAAAAGTCTAATGATGACCATGAAACCATTGTTGGTTATCATAAAAGCCCACCTGGTTCACTAATGCCATTTAAGGAAGGAAATCTGCTGTCCTTATCTGGCCTATATGTGACTCCAGACCCACAGCAAAGTGGTTGACTCTTAAATGCACTCTGAACAAGAGCAATTAGGGATGGACAATAAATGCTGGCCTAGCCAGCAATACCTACATCCCATGAATGGTTAATAAAAGACATCCTGAGGAATGAATGAATCCTTTACTAATGACATTAGGGAGAAGCTGTGAGCCAGATTCTAACAGCTGGCATACCTATGCCAGAAATTAACAGCGAGACAATATTAGGCTAAGTATTCTGGTAAGTATCACGCAACAGGCCCAAAACTCCAACTCGGAGATCTGTGTTGGAGACATTCTTGGAGGGGCCCGGGCAGCACAAATCCGCCCATCAGAAGGTTAAACTTTCTGGGGAATTACTACATTTGTTCCTGATGCGCAACAGCGGCAAATGTCTTAACATCCATTGCTGACGGCATCGGAAGATCCATCCCGTCAGGTACAAAAGTGTGGAAGTTATGTTGAACCTTTGTAAAATAATGGTTCAGCCTCAACTGGGCACTGCACTTTTGGAAGGATATGAAGGGTTTAGAGGAGGTACAGAAAAGATTTACAAGAGTGGTTTCAGGGATCAGGGACTTCAGTTACAGAGATTGACTGAAGAAGATAATGTTCTCCTTAGGGAAGAGAAGATTGAGAGGATATTACATAGAGATGTTCCAAATCATGAGGGGTTCAGATAGAGTAGTTAGAGAGAAATTGATCCCATTTGCAGAAGGACCAAGAACCACAGGACACAGATTTAAGGTGATTGGCTAAAGAAGCAAAGGTGTCATGAGGAAAAATTTGTTTATGCAGCGAGTGGTCATGATCTGGAATGCTTTGTCTAAGAGGGTGGTGGAGGTAGATTCAATCATGGCAATCAAAAGGGAATAGGTTAAGCACATGAAGAGAAAAAAACAGGGCTATAGGGAAAGGGTGTGGGAGTAGGACTAACTAAATTGCTGTTGCAGGGAACTAGCACAGACCCGACAAGCCAAATGGCCTTCTTCTTGTGATTCTGTGAATTCCAGAAATTCACAAACACCAGTGGTGAGTTGCTCCAGTACATCCTGTAGACAGTATACACTGCAGCCATGGTGTGCCGATAGTGGAGGAAGTGGATATTTGAGGTGGTGGATGGGGCGTCAATCAAGCAGGCTGTGTCAGCCTGGATGGTGTTGAGCTCTTGAATGCAGATTCTTCAGCTGCACCCATGCAAGCATGTGGAGATTATTCCATCACACTCCTGGCTTGTGTGTAGTAGATGGTGGAGAGGCTTTGGAGAGTCAGAGTGTGCACCACTCACTGCAGAATGCCTAACCTCTGATCTACTCTAATAGCCATGGCATTTATGTGGCTGGTCCAGTTGCAATTCAGCTGAATGGTAACCCTCAAAATGTTGGCACTTAGGAATTTCACGATAGTAATGACATTGAATGCCAAGGGAACATAGACTCTTTCGTTGGAGATGGTCACTTGTCACTTGTGTGGCTTGAATGCTACTTGTCACTTATCATCCTAAGTCTGTATGTTGTCCAGGCTCGTGTTGTAGTGTCAGCTGTGGCTCAGTCAGTATCACTTTCACCTCTGAGTCTCTGGGTTCAAGTCCCACTGCAAAGCTTGAGCACAAAAATCTATGCTGACACTCCAGTGCAGTACGGCGGGAGTATTACACTGTTGCACACGCTGTTAAACCAAAGCCCCATCTTCCTGTTCAGTTGGATATAAAATATTCCATGGCACCATTTTGATGAACAACAGGGGAGTTATCCTCAGCATACTTGCCAATATTTATCCTTCAACCAACATCACAAAAAATAGATTATCTAGTCATTATCACATTGCTGTTTGTGGGAGTTTGCTGTGCACAAATTGGCTGTCACATTTCCTACAACAGTGACTACACTTGACTACAAAGAACTTTGAGATGCCTGGTGATTGTGAAAAGCCCTATATAAATTAAAGTCTTTTCTTTTTCTTTGGGTCTTGCTGCATGAGGGCACAGATGGCTTTATTATAAATAGAATTATAAATAGAACTGAACACTGCAATTATCAGTGTACAGCCCCATTTCTGAACTTAATGTGGAAGAAAGGTCATTGATGAAGTGGCTGAAGGTAGTTGTGTTAAGGACACTGCCCTCAGGAACTTATACAGCGATGTCCATTGACTTCAATTGTACTAGGGGTCTTTTGTCCCACATTCGATTAAAAGCTGCCTTGATGTCACAGGTATTCACTCTGACCTTATCTCTGACATTGAGCTCTTCCATCCATATTTAGACGATGACTGTAATGAGTTCTGGAGTCAAGTGGTTCAGCATCAGCAAACAGGTTATTGATGAGTAAGGGCTGTTTGAAAATTCATTTAAATCATAATTGTTGTAGGGTGTTGGTTACAGTTCAGTAGATCTGAAGAAGCCTTCGTAGTCATACATAGGTTAACTGCGAGTCTTTATTGACTCTTAGAACTATTTACAAATACACAGTAAAGGGTACAAGCTAGAAGCTGTCTCCATGCTTGCTGGTATACACAGCTCAGTCCAACAATAGACTGATCCTGGATGTGGGTCATGTGCTCTCTTACATCACTGTGTGGGTGGTACTGTACTCAGTCCTGCATTGGCCCTATATGTGCCAGACCCTTACATTACACCTCTTCCCAAGTCTTTATTCAATATATTTTAAGTGATTATAGTTATGCCTTACATTGTTATTACTATCATACATTTACGCCGTCATTACTACATTATCACTACCCATCTCCCCCTCTTCATGCCCTTGAATACAAAGATTCAGGTGGTCTGGAGGCCTTATAATTCTTCCATATCTCATTCGCACTATCCTCGGAAGAGTGGTAGGCTCTGTCTCTGCTGGTTCTTCCTGTAGGTTTGAAAGTTGTTCTGGCATCTGAGTGTGTTCTCATCCTTTTCTTCCATTTTTTCATGTTGAACCACTCTTGGTTGGTTCAGCTGTTGCACTAGTTGCTGCCTTAACTTGTTTTTTTGAGGGGTGGACAAACATTGTATTGTCTCCTTGTCACTTTTGTCATTTCTTCATCGTGTCATGGAGCTATTAATATATATAATAATTTGGAAAACATTTTTCTTTTAAAATAGAAGTTTAGTCTGCGGGTGTATCCTAATTGGATTAAATTCAGCTAGTCTGGGCGCTTTGATGGGTACTTGTTTTGATATGTAAGAGAGATTGCATGCATTTGCATTTTTTGAATAGAGCATTCAAGAAGTGAGGTGAAAACTTGATGCCTATCAAGCAGATACCAAGCCATATGTTTATATTACTAATAAAATTGGTGCTATGAAAGGGGTTTCATTGTTAAAAGGTGAAGTTCAAAGAGGTTGTTGATACAATGAGAGTTTAAATTCAATCAGTGGTGGTAGGTATAACTTCAGTAGTTTTCAGGTGCATAGAGCAGAGGCAATGTGAGATCAAAAGACAGCTGCCAGCCTCCAATTGACACCACAGGAACCAAAGGGAAAGAACCTCATTTTGAATTCGTAAGGTGAAAACGTTTTGCCTGGTGTTTGCTTAAGTCTATGGGTTGCTGTTGCCTTTATGGAGATTAGTTTGGGAATTTGTTAAAAGTTATGATAGTAGTATTTTGTAGCCATGTATATATATTTTAACCTGTGTAAATTAATAAAATGTTTCAATTAGTTTAATGTAAAACCTCAAGAACTGATGTCTGATTCCTGGATTTAGAGTTGCATCTCAAACATAACACCTAAAATTATAAGTTATGACAGTTGTTTAATGTTTCCCTCTGGGGTTTTTAAATAACTGCTTTACCAACTGCATCGGTCATAATAATTGTCATGTGGGTCACCGCAGCATATGTGGAAGTTTAAGTTTCAAAATAGAACACTCGTTCCCACCTGTTGCACAATTTTACCCAAATCTTTGAGTACTTTCTCCTTTTCCAGTTATTTTTTGAGCTTATGAATCTTTTCATTCAGCTCAGCAATTAATCTGGTAAGTTGAGTTATCTTAGTTTCGGGGTTATCTTATATAGGTTTGGCAACTTCACCTGGGCATTCAGTTCTGTTCGGAATCTTTCTTCCATGGTCACTGACTGCCCCTTGGGCTCTTTCAATTCACTCATTAGATCGTCAATCTGTTTTGCAAAATTTCCCTTATCTGCATTCAGAGTCTGTATTGGCACATCCATATTGTATAGCTCAACCTTCATGCAGTTCAGATTGGACCAAAGTTCAAGAAGTTCATCAGTTTTGGTTGTCAATTCTGCTTTCAAGCAACTGTTCTGATGCATCAGCAATTCTTTCTCCTGTTCCAGGCATTTTGCATGATGTTTACTACAGGTTTTTGATGCTTGAAGTTCATCAAGTTTTAATTGAAGATCTATCTTTGTTGAACGTGTTTCTTCAAGCTCGGCATTTAAGCATTTCAAGTCCTCTTTCAAGAGTTCTACTTCCTGTGAGCAACATTCCAGTGTTCTCATCAGTTCTCATTTTTCTTTTACAAACTTATCATTTGTATGTGAAAGTTGATTCTCTACAGTGATCAGTTTTCCTTTAGCAGAGCACAATTCCTCTGCGCTATCCTTTAAGCTCACATTCTTTAATTGCACTTCTGCTAATTGTTTCTGAGACTCTTCACACTCTTTTGTGAGAAGTTCTACTTGCCCTTGCCATTCTAGGTTCTTAATTTTCATCTCTTCATATATATCTTTGAAAATGTAACATTTTCTCAAGTTTTCTTCCAAATGTCCAACCATTTTCTTCAGCTCTGTAGTCTCTTTCTTGTCCCTCTTGGCTTCCTCCTGAAGTAAAGAACATTCTTGAGCCTTTTCTGTCAATTGGTTCTTCAATTCTTTCAAGGCCATAACTTCTTTGTGTGTATTTCTGCCTGATGTTGTGCCTGGCTGTATTTCTGATTGTGTTTTCCCAACTCCTGCTTCGATTTGCCAACAGTGGAATTCAGAGTTGTTATTTCCTCCTGGTACCTTTGTGATGCTTCAGAAATTTGTTTGTTCAGATCTCGAACAGATTGATTCATTGAGGACTTTAACTTATTATGTGTTTTCAAAGGTATATATTCAGCTTGAACTTTGTGTTTCAAATCTTCCAATTCAGCTTTGATGCGAACATTTTCCAACCTTATTTCATTTTCCTGTTTAGGGGTTGCGTATTTTGGACTTCATCAGATAGCTTTCCTTCATTTACAGCCAGCTGCTCACTCTGGACTGCTGGCTGCTGGAGCAGTTTGGGTAATGTGTTGGGGCTTCCAAAAATATATATTTTTGGAACTTCTGGAAAGCTCTTTGTCTTTCTGGCATACTTGTGTGGTTTGCTCGGGTAATGTCCTTTTTGCTTTCATATCTTTACTGAGGGTTTTCAATCCCTCTTTTAAAGCACTGTGCACTCCACAACTTGAAGATTAAAATATTTGTCAAAGGCTTTTAATATTTCATCGAAGCTGGTTGAGGATTCATCAATGCCTTGCATTAGGATTACTTACTCTGCGAGTTCACCAAACCTGTATAAAAAGTATTAATCAGCATTTTTTTTGATTTT
Organism: Cetorhinus maximus; assembly: GCF_964194155.1. Lineage (NCBI taxonomy): Eukaryota > Metazoa > Chordata > Chondrichthyes > Lamniformes > Cetorhinidae > Cetorhinus > Cetorhinus maximus. The sequence goes on along the minus strand of NC_135885.1, from coordinate 66,552,548 downwards.
CTACTTAGACATGATGTAATCCAGTAGGTTAGAAATTCTCCTCTCAAGGACACCAAATTTTCCAATAGGTTTGGCCCTTGGATAAGTCCAAATTGTTCTGGATGAGTGGAATTCTGATCCATGGTTAAAAATTTAAAAGTGTAGGTTCTGCTTTAAGAGCTTTGTGAACTTCAAGATGGCATTGTCGTTCACTTGGAGACAAAAGAGTTTCCTGCACTTGGCAGTTTTGGCAGGCTCTGCTACAATGGCTATCACATTCAGCTTGAAAAAAAAGTTCAACAATGGTTGCCTGGATCGACTGCCTGCAAAGTTCTCTTGCTCAGCATTTTAAGTCACAAACTTGTCAAATCCTGGCTTTTGCTTTCTCTCAGCTGAGTTTAAAAGTTGCAATTTTCCTGGATTATTTAGTTAATTATTTTTTTCCATTTCCGAGCGAGCCCGGGGATTGGGTTTTAGTGACGCTTTTTTTCAAACTGCATTTCTGACTATGAATTATTTAAAGATTTATCAGGACTTGCTATAGCCTGGAGTTTTAAAAGATTTAGTTTGCCCCTGCTCGGGCGGCACAGTGGCTCAGTGGCCTCACAGTTCCAGGGACCTGGGTTCGATCCTGACCTCAGGTGTCTATCTGTGTGGAGTTTGCATGTTCTCCCTGTGTCTGCTTGGATTTCCGTCGGGTGCTCTGGTTTCCTCCCCCCATCCAAAGACATGCTGGTAAGATGGATTGGCTGTGGTAAATTGTCCCCCAGTGTGCGCATGTGAGTGTGTGCCCTTTGATGGACTGGCGTCCAGTCCTGGGTGTACCCTGCCTTGTGTCCATTGCCTGTTGGGATGGCTCTGACTTCCTGTAACCCTGAATTGGGTGAAGTGGTTCTGGAAAAGTGAGTGAGTACCCTGCTAGTTCTGCTGACTTTGCATTCTAGGATTAGAAGCTGGACTTCCAAAGGAGATTCAAGGGAGACGTCTGCTGCAGCAAAGAATTTTAAATTTCTGCCACCAGCTTCCAAGCCTTTCTTTGGAGCTCTTTTGTGGAAATTTTTCCTCTGTGCCACTGCTTCTGGAGCATCTTTTCAGGTCAGACTGCTTTACTGAATATTTTCTCAGTTTTCCAGCATTTTAGTTTTTCTCTGCATTTTCTGGGAGGTCTTGGGTTCTTCCACAAGCTGCCACCATGTTGTAGGGTGTTGGTTACAGTTTTGTAGATCTGAAGAAGTCTTTGTAGTCACATGTAGGTTAACTGTGAGTCTTTATTGACTCTTAGAACAATTTAAAAACATACAGTAAGGGTACAAGCTCAGAGCTGTCTCCATGCTTGCTCGTACACCCGGTTCTGTCCAACACTTGACAGACCCTGGGTGTGGGTCATGTGCTCGCTTTCATCACTGTGTGGGCTGCACTATACTCAGTCCCACATTAACCCTATATGTGCCAGACCCTTATACTACATAACCACAGCTGTTATATCAAAAAGACATAAAAAGAAATCAAAACTGTGTGTAATAAAACTTTATTCTTATTTGCTATTTTAAAATGGACTTCTGTTGAACTACAAGGTGGCTGCTACAGGCCACATGACTCACAAGATTGGTCATCTGTTCTGGAAGCTTCCAACTAAGATTACAAGAACCAAAGATTTCCATTCTCATTCTTGTGGAAACTCACTCCCCATTGTAAGGCCACAGTATAATCACAAAACTAGATGACTAATGGATGAACTGATTCCCCCACAGCTGGGATGAGAACAAAGGCAGTCACATCTGGTTGGATTTTCCAGCACCGACACTGGTGGGCATCGTCACGGGTGAGACAGGAAAATTTGAAGAGCCATTAAAAGTCAACGGCTCTCCAAATTTTCCAACCCGCCTGCGGCAATGCCCACCCATGTCGGACCAGAAAATCTCACCTATCAAAACTTGTCCCTCCTGAAAAAGTGTTAACAGATATCATTTCGCTCCCAAGGGAATCAATGGATTTTGGCCAGAAGCATAGAAAATACTTGTGAGGCTGCAATTAACTCATTAATGGGCCATTAATGACCCCATGCTTATAGCTGTTTGGGTAATTTTAATGTGACATTTCTAGCCTCACAGCTCAGTTGGTTGATTTAATATCAACCAGAAAGAGCTCCAGCAGATTTCCCGGCAGACCAAGCAGCCGGCCACCATCTCTTAACTCCTCAAAGCCTGTGTGATTTTAAAAGTCTCTGATCACCGCCTACTAAGCGGGCTGAGCACAGGAATCCCTATCATGCTGCATCATCATTCATTTCAAGGATTTTCATGTTGCTGTCTCCAACTAGAAACTCATCAGGACTGAACTCCGCCATGAAGGAAACACCCTCTGGACTTTGACTTCTTAGACTCTGGAAATCAGGTGAAATAATATTCATTTCTGTGGTTCTTTTATTGTTGTTATCCATAGCTGTAAATCTTCTTTTCTATCACCCTTACTATATATGTGTGTGTGTGTGTGTGTGTGTGTGTGTGGTTGAAAATGCTTCCCACCCCTGAGTAACTAACCTGCTGAGTTAATCATAGCGTGAGTTTGCTGTGAGTTATTTTTAAATTGGATCACACAAACCAAGGGTTTGGGGAAACATGACACGGCTACTTTAAAAATAATTCAAAAATACCTCTGCTTACGGACAGAGGGGTAGAGGATAAAGAAATTTAGTTTTCCCTTCTCCTGTCTGTAACATTCCCATTATTCTTTGAAATAATTTTGAGATTTTGGCAAGCACCATCTGCCTTTTAGAAATCCATGCTGACTGGTCCTGATCAATTCATACTTCATGAAATGTTAAGTGCGTAATCATTTCATTTCATTATAGACTCAAGTTTACCAACAAATGTTGTAAGACTGACTGAACTATAATTTCCTGACCTGCTTTATTTATTTAAAGCAGAGAGTTACTTATCTTGCCCTTTGATTCTCTAGCACTACTTTTCTTTCCACAGAATTGGAAAAATGAAGACTCAGCCTTCACTATTTCTGTCCTAACTTCCCTCAGACTCCTTGCATATAAATCAACAGGTCTCACTGAAGGTCCACACTTCCCATGCCTTCTGTCCTTTAAGGTAACCAATCTCTTTGAGCTCCGTTATGTACTTACTGTTGTACCCATGCTTTGAGAATAAAAGTGATACTACATTATTCACCTCTGCCAATGTTGTGATGAGACTCAGAAGTCTTGAGCTATCTTGGCACAACATACACACGGCAGAGTGAGCAGTCACTTGCTTCTTGCTTTAATCCTCCTACACCTTTACTTTGTACTACACCTCTACACCTTTACCTTACCTTTAATCCTCTTTCTGCCTGAGATTTTTGGCTTTAAAAATACCCTAAAAGAGTTAAACACTTTAGGGTTCCTTTTCATAAGTGTAATTTAGCATTGGAGCAAAATCCAAACTGATGGTACCCATCTCAGCATAAGATACTGGTAACTGTGGCTGACTTCCTGGGGCCAGGATGAGGTTTCCTAAATTGTCTTCCAATAGTGGGTATCTGTGTCATTTGTATCATACCTAAAAACGTGCTGAAAATTTTAGCGGAAGCCGCTAGATCAGGGTTGGATGTCAGAACCCCTCCACTTCAAAACAAACGGCGGCTTTTGAGAAAATATATTTTTCAAATCTTGTTTTTTCTTTTGGGTTGCAGGCTATTGTCTCAGCCTGGATTTTCAGTTGGACCCTCTCCCACACCTCAGCAGATAGTTCCATCAGGTCTGACCATTCATGTCTCCATTGTGGGATCCACTGAGACATAGGGCTGAATAATATATTGGGGTGCAAACGGCGGGTTCCGCACCCAGAAGTCAACAGTCTTTCGACTTCTGGGCCTACCTTTGGAACGCACCCAATAAAATGCCAATTGGGGCTTGTTAATTTCAAAGGAGGGTTTGAGGCCGTCATCCTGCTCAATCAGTGTTGGAGGGCGGGATGTCCAGCCTGCAGGGTTGTTGGGCATGCCCTGTAATGAGGTCATGGCCAGTAGTTTAAAGGGCTCCCCGGCATGGGATAGAGTCGGGGGGCCCAGAAAATGGAGCTACAAACTCTGCAGGATTATTTGTCATCGAGCAGTTTTCAAGCTTCTAAGGTCAGTGCATTTTATTTTGAGTTCTGCTATCTCCAAACCTTGGCACTGATCAGAGGTGACATTCTTTTTTAACCTGAACAAATTAACCACTTATTTGCATAGAGGAGTCATCCAATTGTTGCATCTTTCCCTCCAGAGATGTTTGCGCCATTGGAGCGAGGGGAGAGGCAGGGGAGAAGGGCCAAACCAGCCCCTAAATTCAACATGAATTCCCTCAGAGGCCTCCTACGCGTGGATTCCGACTGACTTGAGCAGCTGAAGCCTGACCCTGGTAAGAGGAGGAACCAGAGCCAGACATGTGCAGCCTGTGAGGAGGAGGCCGAGGAGGTCAGTAGGTTTGGGCTGGTCATAAGGAAATAGTTCCAGTGTCAGAAAAGGCTCAATGACCTAATGAGGGTGGCCAGGGTGAGTAAGCCCTCAGTATGTGCAACCTTGTGCCAGTGTGCTACAGGGTGCGCTCGCAAATGCAGAAAGAAAGTCAGTTTGGCTGGAGCTCCAAGGCAGCATGATTCAATAAATACAGCTGTCTTTGATGATGTCATTGTGTATTTAAAACTTTGGTCCAGTCGTAGGGTGGGTGGTTGGAAGAATGAGCATATGACGGATGAGCACAGCATCTAGGCTGGCACGCACTTAGCTAATAATGGGTAGGCAACATGCTATAAATCATCTGAAACTGTTAATGAGTGCACTCTTTCACAGCTTTTCAGCAGAAGAGAAACAACAATGCCCATCTCTCTCAGATATTATATAGCTCTGGGAGATGGACAGGAACAAAATATAGCACTCAGCAGCCGAGAAAAGGCCTCTAACTAATATGATTTTAACATAGATAGTCTGCTCATTCAAATAAGCATTCCCAGCTATAACAGATTTACTAACTGCTAAGCTGAGACTCAGGGCTTAGCTGCCCCTTAAAAAAATGGGAACCTCACATGGCGTGAATTTGACTCTATAGGCGTATTATAGCATTCACACCCTACTGTGGCAGTCAATTGGGTCGTTAATGATCTGAAATACATTATTAATTGACATTTACATAACACGGGCAGGGATCCGACTTACAAGTCCACCCTCCTGCTGTATTATAGAAAACTGGCATGTTGACAACGGGAACGCCGCCTGACCTCATCACGCCGGGTAATACATCTCCAGATGCAAGGAAGACTCCCGATTAGGCAGCGTATTATTCTGCCCAGAGAGAATCCCCATCCTCATCAATGTTTACAATCCTGCAAGAGATGAGCAGACACTTTGGGTAGAATCTTAATTGCACTGACCCACACACAGCGGGGAGAGCAATAACAGGTTGGAAACCTGCAGTTATTGAAGTGCTCTTTTCCATGGCTGTGTCTCACCAAGGGAAATTAGAGAATATTGAGAGGTACTGCTCTGTAGTTTTAATGTGCAACAGAATTTTTTCACCTCCTGTTCTGTTCTTGAAGATAATTAGGCGATCTATCACTGAATAAATGGACCCAAGGCCTTTAGTGTTGAGTAAAAGCCCCTTCATGTTGGCACTGTTCAACATGACTATCTAACACAGTTTCTGCCCTCTTGCAAAATAATGGCTAGAAACTGCAGTCTGTTGCTGATGGTACTAATGCTACATTTGCAGCACATGGAAACACAATGGGCGGAATCATCCCAGATTTGCAGTAAGTGCGGTAGCGGGTGTGAAAAAAGTCATTTTACCCACTGGCCGCAATGGCAAGTTTTCACTTCGTATTGTCTCCTTACAGACGCATAAATTGTGCAGTCATGGGAAACACACTGGATCGCTGGAAGCAGACCTCTGATTGGTCTGCCACACTGTTACCGCTCCACTTCCTAATGCTGGGTGCCATATTTAAAGTGCAGCCACACGCATGCTCCTCAATGCTTGCAGCCCAGGACTGCTCTGCTGAAAACATGGCCGCAAAATTGAGGAAGATTGCAAACCCCTGATTTAGTGATGCATCCCTGGGACACCTTCTGGATGCCGTGGAGGCACACAGCGAAGTCTTCTACCCCCTGCTCTGGCCTATTAGTCTCACCACCCCGGCTTTTGGGGCGGTGGCAGATGTCAGTGCCAACACTGCACACAAGAGAACGGCCACCCAATGCAGAAAATGGATGAATAATTTCAGCCGTGCCACCCGGGTAAGTGAACCATCTCATCAATCTCAACTCACCCACTCACAAGCTCATCACATTCACTGGCATCTCACGCACTGCCAGCTCAAGGGGCATCACCACTCACCCTCTCACATGCACCCTCACATCTCCATCTGGCCTCATCTTCTCTGGAGACTGCCTCCTCATCCCATCCATGGCTCTACACAGCACATGCATGCCACCCTTCCCATTTGGCCTGGCATGCGTCTTGCTTACACTCTCTCTATCTGTCTTTATGCAGGACAAGATCGCACACAATCGCTGGGAGAGGTCCCAGACCAGAAGTGAAGTGCCGGACATCAGGTCCTCACTCCGTCCGAGAGTCAAGCTAGCCGGAGATGATGCTGACCATTCCTGTAGTGATGGTGAGGTTGGCGGCGAACACCCATGTGAGGAGCCTGCACCACATCATCTCTCTCTCTCAATGCTACTGTGAGTCCACTGTTTTGTGTTCATTGCGGCTGCCAAGCAGTAATATTCTCCACTTTCTGTCCTAGGCGCATCTGACACGTCACCCTCAGGCAGCCTTGACCCCAACCACCCCAGCACCGAGACCACCTTGGATGAGGACCCTGAGGGCAGTATCATTGAAGACCCGTCGCGGTGCTCACCCACACCCACCACCAGCTCAGCAACCCACGCCTCGGTGGGACATAGATGTAATGCAGCCTCAGGATCACAAACTGGTGAGCACACCACACAATCTGTTCCACAGCACGCGGAGGCAGGGACATCCTTTGTCGCAGGCACTCAGAGGACTGCTGGAGGCAAGGAATTTGCCAAGTCCAAGTCAGATGATGAGCCTCTGGACTTGGTCCTCAGGCAGCTGGTGGAGCTGCAAAGACAATCATCGGGACATCAGGAAGGGATATTTGGTGCTCTCCTCAGATTGCCAGGGATGATGGAGGAGTCCATCTGCCTTCAGGCTGAAGTGATAGCACTGGCGTGCCAATGCATCGAGGTCAACACTGGCAGGATGGCGGCTGCCATGGAGACATTGGTACAGGATATTGGTCCTTCACTGTCACGTGGGCTGAACTCCATAGTTGGCCTCCAAAAGTGTCAATGCAAGGGGGTGTGGGGAAGTTCAATCTCACTCCAGCTTCTCCTCCTCCTCAAGGAATCAGCCAGGGGCTGTCAGGCAGCATATGGAGGAGGACCAGCATTTCACCACCCCACGGCCATCCACCCAGGAGACTTTGGGAATGTCGGCCGATTTCAATCCCCTCTTTCTGTGACCCCAGCAGCCCCACATCAACAGGCCGAGGAGGGTGCCACTGCCATACAACAGGATACCCAAAGCAGGCTAGGGCCCTCCAGGTCTTGGCCCTCCAGAGGACTCCCGTCAAGGTAATCACAAACAGGGTGTAGCAGTCAGCAGGCCGACTCCACCTCCGCTGTGGATGTCAGCGGAGTACCAAGATGTAGCGGCAAGGTTAGGAAAGTTAAGAAGATGTAACTCTTGTAGAGTTAAAACAATTAACTAAATTAACAATAACAAGGGAGAAATCAAGCACAGCCCCTAAATCAGGTCAGCTGTAAAATCAAGGAAAAACGTTAAAGGAAACTTACAACCGTTAAGAAGATGTAATGTTTTTGTTAAGTTCTCAACCACCGAACTCATAGAGATTAAGAAGATGTAGTTGCACAGCCTGGGCACGGGTGCTAATGACTTGTACATAATGTTTACTATTGTAAATAAATTCCCAAGAATGTCGCCTTGCGTCTTTGTTCTGATAAGCAGTGGTCATGTCACTGAGATGTGAAACTTTGGTTCCTGCACAAGATAATGGCAGGTGTCCCAGTCCAACACCTCTTTCCTGTGCAGTGTGTGACCTTCAGACAAAAATGATGGTCTGGTTTCACACTCACTGGACACATTAATGATGCCTGCACCTCGATGGTACTTGTTATTGCTGCAAGGCATTACAGAGTTCTGTCATTCTACCCATGTGCTCTCAGCACCTGGTTCCCCCTTCTCTCCAGCATCTCTGCCTGGTGACACTGTGCTCCTGAAGGGGTCAGGTGCTGAATGCTGACAAAGAATCAGGTGCATTTAAAGTTTCATGGCTGTGTCTCTATGATATGACTCTGATCACAAAGCACAAGTGAGCTGCTCCCAGCCAGACAGGAGTCAGACATTCATAGAGGCTATGTGAAGATCTATGGAGTGTCCTTGATGTCCTTTGGGAGATGCTCGCGAACACTGCACAAGGTTGTGTGCACTGTTATGATGCCAGCTGAGATTACCCCTGGACAAGGGTGGAACCCGATCCCAGGGTGGAACCGAGCTTGATAGATCCTAACTTTTATTTGTTTGTTTAGATACATGGAGAGTAGTTACTGAACAGAGTCACAGGAGTCAGCTGATGAACTTTTAACAAAAGAATAAAACGTTTATTCAACAAGAAAACATTAATTATATTACAATACTCCTTCACCCACAACTATAACTTTACAGATATATACGGATTTGTAAGGATAACACAAACTAAAAAGCTATCTTATACACTAATGTCCACAGTAAGTACACAGTCCATGTACCGATTGGCGACCTGTGGTCAGACACATCACGCTTTGAAGCCACGTGACACCCTCAACCAGATGCTATGGATCTCTCATCAAATCCCCCCAGATGCTTGTCACACCATAAACCAACCAGTCTGACTGAACTCTGTCTTTCACATGAGGGTTTCCAATCTCCACTCTCAAAGAACTTGCTTTGGAATCTTCTCCCAAACTGACGCTTTCTCACAGGCACCTTCCGCAAGGGTTCACCTCCAGGGTTTCGAACTCTCCTTCCGATGTTCCTCTCCCCTGGGCCCCCACATGCATTCAAGCTGTCTTCCAAGCACCCTCTCTCACCGACTCAGCCGTCAACAGTACACCACTGCTTCACATGCCCATAGCAAAGAGTTACCGACCTTCCGTTGTCTCTTTGGACCTTCTTGCCTCTTGCAATCTGTTCTTGCTTTAAATCTGCTTTCTGCATCTTTTGTCTCTTTAAATCTGAAGCTTGGAGCCTTTCTCTCTGCCCCTTGCTCTTAACTTCATTAATAGGACCTTTTCCAGGTTCCTGTCCTTCCTTTGACTAAAAGGTCTGTTTGGGACTTTCTCTTGTTCCACTCCCCTGGATTCTGGAGTCTTTTCTTTAGCTTGGGACTGGCTATCTGTCCCCTTTGCTCCAGTCTCTCCTGGCAGCTACTTTCAAAGTCAGCTGAACTCCAACAGCTTCCAAAACAAACTGCTGTTTTTCATCTTCTGTGTGTCTGTGGGAGGGACCTGCCTCTTTGGGCCTCTGTTGCTAGGCAACAGCACTGTTTTTCTACTCTTGTGTTTGCTTAATTTCTTAAGTCGTAAACTCTCATTAGAAATGCAAGCACCTTTTTAAAGTGAAACTAAAACTCCATTTGACCTTTTTTAACACGCAGATACAGAAGTGCAAATCAAACTTAAACTTTAAAGCTAAACCTCACTCCTAACACCTAGAAATATCAATATAACTTACGTAAACTGTCTCTATTTCTTAACAGCACTCACCTCTGAGTTCCCCTCAAAGTTCAAGCCTCTAGGTGCACGCCTTTTAAAGGCAGTCATGAAGCATGCCGTTCTGAAATGACACTGATGTGGGCAGTAAATTTGACATGGGGAATGATTCCGGCGACCAGGGCTTACAATGAGATGCCAAAATATTGAAATTAGGTTGCCAAAGTCTGGCGGCAGGAAATGCGGACTGCCAATGATGGGTGGAGTGGATGACTGCAAATTGGTTTCATGACCAGGTGAAACCGGTTTTTGGTCTTTGTGCCACATTTTCCCCTACTGCCTGCCATGATGTCCACCACCAATGGGACTGGAAAATTCCACCCAAAGAGTAAGGCCAATTTGTCCACTGGCATGCTAGACTTGCAATTCAAATTTGACATTTCAGGTGACCTCTGGCTGAGTTTAAACATTACTGTTTCAGTAAGACTATACTTTCTTTCTTTTCTTTATGTTGAATGCTGTTACCATCAATGGAACCTAGCAAATGGTCAGCTAGGATGGACAAGGCATGGTGACCAATAATGGGCAGTAGAAGGGAATCTAAGAAGGGTTCAAGCCACAAATCATAAGTTTAAAGTGCTCTGTTGCTGCAAAGATGGCCATGGGGAAATCACTATTGATTGCACTTTGGTAGGTGGACGACCCAGATGTGCCCCAAGTGGTCTGGTCAGCGGCCATTAGCAGCCAAATTAGGAAATATCCTGACCCTTATTGTGAAAATATATTGTCCTGGTGGTGGTGTCTGGGATATTATCTGTAAGATATGATTCCGTATATATGCCTATGACATGCTGTCATAAGTCCTGAGGTGTGAGGGTGGAGGACTTTGCAGGATCAACAGCTGAGTTTTCCTGTGCCTAGGTCAATGCCAGGTGGTCCGTTCTAGTGGGTTGGTACAACTGAGTGGAATGGCTTGCTGGGCCATTTCAGAGTCAACTATACTGCTGTAGAGTTGGAGTCACATGTAGGCAGGTTTCCTTCTGGAAAGGACACTAGTGAACCAGATGGATTTTTAAATTTCAGATATTTATAGAATTCAATTCCACCATCTACCACAGTGGGATTTGAACCAGGGTCCCTGGAGCATTACCCTGGGTCCTACAGGACAGACCCAGCAGAGGTGGTGGCACAGTGGTATACAGTCAGGGGGGAGTTGTCCTGGGAGTCCTCAACATTAACTCCGGATCCCAATGCAAATATGGGCAAGGAAACCTCCTGCTGATTACTACGTTCTGTTCCCCCCACCACACCCGCCCCCATATCAGCTGATGAATCCATGTTGAACACTGCTTGGAGGAAGCACTGAATGTGGCAAGAGCGCAGAATGTGCTCTGGGTGGGGGACTTCCATGCGGCTCAGTAGCACCACTACACACCGAGCTGGCTGAGTCCTAAAGGACATAGCTCCTAGACTGGGTCTGTGGCAGGTGGTGAGAGAACCAACAAGGGGGAAAAATATACTTGTCCTCATCCTCACCAACCTGTCTGATGGAGATGCATCTGTCCATGACAGTATCGGCAGGATTGACCACTGCACAGTCCATGTGGAGATGAAGACCCATCTTCACATTGAGGATGCCCTCCATCGCGTTGTGTGGCACTACCACCGTGCTAAATGGGATAGATTTCGAACAGATCTAGCAACTCAAGACTGGGCATCCATAAGGTGCTGTGGGCAGCAGCAGAACTGTACTCAACCACAATCTGTAACCTCATGGCCTGGCATATCCCCACTTTACCATTACCACCAAGCCAGGGGATCAACCCTGGTTCAATGAAGAGTGCAGGAGGGAATGCCAGGAGCAGCACCAGGCATACCTAAAAATGAAGTGTCAACCTGGTAAATCGATAACACAGGACTACTTGCATGCCAAACAGCATAAGCAGCATGTGATAGACAGAGCTAAGTGATTACACAACCAACGGATCAGATCTAAGCTCTGCAGTCCTGCCACATCCAATCGTGAATGGTGGTGGACAATTAAACAACTCACTGGAGGAGGAGGATCCACAAATATCCCCATCCTCAATGATGGAGGAGCCCAGCACAGCAGTGCAAAAGATAAGGCTGAAACATTTGCTACAATCTTCAACCAGAAGTGCCTAGTGGATGATCCATCTCGGCCTCCTCCGGAGGTTCCCAGCATCACAGATGCCAGTCTTCAGCCAACTTGATTCACTTCACGTGATATCAAGAATGGTTGAAAGCACTGGATACCGCAAAGGCTATGGGCCCTGACAATATTCCGGCAATAGTACTTAAGACTTGTGCTCCAGAACTTGCCGCGTGCCTTAGCCAAGCTGTTCCAGTACAGCTACAACACTGGCACCTACCCGGCTATGTGGAAAATTGCCCAGGTATGTTTTGTACACAAAAAACAGGACGAACCCAACCCGGTCAATTACCACCCCATCAGTCTACTCTCGATCATCAGGAAAGTGATGGAACGGTCATCAACAGTGCTATCAAGTTGCACTTGCTGAGCAATAACCTGTTCATTGTTGCTCAGTTTGGGTTCCACCGGGGCCACTCAGCTCCTGACCTCATCACAGCCTTGGTTCAAACATGGACAAAACAGCTGAACTCCAGAGGTGATGTGAGAATGACTGCCCTTGACATCAAGCGTGGCATCAAGGAGCCCTAGTTAAAATGGAGTCAATGGGAATCAGGGGAAAATCTCTCTGCTGTTTGGAGTCATACCTAGCACAAAGGTAGATGGTTGTGGCTGTTGGAGGTCAGTCAACTCAGTTCCAGGACATCACTGCAGGAGTTCCTCAGGATAGTGTCCTCGGCCCAACCATCTTCAGTTGCTTCATCAATGACCTTTCTTCCATCATAAGGGCAGAAGTGGGGATGTTTGCTGATGATTGCGCAGTGTTCAGCACCATTTGCAACTCCTCAGGTACTGAAGCAGTCCATGTCCAAATGCAGCAAGACCTGAACAAAATCCAGGCTTTGGCTGACAAGTGGCAAGTAACATTAATGCCACACAAGTGTCAGGCAATGACCATCTCCAACAAGAGAGAATCTAACCATCACCCCTTGACATTTAATTGCATTACCGTCACTGAATCTCCCACTATCAACATCTTGGGGGTTACCATTGACCTGAAACGGAACTGGACTAGCCACATAAATACTGTGGCTACAAGAGCAGGTCAGAGGCTCAGAACCCTGTGGCAATTAACTCACCTCCTGCCTCCCCAAAGCCTGTCCATCATCTATAAGGCGCAAGTCAGAAGTTTGATAGAATACTCTCCATTTGCTTGGATGAGTGCAGCTCCAATAACACTCAAGAAGTTTGACACCAGCAACCTCTGCCACCTAGAAGGACAAAGGCAGCAGATAGATGGGAACACCACCACCTGGAAGTTCCCCTCCAAGCCACTCACCATCTTGACTTGGAAATATATCGCCGTTCCTTCACTGTCACTGGGTCAAAATCCTGGAGCTCCCTTCCTAACAGCACTGTGGGTGTACCTACACCACAGGCACTACAGTGGTTCAAGAAGGCAGTTCACCACCACCTTCTCAAGAGCAATTAGAGATGGGCAATAAATGCTGGCCTAGCCAGCAACACCCACATCCCATGAATGAATTATTAAAAAGTTGAAATAATTTGTTTGCCATTCTGTTTGAACCATTCCAAAGCATGCCACATTGCTATAGAGGTCATGATTCAGGGTGGGGCACTGGATAGAAGGTTCTTTTGTTTAATTTATCTGTGTGCATTAGCTGATAGAAGCTTGCAGTTCGGTTTGGGAACAGGCAGAGTCAGTTGCAATTTTGGTCTAGGTGTAGGCTGCAGCTCACTGAGTTGGGAGAGCCAAAGGAAATAAATGTTAGTCGCTTAGGCCTACATTTCAAGTAGAGGAAATGCTAACTTCATCGTTCACTGCATGGAATGCAGAAGGAGCTCTATCTCAGTTTGGATTTCATGAGGGAAAATGAGCTGGAACATTTGCTCTAATTTGCAGCTAGTGAAAAAAATCTACAGGGGTCCTCACAGGCCCTTGTGGCAGAAAACAGATAGCTTGAATAGTTAGCATGGAAAGAGCTGTCCAGATGGTGTGGAAGCAGACTGGGAAAAAGCAGTCTATTTATGTCCAAAGCCAGGTGAAGGAGTTGATGGATGATGGATGAGTTGTGAGGTATTTAACAAAACTCGGAGGGTCACAACCAAAAGATAATTGAAGGATCCCCAGAGGCTTGGAGAAATTTGGAATACTGGAGAGAATTAAAGTAAATTCTGGAGGGTTGTGGCATACCTTTGCGTTGGTCCCAGCAAAAGTGAATGAACCTTCAAGATTTCGTTAGATAAGGGAACTTGTGGGGGAAGTAACAAATAAGACTGAATTTATAGCACAAGCCTTTATAAACTATAGTGTTCAGGTACTGGTGCTTTCTTTGTTTAATTTATTTTTGTATACAATAAGGTTTGTTTTTGTTTAAAAACATGAAAGCTTGTGAAGTATTTCTGTAAGTTAATTACCGAGTGTTTGGATTTCCTCTTTAAACGTTAACAGTTCCAGCAGGATTGTGACACCCTGGAAAGTTGTCTGGTGTCAGTGATTAGATTTGGCACTTAACAGAGATGCCCAGATAAAGGTACATAGGAAAATGTTGCAATCAAGGGAAATTACTAGTTTGGTCAGGCACCTCATAATCATACTGAACTGAAGTCTTTGCATTGTAGCTTATACATTGCATACTGAACCTTTACCTTCTGAATAAAATAGCAATATTACTATATGAAAGTTCTTATCCTTCATATTTATGGTCACTAACCAGCATCCAGCACATACAGCTTGACAGTTTAAATTTAGAGCAAAAGCAAAACTAAATTTAACATAGTGGACAGCAGGAGTTTCATTTGGTTTATGAGCATTAATGGCTCTGAGAGACATCTTCTTTGTCTTTGAGGGGCTGACAATGCGCCATCTGAAGGGTGAAATGAAATTTGTTAATACATCTAGGATAATGGGGAGGTTTTCTCTTATCAGGGAATTCGTAAAGCTTAAATACAAAGTCAGAGATATTTGTAGGGCAAGATATGCTCCAGTATCAACTCTGTAATGTTTAAGATGTTTCCAATAATCAAGTGTTTTATCACTCAAGGAACCCGAAGATCCTGGGCAGTTTCTAGGGACTCTTCAGAAGAACTGGTTATTTATCACAGGATCAAGGTTTATGCATGAGCAAATGGCACTATCCCAAACTGTGGCTAGGATTTTCAATACTCCTTTATGAATTCACAGTTTTTTTCATGCATGGGGTATTTTCCAAATTTTGACTCAACAAGGCAAACACTGATTTGTGACAGAGTAATGAAAAAGATACCCTTCATCTGCAGGTTTGAGTAAAATCTGTCCACTCTTACCAGACAGATTTAAAAACTGGCTTAGATCACCCAAATTGAAGACTGGATGAAAAGAGTGATAGAAATTAGTGTGTTCTGCAACATAATTTTTCTTTAAGGATAGTGAGAAATTTCTGTCAAATAATGGAAGTAAAGAACTGGGTACAATGAGTGGCAATTATAATTGTAGGAGGGTGAATATCATGTGAAGATTAGAATATCTGAAAGCTTTGAAGGAACGATGGGGCAAAGTTGGCAAAGCAATCTCTGGGTGTGCAGTGCATGTAAGTTGAGACGGAGACCAGATTTGGCTTCTGGTTTCATTTAAATGCTGGTGGTAAGTTGCAGGCACAAAATAAGCATCCTACCACATCTTTCCAGTTGAGGAGGGTGGGAAATTGGTCAGCTGTCATGCTGAGCTGGTCGGCAGACCAGGTCTCGGAGTGGGGGGAAGGTGATGACCGGTGCAGCTTTGAGCATGGCATCATAGACCCAGGAGGAAAATTCCTGCTTCTCCTGAGCCTACAAAAATAAAACCTGAAAATTTTGTAAGCCTTTTTTGAAGTGCCTTTACAGTTACAGCAGTTACACTATTCAAGATGTGGTCCAATTAGGTGGAGCCTGCATAGTGCAACCTTCGCTTATTTATACTTGAATATCTGATTCTGGGTCCTGCAACCAATATTTCAGGCAGGCAATTAATAGCCGCCAAAGAAAATATGGTGTCAGGTGCACTTCTGGTGCATGCGAAGTCCATTTTCAATTTCATCACAAATTAACTTTCTCTTATATCCCTGTGCTTTCCCTTGCTTATCACTAAAACAAGAAAAAAATGCAAATAATCATGATGTGACTATTATTTAGCAGGGATTGAAAGTCTAGAGTCAGTATTTGTTCAAAGTACTCAACGTTTTTATTAAAGAATATAGTACTCTTATCTGAAGTTGTTTTAACATTAACAAACATCATTGTTACCCGTGTTGAACTTTTCTGGGAGTATATAGGTCTGAAACAGCTTCAAATTAGTTTGAGCCCACCTCACCACAGGGGAGCAGCTCTGAGATTTATGTGGACACATATCATTGAAGCGCCCTAATGATGGAGCTGGCAAGAAAACTGTTCTGAAAAAATTGAAAAAATTTCCAGTAATGGACAAATATTCTGAATAAGGGAAGCAATTTTGAGCAGAAGACACTCCCCCTGGACCAACATTCACTTTAATTTCTAACGTAAAAATAATTACACAGCTTAAGATCTAACAGCAGCTTGATGAAACTTACAATTTCTGCAGTTTCTCCAAATGAATATCACATCGTTCTGCTGAGGAAATGCATTTGAGAATAAATGTAACACTAACAGTGAAAACATTAACAAACATCAATTTATTAATACTTAACCAAAAACAGAACTTCATTAATGTTAATGTATCAGAGGTTATAGAATCTTTGATAATTATTTATACACAAAAAGGATACTACCAGAACCTGAACATATCAGAGAGGTTTTATTCTTACATACCTGGATTAAAAGATGAGTGTTACTTATGAAATGTTTGGTCCTTTCTTGCATAGAATTGCATTTTGTTTGTTATTTCATAGTGATACAAGAATGGAAAACTGAAATCATCAAAGTTAAACTTTACTAATTTTATTATACAACAGTTAGTAGATCAGTTTCTGTATTAAGTTTAAATGAGCTTCTACTGTATTAAGAATAGAATAAGATACTCACTTTGATGATTGCATCCAATGCCTAGATGCTGCCAGTCCTGAAGCAAAAACAATACAGTATTATAGAAAAGGTGAAAATATGGGCCACAACACAAAATGTTTTTTCCCCAAACAGCACATAAAGGTAAAGTGTTCTGTAATATGTCCAGAAAATAGTACAGATGTTAATCAAAGGTAGCCCTGTCACCCTCGGAATTCCTTTTATATCTATATTTTTAGCAAGAATTTTACATACATGCACACTTTCTGTTTATAAACATCACTTCCAGTTATCATAAATGTTGGCAATGTTTTTACGTCAACATTCATCATTGAAATTACAGGTAAATATTTTATAACAGCATTTCCTTATGTAAGTAACGTAGAATTACATAGAACTTACAGTACAGAAACAATCTACCCAACAGGTGGTGATTCTCCACACGAGCTCCCTCTTACCTTATTTCTTTTTACACTATTGACATAACAGTGTTTGCTTTTCATAGTTTATTGATGAACTACATCGGATTATTCAAATGTTTTTGGAAAAAAATCACCAGCCACGTTTCCTCAATAACTAATGTTCGCAATAAAGTTTCAAACTAAATTTAAAAAGTCAAAAAATTGCCTATCTCCCCATAACATGATTACATTTGTCAATTCAATTTTTTTATGTCTTAATTCTCAGCCCTTTCCAAAGTTTGAACTTTGGCCTTGTCCACCAGCATTATAGCTCCTCTAGAAGCTTTCAATCAATATTGGACAACAAAGATTCAAAATAAGGAACACAGATTCATTCGAGGGCTGTCTAAATTAGTAACAAGGTAATAGGGCAATACTTGACTGCTTAACAAAGGTTCAGCAATCATGTAAACTAACAAGGGAGTAGGAAACAAATGGATCAGTAACTCTACATGGTGAAATCAATGGAAGGGAAATTTGTGTGAGGTCCATAACTGTGAGTGAGCTGATATCGCCTGTTTATCCTATTGCCAAATGTTAAATTTTATCCCTGTTGGAACTGAGAAGGTAACAGAATATTGTAAGCTGGCTAGTGCGGAGCCCATATTCAAAAAGGATGTTAATGTACAGTAAAACATAAAAGTTACAACATGGAAATAGGTCGTCTGGTCCCAGAGCTCCTTGCCAATATTCTCCCTCAGGGGAGCAAACAGTCCTCGTTCCATTTGCCTGCCCAGATCCCTTTTCCTTCATCCACCTACCAATCTAATTTTGAATGTTGGTATAGCTTTTGACTCAACTACTAACCCATGAAATGAATTCCACAGTCTCATAGCTTTCTGTGTGAAGAAGTTTTTCCTGTTCTTTGTTCGAAAGCTACACCCATACCTACTATGCCTGTTGCTGCCAAAAAATTCTATGAGGTTTCTCAAGCATAGTTGTCCCCTTGGAAATCCAATGCTAGTTTTATGCCTGCTGAAAAGTTGAAATTCTTTGTCTGTGTCGCTTTCCAACTGCGCCACCCAGAGCCACAGCGAACTGTCACAGGCCAGCACCTAGTGACACCCAGGGTCTATAGATACTACCTTTCATTCCTGCAGATGACCAAGAACCAGTGTTGCCGAAGACTGCGAAGGTCTAGGGACCTGGGCGGTCACACCTGCCACCTGCTGCAGGATTTGGCGCCATGGAGACATGGAGGGCATCCACTGCCAGTGGCCGTGAAAGTGACCACGGCAGTCAATTTCTCCGCCAGTGGCTCCTTTCAGGGTTCCGCAGGTGACCTCTGTGGGATTTCACAAGTCTCCACCCACATTCATGAGGTCACAGATACCATCTTTGCGAGGGCACACAACTTTATGCATTTCGCCCGGGACCAGGACAGCCAGGATGCAAGAGCGATTGGATTCGCCCAGATCTCGGTTTCCCACAGGTGCAGGGTGTGATCGATTGCACTCACGTGGCGCTCAGATCTCTGTCAAACACATGTTGAACTACATCAACTGTAAGGGGTTCCATTTGCTAAATGTGCAGCTGGTGTGCGACCACCAGAAGCACATCCTGCAGGTGTGCATACCTTTTCCAGGGAGTGTGTACGACACCCGCATCCTCAGTCGGTCACAGGTCCCTGGAGTCTCCAAGGGTCCACAGAAGCTGCAGGGATGTCTCCTCGGGGACAAGGGCTACCCATAGAGGCTGATGCTGATGACACCTGTGTGGCGGCCTCAGACTGCAGCAGAGCGACGCTATAATGAGGCTCATGCAGCAGCTCACAACTTGGTGGAGCAGACCATCGGGATGTTGAAAATGAGGTTCCAGTGCCTGGATTGGTCTGGTGGAGCCCTGCAATACAGTCCACAGAGGGTGTCACACATTATCATCTTCTGCTGCGCACTTTACAACCAGGCGCTGCAACAGGGAGAGGATTTTGCTGAGGATGAGATGGAGGAGCTGGACATCTCCTCCGATGAGGAGCATGCTGACGGTGATGAGGGTGGGGAGGTCTTCAGTGGTGACGATGATGGGGATGAGGCCCTTGCACTGGCTAGATGAGGCAAGCGCACTCAAGAGGCCCTATTAGCTGCTAGATTTGTGGAAGATGATGACAACATGCAGTGAGGTGTCCCAATAGATCTTCACATTGCATCTGTGAACTTTTGACTCCAGTCTGTCTTATGGCAGTGCAAATACCCTCTGTGAGAATGCTCCTGTCATGGAGACGCGGTGGAGACACTAATAGTCACTCGATTGCAGGAGGATGATAATGACATGCAGTGAGGACACTCCATAAATCTTGACGTAGTTACTGAGAATGCCTAACTCCTGTCTGGCCGAGGACAGATCGTTTGTGCTCTGTGATCAGAGTCATATCATAGAGATGCAGCCATGAAACTTTAGAAGCATCTGATCCTTTGTCCGCTTCAGCACATTGAGCCCTTCAGGAGCACAACGTCACTGGTCACAGATGCTGAAGAGATGGGGGCCAGCCCCTCCTTAAAGGTGCTGAGAGCACACAGAGAGAATGAGGGAACTCTGTGGCGCCTACCCACTACATTCTGGCAGCAATGACAAGCACTGCTGAGGTGCAGGCATCAGTAATGCGTCCAGGAAGTATGAGGCCGGACCATCACTTTGGTCTGAAGGCTGCACAGAGCACAGGGAAGAGGCCCTGGATTGAGCGTTCTGCCTTTATCTTGTGTGTAAATGTTTTATATCTGAGCGGTCCTGCTGTGTGGCAGTTTCACCCTCCTTGGCCTGTGGAGCTGGAGCTGCTGAGGTCACAGGAAGAGGGGAGTCAGATGGGCCGGACACCCTGGGAATCACTTGGACGGATGGGCCCAGAGTGTGCACCTGTTGATCATCCTCCCTATGGGTGCCCTGGGGCCCCAGGCTGACTCCTTGAGGAGAAGGGGTAGCTGAAGTGAGATCAAGCTTCCCGGCATCCCTCTCGCGTACACACTGTTGGGGGTCAACTATGGCAGCAGCGATGGAGTTGAGCCCACACAGCAGTGCAGTAGCGATGTCCTGGACCAAGGTCTCCATAGCGGCCGCCATCCTACCAGTGTTGACTTGGTGCGTTGACATGCCGGCACTATTACCTCAGAGTGATAACGGACAGACTCCCCCATCGCGCCTTGTAATCTGAGGAGTGCAGCGGACATCCCTTCCTGATGTTCCCGAGCTTGCCTTTGCAGCTCCAGCAACTGTGACATGACCGCGTCCAGAGGCTCGTCATCTGACTCGGACTCAGCAATGTCCTGGCCTCCAGCAATTCTCTGAGTGCCGGGGACCTGGGAAGTCCCTGCCTCTGTCTGCTGTGGATCGGACGGTGCGATGTGCTCAGCGCTCAGCAGATTGTGATGCCGAGGCTACTATAAAGCTAGGACCCACTGAGGTGTGTGTCTTTGCACTGGTGGAGGGTGTGGGTGAGCATGGTGACGGGGCTTCAAGGAGGGTGCCTTCAGATTCCTCTTCAGTGGTTTCTTCAAGGCTTGATTGGAGGCCCTGGGTCATGGACTCTGTCGGCTGCTTCCCAGATGTGCCTGCGAAAGCAAGGGGAGATAATTAGTCCATGGCAGTGGCCTGTGAAACAGGACACATCACTCACAGCATGGTTGTGTGATTAATGTTGCACTGCTGGACCCTCACTTGGTAGAGCAGCGCCGACCTCACCGTCAGCACAGGACCGGTCTCGATCATCGCCGGCCAGCTGGATGGCTGTGTTTTCAAAGTCCCTGAGGTCCTTGATTTTGAGCATTCCTCTACCGGTCTGCGACCTCTCCCTCTTGTTGTGTGCCAGCTTGTCCTGCGTGAATAGAGATGGAGAGAGTGTAAGCAGGATGCCTGCCAGGCCAGATGATAAGTTGCTTGCCCTGTGTGGGTGGTGAATGGTCCCATGGACAGGATGAGGACAATGAAGGTGTGTGTGAGAGAGCGAAAGGTGATGTCCCTTGAACTGGCAGTGAGTGAAGGCCCTGTGGATGTGTGATGGATTTGTGAGTGTGAGTTGAGAGATGAAAAGAGTGACTTACCCTTGCAGAAGGGAGATCATCATTCATCTTCTTGCGGCACTGGGTGGCTGTCCTCTTTTGAAGGGCGTTGGCACTGACCACTGCTGCCACTGCCTCCCAAGCTGGGTTAGTGTTGTTGCTGCCCATCCTGCATTAGGGCAAGGGCAGAGGACATCCCGGTGGGCCTCCATGGCATCAAAAAGTTGCTCAAAGGATGTGTCGCTTAACCAGGGTGCTACAGTCTTCCTCAGTTTCAAGGCCATGTCTTCCACGCAGCAGTGGTGAGCTGGAAGCACTGAAAGGTGTGCTTGCGGCTGGACTTTAAATATGGCGCCCAGCGTGATGCAGCAGCAGGGTGATGGCGGGCGGGCAAATGAGAGTCTGCCTGCCATGGAAAGGCATGTTTCCTGGGAGTGCATAAATAATATGACATGTTTGGGATGATACAGAGTGTAAACCTTTCATCACAGCCAGCGGGTAAAACGATGTTTTACCGCACTTGGTGCAAATCTGGGATGATTCCACCCAATGTTTCTGTTTTGGTGCTTTGGAGGAATCCTGCAGTACTCAACAGGGCAGGTAGCAAGGCTCATCTGCTGCATGCTCAATAACTTTGCTAAGATGACGGGAGAGCACTTGCCAGCAGCTCTATTGCTGAGGAGCAGGGGCAAGAGGAGGAGGAAGAGCAGGAGGAGGAGGAAGGAAGGAGGTAACCTAGACATCGCTTTTCCACTTGAGCTGTCTGTGAAGAACTCAGCTGAGTGTGTTACCAATCACTGCAACTCCAATCTCCCATTCACCACTAGTCCCATTGTTTACTTTCCATCTGTCACTGACTAACAACATTCGCTTGGCCACAATTCAAACATAAAAACCACAAAGTAAACATTGAAAAATTAGTTTATAAATTAAATAATTCCATATTGCATATAAAAGTCAACTAATCGCCCTTGTACATCTCCTCCTGTGTGACTTTGCCTGTCCTTGTACTGACATAGTGCTCCCCCATTTGGCTGCAGCATGGTTAGTGGAAGGCTACTGATATTCAGTGGAAAAGACTGCAGATGGCCTTGGAGGACAACCACAAGCAGCTCCGAAGGCCCAGTTGTGAACTGCACCATCTTGGCATGGGCGTCAGGAAACTGGGTTGGATGACGGGTGGAATGGCAGGGAAGAGAGGGTGAATGTTATGTGCCTGAGATTGGATAGAAGGTTCATGCTGCATAGAGCCATTGTCACTCCCTCCCTGGTCAGGACCTCAGTAATCCAAGTAAGTAGGATGATAGCACAATGGTTATGTTACTGGGTGTGTGATCCAGAGACTTGGACTAATGGTTGGTGCTACAAGTTCAACTCTCACCATAGTAGCTGTGTAATTTAAATTTAGTTAATTAATTAAAACTGGAATAAAAAGTCAATGGCAGTAATAGTGACCATGTAACTACCATATTGTCTTAAAAGCTGGTTCACTACAATTCTTTAGGAAAGCAAGTTGCCATCCTTATCTATTCTGATTGATATGTGACTTCTACCCTCTGGAATGATCTAGCAAGCCACTCAGTTACCAAGAAGAAGGTTTAACACTACCCTTTTAAGACCAATTAGGGATGAGCAATACATGCTGATGTTGCCAGGAACACCCAAATCCTCTAAGCAAATAATAAAAAGCCTATTAGAGGACAGTTTGCTCAGCTGTTGAGACACCCCTCGAGGCCTTTTGCACACTGTAATCCACAGTCAAGAGGGCAGCAGGCTAACCTTGCATGACAGCTGTCTGAGCCTCCATTACAGCACTCAGACATTGGGAGGGTACTACTTGTGCTGTATTGGGAGCTACAAATTGTCTATTAGACGCTGCATCATGTTGGCCACCACTCCCGTACTGGAAAGGATGGGCTCCAAGCTCTGAGCAAAGCCTGGTGCCAAGTTGGTGTTGGATCCCTCCATGTCCCTTGACATTGACCGTAGGCTTTCTGGCAGGCTTTCAACTGCAACAAACATTTTGTTGTGTATACCCATCAGCATTCTTCTGTGGGCTGCCCTATTGAAGTCCTCATCTGATTCCTCTGCAGCTGTGTGCAACGTTGCCTTCCAGTAGGGGGGTACCTGGACTGTCCTTGCTTTGGCTGCAGCCCACTCATGATATTTCTTCATTTTTTGGAATTTTATTCATTTGATTATTAAAACATTGTTTCCTTTCAGTTTATCTACTATTAATAAAGTATCAAGAAAATTAAGTCAGCCTTGTAACTTTACAGATCTCTGATATTCAATTTGCTTTGTAGAATGGGCCCATGCTTGAAGTTGTGGGCATAGTAATATTAATAGGTGTGCATTACAATACATTAAATAACTGAGAAAGCTTTAAAAAGGGCGAGTAGATAATTAGATTTATTATCCATTTTATGGAATTAAGCTTGTAACCAGCATTAATTATTTACAGATCTTGCATTTCCCTACTGAACTGCAACAGCTCAACATAGAAATTAAACTTTTTGGCAGTGAAAATCATGTAGAGCTTCCTATCAGGCTGTGACTATAACATAAGCATAGATGTAGCAAAAGTTAAGAATTCATCTACATACCCACAAAAAGGCAAACCAGATAATTTTGCATTCTTTATTCAAATGTCTTCTTCCAATATCAGTCCAGCTCTCAGTGAGCAAATGTTCACTTGTTTCCCCTTTAATGTCAGCTGCATTGTTTCTCAATTATTGACAATGCTACTTAGGTGGTTAATATGTTTTGAATCTTGCAGTGTTGAACAATTCTGGGAAATGCTGATGGACATTTGAGTCCTACAAGCTCCATTGGTGGATGTCTTATTGTTACAGAAAGAATTTGTGTGGTCCCTTCCAATCCATAATCAAGATGTTTGTATGTAAGGTGTGTGTATTTCCTTATCCTCAGAGTGTTTTTTCCTAATTTAAAATAAATTCCAGCAACAAGCTTGTTAGTGATTTTAAAAGTAAAGAAGGTTATGTATTATCACACACTTGCCCCAGATGTTTGAAACACAATATCTCAATCACACATCTTACTTGCACTTTCACACACGTAAAGATTAGATACAGGTGAAATTAAAGCTGCAACTATAAAAGTGGAATTTATAACTCAGTCTCTATGTCAATGGAGGCCTGATTTCTTCTTAGCAGAGTTGATCCTTCAGTTGGAATGACAGTCTTTAAGAAGCAAAGGATTCCTATAAAGCTGAAAAGCCCCTTGTAGACAAATAGCAAGCAGGTTGGTTCTCAGGTGGACTTGGAAGTGGGAATGAGTGCTTTGGCTGCATTAGAAGACTTTCAGCTATGATTGTTCAGCTGTTTCAGATGTTTCTGGTGTTTCAGACATTTCTCTGTTGAATTTGCTTTGTTCGGGATATTTTAAACTGTAGTCTCTGAAAGTTAGTTTCAGTCACATGACTTCAGGGTTAACACTTCTGGGGTCCAGATCACCACGATACAATAGCAGTTGACAATGATCATTCACTGTTATCTCTGCCCCAACTTGAGCTCAACTATACCCTTTTGTTCAAGATGGCACTTGGAGACAAACACTCCCGGGATCCCATATTCCTCAAATGCTGGTTCATTCTTAAACAATGAAATGCTTAACCTTCACAGATGGCTGTGAAGTAACCTTATTCAGGTCCATATTTGATGAAATATTGGCCACAGAATTGAATACTGTCCACAGCTTAAATGCCCATAGTCACATATTAAGTTGCAGCCATCTTAACAGGTTCTGTGGCCACTTTCACAAAGCATGATCTTAAAGTCCATAATATCCAATATCCTCATGCTTGTACTGAGCATGACATTATATATTACAACTAATTGTGACATAAGAAAATCAAATAGTTCTAATGTAACACTTAAAACACAAGGTGATAACAGATAGAATGCGGCTGAATAAGATAAGATTTGGATAAAAGCAAAAAACTGTGGATGCTGGAAATCCAAAACAAAAGCAAAAATACCTGGAAAAACTCAGCAGGTCTGGCAGCATCTGTGGAGAGGAGCACAGTTAATGTTTCGAGTCCGCATGACTCTTCAACAGAACTAAGGAAAAATAGAAAAGGGGTGAAATATAAGCTGGTTTAAGGGGGGTGGGTGGGACAAGAAGAGCTGGATAGAGGGCCAGCAATAGGTGGAGATAACCAAAAGATGTCATAGGCAAAAGGACAAAGAGGTGTTGAAGGTGGTGATATTATCTAAGGGAATGTGCTCATTAAGGGTAGAAAGCAGGATGAGCAAGATACAGATAGCCCTAGTGGGGGTGGGGTGGGGCGAAGGAGTTGAAAAAGGCTAAAAGGTAGAGATAAAACAATGGATGGAAATACATTTAAAAATAATGGAAATAGGTGGGAAAAGAAAAATCTATACAAATTATTGGAAAAAACAAAAAGGAGGGGGAAAATCAGAAAGGGGGTGGGGATGGAGGAGAGAGTTTATGATCTAAAATTGTTGAACTCAATATTCAGTCCGGAAGGCTGTTAAGTGCCTAATCGGAAGATGAGGTGCTGTTCCTCCAGTTTGCGTTGAGCTTCACTGGAACAATGCAGCAGGCCAAGGACGGACATGTGGGCATGAGAGCAGGGTGGAGTGTTGAAATGGCAAGCGACAGGAGGTCTGGGTAATGCTTGCGGACAGACCAAAGGTGTTCTGCAAAGTGGTCACCCAGTCTGCGTTTGGTCTCTACAATGTAGAGAAACCGCATTGGGAGCAACGAATGCAGTAGACTAAGTTGAGGGAAGTGCAAGTGAAATGCTGCTTCACTTGAGATGAGTGTTTGGGCCCTTGGACGGTGAGGAGAGGGGAAGTAAAGGGGCAGGTGTTGCATCTTCTGTGGTTGCATGGGAAGGTGCCGTGGGAGGGGGTTGAGGTGTAGGGAGTGATGGAGGAGTGGACCAGGGTGTCACGGAGGGAACGATCCCTACGGAATGCTGCCGGGGGGGTGAAGAGAAGATGTGTTTGGTGGTGGCATCATGCTGGAGTTGGCGGAAATGGCGGAGGATGATCCTTTGAATGCGGAGGTAGGTGGGGTGATAAGTGAGGACAAGGGGGACCCTATCATGTTTCTGGGAGGGAGAAGAAGGTGTGAGGGCGGATGCACGGGAGATGGGCCGGACACAGTTGAGGGCCCTGTCAACGACCGTGGGTGGAAAACCTCAGTTAAGGAAGAAGGAGGACATGTCAGAGGAACTGTTTTGGAAAGTGGCATCATCAGAACAGATGCGACGGAGGCGAAGGAAATGAGAGAATGGGATGGAGTCCTTACAGGAAGCGGGGTGTGAGGAGCTGTAATCGAGGTAGCTGTGGGAGTCGGTAGGCTTGTAATGGATATTGGTGGACAGTCTGTCACCAGAAATTGAGACAGAGAGGTCAAGGAAGGGAAGGGAAGTGTCAGAGATGGACCATGTGAAAATGATGGAGGGGTGGAAATTGGAAGCAAAATTAATAAATTTTTCCAGGTCCAGACGAGAGCATGAAGCAGCACCGAAGTAATCATTGATGTACCGGAGAAAGAGTTGGATAAGATTTGGAAATGAGCACAGGGACCATGGCGCGTGATTAACCTGTGCTCATTCATTGTGCTGCAGGTAGGACATTAAATTTATGACACCTGCTGATTTCCATGATTGCTGCAGGCAGGTGGCGCTGTTCATTGGCTGCACATATCAACAGGGGACCTGATATCACAAGTAGTTAGTGCTGCTTAAGGGTAGCTTGTTCGACTTAAAGGGGAAGTGAATTGCAACTGCTGGAAGTGGTGCTTGGAAGTAAATTGATTTTGAAGATGCTATCAAGATGAATCAATCTGTGAGACAGCATGCATCAAGGTTTTCTAATAATGAATTGGAAACCTTGGTGCAAATGTGGAGAGGGGAAGGTACATCCTGTATCTGCATGGGGGCAGCAGGTCTTGGGCCAGTGGGAAGGGGTAGCAGCAGAGGTCAATGCTACAAGTATAGTTGCAAGAACATACTCACAATGGAAGAAGTTTAATGATTGTCAAGTTGTCAAGGTAAATGAGTTCAATCATCAAATAGCATATCGCATCAACTACACCATAGTCTCATCCATTGCTCAATTTACTACATCCCCATTACCCACCTACCAACAATCTCTATCAATGAATACTCAACCTTAAAATTCATATGCTTTAGCTCACCTTCTTACTCTTAGCACTATTGCAAGTCTCATTCCCACCCACTCAAAGCTCGTACACACTGACACTATTCAACCATAACAGACACATCACCCAAATATATTGCAGGACACTTATTGACACACTTCCATATATCTTGCAGGTAAACATAACAGGAGATACAGGAAAGAGCTGGAGGAGGACAAGTGCATCTATATGTTTTAATCCTCAGGGAAGAGAGAGTGCTGGCCATTAATGAGAAGGGCTTCAATGAGGCCATGACTACTGACAACACTGGAAGATTTGATGATGAGGGTACTAACATACCTAACCCTCCTCACTTCCCACTACTCCCTCATTTCACAATCTCTTCTGATTCACAAAGTGAAGAAAAGTAAGTGCGCACTTTTTACTTTCTCTTCTCCCTTCATCATAATCAAACCCATGTCCCCTTTTCATTTTCAGACACCCAAGAACAGGAACCTTCACGGTCAGAACAGGAAGGGAGTGAAGATGAGGAGTCACTGTCACTCGATCTTACACTTGTAGCCAGCAGCTCAGATAATGACACTGTATGTACTTTGGGGTCTGGAATACAGGAGGAATCTGCATGAGGTGAGGCACCAGGCACAAGTACACAGGAGCCAGGATGACAGGAAAAGATTGTGCAGGTGCCAGCTTCACAGAGGGCAAGGCCAAACACTAATTTTGTTGCAGCTGACTCAGATAAGGACCAAGCTACAGAAGGAGGCATACATAAGCAAATGTTTGGTGAACAGAAAAGTCTGCTAGAAAGCATGTGCACAATGTCAAGTAGGATGGAAGAGTCCAGCTCCAACTTGGCATAGGGCTTTGTGCAGAGCTTGGAGCCCATCCTTTCCAAAGTGGAAAAGGTGGTCACCTCCATCTGCATGCTTGCAGAACCCACCGTAATGTGGCAAATGATGGCCAATGTCACAGCTTGCAGCACAATAAGCTCCAGCTGCTAAATTGGAATCTCAGACTGCTGTCTAGCCAGCCCAGACTGCTACTGCTCATGCCAAGCTGATGCAGTCTGAAGCCGGAACCTCTAGGCCCAGAGCGGCTCGAGGCTGCTCTCCAAGGCCATCTGCAGTCTCCTCAATTCAAGGCCAGCCACCTTCTATTTCCCATACTGGAGCCACTGGGGAAGAACCTCATAGGAGTACTAGGGAAGGTAAAGGCATACAGAAGATCATGATTAAGGAAATGCACAAGGGCAATGGATTTCATTTTGTATGTATTATTTAATACATGAATTTATAAAATTGGATTTGAATTTGCATTTCCTGCTTGTTTTTATTTTTTATGTTGTTGGAAAAAGGAATACAGGAAAGATGAAAATGGGTCCGTAGAATGGGGAGGTAAGTTGAGGCTTCTGGTATCACACATGAATAATCTGATCGTATAAAGCCAAAGCAGAAATGGACCATCTACGTTATAGTCTCCCTTCCTCTTCCTCCAATTCCTCTTTTTACTTTCTCATCCACTTCCCCTTCTATTATCTCTCCGTGGTTTCCCTCATTCTCTCTGCCATGTTCAATACCCAGAGGAAGTCCGTCCATATTTCAGAGCAACTTCTTTCTGCATAATATTTTGTCTCACAAAAGATGTACTGCAAGAGCATTCCCTGTAGAGTATTCAAACTTTAGCCAATTAAAGGAAACACCCAAAAATCTGTAGAATTGAATCAGCAGCCAGAAGCAATGATCCAGCAACAAATCTATAAACACTTCATGATCCTTTTAAATAGCATTGGTAAGGAGTCCTTTCCATTTAACATCATGTTCAATTGTGCAAGGTTAAGACAAGGTGTTTCCTGGAGTGGGGAGTTGAAAAATGGTAGGAATGGCTTCAAATCAACAGCTGGAATTTGCCAGCCCATTGGTTTTGAGCGTCACAGTGGGTGAGGGAGGGGGAGCAATATGGTGAGAAGGTCCAAAAATTGGTTTCAAACTGGCGTGAAAGCACAGTGAGATCATCTTATGGCGTTGAACATTAATCCCATTGGAG
Source organism: Cetorhinus maximus (assembly GCF_964194155.1). Taxonomy (NCBI): domain Eukaryota; kingdom Metazoa; phylum Chordata; class Chondrichthyes; order Lamniformes; family Cetorhinidae; genus Cetorhinus; species Cetorhinus maximus. The sequence continues at coordinate 66,523,026 of NC_135885.1, read as the reverse complement.
GCCAGTGTGAACCCACTTTGCATCCTGCTAATGGGAGGCAAAGTAAGGCCAGACCAGAATTGCACCCCCACACCAGATTTACCATTATGCCAGCAGGAAAACACACTGTCCCAGAACACATCTAGGCAAGGGTGACGTACAGAAGTCAGGATTTACTGTTATGGTCTTTCTCAGATCATGGACATCCGAGGGGAAGAAGATGCTGGAGCCCAACAGCTACTGGAGGAACACGGTATCACATGCTGGGAGAATTCTCATGGACATGGCTCCGCCGTGAAGCAGCTCACAGAAGGTGAGAGGCTTCCGTTGATGTCTCAATTCTGCTTCAGAACATCACAGTCTTGGCCATGTGCTGCTATGGATGATTGGTGAGAGTGGGGTGGAGAGGAAAGTCCAGCTGTGAGTGGGAGAGGAAGGTCTAGGGTTGACTGGGAGAGGAAGGTGTAGCAAGGTGGTGAGGTTGGGGCGGGGATACAAAGGTGTCGGGGGTGGGGTTTAGGTTGGGGGTGAAGAAGATGTTGGGGGAGTGAGGTTAGGAGTGGGGAGTATGGGGTATGGGGGGAAGGAGATGTAACGGGGAAGAATGCGACAAGTGGGGTGGTAAGCGTAAAGGGGGAGGAAGGTGTAAGGGATGGAGTTTGGGGGGGAAAGGAGTTCAGAGGAGGGGAGAGGTTCAGAGGAGGGAAGGAGTAAGGCTAGAGCAGGGAGTAAAGTGGAGGAGGGAGTATGGGTGGAGGGTGGAGGAGGGAGTGGGGAGGGGATGTCCAGGTGAACGTGCAAGGGAGGGCCCGTGGAGTCAATGACTGCCTCCTGGGAGTGAACTGAGGGTGGGCGTGGTAGGTGGGAATGGTTAGTATGAGAGGGCAGAGTGAGCTGGAAGGGTGGGAGGTGAGGGTGCTACGGTAGCGGTAGAAGGGACGGCAAGGGTGGTTGGTGGGGACTTGGTGGCGGACACAGACCCTGGGTGTGGGAAAGAGGAAGTCAGGGCGGTCAATGTGGATGGGGGTGGGATTCTCAGGGAGGTAGGGGACGTTCACATTCACCTGGACATCCTGGAAAGAAAAGGGTCGTGGTTGGTAGGTGACGGTGTGGAGGTGGAAGGTGATGCCAGAGGGGTCAACAGTGATGGGGGAAAAAATATGGGTGACTGGGGAAGGGAAAGGATGGGAGAGCTTACAAGAGACTTGACCATGACCATGTTTGTCAAATTGAAAGTAAGAGGAGCCTCGTGTTGGACAGGCACTGGTGCTGCATGGGAGTGTGATCAGTGGGTGGGCGGAGATGCAGGTCAGCTCAGATGGTCAACTGAAAGTGAACCCCAGCAGGCAGCACTGAAAATGCTCAGGGCATTGAGATGAGTGTGATAGAGGAAGGCTCCGTGGGCGTGGGAGAGTGCTTGCATGAGGCTCCAAGAGGCCCTGCCACACACACACACACCCTTCTCCTTCCAGAATCACTCATGGTCTGGTTAAAGTGTAACTGAAGTGCTAGTGGGGGGATTGTGGGGGAAGACTCACAAAGCCTGTAAATGAAGCTGAAAGACACCATTACATATTATTCAGTGAAAGTGAATATATTTTCAGATTATAAAATGACATGTGTTCACCCATGCAACAATCCTTAACTATTCTAGGCCTACACTGCTTCTAGGTGCTGCCCTGACATCCGCAGCAGGGGTGGAGACAGTCTATGCAATGGTTGGCCCTAATGCGTCTGATGACTTTGGCGTGCGCCCTCTGGAGAGCTGAGGCCTTGAGGGCCCCGGCTTGCTTTGGCTATCCGCCTGTGGGCCAGCTGCTTCTTCTGCAGTGACAGAGGACGAGGTTGAGGGGGGGTCACAGACAATGGGGACTTAGAAGGAAAGGACAGCCTCTGAGATTCCTGAGAGGATGACCCAGGGGTGTCCAGCTGTTGCTCCTCCTCCCTTGGGGTGTCCGAGGGTCCCAGCCTGACTGTTGAGTGTTTCCAACAGCTCTGCGTGATGTTTCCCCACCTTCTGATGACTCTCCACAATGAATTGGAAGGCCGAATCCGGAGGCTCGTCATCTGACTTGGACCTCACAGATGCCTCTTTCACAGCAGCCTTCCAGAGTGCCGAGGAGCTCGGCTGAACTTGCCTTCTCCTGCTGCAGACACGTGTCCGTGCGGTGACCCAAATTGTGAGCCCAAGCCTGCTCTAGATCTAGGTCCCACCAAGATGTGTGTCTCTGTGCTGGTGGAGGGTGTGGGTCTTCCAGGCTGCTCATTTCCATCTCTTCTTGGCTGGAGGTGAGGACGTGGATGGAGCTGAGGGACTGGCTGTCTGATGGGGTCGGTCGCTTGGCAAAGTTCCCTGTGAACCAAATTAGAGATAATAAGTGCATGGCAGCAGAGTCAAAAGCAGGAGAGAGAGCACTCACAGTTGCATTGAGAGAGGGATGATGTGGTGCAGGATCCTCACTTGGGTGTTCACCACCTACCTCACTGTCACCACAGGCACGGTTCATGTCCTCACCAGTCAGCACGTTGGCACACTCCTCAAAGTGAGTAAGGGGCCTAATGTGGGACACTCCACCCCTAGTCTGGGACCTCGCCCTGATGTTGTGAGACAGCTTCCTCTGCATGAAAACAGACGGAGAGAGTGTGAGCAGAACACATGGCACTGCATGGAGTGTTTGTGTGGTGAGCGGAGACATGGACGGGATAAGGATGCGTGCTCGAGAGGGTATGAGTCTGATGGAGATGTGAGGGTGTGTGTGAGAGTTAGTGGTGTTGTCCCTTGAGGTGTGAGATCCCTGTGGATGTGTGCTGGATTTGTGAGTGTATGAGTTGAGAGCGATGAGGTGGTTGACTTAACCTGGCAGAATGGATGAGAGCATTCATCCTCCTCCTGCACTGGATGGCTGACCTCCTCTGTGCTCTGGTGGTGCTGACCGCTGCTGCCACCGCCTCCCAGGCCAGATCAGTGACTCTGGTGGGTGTTCTGTGGCCAGAGCAGGGGTAGAGGACATCGCAGCAGTCTTCCACTGCTTCCAGCAGGCGCCCAGAGAGGCGTCAATAAATGTGAGGGCTGCCATCTTCTTTGCTTCCGTGGCCATCTGTCACCTGGAGCAGCTCTGGTCTGAAGACATGAAGTAGGCTGTGCTCTGGTGCGCTTTAAATATAGTGCCCGGAGCGAGGAAGCGCATAGCTCACGGCGTGGTGGGCAAATCTGAGCCTGTCCACCAGCGATCCAGCGTGTTCCCCATGAATGCACTCTTAATGAGGTGGGACACGCAGGGATTGGGACAATGTGCGCAAAAAGCTGCCACTGCGGCCGGCAGCTAAAATGTCCTTTTTCCCACCCGCTACCGCACTTTGTGAAAATCTGGGACAATTCCGCCCAATGTTGCACACTCATTCACATCATTATCTCACTGCTCTGCAAGCTGCAGTGGTCATCAGGCATTCTTGCAAACCTTCTTACTAAGATGGGAATCCTGAGCTATTACCCTCGGAAATGTGTGCATGCATCTCCAACCCCATTTCTAAGTCTTATGTGGCAGTATGGCACCTAAAAGCAGGCAGTACATGGTCTAAGTTAGCCTCCTGTGGTCTGGGATTTCCGGCCCTGCCCGCCACTGGGATTGTCCGGTCCTGTCGAAAGTCAATGGATTTTTGGCTGGGCCGCCGAATCTCCCATGGAGGGTCCTGCCACAAAGAGACCGGAAAATCCCGGCCAATGTCTTTATTTTCACACATTCATGGAATGGACTTTGAGAAATGTACAATTTTTAACCTTAACATTGCTATATAGATTACAAATGACAAATTAATATTGCTGTTAAGCTATGTTACATAAAATTTACAGCACAGAAACAGACCATCTGGACTATGTTCCACGTCAGCTTCCTCCCATTCCTTTAACTTCATCTCACTTAATTGATACATATTTCTACTCTTTTCTCCCAAACGTACTTACCTAGCCTCCCATAAATGCATTAATGCTATTTTCTCCAACCATTCCATGTGCTTGCAAGTATGTTAATGCTGTGAGGCTGTTATTCTGAAACCAAATTATTGTGTCTTGTATAATGATTACACTGACACTTACATTCACTGTATAGAAGCAGTCCAAAAATTACAAGTGTAATCATTAGTAATGTACCAAGTTGTGGCCCTGATCGATCCTTGCTAGCTTTAGGCGAACAATGGGAAAATTCATGTTTACTCAGTACTGAAGTTAATTTCTGTTGCTGCACCTTTTAATCACATTGGTTTAAAAGAAATTAAGAACAAAATTAAGCATCATGTTGAAAACACTACACGCAAGCCAACTTCCTGATTTATTGTTTCTGTATTACTGTCACATTACCTTAGCTGGAATAAAAGAATTGTTTGTTTCCCCTTTATTAGGTGTGTGAATGGCAGTCAATGGAGGTGGCCATGAATGGGTCATCTCCTGGAGAAAAAAAAAGAAACCAACATTTAGTAGAATTTGCATTGTGTAGTTTAGGATCAAAATATGCTTTTATAACATTTAATGTGTATGTTCATCAGCTAGAAAATGCAAGTAGCAAAAATCTTCTAATAAACAGATTCGATAGGGAAGAGAAATGAAGGCACAGATTACATCAGTACAAAACTATGGTTTTAAACAAATGAAATATACCAAAAACCTTGCATCTAGAATATGTATCAGTGACCACATACATTAACAGTTTGTCAATATATTTACAAATGCAAATTACAAAAACCAGTACAGGGGAAAGTGGGAGCTTTACCATCTTCACCTGATCTGTGCTGGGACCAATGTTCTGGCATATTACATAAATAGGGTGGTAGAGACAACTTTAAACCAAATAGTGCAGGGAAGGGACCACATGAGGGAAGATGTGGTAAAGTAAAGAGAATGGACAAGCAGATTAGGGATAGGTGTCATAATAACCAGAGTGTGGCAGAAAGGGACAGAACTTACAAATATAAGATAGTATCAGCAGATAAGGCCAAAGTTTGCAAGAATGATGAAAAGACAGAATTAAAGGCTCTGTATCTAAGGGCAGGATCGTCTGTCCCATTGGCAGCAGGCATCATAGTGGGTGTGAGCGGACAATATAGCAAGAAGGCTAAAAATCGGTTTTACACTGTTGTAAAACCAGTTTGCAATCATCCACTCCACCCAGCAATGGTGAGCTGTGTTTCCTGCCGCAGCACATTGGAAAACCCAAATTCAATTCTTTAGCATCTCATCCCCTGCTCGCTGGAATCTTCCTCCCACGTCAAATTTACCACCCACATCAGCGTGACTTCTGAACGGTGTGCTTCACGACTGCCTTTAAAAGGCATGCACCTGGTGACCTGAACTTTGAGGGGAACTCAGAGGTGAGTAAACACAACCTTGCACAGCGCTTGTGAGCATTGCCCGTAGGACATCAAGGAAGAGGCATCGCATATTCACGGTGGACACAGCAAGTCGCTATTTCCCGGCTGGCTTTCAGTGCAGTGCTGGGGCAAGAGCTCTAGTGCAGGTCAGGCCAGTCAATGGGGGGGTGGTTGTGGGCAAGGCAGCACAGACTGAAGGAAGTACACAAGCATACACCAGTGTGGGGGGGTGGGGGGGGTGGTGGGGGGTGGGTAGAGGATGAAGGAAGTGGCCACGCACTTGAAAAAGCTTGTCAAAAGTGAGCATTCTTTCACAGCTGACACAGTTCAGCAGCACCTCCATTGACATGCTTGGAGTTGGGCCTCTGAAGCTTTTCTGCCCACTAAAGAAATGCAAATGCATGAAAGCACCACGAAATGCACCAGAACTTTTCACCCCTTGGGTGCAAACTGCAAATTAATGTGTGTTTTAGGGGACAGCAGAACAATTGGCCAACTGGGGATGTTGTAGAATCCCCTTGTGAAAGGTGGCCATGGCGCAGTCACTGGAGGAGGTGCTCACAGCCCCCTGCAATATCTTTATTAAGGTTTGGACCAGTACCCATCAAGGTTCAAGCTAACAGTGCAGCCTTGCAGCGTGGGTTAGGACAATGCCTGCTCCTGAGCTGAGAGCACGGCATGCAGCCCAGTGGCTGAAGCTGCCACCAATTCGTCAAGTGGAGTGGGGTGGAGATGGGTGGGGAATAGGGCAGCCACGAAGCGCACCACACACTCGCCATTCAAGTGGTGGCCTGCACTCTCCGGTATGTGTGAAGGGGCCTTCAGACTTAACCAAGAGAGGTTCTTAGTACACACATGCTAACCCACGCGTCTCCCTCTTTGATCCTGCAGGAGGAGAACATCAGGATCATGGAGCTTGGTGATTTAGCGGTTTGCCTCATGGCTAACAGGGAGCAGAGAAGAAGAAGAAAAGAGCGGTGGAGGCACCCGGCTTGGCAAAAGGAGGAGCATCTCCCTCAAGATGAAGGGGCAGCAGGGCCTGCTGCACACAGAGCTGAAGATCCACAGCGAGCCATCACTCGTAGGTGCTTCACTAGGCCCAGTCATTCCTGCAGATGACTGAGAACCAGTGTTGTCGAATACTGTGCATGTCTAGGGAACTGGTCAGTCACATATGCCACCTGCTGCAGGATTTGGTGCCAAGGGGACATGGAGGACATCCACTGCCAGTGGCTGTGAAAGTGACCGCAACGCACAATTTGTACACAAGTGGCCCCTTCCAGGATTCCACAGGTACCTGTGTGAGATCTCACAAGCCTCCACGCACAACTATATCCAGGAGGTCACGGATGCCACCTTAGCAAAGTCACAGAACTTCCTGGGATCAGGAAAACCAGGAAGCAAGAGCACTGGGATTTGTGCAGATCTTTGGTTTTCCACAGGTGCAGGGTGTCATTGACTGCACTGTGGTGCTTAAATCTCCATGGCAACAAACAGTCAACTACGTCAGCCACAAGGGCTTTGACTTGCTGAATGTTCAGCTGGTGCGTGACCTCCACAAATGCATCCTACAGATCTGTGCACAATTCCCAGGGAGCATCCACAACTCCTACATTCTCAGTTGGTCTCAGATCCCTCACATCTTTCAGGGTCCACAGAGGCTGCAGGGTTGGCTCCTCAGGGACAAAGGCTACCCACAGAGGACTTGGCTGATGGCGTCAGTGCGGCGGCCTCAGACTGCAGCACAGCGATGGGATAACAAAGCTCATACTGCACCCCGGACTTTGGTGGAGCAAACGATTGGCATTTTGAAAATGAGGTTCCGGTGCCTCGACAGGTCCGGTGGAGCACTGCAATACGGTCCACCGAGAGTGTTGCCCATCATTGTCTCTTGCGAGCTCCACAACCTGGCACTACAATGGGGGGAGGACCTGGCTGAGGAAGAGATGGAAGAGCTGCATGTCTCCTCATATGAGGAGGACGTTGAGATGATGGTGATGAGGCCATCGCACTGGCCAGGTGATGCAGGCGCACTCAGGAGACCCTCATAGCCGCAAGATTCATGGAGGATGATGATAAGATGCAGTGAGGACAGTCCTGATATCCTCACTTTGCATCTGTGAATGTTTGACTCCTGTGTGGCTGATGGCAGTGCACATACCCTCAGTGCTCAGGCTCCTGTCATGGAGATGCAGTGGAGGCCCTAACAGTCACTAGATTCCAGGAGGATGATGACGACATGCAGGGAGGACACTCCATAGATCTTCACATTGTCTCTCTGAATGTCTGACTCATGTCTGGCTGAGGGCAGCTCGCTTGTGCTCTGTGATCAGGGTCAGATCATGGAGATGCAGCTATGAGACTTTAAATGCACCTGATCCTTTGTCAGCCTTCAGCACCTGACCTCTTCAGGAACACAGCGTCACCGGACACAGATGCTGAAGAGATGGGGGGCCAACCCCACCTTAAAGATGCTGAGGGCACACAGAGAGAATGATGGAACTCTGTGACGCCTGCCCACGACATTCTGGCAGCAATGACAAGCACCATCAAAGTGCAGGCATCACGGATGTGTCCAGTGTGCGTGAAGGTGGACCATCACTTTGGTCTGAAGGTTACACACTTAACAGGGAAGAGCCCCTGGATTGAGACACCTGCCTTTATCTTGTGCAGAAAGGTTTCACACCTGAGTGACAAGAACACTGCTCAACAGAACAAGGAGCCATAGGCAAGGAGACATTCTTGGGAGTTTATTTACTATAGTGAACATTATGTACAAGTGATTAACATCCATGCCCAGGCTATGAAACTTAATCTTCCTAACCCTGCCGCTATGTCTTTGTGCTCCCCTGACATCCAGAGTAGGGGTGGAGAGAGCCTGCTGACTGTTACGCCCTGTCTGTGATGACATTGGTGTGCGTCTTCTGGAGGGCCGAGACCTGAAGGGCCCCGACCTGCTCAGACTATCCTGCAGTGGGCCAGCTGCACCCTCCATGGCCAGTTGAGCAGGAGTTGCGGGTTTACAGGATGAGTGGGTTTGGATTGGCCACACATTCCCTGAGTCACCTGGGTGGATGGCCCCAGGGTGTTGAGCTGTTGGTCCTCCTCCCTCTGGGTGCTTGATGAGTCCTAGCTGACTCCTTGAGAAGAAGGGGAAGCTGGAGTGAGATTGAGCTACCCCTCTCATGTTGACACTGCTGGAGGCTGACTATGACGGGAGTGATGGAATTCAGCCCGTGCAGCAGTGCAGGACCGATGTCCTCTTGGCGGCCACCATCCTGCCAGTGCTGATCTCGATGCGTTGGCATGCTGGCGCTATCACCACAGACTGAAGGTGGACAGACTCCTCCATCGTCGCTTGCTATCTGAGGAGTGCATCAGACATCCCTTCCTGATGTTCCCATGATTGCCTTTGCAGCTTCACCAGCTGGTTGAGGACCGAGTCCAGAGGTTCATCATCTGACTTGGACTCAGCAGATTCCTTGCGTCCAGAATCCTCTGAGTGCCGGTGACTAAGGATGTCCCTGTCTCAGCCTGCTGTGGAACAGATTGTGTGCTGTGCTCACCAGATTATGCCTACTGTTACATCAGCAGTTGTGCATTGCCTGCTCATAGAAAACAGGCAATCTTTACAACCTCAAAATTGCAAATGTTTCTTTCATTGTCCCAACTGTTTTTAGGTTGAAGATACCTAACACACAAGATACCATACATCAGAATGTCATATTGAAAAAGTTAATCACAGAATCCTTTAAGCATGTCATAACACTGCTGGCATTTCAATTATTAAACAAATTTTCAGTCTCACTAACGTGAGTCTGGTTTATTCACTAATCTGCATCTAATCCTATTTGCACGTTCTCACAAATTTCTCTAACATCTGTGAAGAACAGAGTAATTACTCCTGGGCTTTTCTTCATGTCTCTTGAAAATATCAAAGAACATGACATATAACGATTTGTTGACCATTTTCAACTCTGACCACTATTTTCTGGAAAATTACCATATTTTTATCACGGCATTAGTATTATTTTCTGGTTTTTATCTGAAGTTATTTTATGTCGCATTTTTTAATCACCTAACTGGTAACTTGGGACAGGATTTTACGTCCCACTGGCGGACACGCGCCCGACCTGATCAGGCACAAAATAGTGTGCGATGGCATCAGGCGAGCGTCCTGGTGTCATCGCACCACTCGTGCAAGATTTTGGTCGGCAGACGCACGCAAGAGTTAGCAGTGTGCCCGCCGACAATTAAGAGGCCTATTAAGGCCCCTTAATCAATTAATTTAAAAATATTTCTCACTGCCCGTCCAAACATACAGTTGGCAGGCGGGCAAATCGGCCAGGCGGCCTTTTGATTTATTAGCAAACCTCACCCACGGGCGGGATGAGGTTCCCGCAATTAAATAAAAAATAAATATAAACTTTTGGGCAGAGTTTTTATTCTGTTCATGTTATTGTGAGTTAGTCCCAGTTTGGGACATTTTTTTCAGGTTGAAAAAAAAATCTTTATTTTTGATTTTAAAATTGTTCAGCTCCCTGAGGCAGTTCCCTGCCTTTGGGGAGCTTTCAGTGCATGTTCCCCAGCGCACGTGCAGACTTTTGTTCTTGCACTCCTCTCGCACCCTCCACCCCAGCAGCGCTGAGCCTTTCAGCGCGTCTTTCATGCTGGCTGGCGTCAATTGGCCAGCCAGTGTGAGATCGCCGTCGAGGGACAATCACGGGCAGTGGACCATTTCCCGGCTGCTCCTGGGCCCGCCCACTGCTCCTGCCCAATGACCCGAAAATCCCGCCCCTGTTTCTTTGTTCATGAACTGGAAATCCCGCTTTCAGCTTCCAGGTTGTGCTCATCAGTGTTTACCAATTAAAACACAACTGCCAGTGCTGTAAATCTGAAATAAAAATAGAAAGTTGCATGACCTTAAAACTTTTAAATGATGTAAAAGATCATCAGTGAATTGATGGAAAGATAAAAGAACAAAATATTCCCAAAGGTTGAAAATACATGAGAGAGGGTCACACAAACAGCAAGGCAATAAAAGATAGGAGAAATGGGAGAAAGAAAGAGAACTGAAAAAGCAACAGGTCTGAAATAAGGCACAGAATTTTTCGCTGAACGGGCATGTGCCCGACCCGCTCGAGCATGAAACAGCGCGTGATGGCGTCAGATGAGCATTCTGGTGTCATCGTGCACTCGCTCGATATTTCGGTCAGCAGGTGCATGCTAAACTCGGAAGCACGCCCACCGACAGTTAAGAGGGCAATTAAGCCCATTAACGGCACAATTAAGAGAGATTTTTCATTGCCTGTCCAACGTTACGGCTGGCAAGTGGGCGAATCAGGCTGGCGGCCTTTGCATTTTTCATGAAACCTCATCCACAGGCGGGATGAGATTTCTGTGATAAATTAAAATCAAAATAGATTTCTGTGGACAGCATTTTCATTACCCACATTTTCAGGTGACTGACTATGAAGCTTGGGCACTTTTTTCCGGTTTCTGTGAACTTTATTTGAAGTTGTTCAGGTCTTTAGCCCTCCGAGGCAGCTCTCCATCCCGGTAGCACTGAGCCTTTCAGCGCATGCTTCACGCTGGCTGGCTGTTAATTGGCCAGCCAGTGTGAATTCGCAGTCGGGGCCGATCGCATTTGGCGGTCTGTTCCCTGGCCGATCCCAGACCCGCTTATCATGCCCGCTGGCCTAAAAAATCCTGCCCACAGTATGTTGGTGAAAACCATGGGCGGGATTTTTCACTCCCTCCCACATCATGGTGGGCAGGAGTGGAAACTATCACAGGATCGAAAAAATCAGTTTGCCGTTAGCATGAAGTCTTGTTGTGATTGTCCGCTCCAGACCTCAATGGCAGTGCGTGTTTCCTGCCGTGCCAAGTAGGGAATGCCACTTAAATGCATTTGAATGTTGTAAATACTCATTATAAAGGGTGCTGACTGGAATCACCCCCCACCTCCACGCTGGATCAATAGGCCATACTGGCATCTAATTAGATGACACATTTCACAGCCGCAAATAAGTGATGTGCACCCGGTGACCTGCACTTCCCTCGTGACATCGTGGTTCGTTCGCCTACCTTGCATTGTGCAGCACTCACGGCACCACCAGGCTTCGCAGGCAGCATCACATCGCTTTCACAGGGCTTTCAGAGGCAAGGCTCTATGTACCAGGCCAGTGGTAAGGCGGAGGCGGATTCTAATGTGCTGCAGGGCAAGGGTTTGATGCTGGGGGGAGCAGGGGGCATGGTGGAAGAGACTGGGAAAGTATGCACTCAGACACATGGCCTTTGAGGGGGGGGGGTGTGGATGGTGGCGGGTGCAGGGCGGGGAGCATCCTCTGGGCCAGATTGGGGAGAGAGTCTCTTACAGAAGGACATAAGCGAGTTGAGGCCGGAATGGGAGGATCATGGATTGAAGAAGTGCTTCAGTTTACATTGTTAAGCTTCCAAAGGCTGTCCTTGTCCCAATCCAGGGAGGTGGAGGCTATGTCAGTCCAGTGTCAGTCGTGCCTGGTATTTGTGCGCAGACTGTGGTCATAACATCACGCGCATCGGTCGGGGGGGAACTCTGGCATCATACTGGGCCACAGATGGCACACTCACAGTCAGGGAAGGCATCTGCAGCCTTTGGATGGGGTAAAGGTAGTGTAAAGGCACTCAAAAGTCTGGGTATCTTTATATGTCACTGCAATAGGCCTCAAGATGGGGAGGGGTAAGGTCCACATGGGGAATATGCACATCCACCTCAAATGATTCAGGGGGTCACACAGGGATACCCACCACCATCACAGTGGGATTAAGGATTACAAAGGGAGGACCAAGAGTTATTGGAGGGAGGGAAACATGAACATTTTGCTCCTGCAGGATGATGGGAGGGATTTCCACAGAGGAGAGAGTCTTTTACAGAAGGACAGGAAGGTCCAAGTTGGTCTGGTAGTGAAACCTCAGCACCATCATCTTGCGAACTGAAGCGATGGTGCAGTAGAAAATAAAACAGAGAAATAACTCTAGTGGAGAGGGTCCTGAGGGCCTCAAAGAGGAGAGCTACACTGCACTTGGGGGCTGATTTGAGGGACACCCAACTGAACTGTGTATTAGCAAATGAGGAGAGGAGAGATGCACAGCTGAGAAAGGTTAGAAGACTTTCAATGACAATGCAGAGAATCAGGAGAGTTAAGTAATAAAATTCTTTCATGCAAGACTAATCCTGAATCCTGCCCCAAATCAATCTCCTTGTAATAAACCTTGTTCCAAGCATGGAAATTCCCCAGAGCAATAATGAAGTCAACAGCAAGTGGGTGACCATACAAGCTGCAGATGCCTGTTAAAAGCAGGAGCTCAGAATCTTAGTGCTGGTAGGCTCACAGACAGAAACCCTCAGCCCCCCTGAAATGATCTCATTCCCTCACTAAACATTTGCCCTCACCTGTATTCCAAAGAGTATAGTCTTATTAGCAGCACATCCAAGTGCCTGGCCAAGCAACCTCATTGCAGTCAACATGGTTGGGGGACAACGTAGTTTGATTCTTGAAATACACATTGTGCTGCCTAGGATTTCAGTGGCGAATAGGTGCCAACACTGGCACCAAGCCCTTGAACCCACAGTCACTCACTAGTCATCAACAGAAAAAGGACCTTTGGAGCCTGATACTCACTTATGTTTTCTTCTCATTGGCCCTGCAGAGAGGAGACCTTCAGGAAGATGGAGGCTGCATTTATTGCTGCTTGCATAATCTCATACAGGTCGGAGGGAAGGCGGAGAAGATCGCAATTGCGGCCATAAGCTTGCATAGGGAGGAGTTTCACCCTGTTGAGCAAGAGGCAGTGGGGCCCCCTCTAGACGCAGAGGGTGAGGCTCACAGAAATGTTGCGCGTAGGCGGCTCCCAAGACCGAGGGTTTACAGGACACGCATGTCTTTTCTGGAGATGAGCGAGGGACAGTGTCGCCAATGCCTCCACAGGTCCAGGGATCTGGTGATTCACATCTGCCACATTCTCCTGGAGTTGACACCACCGGGAGTTGAAGACCATCCATTGCCAGTGGTTCTGAAAGTCACCGCCACTCATAACTTCTACACGAGTGGCTCTTTCCAGGGCTCCACTGGGAACTTCTGTGGTATTTCTCAAGCTTCCACGCACAAGTGCATACAGGAGGTAACAAGCGCCCTTTTTGCCAAGGCCCACAATTACGTGCACTTCTCTTGAGATCAAGCTAGCCAGGACACCAGAGCACTGGGCTTTGCTGCTATTTCCAGATTCCCACAGGTGCAGGTTGCCATCGACTGCACTTGTGTCTATAAAAGCTCCCTTGCAACAGGAACTCAAATATATCAACAGGAAATGGATCCACTCATTCAATGTGCAGTTGGTCTGCGACCACATGAAATAAATCATGCAGATTTGCGTGAGATACCTGGGAAGCTGCCACAACTCCTATATCTTGAGTAGATTTCAGATCCCGGACATCTTCAAGGGACCACACAGGATCCAGGGTTGGCTCATCAGTGGCAAAGGCAGCATCAGTGCAGCGGCCACAACATCCAACTGAGAGAAGGTACAATGACGCTCATACTGCTACCTGAACATTGGTCAAGCAGAGCATTGGCATCTTGAAGATGTGGTTCTAGTGCCTCGACAGATCTGGCGGAGCATTGCAAAGGGGGGTAGGACTTTCCAGATGCTGACATGGAGGAGCTGCGGTCTCCTCCAATGAGGAGGACAGAGAAAGGGGTGAGGGTGATGAGTTCAAGGAAGACGAGGCTGCAGGGGAAGAGGCCAGACGAGGCAGGCATGCATGTGAGGCCCTCATAGTCACCAGATTCCATGAGGACAAGGATGAGTAGTATGTGTTCCCTTTCGGACAAGTGCCCTCCATCATTGGCCAACATGAACATGAGCGTTGCTATCCCTCTCATTTCAACTATCTACATCAATCTGAGAGTGCATTAGGCTCACTACTGTTCTGATCCTTTGAAGGATGATGAGGCCTCGACAGCATGTGTCCTGCAGAGATGAGGTGCTAACTGGAGGAGGGCATCCCGGCATCAGACGTCAGAAGGTGCTGCCTCTTCAAGCTTTTCTCCAGAATCCTGGTCGCTACAGTCGCTACAAGAGGCAGAAGCTGTTCTACAATACTTAGTCAGCTCGTAGCAGTGTGCCTTCAATCTGACAAAGGTCCTCAAGGAGATCCATCTCCAGCAACAGAACAACGCATTCTGTGTAACCTCGATAGAGATACTGATAGGTCACACTTGTGCCAAGGCAGCCGAGGACGTTCTGCAGGTGTTAATCCATTTTGAGATCACTCAGTCCTCTGTGTCACCTTCATCTCCATCACATTGATATCTGGCCCTCTCAGTTAGGGATGCGGGCCTGCATTTAGCCGGACCTTTCAATGGGAGTGGAGCACCTCAGGATGACCATGTTCACACACTTGACTGCCAGACATCAAAATGCCTCCTCTTGAACACAAACAGTCTCCCCTATTGACCAGCCCTGGCCCCTGCAAATTCGAAAATACAAATGCACCATATGGAGCCCTCAAGGTGATGCTTTGTTGGCATTAAAGAGCACACATCAGCTTCATTCCATCTTCACTCCTAGCCCATTGCTGCCCTCAGCATTGTCTTCCCATCAAGCTAACATAAGTACATCGAGAGCATGCTCAAAGGCGCCTTTGACTGCAACACATCACCATTTGGGTTTATCATCACTGACCTCGGCGGGTGTTTAAGTCAGGGACACTAAGCAGAATGAATGGCCTAGCGCTGCATCCCCACATTGTGACAAGAGCCTTATGGGCACAATACAGGCAACAAGAAGGTGGGAAACAAACGCTCAATGTTGTAGCTTCGAGCGCCAGGATAATAATGTGGCTACGATGGGCAGATCTCCGGCACATTGAGGTGGGAAGGTGCTCACACTTATTGTTGAGCTTAGCAGCTGTACACTTGGACAGTCGGCAATGCGCAAGGCAGAAAGGAGCACGCACTAGCTCAGAGAATGGGCTCATAGATTGAAACCCTTGCTGGATGACAGAGAGTACATGGAGACGCAGGAACTATTCCCCTTCTCCAGGCTTCTCGACATCTATCCTTCTGCACTACACCTTCACCTTTCAAGAATATAGACGAGTTGAGTGAACACCTCAGCCTCAATCTTACACAGCCAAGAATGAAGATGACATGACCCAGCAAAGCATGTGCATGAAATGCCTTCTCAAACACACTTTACATTGAGGGTGAAGCATCATTGATGTTGGCAATGAGCTGAGAATAGATACACACTGTGGTGAGGTGGATGCACACAACATTGAGCAGAGGCACATGATAACGACATCTGCAATAAGAGGAGGGAGGGACCATGGTGTTGCACCTCAGCAAAAAGAGGGAGCATACACAAGAGGAGATGTGAAATGGGTGCCATTCTACTTATGGTGGTGAGAAATTATATACGTGGTGAACACCCATGCCACCATTTTGCTCCTAATATTTCTCCCTCTTCCGAACCCTACCACTATGTCTTGGTACATCCACAGTGGAAGTGGAGGCAGTTGGCTGACTGCTACGCCCTGCTGTCTGTGATGACTTTGGTGGGCGTCCTCTGGAGGGCCGAGATCTGGAGGTCCCTGGCCTGCTTTGAGTCTCCTGCAGTGGGGCAGGTGGACCGTCCTCGGCCTGTGGAGTTGGAGGTGATGGAGTCACAGGAAGAGGGGATTGAGATCGGCTGGACTTTCCCAGAGTCACCTGGATGGATGGCCCCGGGGTGTCAAGCTGCTGGTCCTCATCCCTGTGGGTGCCCAAGAGCCCCTGGTTGACTCCTTGTGGAGAAGGGGCAGCTGGAGTGAGGTCGAGGTACCCTGGTCCCTTCTCACACAGCCACTGCTGGATACCACCAATGTCTACAGCGATGGAGTGCAACTCCTGCAGCAGCACAGGCGCTATGTCCTGGATCAAGGTCTCCATGGCAGCTGCCATCCTACAAGTGTTGACCTTGATGCATTGGCATGCTGGCGCTATCACCTCAGACTGACCGTGGGCAGACTCCTCCATCGTTCGTTGCAATCTGTGGAATGCAGCTGACAACCCTTCCTGATATTCCCCTGACTGTCGCTGCAGCTCCACCAACTGAATTAGGACCGAGTCTGGAGGCTCGTCATCTGACTCAGACCCAGCAGATTCCTGGACTCCAGCAGTCCTCCGAGTGCCAGCGACCTTGGATGTCCCTGCCTCCGCGTGCTGTGGACCAGATTCTCTGCTGTGCTCACCAGGTTGTGACCCTGAGCCTGCTCTAGAACTAGGTCTTACTGAGGTGTGCGTCTCTGTGCTGGTGAGGGTGTGGTTCAGCGCTGTGATGGGACTTCTCCATGGCTTTGTTCAGCATCCTCATCCAAAGTGTCCTCAGGCCCCAGGTGAGGGGCTGGCTCACGGTGTCCCTGAGGCGCTTTCCAGAGGTGCCTATGAAAGAGAGCAGAGAAAATTAGTACATGGCAGGTGACTCAAAAACAGGACATTGGACTCATAGATTCGTTGTCTGGGGGATCAGCTGGTGCAGGATCCTCACCTGGGTGTGTGCTGCTGAGCTCACCGTTGTCACATGAACGGTCCTGGTCCTCTCTGGCCAGCTCAACAGCCAGCTCCTCAAAAGGAGTGAGGGACTTTATGGCCATGCCACCACCAGTCTGGGCCCTCACCCCGCTATTGTGGACGAGCTTGTCTTGCATAAAGACAGATGGAGAGAGTATGAGCAGCACATATGCCAAGGCAGAGGGTAAGGATGCCTATCTTGTGTGGGTGGTGAATGGAGCTGTCCATGGGATGAGGACATGAGGTACACAGGTTATTAGCCCAGATGGAGATGTGAAGGTGTGTGAGAGAGTGAGTGGTGATGTCCTTGAGCTGGCAGCGTGTGAGATCCCTGAGGAAATGTCATCCTGCAAATCTCTGATGGGCTTGTGAGTGTGTGAGTTGAGAGTAATGCGCCGGTTGGCTTACTCTGGCAGAACGGATGGGATCATTCATCCTCTTTCTGAACTGGATGGCTGACCTCTTCTGTGTGGCGTTGGCACTTACCACCATGGCCATTGCCTCCCAAGCCACAGTTGAAAGGTTTGTGGACCTCCTCCGGCCATCACGAGATAGAGGACCTCCTGGCGGACCTCCACAGTGTCCAGAAGGCGGCCCAGCAAGGTGTCGCTGAACTTAGGGGCAGCGTGTTTCTTCCCCTTGGGGGCTATCTCAATTCTGGAGCAGTCCTGGGCTGCAGACATTGAGAAAGCCATGCACGGGTCCAATTTAAATATGACGCCTGCAGCAATGATCCGCTGAAGCTCCCACCCGACCCCCCCAAGAAATATGATGTATTTCCTGCTGATGTATATTTAATAAGGTGAGAAATAGACAATACAATGTGAAGACACACCATTGCGCTTGGTGGGAGAAACACTGCTTTTCCTGCCTGCCACTGCACTTAGTGCGTGGAGGGCAATTACAGCCTCAAAAGAAAATAGACAGGCTAACATTACAGGTGCTGAACCCCTACGAGCACTGTGTTATGAATTAAGCCCTGCACTCCAAGGGCTGAATTTTGCCCTTGATGGGCGGGCGGGCCTGACCGACTCGGCGGCGGGCAGGCAATCGATTGCCGCTGTCGAAACTGACCACGCCGCCATTTTGCGCGGGCGGGCCAATTAAGGCCTGCCCAGCGGGATTGCGACTCCTGTGTACATCGGGAAAATTAAATCGGCGGCTGGCGTGTTCAGACCGCCAGTTCCAATGGGGAATCGGCAGTCTGTATAAAGAGCGACCAGGCAGCCTCCTTTAGGCTGTTCATCATGGCCAGTCATAGGGCAGCACAAGATTTGAGGGCAGAGGAGGAGGAGGGGGGCAGGCTGCAGGATAGGCCAGCGGGGGGGCCAATGTGCCCCTCGGTTCTCAGTTGCCTGCCTTGCTGTCGTCCTCGAAGAGGTGTCCAACCATCGGGATGTCTTGTTTCCGGAGGATGGGAGGAGGAGGGTCCCCCACATTACCAAGGCCTTGTAGGAGGTGGCAGAGGCTGTAAGCTCCCATGATGCTGTGCGGCGCACCGGAACGCAGTGCCGCAAATGCTTCAATGATTTGCTGCGCTCTGGAAGGGTGAGTACCATGTCAGCCTTGGCCATTTGACTCAGCAGGTAGCCTTAGCCTTTGATGCAACACCCCACCTCCTACGTCTTAGTGTCGTTACTGCATTGGGAATTTGGCGCAAGCTGGGTGGGCAAACAGATAGTGACCATGCTTACATCAGCCTTAGTGGTTGAGGAGAAGATGGGTTCTCCCTGCAGCATATGTTGGTGTTTGTCGCATTTGAGTAGTCTGGGGGCAACCTGCAGGGGAGGCAGCTAGACACATACTCAGAACTCCAACACGTGTCTTATTGATGGTGATGATATGGTGGAAGGGGAGCCTCAAGGTGTCATGGCCAAGAGCCATCTGCTGGCCTCAGCGCCACCCCTAGTTGCACCTCCTTGCCATGGGCGCTAAGACCGGTGTGTTATTCAAAGTGATGGATGCATAATGTGTCCAAGGTGTCCGTTGGGGGAGGGGGTTGGGAGCAGCCGTACTATCTTCTGGGGACTGATCACCAGTAGTGTGGACAGGAGCCGCTGGAGGCCTCAGATGGGCCACTGTGGTTGGGGTGCGGCGTACACATGCAGAGTACATGAGCGATCAGCCCCAATAAATGCTCTTCTCTGTTCTGCCGTGCTGCAGCACCTCACCACGTATGAGGAGCAGGCCATGGAGCTGGGGAGGAGGCAAGCGGCCAGGTCGGCAGGTGTCGGTGAGGCTGGGGTGCAGCAGCCAGGTATTTGAGGCCCACAGTCCCATCCAGTCTGTCTCCCCACCAGCCAAAGCACTGATGGTTGCTGCAGTCATTAATGCTGCAACACTGCTCATTCACAGACTGATACAGTCAGACGTGTGGGTCATACACAAAGGTCCCTCGGCCCCTTGAGGATGCGCATCTCTAGCATCTTACAAAGTCACCTTGTCCAATTTGTGACCACTATCCCCATGGCCTAACATGACATGGCATTGCTGCTGCACATCCAAAGATTTACTGCGTCTTAGGAGGGTTCGTACCTCCACCACCCTTTCAGCCAATGCATCCCACATTACTCTGTCCAAAAGGTCCTCAGCACCTCACCTGTCAACCTCATGGCACTCAACTTAAATAAATGCTACCACGTTAGTCATCCCTGTGCCAAGGGGAAATGTTGCCTTCTGTCCACCTGTTCTATGCCCCTCATAATGGTATGAAGGTCAATAATGTGACCTGTCAATCTCCTGTGCTCCATGGCAAATGTTGCAAATGTTTGCAATGTTTCCTCATAACTCCAACTCTCCAGGCCAGCATGCATCCAGGTCAGGAACCTCTGCACTCTCCCCACTCCAATGCCATCCCTCCCATGAAGTGCAGGTCACAACTGAAAGCAGAAGTGTAGATGTGGCCTCAACAGGATTTTTTGCACTTGCAACATGACCACCCTTTTCGTCCATTCTATTCCTCGGCTAATAAAGGCACGTCTGGCTTTGACCTTGTTAAATGCCTTATGTTCCTGTTCTGCTACCTTAACGGGCCTGCCCAGCAAAGTCCCTGTAATCATCGTGACTTCCTACGGTCCTACCATTACTCATGTATTCCCGTACCTTGTTTGTCTTGCCCAAGTGCTTAACTGCACACTTATCCACATAACATTCCATGTGGCATTCCTTAGGCCATCTGACCAGCCTGTCTGTATGCACGTGTAATGTTTGGGCCTCCTCTTGACTATTTACCACCCCATCAATGTTCATCTTCTTAGGTTCTTGAAGGGTGAACAACTTATGAGGCTGGGGGAGGGAAAGGGATGAAAGGTGTTGGTGACTGAATACTAACTGATGCACTGTCCTTGTTGTTAATTTCAGCATCACCACCCATGGCCGCCCCCAACATGTCCGGAGCCCCCCCTCTACACCTGAGGGCCAAGACTTGCAACTTGCATCACATCATTTCAGCGAGCCAGGCACCAGCGCAGCGACAAACACGTCGGTGGAATATAACGTCGGCTAGTGTCCCGGGCACAGTGGAGAAGGCACTGGAGGAGATGGCAGGGTCAGAGAGTGCCGATGGTGCCAGCAGCCGGAGGTCTGCAGGGGACCAGGCACATGCTGAGTCCAGCAGTGATGATGTGCCTCTGGAAATGTCACCAATGCAGCAGCTGCAGGACAAGTGGCAGGGTGCGCGGGAGCATCTGGCAGGGTTGCATGAGGGTGTGCTTCAGTTGGTCTCTGTGATGGAGGAGTCTAGGCAGAGTGTCAGTGATAGCATGAACCTCAGGACAGAGCTTCAGGCTTCCTCCATTGAGAGATTGGCGACTCTCATGGAGAGGGGCTTCCAGCAGATTGAGACTCTTCTGATTGGGTTACGCTCTGACCTGCAAGCCCTCACAGCGCTAATGGCCACAGGTGGTCATTCCCAATGTGGGAGATGTTCTGGGCACCAAGTGTCGCGGCTCGGTGCCCATCCATCTGCGGTGAGCAGGGAGGTCCAATGTGACCTCACGTCGGCGCAGCAGCTGTCTGTCGTCGCTGCGAGCTCCTCTCAGGGCGCTCCGGATGAGGGCAGCAGCTCCTCCGCCCCTCTGCCAGTGACCGTTGCATCAGTTGAGGCTGCAACAACTGGCAGGTGCCAGTTCTGGAACTGGCCACTCCCTCCCAGGCGGGGCCAGCACAGGCTCCACGGGCCAGAGGACGTCCGCCAAGGTCATCAAGGCCAACAGGACAGCAGAGTCAGCAGGCTGTCTCACAAGCCACTCCGAGCGATGGGGCGGCACCTAGACGTAGCACCCGCAAACGTAAGCATAAGGCACGTTAGGCATTCCATGGGTTTGTCACTGGTGATTTTGTGTTGGCCCTAGATTAGGGAAAAAATACTTATGTACGTCTGAGCGACGTTTGTGTTTTATTTTGGACTGAATAAAGTCCACTTTTCTGACCATGGCTGAGGGTGTTTCCTTTGTGCTGCATTTGTATGTTTCACAGACATATCATGAGTGGACATTGATGTTTCTGTACTAAGCCCTTAGTTGCACCTGATGAGGTGGAAGATGTAGCACCTAAGTGCCACGTGTGGAAGCGCCAGGCAATGCTGATCCTGCTGATCGATGTGTGTGGAGCAAGCTGAAGGTTCGTTGAATTAAATTGTCCCGGGTGTCCCTGCCTCCTTGGTGTAGTAGCGGGTCGGCGAGCTGCCCGTCATCATCGCCCTGTGCTTCCTCATCCTCTGAGCCACTGCTGGATTCATCATGTGCAGCCTCATCCAGGGCGTCAAGGTCTTCATCATCAACTGCATCCCCCCCATTCCAGCGCAAGATTGTGCAGAGTGCAGCACGCTACCACTATCACAGAGACGTGATCTGGGGGCTACTGGAGTGCGGTCCCTGAGCGGTCCAGGCAACGGAAGCGCATCTTGACAAGACTGATGGCTCTCTCCACCACAGCCCTTGTGGTGATGTGGCTCCTATTGTACCGCTGCTCAGCTTCTGTTCTTGGACGGCGGAGAGGCGTCATGAGCCACCTTCACAGGGGATAGCCCTTGTCACCCAGCAGCCAACCATCCAGCCGAGCCGGAGCACTGAAGATCCCGGCACCTGGGAGTGTCCGAGGATGTAGGTGTCGTGGGAGCTGCCTGGGTACCTTGCACAAACTTGTAGAATCAGCATCCTGTGTTCACACACTATCTGCACGTTCATGGAGTGGAAGCCCTTCCTGTTGACGAAGGCACCGGGCTCACCTGCTGGTGCCTTGATGGCCACATGTGTACAGTCTATTGCACCCTGGACACGGGGGAAGCCAGCAATGGCTACAAAGCCTCTGGCTCGCTGTGCCTGACTTACCTGGTCACAGCGGAAGTGGATGAAGGTCAATGCCCGTCTGAACAGAGCATCTGTAACCTGCTTGACACAAGTGTGTACAGCTGATTGGGAGACACCGCAAAGATCACCCACCAAGCCTTGGAAGGAGCCAGGTGCATAGAAGTGGAGGGCAACTGTGAGCTTCAGAGCCGCTGGCATGGGGTGTCCACCCACACAGTTAGGGGAGATCTCAGGGCCAATCATCTGACAGATATAGTTGACTGTCTCCCTTGACAGACGGAGCCTCCTTCAGCACTGCACCTCAGTCATATTGAGGTAGCTGCTTCGCCGCCTGTATACCCTGGCAGCAGGATAGTGGCGTCTTCTGCAGCCCCTTCCACCTTGGACAACCTCTTGGCCCTGCGCCCCTTGTGCCTGTACATGGCCTCCTGAAGGTGGCTCTCCTGGAGGCAGATTGTCCACTCCTGGCCTCCTCCTTATTCTATCCCTCCCTTCCTCCTGAGAGGAGCTGCCTCCAGTGGAGATGTCAGAACCCATATCCAGGCTAAATGGAGGCCTCTGGAAAGCTGCAGGCCCGATAAAGATTACTGTCTGCAGACTGGTGAGCTGAAGCTTCAAAGTACAGAGAAAGCTTTTGGAAATCGATCTGAACTGGTAACAATCACACAGGCAAGTTTAAAACACTTTCTGCATTAAATACTTCAGAAAAAAACATGAACAACCCCTCTGAGCCCACATATCCCGCCCGTGGATGAGGTTTGTTAAAAAATCAGTTACCCGCCTGCCCGTTGGGCCCGTGCGCCGAGCCGAAGTTTGTACGGGCTCCATAAAATCGGCGTCGATTGCTGAGTTAAGGGCCTTAACAAGGCCTTCAATTAATGGCGGGCGTGCGTCGCGTTTCATAGCGCGCCCGCCCAGCTAAATATCTCGATGCCGCGCGCTAACGTGCGGGCTCCGCCACCCGCGTGTCAGCGATAAAAGTCTGCCCCAAATGTCGGTCTGCCTCCTATTGGATGTTACAGGCTCACCCTACATCATAAGCATGGGTTTCAAAATTAGATTTCCTATGCAGGTAATCACAAGAAAAGGGAACTGAATTGCTATAAGACACAATACTCTGAAACTGCAACCTGGAGATATTAATCCTTTCCATCCCCTTCAAGTGGTTAGAGCCAACTGGTGAAGTTTACAACTTCAGCTAGTACCTACACAGGGTTTGTACTTTGGCTATAATGAAGGAGGATCTGGATCTGCACTGCCTCAGCAACTTTAAAAAGAGAGAGCAGAAGAGAAGGAGTGGAAGGATGGGCTGTTCTAAGAAGTCATTTTACTGGTAGTCTTTAGGTCGCCAAACAAAAATAACACAATTATTGTTTTTTGCTGCAGTTTGCTTTACAGTAAATGCTACAGGAGTTCCTCAGGGCAGTGCCTTAGACCCAATCATGTTCACCTGCTTCATCAATGACTCCCCCTCCATCATAAGGTCAGAAGTGGAGTTGCCCACTGATGATTGCACACTGTTCAGTTCCATTTGAAAATCCTCAGATAATGAAGCAGCCTGTGCTTGCATGGAGCAAGACCTGGACAACATTCAGCTTGGGCTGATAAGTGAAAAGTAGTATGTGCACCGCAGAAGTGTCGGGTAATGACCTTCTCCAACAAGAGAAAGTCTAACAACCTCTGCTTGACATTCAATTGTATTAGCATTGTTGAATTCTCCACCATCAATAACCCAGGGGAAGGGTTGGGACCATTGACCAGCAACATAACTGGACCAGCCACATAAATGCTTTGGATAAAAGAACAGTTTAGAGGCTAGGTATTCTGTGATGAGTGTTTCACCTCTTGAATTCCCAACGCCTGTTCACCATCTACAAAGTACAAGTCATGAATGTAATAGAATTGTTATATTGTTACATTATTCTAAAATGATATAGGAACTATATTGCCATGTATAGCTATACATGTATATCCAGAGTGCCACATTACTCACTAGTGCATGACAGTGTACCATAGCAACAGTATATTGTTCTGCAGCACATGGTGAGATCTGGAAAATACACTCAATGAAAGCTCCAGTATCTTTGTTTAAAAGTGATTATTTTGAACTTTTGGGAACTTTTGGCATAACAGGAATACTCTCCACCAATGTTCCCTCTAATTTTTTCATCCATGTGCGGAATGAATTTTGCTATGTGCACCAATATTTAGATAATGTGCTTGTGATGTGTGTCACAAAGTTACCATAGGTGTGGAAGAAGAAGAAAGAATATTAAAATGAGGAATAATTATCAAGGTACACTTTATTTATTTAAAATGGAATCAAATAAAAAGAAAATTAACACTGCAAAATTTTCAGATACCTTTTACAATCTTACATTTATCTATTTATGCTTTCCTCATGCTTGAAATTAAAGATTATATCCCTTGGCCACTAATCACTGTCACTGGAATGAGACACTGAGCCAGTAGTTGGCGGTTTGGATGATGGGGCAGATACTTGTCCCTTGTCTAGAACCTTATCTCTTCTGTATTTACCATTCTTCCAGTGTTTACATATCTTGTCACATCTACTTCTCCAGCACTTGAAGTGTGAAGTTTATTCCTCATTAGCATATCTAGGTTTTCTTTCAGTCTGGTTCATGATTTAGTTTTGATCTTATTCATAAGGCTAAAGCCACACTCACAATCAGCACTGGAAACTTGACAGGTTGCCCATATATCCAACAGTTGTGAGACTACACTGTATTGTTCTATATTGTGAAAGTCACCATTTCCTGAAAACTTTGTCACAGAGAAACATGAAGCAAAGTTGATGACAAAGTTGTATTTGTAAAAATGTTTTTGTAATCATTGTACTGGTTCACAATGAACTCCTCCTCTGTGGTGGTTTGGGCAGATGACTTCAGTCAAATTAATCAACTAAGGTCCAAAGTTTTTCTATACTTATCAATTAACTAATATTTTCGTTGTCAAATTCCAAACTGATTTGCTGTGATGAAAGTAAGGCATAGTCAAAAGCTACTCATTCATTTAGTTCCTTTTCTGGAAACCTTTTATCCATATGACCACACAATTAGATTTTTCACACTGTTGTTCCAAGCGACTGTTTCTATGTCCTCTCATCTTGCAGATCTTGGTCCTCACCAACTGTGCAGTTTGAAGTATTGTCAAAGAGCTCTTCTGAAAGCATTTGGACAACAATTCTACCAATCATGTCTTATACACTGCAGATACTAAATCTTTGAACTTAAAGTAAATTATAAGCTTCTTGTTAGCAGACATGTCCATTCTTTCATCAAAAATAAATCTATGATAAAAAGACAGGTGAATTTCCAACATAATTTCTGCATGGACAGCACTGTTGATTAGCTCGAAGAACTCAAAAACATAGCTTTTGCTACACCAGCTCGCTGGTAAATGAAGATACTTTGCCATGTGATTGTTTATATTTTGCAGAGTTCATGGAGCTGTTCACTTGCACTATATAGTAGAACATGGTCTAACAGAACTTTTATTTCTTCTGGCATTGAATGTTGTCTTTCCATCAGTTCCAGTCTCATCTGTCGGTCATTAGTGGTTTGTGATGGCATACTTTGCATGTCAAATCCCAGTGGATTTATGCTATAAGAATATGTACAGTAGATTCAGGACCTTTGCTTGATAAATGCCTTTTCATGTAGTCCAATTTCAATCCATCTTCCTATTTCTTACCAGTAGAGAAGTCGTTGGATATTCTAGCTTCAGCACAACTTTTACAGATCAAGCCCACATCAACATTATACCGGGATATTTCCCTCAGCCATGCACAAATCTTGCATCTGCTTCAGAAGATGCTGCTTCTGCTATTTCACCCAGCCACTCTCCTTTGAAAGTGAGGCAACATTTCTTCTCAGGATTTTCCACTTTGTTGGTTGATGCTTTTTGCTTTCGTTTAGACATGACTGTTAAAAGGATATGATGTAAATAACCTTCTTAAACCAACTTAAACCAGCAAAACCTCACTATACCCAGATGAAACACAAATGAACTTAACTGAATTCTAACCCACTAATTAGCTCACAAGTCACCAGTTGACAAATCTACCTTACTAGAACCCACTTTAACTAAAATAATGCTATTCTTGAATGGCTAGCAGTTAAGTAAGGTTGACTAAAGTTGGTATCTGTTGTGTTATGGGTTCGTTTGGTGTCTCATTGATGAGATATTGAGACTTGTATGTTTAAACATGAACCATTTATTTGTAATCTTTAACTATGTACAGATCGCTGTTGTTGCCATACATGGTGCTGCTGCCATGCAGGTTCTTTCTAGACTGTTATCGCTAGTCTATTACCATGTGACTCCATATCATACTGCGGCAATGCAATTCTCCAGCCCCACATTTCCCTTGCTCTGTCGAGTACCTTTACATTACAATGGCATTGCAGGCACACACAACAGTATCCTGCACAAAATTCCTGCAGAATGTGACAGGAGGGCTGCAGTGTTTAGATGATCTGAGCACTTCCAGAATCTCAATCTTTATAAAAGAAACAGCTAGCATTCATTCAGAACAGAACAAAATGGTGTGTGAGACTTCCAGAACAAACTGTTAACGACTCATTCAACAATGCTTCGAAATGTTAACTGACGGTCACTAAATATGGAGTTTTATAAAAGGCCTCTCCCATTCCCAAATTTGGGGAGCAGTAACACTGTGTTGCTCCACTGTGATTTTTCTCTAAAGCAGAGCAAACCATGGGCTCACCGCATTAACACACTATTGTTTTTAGTAACAATGAAACATATTCCAATGCTGCATAAAAAACAATTTCCAATAGTGCGCTGCTGAATCAAAAACCACACAGAAGCAAGTATTTGTGCTGGATCCCCACTGTCTCTCTAGTCCCTTGCTCACCAGACCACCCAAAGTCTCTCCCTCACTGACTGAATCCTCGCAGAGTCTCCCTCACTAACCGGATCCTCACAGTTTCGCTCAGTACCACTGCTACTCTGGTGCTCAGGCTAATGCACCATCACTCACTTTCCTGCTGCCCCTCCAATCACAGGTTTTTTCTATGCTGCGCTTGCTGTCAATAGGTTCATTAGTGAGATGCAGCTGAGCCTATTAACACAGGGAAAGACCAGCCTATGATTGGACGAGCTCACCAGACCATCCCCAAAATCTCTCGGAAAATGGATGTAATTTCACTTTCATAAATTCGTATCGACTCTGATTAATTATATTATGATTCTCTAAGTACCCTGTTACCACATCCCTAATAATAGACTCTAGCGTTTTGTCTACTACTGACGTTAGGCTAACTGGCTTATAGTTCCGTGTTATCTCTCTTTTGCCTTTCTTAAATAAGGACACACAGACACACCCTAGAAAGATGTAGCCTTACTAACTTCTGCACTGCAGATCACCTCTCTTGGGAGTACACTGCAGCCCATCAGTCCATGTGGAGACAAGCACTGAAAATTGGTTTGGCACACTTCGAGAACCATCTCTGACAAACTCACAACATCCAACGTCCCAGAGGAAGGCCAGAGGTGGCGCAGCTGCACAAGTTCCCCCAAGCACCAACAACAATGAACTGAACTGCCAGTTCTGTGGATATCCATGCTAATCTTATAATGGATTCTTCAGTCAACTAGGACCCATAGAAGTCACTTACAGTCTGAACATTCTTGGATAAGGAGGGGTCTAGCACCCTTCCTTAAATGCTACGTTCACAATCTTCCAATCCTTGGAAACTCTTCTAGAATCTAAGTAATTTTGAAAGGAGAAAACCAATACATCCACTGTATCTGCAGATAGCTTTTTTAAAACCCAAGGATGCAGGTTGTTAGGTTCAGGGGATTTATCCCCACTTCATCCCATTGATTTTTCCAGTACTATTTCTTGAACTGATTTCTTTTAAGTTCCTCATTCTTACTGGACCATTGGGATGCCTCATTATTTCTGGATTTTTTTTGTACTTTCTACTTGTGAAGATAGACACAAAGTTTAATATCTCTGCCATTTCCTTATTCCCCATTATAATTTCTCCTGTCACCGCCTTTAATGGGCACATGTTTACTTTCACTAGTCTCTTCCTAGTTACGTACCAATTGAAAGGTTTACAATCTGTTTTTATGTTTCTTGCTAGTCTATTTTCATATTCTTTTATCTTTTTCTTTTTCATTATCATGGCCCTCCTTTGCTGAATTCTAAAATCCTCCCAATCCTGATGCTTACAACTCTCTTTAGCAACATTATTGGCCTCTTCTTTTGATCTAATACTACCTTTAACTAAGTTGTTGGACCACTTTTCCTGTGGCAGTTATTGTGCCTTAAAGAAATGTATATTTGTTGTAAATTATGTATTATTTCTTTAAATGCTTGTCTATCATCATACCTACCTTAGCCAACTCGCCCCTCATACCTAGGTAGTTTGCTTTGTTTAGATTTAAGACCCTAGTTTCAGACTTAACTAAATCAGGTACAAACACAATGTAAAATTTTATCACATTATGGTTACTCTTCTTTAGAGGCCTTTTTACTGCAAAGTTATTAATTAACCCTTTCTCACTGCACAATACTAGATCCAAAATAATCCTAGTTGGTTCCTTGACATACGGATCTAGAAAACTTGTGCCACTGTAATGGTGCATCAATCACCCAGAAATTGTTAGAGCAGCACATCTCGTGCCATCACTGTGAATGGATATTTCTCCTTAGCCTTCAGGTTGGATTATTTTTGCGCTGCAATTTGCTGGAAATACGAGCTAATAAAAACATGGGCCAGGATTTTCCGTGCCCGCCGGCATCGGGCATGTTCGGTGGCGTGAGCGGACAATGTGCAGGGGGGTGGTTTGGATAGGTCCATGTCTGCCTCCTGGGGAGTGAACTGAGAGTGGGCGTGGTATGGAGGAAGAGTGGGAATGACCGAGGGTAGAGTGAGGCGGTAGGGTGGGAGGGTGAGGGTTCGACGGTAGCGATAGACGAGACGGCAAGGGTGGGTGGTGGGGACACGGACCCTGGGGGTGGGACGGAGGAGAATGGGGAGGTGAATGTGAAAGGGGGTGGGATTTTCAGAAAGGAAGGGAATGTGCACGTTCACCTGGACATCCCCGAAGGAAAAGGGCTGTGACTCGTAGGTAATGAAGGCGAGGTGGAATGTGATGCCGAGAGGGTCAACAAAGGGGAAAGGAAATGGGTGACTGGGGTAGGGGAAAGGATGGGGGAGTGAAAGTAAAATCGAATTAGCAGCATGCTATACAAATCGTGCTGGGCGAGATCATGTGCTGCATGGGAGTGTGATCAGTGGGTGGGCAGAGATGCAGGTCAGCTCAGATGGACAACTGAAAGTGAACCCCAGCAGGCAGCATTGGAAATGCTCAGGATATTGAGATGAGTGTGAACTGTGAAAGATCTACGTGCGTCGTAAAGTGCTCGCATGAGGCTCCACACACGCGCGCACACACACACACACACACACACACACTCTTTGCCCTACAGAATCACTCGTGGCCTGGCTTCTCCCACTATGGTGACAGGTCTTCCAGGCTGCTTAATTCCACCCTTCACTGGAGGAGGAGTCCTCATGTCTACAGATGAGGACGTGTATGGAGCTGAGGGGCTGGCTGGCTGAGAGTTTTGGTCCCCTGGCAAAGCTCCCTGTGAACCAAAGTAGAGATATGTGGTGCATGGCAGCAGAGTCAAAAACAGCAGAGAGCACTCACATTTGCATCGAGGGAGGGATGATTTGGTGCAAAATCCTCAGTGGGGTTTCGCTGCCGACCTCACCATCGCCACAGGCAGGGTCCACATCCTCGCCAGTCAGCACGATGGCATGGTCCTCAAAGTGAGTGAGGGGCCTAATGCGGTTCACACCACCCTCTGGCCTGTGACCTCTCCCTGCTGTTGTGAGCCAGCTTCTCTTGCATGGAAACAGATGGAGAGTGTGAGCAGGACACACGGCACTGCATGGAATGTTTGTGTGGTGACCAGAGCCATGGACAGGATGAGGGTGTGAACTTGAGAGGATATGAGCCTGATGGAGATGTGAGGGTGTGTGTGAGAGTTAGTGGTGTTGTCCCTTGAGGTGTGAGACCCCTGTGGATGTGTTTGTGAGTTGAGAGTGATGAGAAGAGTGAGGTACTCTGGGGGAATGGATGAGACCATTCATCCTGTAGTGGCAGTGGATAGCTGTCCTCTTTTGCAGGGCATTGGTGCTGACCACCGCTGCTTCCGCCTCCCAAGCTTGCCGCTGCCCATCCTGCAGCCAGAGCAGGGGTAGAGGACATTGCAGTGGGCCTCCGAGGCATCCAAAAGGCGTTCCAGCGATGCGTCGCTAAACCTGGGGGCTGCAGTCTTCTTGCCTTTCATGGACATCTTCCTTGCTGTAGTCATGGGCTGGAAGCGCTGAGATGTGTGCATGTGGCTGCACTTTAAATATGGCACCCGGCGTGGTGAAGTTGTGAGGTGATGATGGGCGGGCGAATGAGAACCCACCTGCTATTGAAATGGTGTGTTTCCTGGGAATGCATAAATAATGTGGTGGGTTTGGGACTACATGACGTGAAAACTCACCAACGGCCACCCGCTACTGCACTTTATGCAAATCTGAGACAATTCTGCCCGTGGTGTCGTCAACAAGGGATCTGGGACCTCCCTAACGTTGGATCCAATGATCTATATCTTTACAAATTTTGAGGGGATGTCCATGCAAAGGAAAATTGTGAAAATACAAGAAAACATAAATAAACCTGCAGAATGTCAATTTAATTAACAAATTAATTTCAACATGGAGAAGTGTGAGGTGACTCATTTTGGTGGAAAGGTTAGGAGCCCAAGTACTGCTTCGATTATAAGGAACATAGAAAAGGAGTAGTCCATTTAGCTCCTTAAGCCTGTTTCTCCATTCAGTGGGATTATGGCTAATTTGTGAATTAACTTCATATACCCACCTTTGGCCCATATCCCTTAATACCTTTGGTTAACAAAAATCTATCAATCTTAGTTTTTAAATGAAGGATTGATGTACCATTAATTGCCATTTTAGGAAGACAGTTCCTGGACCATAAGGTCCCTTTGGACTGTCACTGTTTATAGTTTTTACCATTTAGAACCAAAATGGATGAGCACACATTAAAATCCACTTGCCACAATTTTTTTCCATTCGCTTAATCTATCAGTATCTCTTTGTAATTTTATTTTCCCATCTACACTGCTTTCAATGCTGCCTATCTTTATATCATTGGCAAATTTTGATGGCCCAGATCTTCTGTTCCCCAGGGGTCAAAGCCTGGAGGCGCCCCGGAAGATGCACTAGGGGACCCCTCCCCCCCTCCAGTAAGTCCCCACACAAGGACTGCATGGGAATTGCCTGGGAAATTTCAACTTCTGATGGGCAATTATCCTCGGCCAGGAACTATCCAAAACTCTGATTTAAATCGAGACTTCAGAAGGTTACGACTTTCTTAGCAGAGTAGGTAGACAGGAAAAGTTAGAGAGATTAAAATCACTTCTAACTCCTGGGTAACTATGGAGCTGAGGCACCGCTGGACCCCCCTCCCCCCTCACTACCCCCACTGACCACTCGAATATCCCCACCTCCCAACTAGCCCCTGACCACC
The DNA here is from genome assembly GCF_964194155.1 of Cetorhinus maximus. NCBI lineage: Eukaryota > Metazoa > Chordata > Chondrichthyes > Lamniformes > Cetorhinidae > Cetorhinus > Cetorhinus maximus. Next base: position 66,491,174 of record NC_135885.1, on the reverse strand, counting down.
CAAACCCTCCCCACCTACCCACCTCCCAAATGACCACCCAAACCCACCACTCCCCGACTCCGCTCCTGAGCATCTGGCCCCCCTAGCACCCTTACAACCCACCACCACACCCTCTATCCTCAGCTATCCATCCTGAGCACCCAACCCTCCCATCCCCCGACTACCCCTCCCTGGCCACCTGACCTACCCAATAGCACTATTTCAAGCAAGTGCAAGGGGAGTTACCCCTGGTGTCCTGGCCAATAATTATCCCTCAACCAACATCATAAAAACAGGTTATCTGGTCATTATCCTATTGCTGCTTGTGGGAGCTCGCTGTGTGCAAGTTGGCTGCTGAGTGTCCTATGTTAGAAGAGTGACTACAGTTCAAAAGTATTTAATTGGCTGAAAAGTGCTTTGGGATCCTCTGGGGTTGTCAAATATAAATTGAAATCTTTCTTTGTTTCGTTAAATAGCAAAGTGCATGCACAATTTTCCAATCTAAAGGAATAGTTCCCCAATACAGAGAAGTTTGGAAGACTATAGTTCAGGCATCTGCAAGTAACATTTGTACCACACAAAAGACAGGTAATGACGATCTCCAACAAGAGAGAATCAAACCATCTCCCTTTGACGTTCAATGGCATTACCATTGCTGAATCCCCCACTATCAATATCTTTGGGGGTTGCAATGAACCAGAAACTTAACTGGACCAGCCACATAAATACTGTGGCTACAAGAACAGGTCAGAGGCTGCGAATTCTGCAGTGAGTAACTCACTTCCAGAATCCCCAAAACCTGTCCACCATCTACAAGACACAAATCAGGAGTGTGATGGAATACTCCCCACTTGCCTGGATGAGTGCAGCTCCAACAACACTCAAGGAGCTCAACACCATCCAGGATAATGCAGCCTGCTTGACTGGCACTCCATCCAGCACCAGCGTACAATAACAATTGTATATACCATCTATAGGATACACTGCAACAACTTGCCAAGGCTCCTTCAAAAGCACCCTTCAAACCCGTGACCTCTACCACCTACAAGAACAAAGGCGACTGGTGCATGGGAATACCATCATCCACAATTTCCCTCCTAAGTTTCACACCATCCTGACTTGGAATTATATTTCCGTTCCTTCACTGTCATTGGTTCAAAATCCTGGAACTCCCTCCCCAAAAACACTAAGGATATACCTACGCCACATGGACTGCAGCTCACCACCATTTTCATTAGCAATCACATGGATCACTAAAGGTAGTGAAGCTGTTTAATAAGGCCATAAAAAAAACCCAAACCATACACTTATTTTGAAAGGGATAAAATTTAAAAGCAGGGAAGTTATGTTAAAATTGTATAGAGCCTTGGTTAGACCACAATTTGAGTACTACACAGTTCTGGTCTTCATATTCTGAAAAGGATATAGTTGCATTCATGAAGGTGCAATAAAGTTTTACAAGAATGATATTGGACTGAAAGGTTATAATAATCAGGAAAGACTGAACAGGGTGCAGCTTTTTTCTTTCGAAAAGAGAAGACTGAGAGGTGACCAGTTCTTCAAAATGGTGAAAGTGTTCAATAGTATAGACGTAGAGAAGATATTTCCACCTATAGGGGAAAACGAGGTGCCATAAATGTGACAGTCACTATAAATCCAATAAAGAATTTGGGAGAAACTTCAAACCAAAGATTGATAAGAATGTGCAATGTGTTACCACAAGTATTAGTTGACGCATAGTTAGGTTTAAGGGGAAGCTAGAAGCTTTGCCATATTAAAGACACTATATAAATGCAAAAATATACTTTTTCCACCAAGTAGTTGGTCGTCTGTACTAATGTCACCTTCTTTAGCTGTGAAATTGTTTTTGATCTGGTTATGCTCCTGTGAAGCACGTTTGGAAGTTTTACACTGTTAAAGATGCCATTTATAAACATTTATATGTTTGCTTGCCTTTTTATTACAAAATGAGGGATTATAGCTAAGGCAAAATGTTTATTTCAGTACTCAAAGTGCTAGCTACCTGATTAGAAAGGGAAGGGAAATGCAATGAGTGTTGATGTAGACAGTTTCAAATACAATTTAAATGCACTGTCATTTCACTGGAGAAACTTGATGTTCTCTGCTTCAGTGTTTGCTAATTGCTACCATATGCAAGTAGATTCCAATAATTGCAAAGCTCTGTTGGGAAGATGGGATATAATTGCACATAAATGGCAAAGGATGCTACCCTTCAATTTTCTATTTTTTATATTAATCTGTTTTGTTTCCATTTATCAACAAGAAAAATCAAATTGCACACAATTTTAGCTTAAGTATATTCTCCTGCAGCATGGTTGAGTTATTTCAATAAATTTATAATCTGCTCTAGCTTCAATATGATGGTTTATGTTGTGGCACAAGCCCTCTGGTTGTATATCATGTTATATATATTGTTCACAAAATGGAAGAGCCAATATAAGAAGACAAAGCAGAAAAGATCATTATCATCTTCACAGCACAAAGGTCAGTAAAACCAATGGGAAATAAACACACACAATATAAATGGATTTTGGCAAACACAATTTGATCCTCGAATCCACATGGTCATTATAAGTGGATTATACAAAATATTTTAGTTTAAGCCAACCATAAATTAAGTCAGAATGGTTCTGGTAACTGCAATTATTAACATTTAAAATTAAGTAGGGCCTTAGGCAATTTAACATGACCTCCAACCTCTCTCCATTAGACTCTTGCTTGCCTTTCTCAATGTTACGGCTATTACTGCACTTAGTGGCCCCTCTGGCCTCTCCACATATTCCTCCTAACTTCCAAGAGTGTCATTCTATACAATTTTCCTCCACCCTGCTTGTTCACTGAAATTAAGAATTCTCATAGTGCCTTCCAATCTAATTCACTCCTTACTAGATTTTCAAAACTGTGAAGTGGAATCTTCAAATTCTACAGGAGTGTAAAATGGGCAATAGCAGATTGGCCACTTATTGACTTCAAAGGAAAGGAAAATCAGACCTGGTATATAACGTGCAGTTCCTCCACTTCTCTTCCTTGCTGTAGTACTGTCTTGGTCTCCCTCAGCTTTCCTTTCCTACTACAATTTAGAAGCTTTGAAAGTGCAGCATTACCTAACCATTAGCTCTTGATTTTTCTTGGATTGTCTCATATTCTTTTCAATCTTGGTGATATGTTTCATAATGGGTTTTGGTCCTTTGCCTAATTTCTCAACTAAAATCTACTTGCATGTGGCTTTAGTTTCATTTTATTTCAAAAAAAATACAAGCCACTATGGTTGTTTGTAATATCACGGGAATGAAAGTTCAGGGTATCGCATCAAGCAGTTGTTCTACATCTAAACATAGGCCAGAATTTTCAGCTCGGCGAGCGGGTCCTGCTCCCACTCCCTGAGGCATAAAATGACGCGGGGTGAAGTTGGGCGTGCATCCCGACATCACCGTGTGTCATTTAGATTTTCAGTTCAGCGGGCGCGCAGCCGACTTGGCTGCGTTCCCGCCAAACTGTCAAAGGCCTATTAAGGCCATCTAAAAACTAATTAAACCAATAAACTGAGCTGCCCGTCCAACCTTAAGGTTGGCAGGCAGGCAAAGAGCCCAGGCGGACTTCACATTTTTCATGGAACCTCATCCACAGGTGGGATGAGGTTCCAAGAAGGGTTTATAAATTGAATTAAAAATTTTTTAAAAATTCATTGACTTGTCCCAGCTCACGACTGTCACATGAGGGAACATGTCTTTCTTAAAATATTTTCTTTTCTTTATTTAGCTTTTTAAAACTTAAACTAATCTCCCTGAGGCACATCTGTACCTCAGGGAGATTTCTGCGCTCTTTTGCGAAAGAGTGCAGGCCCCGACTCAGGAACCCCCCCCGACAACCCGCACAGGGAGCGCTCAGCGCTTCCGGGCGTGCGTCACGCGGGGCGGGCCTTAATTGGCCCGCCCGTGTAAAATGGCGGCGCGGACCCCCATCGGGGGTGTTGATTGGGTTCACACCTACTCCCGCCCACCCTGGCACAACCCCCACAATGGGGGGAGAATTCTCCATAGAATTAAATAAAAATTACTATATGGAAACAGGCCATTCAACCCAATCAGTTCATGTTGCTGTTTATCCTCCATTGGAGCAGTGATCCTTATCGCATGTGATGCCCTGTTGTCACATCCCTTCATTTTCACAAAACTTCTGCTCCCTGACTACCTCTAATCAGCAATTTTAAAATGTTAAACCATCTAAGAAATGGCACATTGTGATAAGTGGCTGGTTAACTCATTCTTTACTTTCCTCTTTAGCTTCAACAGAATGTTCTCTCCTTTACCTTCAATACAGAATCACAGAATTGTTACGATGTAGAAGGAGGCCATTCAGCCCATCATGTCTGCACCGACTCTCTGAGCATTTTAACTTAGTGCCAATCTCTTGCTTTTTCCCTGTAACCCTGCACATTGTTTCTATTTAGATAATCATCCAATGCCCTCTTGAATGCCTCAGTTGAACCTGCCTCCACCACACTTCCAGGCAGTGCATTCCAAACCCCAACCACTCGCTGTGTGGAAAAGGTTTTTCTCACCTTACATTTCCTCCTTTTGCAAACACTTATAAACTGTGCCCTCTGGTCCTCGATCCATTTATGAGTGGGAACAGTTTCTCCCTATCTACTCTGTCCAGGCCCCTCATATTTTGAAAACTTTTATCAAGTCTCCTCTTTGCCTTCTCCTCTCCAAGGAAAACAGTCCCAACTTCTCCAATCTTTCCTCATAACTGAAGTGTCTCATCCCTGGAACCATTCTCATAAACCTCTTCCGCACTCTCTCCAATGCGTCCACATCCTTTCTATAGTGTGGCGTCCAGAATTGCACACAATACTCCAGCTTAGGTCTAACCAGTGTCTTATATAAGTTCATCATAACCTCCCTGCTCTTGTACTCTATGCCCCTATTAATGAAGCCTAAAATACTGTATGCTTTAGAAACAGCTCTCTCTACCTGTCCTGCCACCTTTAATGACTTATGTACATATACACCCACGTCTCTCTGCTTCTGCACACCCTTTAGAATACTATCCTTTATTTTATACAGTCTCTCCCTGTTCTTTGTACCAAAGTGTATCACCTCATACTTCTCTGCACTGAACTTCATCTGCCACCTATCTGCCCACTCCACCAATGTGTCAATGTCCTTTTGAAGTTCTACACTGTCTTCCCACAGTTTACAATTCTCCCAAGTTTTGTGTCACCTGCAAACTTTGAAATTGTCCCCTGCACACCAAGATCTAGATCATTAATATATATCAGGATAAGCAAGGGTCCCAATACCGACCCCTGGGGAACTCCACTAGAAACCTTCTTCCAGCCGGAAAAATACCCATTAACCATTGCTCTCTGTTTCCTATCCCCCAGCCAATTTTATATCCTATAATGTGGTGCCCAGAACTGTATACAATACTTTGGATATTCACCATAACACAGCACTCTAAGGCCAGAATTTTCCGTTTGACAGGTGGGTGGGCCCGAGCGACTTGGCAGCAGGCGGGCAGCCGATTATCGCCACCGAAACGGGCCCCGCTGCTATTTTCCACGGGTGGGACAATTAAGCGGGTTAGCGACTCCTGCGGAGAACGGGAAAATAGTCACGGGGGCCGGCAGCTTCAGACCGCTGGTTCCAATGGGGAACCGGCAGTCTGTATAAAGAGTGGTCAGGCAGCTTGCTTGAGGCAGTGCACCATGGCCACTCGGGGAGAGAGGGAGGGAGCTGTGCATGCAGAAGAGCATGAGCAGGAGGAGGGGGGCAGGCTGCAGGAGAGGCCAGCGGGTGGGGGGGGGCACTGTTCCCCTTGATTCTCTGATGCATGCCTTGCTGTCCTCCTCCAAGAGGTTTCCAGCTGTCGGCATGTGCTGTATCCAGAGGATGGGAGGAGGAGGGCCCCCCATGTCACCAGCCAGGTGTGGGAGGAGGTTGGTGACGCTGTGAGCGCCAATGATGATGTGCGGTGCACTGGCACCCAGTGCCACAAATGATTCAATGATTTGCTGCGCTCTGGAAGGGTGAGTACCATGTCAGACTTGGCCATTTGACCCAGAAGGCAGCCTTAGCCTTTGAGCCTCCCCCCAACGTCTTGCTGTTGTTACTGCATTGGGCATTTGGCGCATGCTGGGTGGGCAAATGGGTACTGACCATGCTTACATCAGCCTTAGTGGTTGAGGAGAAGATGGGTTCTCCCTGCAGCATATGTTGGTGTTTGTGGCATTTGAGTAGTCTGGGGGCAACCTGCGGGGGAGGCAGCTAGACACATACTCAGAACTCCAACACATGTCTTATTGATGGTGATGAGATGGTTGAAGGGGGCCCTCAAGGTGTTGTGGCCAAGAGCCATCTGCTGGCCTCGGCGCCGCACCTAGTTGCGCCTCCTTGCCATGGGCGCTAAGACCCTTGTGCTATTCAACGTGATGGACGAATAATATGTCCAAGGTGTCCATTGGGGGAGGGGGTTGGGACCAGCCTTACTATCTTCTGGGGACTGATCACCAGTAATGTGGACAGGAGCCCCTGGAGGCCTCAGATGGGCCACTGTGGTTGGGGTGTGGTGTACACGTGCAGAGTACATGAGCGATCAGCCCCAATAAACCCTCTTTTCTGTTCTGCAGGCAAAAAGTCAACACAATCTGTGGAAGCACCAGAGGACTGGAGGTGGGCGCGCCCTGCTCCAGCGCCTCTCAACATTTGAGGAGCAGGCCATGGAGCTGGGGAGGAGGCAGGTGGCCAGGGCAGCTGGGGGGCGGTGAGGCTGGGGTCCAGCAGCCAGGTATTTGAGGGCCACAGTCTCATCCACTCTGCCTGCCCACCATCCAAACCACTGATGGTTGCTGCAATGGTTAATGCTGCAACACTGCTCATTCACAGACTGAGACACTCTAACGTGTGGGTCATACACTAAGGTCCCTTGTCCCCTTGAGGATTTGCGTCTCCACCACCTTCCAAAGTCACCTTATCCCATTTGTGACCACTATCACCATGGCCTAACATGCCATGGCATCACTGCTACACAGCCAAAGACTTATTGCATCTGAGGGTGTTTAAGACCTCCACCACCCTTTCAGCCAGTGCGCCCCACATTACTCTGTCCAAAAGGTCCTCAGCACCTCATCTGTGAACCTCATGGCACTCAACTTAAATAAATGCCACCACATTACTCATCCCTGCGCCAAGAGGAAATGTTGCCTTCTGCCTACCCGGTCTATGCCCCTCCTAATGGTATGAAGGTCAATAATGTGACCTGTCAATCTCCTGTGCTCCACGACAAATGTCGCAACTGTTTGCGATGCTTCCTCTGCATCGCAACTATCCAGGCCAGCATGCATCCAGGTCAGGTACCTCTGCAGTCTCCCCACTCCAATGGCACATAACATGCCATGTGGCATTCCTGAGGCCATCTGACCAGCCTGTCTGCATGCACGTCTAATGGCTGGGGCTCCTCTTGACTCTTTTCCACCTCACCAATGTTCGTCTCCTTAGTGTCTTGAAGGGCGAGCGACTTATGAAGCTGGGGGGGGGAAGGGATGAAAGGTTTAACTGACTGCACGCTAACTGATGCATTGTCCTTGTTGTTAATTTCAGCATCACCACCAGAGCGACACGCCCAAAGGCACCGCAGCCCCCCCTCCACACCTGAGGCCTAACATGTGCAACTTGTGGCACATCATTTCAGCCAGCCAGGCACCAGCACAGACACAAATACCTCGGTGGGGAATTTACCGTCGGGTCGGCTAGTGTCCCGGGTCACAGTGGAGAGGGCACTTCACAATCGCTGGAGGAGATGGTAGAGACAGAGAGTGCTGATGGTGCCAGCAGCCGGAAGGCTGCAGGGGACGAGGCACATGCTGAGTCTGGCACTGATGACGTGCCTCTGGAGTTGTCACCAATGCAGCAGCTGCAGGACAAGCAGCTGGATTCCCATTTGCATCTGGCAGGGTTGCATGAGGGTGTGCTTCAGTTGGTCTCTGCGATGGAGGAGTCCAGGCAGAGTGCACGTGAAGGCACGAACCTCTGGGCAGAGCTTCAGGCTTCCTCCACTGAGAGATTAGCGTCTCTCATGGAGCGGGTGTTCAATCGGATGGAAAATCTTCTGATTGGGTTATGCTCTGACCTGCAAACCCTCACAGCGGTACTGGCCACGGGTGGTCATTCCCAATGTGGGAGATGTTGTGGGCACCAAGCGTCGGCGCTCGGTGCCCGTGCAGCTGCGGTGAGCAGGGAGGTCCAATGTGACCTCACATTGGCGCAGCAGCTGCCTGTCGTCGCTGCGAGCTCCTCTCCGGGCACTCCAGATGAGGGCAGCAGCTCCTCCGCCCCTCTGCCAGTGACCGTTCCATCCATTGAGGCTGCGACAACTGGGGAGGTGCCAGTTCTGGAACTGGCCACTCCCTCCCAGGCAGGGCCAGCACAGACTCCACGGGCCAGAGGATGCCCGCCAAGGTCATCGATGCCAACAGGACAGCAGAGTCAGCAGGCTGTCTCACAAACCACTCTGATCGATGGGGTGGCACCTAGATGTAGCACCCACAAACGTAAGCATAAGGCATGTTAGGCACTCAACAGATATGTCACTGGTGATTTTGTGTTGGCCTTAGAATAGGGAACAAAATTCTTCTTATTGCAATGGAGAAGTCTGTGTTATTTTTTTGGACATAATAATGTCCACTTTTCTGACCATGGCTGAGGGTGTTTCCTTTGTGCTGCATTTGTATGTTTCACAGACATATCATGAGTGTTTGAGTGGACATTGATGTTTCTGTACTAAGCCCTTAGTTGCAGCTGATGAGGTGGAAGATGTAGCACTTAAGTGCCACGTGTGGAAGCGCCAGGCAATGCTGGTCCTGCTGATCCATGTGTGTGGGGCTAGCTGCAGGTTTGTTGGATTAAAGTGTCCCGGGTGTCCCTGTCTCCTTGCTGTAATAGCGGATCCGTGTGCTGCCCCTCATCATTGCCCTGTGCTTCCTCATCCTCTGAGCCACTGCTGGATTCATCATGTGCAGCTTCATCCAGGGCGTCAAGGTCTTCATCGTCAACTGCATCCCCCCTTTACAGCGCAAGATTGTGCAGAGCGCAGCACGCTACCACTATCACAGAGACGCAATCTGGGGGGTACTGGAGTGCGGTCCCTGAGCGGTCCAGGCAACAGAAGCGCATCTTGAGAAGACCGATGGCTCTCTCCACTACAGCCCTTGTGGTGCCGTTGCTCCTATTGTACCGCTGCTCAGCTTCTGTTCTTGGACGGCGGAGAGGCGTCATGAGCCACCTTCGCAGGGGATAGCCCTTGTCACCCAGCAGCCAACCATCCAACCGAGCCGGAGCACTGAAGAACCCTGGCACCTGGGAGTGTCTAAGGATGTAAGCGTCGTGGGAGCTGCCTGGGTACCTTGCACAGACTTGTAGAATCAGCACCCTATGATCACACACTATCTGCACGTTCATGGAGTGGAAGCCCTTCCTGTTGATGAAGGCACTGGGCTCACCTGCTGGCGCCTTGATGGCCACATGTGTACAGTCTATAGCACCCTGGACGCGGGGGAAGCCAGCAATGGCCACCAAGTCTCTGGTTCGCTGTGCCTGACTTGCCTGGTCCCAACAGAAGTGGATGAAGGTCAATACCCATCTGAGCAGAGCGTCTGTAATCTTCTTGACACAAGTGCGGACAGCTGATTGGGAGACACCGCAAAGATCACCCACCGAGCCCTGGAAGGAGCCAGAGGCATAGAAGTGGAGGGCAACTGTGAGCTTCAGAGCCGCTGGCATGGGGTGTCCACCCACACAGTTAGGGGAGATCTCAGGGCCAATCATCTGACAGATATAGTTGACTGTCTCCCTTGACAGATGGAGCCTCCTTCGGCACTGCACCTCAGTCATATTGAGGTAGCTGCTTCGCCGCCTGTATACCCTGGCAGCAGGATAGTGGCGTCTTCTGCAGCCCCTTCCACCTTGGACAACCTCTTGGCCCTGCGCCCCTTGTGCCTGTGCCTGGCCTCCCGAAGGTGGCTCTCCTGGAGGCTGATTGTCCAGTCCTGGCCTCCTCCTTATTCTATCACTCCCTTCCTCCTGAGAGGAGCTGCCTCCAGTGGAGAACCCATACCCAGGCTAAATGGAGGCCTCTGGAAAGCTGCAGGCCTGAGAAAGATTACTGTCAGCAGACTGGTTTCAAAGTACACAAAAAGCTCTTGGAAATCGATGTGAACTGCTAACAATCAAACAGGCAACTTTAAAACACTTTCTGCAATTAAAACTTAATGGAAAACATGAACAACACCTCTGAGTCCACATAACCTGACAGTGCATGAGTTTTATTTAAAAGTCTCCTACCCGACTGCCTGTTGGGCCCGTGCACCGACCCAAAGTTCACACAGGCCCCTCAAAATCCTGGACAAATGGCAAGTTAAGGGCCTTAGCAAGGCCTTCAATTAATGGTGGACGAGCATCCCGCTGCATAGCACGCCCGCTGATCGAAATATCGTGATGCCGCGCGCTGCATCGGGACGCTCGCGCGACATTTTAAGCGCAAGCGTGCGGGCTCCGCCACCCGCACGTCAGCAGAAAGTTCTGCTCTAAATATCTGTTGGCACCCGAAGTATCTAAATTTCTTTATGATACTACATTGCAGCAAAGCAACAGCATGAAATAATAATACATTTTTTGTCAGTCAGTACCACCATTTTGCAGCACAAGTATATTGAAAATGGACTCAACGTGTATTCACCACCTGATGTTATGCAAACATGCAGGCTGTGTTAAAATGTAACAGTGCAGGCTTTCATTTTGGACCACAATAATATTTTATTTTGTATACACAGTACCTACAAATTATACAAAAGCCATAAATGAACACAAGGTATTACAGTGTGCATTACTAGTTTCCATAACAATGAAAATCAGTAAGCCCAGTGGTCATGTACTCAAGACAAGGTATTTAAAATAATATGGGTTAAATTTTCAGTTGACTAGCAAATGTGTGATGCCCACAACGGGCAAAAACTATTTGGGTTACACGATCAGGAACACACTGTAACAGCCCTCCTAGAAAATCTGCACCTTTAATACCCCATTAGCCTACTTGATGAGCAATCTAGTAGAGACATATGTAGTATAAGGGCCTGACACACATAGGATTCATGTGGGATGAGTGCAGTACCTCCTGCAGAGTGATGTTAGAGAGCACATGACCTGCACACAGGGTCAACGTGGTGTTGGACAGAGCCGTGTGCACACCTAAGCATGGAGACAGCTCCTGGCTTTCACCCTTTACTGTATAGTAGTGAATAGTTCTAGAGTCAATAAAGGCTTACAGTATACCTGCTACAGACTATGAAGACTTCATCAAACCTACCAAATTGTAACCAAGACCCCACAACACGGCGGAAGCTCGTGTAAAAAACCCAAAACCTCACTAAAATGCAGTGACAAATTGAAATGCTGTAAACTGAGGAAAAGTTCAAAAGAGCATTCTGACCTGAAAATAAATATTTGGATGTGCACTTGCGATGCCATGGCATACAAGGCTATGGGCCTCGTGCTGGAAAATGGGATTGTAATAGTTAGGTACTTGTTTGACAGGCAGAGACGCAATGGGCTGAAGGGCCTTTTTCTGTGCTGTAGACCTCTATGACTGTCTGGGCAGCATTATCCAGTCAGCAAGCGGGGGTGCTCACCAACGCGTAAAATGACGCGGGGTGACGTCGGGCGTGTGTCCCGCTGTCACCCCGTGTCATTTAGGTTTCCAGTTCAGCGGGCGTGCACCTGTGAATGGCCTATTAAGGCCATTAAAGAAGTAATTAAAATGATTAATGGGCCTGCCCATCCACCCTTAAGGTTGGCGGGCAGGTGAAGAGCCTAGGCAGCCTTCCGAAAAAGCATGAAACCTCATCCACGGGCGGGATGAGGTTTCATGAGAGATTTAAAATGTTTGGAAAATTTTTAAGTAAAAATAATGGACATGTCGCAGCTCATGTGAGAGTGTCACATGAGGGGACAAGTCAGGAAAACTTTTTCTTACCTTTAATAAATTTTTAAAAGTTCAACCGATCTCCCTGAGGCAGCACAGGCCTGCTCAGGGAATTGCAACCCCCTCCCACCCCACCCACCCCGGCCCGCACAGGGAGTGCACAGTGCTTCCGGGCAGACTTCACGTTGGGCAGGCTTTAATTGGCCCGCGCACGTAAAATGGCAGTGCGCCCTTGACTGGGGGTGCTGATTGGGAACCCGCCCACTCGCGCTTGCACAACCCCCCCAACGGGAGGATAATGCTGCCCTATGACTCTAAGAAGATCTAGAAGCAGAGGCACAGAGGGTAAAAAACAGGAAAAAGCTCCAAAGAAAGGCTTGGAAGCTAAAGGCAGAAATTTAAAATTCCTTACTGTAGCAGAAGACTCTATTGAATTTCCTTTGGAAATCCAGCTTCAGAGTGCAGAGTCAGCAGAACTTGCTAGGTGAGCTAAATCTTTTAAAATTTCAGGCTGTAGCAGGTCCTGAGAAATCTTTAAAATAATTCAAGTCAGAAGTGCAGTTTAAGAGGAACCCATCACTAAAACCCGATCCTTGAGTCACAGCCTGAATGCATGGTATCCAAGCTCATCATAAACGGAAAAAAAGAGTTAATTAAATATTTTGGGAACATCGTAACTCTTCAACCTGGTAATAGGCAAGCAGAAGCTAGAATTCAACAGACTCACAAGTCAAAAAAGTAAAATGCTGAACAAGTGAAGTCTGCAGACAGCTGTTCCAGGCAGCCATTGTTAATTTTTCTTTTTGAGCCAAGTGCCATCGCTATTGTTGCAGAGCCCACCAAAACCGACAAGTGCTGGAAATCCTGTTGTCTCCATGTGAATGGCAACGCTATCTTGAAATTCAGACAGCTTTTAAAGCAGAGCATTGATCACAATTCCATACTTCCAAGTCAATTCGGACTAATCCAAGGCCCAGGTCAATCATAAAATCGGGGACTTTAGAGGAAAGGTTTCTTAAGATCGCTTCAGGTTTAAAGAAAAAGTCACGAGAAGAGCAGGTGAACACAAAGGTCCAATTACAGACGACATTATTGCAAGACAGGGAATTAATGAATCATCCAGAAAATTCGAAGGGGTACTAAAATAATTCAACATTTATTTTAATCTAAGGAACAACAAAATACCTGAAAGAGCTAAATTCAATAAGAGAATCTAACAGCCAGGAGAATCTGTTGATTCATTCATCAATGATTTGTACAGGATGCAGAAGGTTGGAGAGAAGTTGGGGGGTGGGGGATGGTTGTAGGGACAAGCAAGCAGTGATAGGAGCAGATAATCAAAAGATGTCACAGGCAAAAGGAACAAAGAGGTGTTGAAGGTGGTGATATTATCTAAGAAAATGTGCTAATTAAGAATGGATGGCAAGACACTCAAGGTACAGCTCTCGTGGGGGTGGAGTGGAAAGACTGACAGGGCATTACAGTTATAGATTTAAAAATAATAGAAATAGGTGGGAAAAGAAGAATCTATATAAATTATTGGAAAAAACAAAAGGGAGGGGGAAGAAACGGAAAGGGGGTGGGGATGGGGGAGGGAGTTTAAGATCTAAAGTTGTTGAATTCAATATTCAGCCCGGAAGGCTGTAAAATGCCTAGTCGGAAGATGAGGTGCTGTTCCTCCAGTTTGCGTTGGGCTTCACTGGAACAATGCAGCAAGCCAAAGTCAGACATGTGGGCAAGAGAGCAGGGTGGAGTGTTAAAATGGCAAGCGACAGGGAGGTTTGGGTCTTTCTTGCGGACAGACCGCAGGTGTTCTGCAAAGCGGTCGCCCAGTTTGCGTTTGGTCTCTCCAATGTAGAGGAGACCGCATTGGGAGCAACGAATGCAGTAGACTAAGTTAGGGGAAATGCAAGTGAAATGCTGCTTCACTTGAAAGGAGTGTTTGGGCCCTTGGACGGTGAGGAGGGAGGAAGTGAAGGGGCAGGTGTTGCATCTTCTGCGTGGGCATTGGGAGGTGCCATAGGTGGGGGTTGAGGAGTAGGGGGTGATGGAGGAGTGGACCAGGATGTCCCGGAGGGAATGATCCCTACGGAATGCCGCCGGGGGGGTGAAGGGAAGATGTGTTTGGTGGTGGCATCATGCTGGAGTTGGCGGAAATGGCGGAGGATGATCCTTTGAATGCGGAGGCTGGTGGGATGATAAGTGAGGACAAGGGGGACCCTATCATGTTTCTGGGAGGGAGGAGAAGGCGTGAGAGCGGATGCGTGGGAGATGGGCTGGACACGGTTGAGGGCCCTGTCAACAACCGTGGGTGGAAAACCTCGGTTAAGGAAGAAGGAGGACATGTCAGAGGAACTGTTTTTGAAGGTAGCATCATCAGAACAGATGCGACGGAGGCGAAGGAACTGAGAGAATGGGATGGAGTCCTTACAGGAAGCAGGGTGTGAGGAGCTGTAGTCAAGGTAGCTGAGGGAGTCGGTAGGCTTGTAATGGATATTGGTCGACAGTCTATCAACAGAAATTGAGACAGAGAGGTCAAGGAAGGGAAGGGAAGTGTCAGAGATGGACCATGTGAAAATGATGGAGGGGTGGAGATTGGAAGCAAAATTAATAAATTTTTCCAGGTCCCGACGAGAGCATGAAGCAGTAATCATCAATGTACCGGAGAAAGAGTTGTGGGAGGGGGCCGGAGTAGGACTGGAACAAGGAATGTTCCACATACCCCATAAAGAGACAGGCATAGCTGGGGCCCATGCGGGTACCCATAGCCACACCTTTTATTTGGAGGAAGTGAGAGGAGTTAAAGGAGAAATTGTTCAGCGTGAGAACAAGTTCAGCCAGACGGAGGAGAGTAGTGGTGGATGGGGATTGTTCGGGCCTCTGTTCAAGGAAGAAGCTAAGGGCCCTCAGACCATCCTGGTGGGGGATGGAGGTGTAGAGGGATTGGACGTCCACGGTGAAGAGGAAGCGGTTGGGGCCAGGGAACTGGAAATTGTTGATGTGACGTAAGGTGTCAGAGGAATCACGGATGTAGGTGGGAAGGGACTGGACAAGGGGAGAGAGAAGGGAGTCAAGATAACGAGAAATGAGTTCCGTGGGGCAGGAACAGGCTGACACGATCGGTCTGCCGGGACAGTTCTGTTTGTGGATTTTGGGTAGGAGGTAGAAGCGGGCCGTCCGAGGTTGGGCGACTATCAAGTTGGAAGCTGTGGGAGGAAGATCTCCAGAGGAGATGAGGTCAGTGACAGTCCTGGAAACAATGGCTTGATGTTCAGTGGTGGGGTCATGGTCCAGGGAGAGGTAGGAGAAAGTGTCTGTGAGTTGACGCTCAGCCTCTGCGAGGTAGAGGTCAGTGCACCAGATAACAACAGCACCACCCTTATCAGCGGGTTTGATGACAATGTTGGGGTTGGACCTGAGAGAACGGAGTGCAGTAAGTTCAGAGAGAGACAGATTAGAATGGGTGAGAGGAGCAGAGAAATTGAGACGACTATGTCACGCCGACAGTTCTCAATGAAAAGATCAAGAGAAGGTAAGAATCCAGAGGGAGGGGTCCAGGTGGAGGTAGAATATTGGAGGTAGGTAAAAGGATCCGTTGAACGGGGAGAGGATTCCTGCCCAAAGAAGTGAGCACGGAGACGAAGACAGCGGAAGAAGAGTTCAGCATCGTGCCCAGCCCGAAATTCATTGAGATGAGGGCGATCTAACCCTGGAAAAGGCAATCCAGATATTTAGACATTCAGAACTCCGTGAGCTATACAGGACCATTTTAAGGGTGCAGAGACCAACCCACAGCTAGTTAAGCAACAAAGACACAGGCACACTCTATGTCAGGGAAAGCAATACCCGACCCGACCAGCCATGTCAGTGTTGTGGAGTGAAGCACCCTCACAGATGAGATCAACCCAATGCTTCCAATGCAACAGGATTGGACACTATGGAAAACCGTGCGAGGCAAAAACTCTGAAATGCACAGAAGGCCCAAAAGTCATCCACGACGTCGAGACTACAAACCCAGACAACTCACAACCATGTTTCTTGAGTAAGGTCAAAGATCTTGGCTTGTCATTTTGGACTGTGGACATTTCAGTCAATGGCCATCTAACAAATTTTAAATTAGACACAGGAGCCAGTGTAACAGTCCTGTTGGACAAAGAACCATAGCTGAAAGACCTCTGTCTTCGAACAACGGATACACCGCTTTATAGGCCCAGAGGAATCCGATTTCCAGTCATTGATATGATCCTGGAACCACTAAGGTATGGCAGCAGACAGATCTTTGAGCTGATGAACTTCATCTGTAAGCAGCCTCTCTCCTGAGCAGGGATGCCTGCGTAGCCTTGGATCTCCTCAAAACAGCAGATGATGTCAAGACAACCAGTGTCGTTAGCCAAACAGAACTGCACATTTTGAAGTACTCAAGCAAAAAATGTATCCTGACTGGGACTTCAGCTCTGAACTGTCTTCCCTATTTGCACAGCATGTTTGTCCATTCTCTTTAAAGGTCCCAGAAAACGCTCAATGGTCAGACCAGCCAACCACCTAGGAAGTAACCATGAGGTGAAAGAGAGTAATCAGCAGTCCACAGAGCCTCGACCTCCGGTCCCAATGACAGTATAGCAGGTCAACACTGCAACTACTGTGCATAGGCTATAACTCCTAGCCAGCATGCCAAAACCACAGGAGGTGCTGGAACCTGGTAGCAGCTGTCCATGGCTGTCAATGAAAAGCAGAGGTGAGTGTACTACTAAACCTTATTCTCATCGCAGGAATGTTCTTCCTCAGCCACAGAGGACATGGAGACAACCCACACAATGACGGAAAAAATGAAAGAAGTGACAATGGGACAAGCACGATGGTCGCCCACCCAGCAAGAAACGAGTCAGAGAAGCAGCAACCACTGAGCAACACAACAGCTGAACCAACCAAGTGCGGTTCAACATGAAGGAATGAAGGAAAAGAATGAAAAGATGCCCAGATGCCAATTTAACCTCCAAACCAAAAGGAAAAACCAGTAAAGGCAAGGCCTACCATGCCTCTGACAGGAGTGTGCATGAGAGATGGAAGGGATATAAGGCCTCCAGACCGCCTGAACCTTTAAAGTCAAGGACATGATGGGGGGAGATGGGGTAGTGTTAATGTAGTAATAGTGATAATGTAGTAATAGTGATAATGTAGTAATAACAATGTAAGACATGAAGTAAACTAGTATAACGCCAAATACATTGGATAGACTTGGGGGGAGGTGTAGTAGATCAGCCATGGTCTTATTGAATGGTGGAGCAAGCTTGAATGGCCGAGTGGCCCACTCCTGCTCCCAGTTCGTATGTTTATATGTATGTATGTTCTTATAAGGGTCTTGCACTTACAGGGTTAATGTGGGGCTGAGTACAGTACCACCCACACAGTGATGTAAGAGAGCACATGACCTGCACCCAGGGTTAATGTGGTGTTGGACAGAGCTGGGTGCAGACCTAAGCATGGAGACAGCTCCTAGCTGTGTTACTGTATATTTATAAATTGTTCTAGTAGTTAATAAAGACTTGCAGTTAACTTGCAACTACGGAGACTTCATCAATCCTACCAAGATGTAAACAACACCCCACAACAACATATACCTCACTGTAGTGCTCCTCTGTTGCTCTTCGAGTCACTTTTTGTGGGAATTGTATTAGGCTTTGACAAACAGAAGCCATTATTTGACCTGATTTTCTTCCCTGAAGTGGTTAGGAAGGGACAGATTTTAAAGCATCAATACATTGCAACAAATTTCAACATAAAATTCCTCCAACAATAAACAGTCTCAGTGGAGGCTTCCAAATGAAGCTGAGAGATTCAAAAATACAGTGCAAAAATGACTCCAAAGTGAAGTAATAACTCTAATGTATTATAGCACAATGAAACACAGCAACCTTTTCAGATTCCAGTATCAGACTTTCTCAGGAAGAACTTAAGGGCCTGAATGTTTTTCGCGTCGGGTGGGCTCGGCGGGAGCGGGCGGGGCGGTCGTGGAGCTGACCACCGCCCGCAATCAGCTCCACACCGCCATTTTACGTGGGTGGGCCAATTAAGGCCCGCCCAGCATAATACGCGAGTGATAGCGCTCAGCGCTACCTGTGCGGGCGGGGGGAGGAGAAAGAGTCGGGGCCAGTGCGCGAAAGAGCACAGCAATCTCCTTGAGGCACGGAGCTGCCTCAGTGCTTTTGAAATAAATAAATAAATGGAATAAAAATTTAATGAAACATGTCTCCTCATGTGACTATGACATGACTGGGACATGTTTTTCTATTTCAGAAATTTTTTAAATTCAATTTGTTAACGCTTTAGGACACCTCATCCTGCCCTTGGATGAAGTTTCCGAAAAAACATAAAGGCTGCTTGGCCTTTTCGCCTGCCCGCCAGCCGTTAGGTTGGACGGGCAGCGTAAATTTGAAATTAGTTAGTTCCTTAATGGCCTTAATAGGCCTTGTAATTATCAGCGGGCACGCAGCCGACTCCAGCACGTGCCCACCGAACGAAACATCGCGATGACATTGGGACGCACGCCTGACTTCATCGTGCATCATTTACACGCCAACGTGTCGGGCCTGCCCCCACAACTGAAAAATCCTGGCCAAGGGGACAGCTGCAGAATTTGAAACTGAGGTGCCCTTAAAGTAGGACCAGTGAGCAGCAAACTGTGGACGAGGTTCCAACAGGGAACCAGGAAGGAGAGCCTCAAGCTTCTGAAAGAGTGAAAAAAGATTCTTCTCAGTGAAGTTAGGCACATGAGGGATGGAATATTAGCACAGTGGAGAGTGGATAACCTGCAGCTAGGGTTATGTGGAATGAAGTAGTAAAGGCAATAGGTGACAACATTAATCTCTGGGATCTCCTTCCAGTGATGAAAGGAGATTAGTTAGCCCATGGAGAGAATATTCCCCCCATTGGAGGGTTGTTGGGGGGGGGGGGGGGGGAGGGGGGGGGCGGGGGGCGGGCGGGCGCGGACCTGATTGGCGCCCCTAACCGGGTTGTGCCGCCATTTTACGTGGGCTGGCCAATTAAGGCCCGCCCAGCATGATGCGTGCCCGGAAGCGCTGTGCACTCCCTGTGCAGGGGAGGTGGGTTTCCCTGAGTCGGGAGCGCGCTCTTCCACGCGCACGCACGCAAAAGAGTACAGAAATCTCCCTGAGGCACAGCACTGCCTCAGGAGCTAAGTTTTAAGTTTTAAAAATTTTAATAAAAGAAAAAAAAATTAAGACATGTCCCCTGGGACTTGTCAATGAACTTTAATGAAAAAATGTAGTTAATTTATAAACCCTTCATGAAACCTCATCCCACCCATGGGTGAGGTTTCATGAAAAACGCGAAGGCTGCCTGGGCTCTTCGCCTGCCCGCCAACCTTAAGGTTGGACGGGCAGCTTTCTCAATAGCCTTAATTAATGGCCTTAACAGGCCTTTGACAGTTCAGCGGGCGCGCAGCTGACTTGGCTGTGCGCCCGCCGAACTGAAAATCTAAATGACGCGCAGTGACGTCAGGACACACGCCCGGCGTCACCCTGTATCATTTTACGCCTCGGTGAGCGGACCCCGCCCCTGCTCGCCGAGCCGAAAATTCTCCCCATAAAGTCAGCAAAGGTAAGTGTGATAGTAGGAAACTGCCATTCGTTTAAGTTTTAAACTTTACAAATTTTAACCCTAAAAGCGCAGTAACAAAGTTAAGGGTATAATAGAGAATTTAATGAATTGCATGGATAGCATCATGTAAAACAATTATATTGGGCAGAATCATCCCAGATTTCCACAAACTGTGGCAGTGGGCGGGAAAAAAGTCGTTTTACCCGCCGGCCACAATGGCGGGTTTTTGCACTGTATCATCCCATATCCACCTCATTAATTATGCAGCCACTGGAAACACCGTCTTGCTTGCAGGCGGGCTCCAATTTGCCCACCATGCATTAACTCGCTGCTTCCTCACACAGGGCACCGTATTTAAACTGCAGCCGTATGCACACTTCACAATGCTTGCAGCTCAGGACTGCTCTGGTGAAAACATGGACCCAAAAGCCAAGAAGAGTGCAGCCCCTCGAATCAGTGGCGCATCCCTGGGATGCCTTCTGGACGCCATGGAAGTCTGCCGCAATGTCCTCCAACCCAGCTCGTCCGCAAGAGGCCCATTAGCCTCACCACTCCAGCTTGGGTGGTAATAGCAGAGGTGGTCAGTGCCAATGCTGCACACAAGAGGTTGGCCATCTAGTGCAGAAAACAGATGAATAATCTTATCCGTGCTGCCAGGGAAAGGCAACCATCTCACCACTCTAACCTCACACACTCACAAGGCCATCACATATTCACTGGCATCTCACTCACTGCCAGCTCAAGGAGCATCACCATTCATTCTCTCACACACACCCTCACATTTCCATCTGGCCTCATTTACTCTGGAGTCTGCCTCCTCAGCCTTCACCATCTTGAGGCCACTTGCACAGATCAACCACATGTATTCATGCCAGGGTGCACCTATGCCTTTATGAATAGGTATGAGAGGTTGCCAGATGCAAGAGGTTCCCAGCTGCTCCAAATTTGCAATATGAGCCCTGACCCCCTTCATTAAATTGCTGCGACCAAAAAATCTGGTGGATGAGCAACTTTTATAGGACTGCAGCTCATCAAAAATGAGGAAGTGTTGGTGTGGCAAATAAATGAACTAATTGTTCAAAGTGTCACAATGGGGACATGTA
The DNA here is from genome assembly GCF_964194155.1 of Cetorhinus maximus. NCBI lineage: Eukaryota > Metazoa > Chordata > Chondrichthyes > Lamniformes > Cetorhinidae > Cetorhinus > Cetorhinus maximus. Next base: position 66,470,475 of record NC_135885.1, on the reverse strand, counting down.
GCCACACTGCTTCTCTTGGTGCTGAAAATTTAGGAGTCCTGCTGCAGGAGTTGCACTGCACATACCCCCAGGATACACCCTTCCCTGGCACAGCCCTTGCCCTGCAGCCTCTTCCCTCACCTGCGGCCTCTTCTCCCCCTTCCCCAAGCAAGCCCTAGCCCTGCAGCCATCGAAAAGCCATCCCCACCTTACGTCTGGTCTGGTAGGTAGAGATCTGTCCATGCGCCCCCCTAAAAGTGATGTGGTGCTGCCTGCGAGGCGTGGCACTGATGACTGCGAGTGCTGCCCGAAGCAAGGTAGGCAAACAAACCTCAAAGTCCTGAGCGAAGTGCAGCTCGACAGGTGCAGGTCACTTATGTACAGTTGTGAAACATATCGGCGTGGGGGGATGATTCTGATGAGCGGGGCTTATAATGAAATGCTAAAATATTGGAATTAGGTTCCCGACGTGTGGCTGCCGGAAACATGGCACGCCATTGATGGGTGGAGCAAACTGTTTTCACGATAGCGTGAAACTGATTTTTGGCCTCGCCATATTGCCCGCCCCCCATCCCCCGTCTGCCGTGATGCCCGACGCCAACAGGCCAGGAAATTCCGGCCAATGGGTTTACATTTTTCATTACTGGAGGCTCAAATAAGTGTCTACTCAGAGTATGTGCCTCATAAAACAGAAGCCGGTTTAACAATTAGCACTTAGCACAAACCACCCGTGGGTGCAAGGCTTCTTACGCCCCATCCTCTACAGCATTATCTGAACAAATTCCAGAATTTATTTTGCCTCCTCTTGCTGTCCCTCCTCCTGTATTCTATTGGTCTAAGGAACTGTGTACAATCTTTCCTGACTGACAGAAGGATGCTTGACGTTGTCAGTCACAGAACATTTCATTTGATTATTCGAGAATTCTCATAACTTCTCCTCTGTGAAATAGTGAAGCTTGACAGGCATGCTTCAGCATTTGTTTGTTGTTTGCCAAATTCGCCATTAAGAAATGTACTCCATGCATGATTGGCCCTACAAGTAGTGTGTGCAGAAATAGGGAGCACACTCGCCTTCACCTTGTTTTTAATACCAGCACACTTTTTTTCTCACTTTCAGTGAGGTCTGAGGAACACGGGCACCTGCAATGATTCAGTTGTCAAGCCTGTCCATGCTCCCAAAGAGTTGTCTTCAGCTCTACATAGGGCTATCCTCCTTTAGTGCAACTCCTGTAGCAGGACTCCTAAATTTTCAGCACCAAGAGAAGCAGTGTGGCTACATGTCCCCATTGTGACACTTTGAACAATTAGTTCATTTATTTGCCACACCAACACTTCCTCATTTTTGATGAGCTGCAGTCCTATAAAAGTTGCTCATCCACCAGATTTTTTGGTCGCAGCAATTTAATGAAGGGGGTCAGGGCTCATATTGCAAATTTGGAGCAGCTGGGAACCTCTTGCATCTGGCAACCTCTCATACCTATTCATAAAGGGCATAGGTGCACCCTGGCATGAATATGTGTGGGCACAATCTTAATATGACTGCAAAACTAAAGCTAGTGTGAAAATCTGCCTTAGTTATCAGGTGTCCTATCTGCAGTAGAATCCAGACATTGAACAGCCTTAAAGTGTAAACAGAATTGGAAACCTCTCATTCTTGTAACAGGTTTAAAGCAATTGAAGAGATGGTCCATTCTGAATAACACAGTATCCTTCCTCTGAAGGAGAACTGGGATATGGTACCAGCGATGGAGTCTGGACTCGGAACTCTGTGAGCGGCATGAGGAAAAACCAGTGAAACATGGGAAATAGCTGGTACCGGTCCAAACTGGTCTTGTATACCTTAAAATGGAACTCCAGTTCAGACCAGTGCCAGTCATTTCCAAGTTCTACTGGCTTTTCCTTCTGGGTGGCTATGACAGAAGTAGAATTGCTAAGGTAGTGGAGTGATGCTTTCAGGCTTGAATGTGCCAGGGCATGAGTTGCAGGATTCTGCTGACAAAAACTTGCTGCAATATTTTTTTGGGAACAAGCTGCTAGTCAACACTGAGTATAGTGGATATAATCTGCTAGGGGTGAGATTTCTAAAGAAGATTTCTCAAGCAGTGGTTTGGGGAAATCTGTACTAAAAATGCAGTATTTATTTTAAATAGCAAAATAGTAACATCTCTTTTTCTGGCTCACTTACAGCTCTATAAAGCACCCGTCAGAAATTTTCTATGTTGTCAGTTGTCAGGAGGAAGTAATTGTTATTTGACAGGAAGTATGTGCATAATAAAGACTTCTAATACATTATATATGGATATGCTGGCTGCTCTGGTACATGCAAGACAAATATAATTGATTACATTAACTTAAGCTGTTTCATATCTTACAATTTCTTGAATTTTTCACAATTTATTATCTTATTTTCTACAGCTGTAGCATTTTACTCATTATTGTTGAGCATTAAAAAGTCAAGTTCAATTAAATCATTTAAGCTGACTAGTTCGCAAAGTCTTTCTGATTTAATATTGTTGGCTTCTGGAAGGTGGAACTGAGCCACAATTAAATCGTAGCGTCATCCCACAGGCCCATTAATAGAAAATACTTACTGTGGATATCCAAATTAAATGCTGGTAATAAATTTCAGAGTACACATATTGCAAGCTGCCTGTCCTAAAGACAATTGACTCTGAAGATTTGTGGGCCCAGCAGATGTTACTTAGCTAACTAATTGGTTGCCAATTACAGCCGCCTCAGAAATGTACTGTACCTAGACTTAATATAACAAATTTCTCCTTGTCTTATCTTTCCTGATTGCTTGTCAAAAGCCACTAACATGTTATTAATTTAAGACGGCTTATTTAAATATTAAATAGTATCTTATACCGCAGTGTATGATACTTTCTAGATGTTAGAAATCAAAGTCTAGATAGCTGGCTATTATCAAAGTAGTAGTTTTTTTTTACAATAAGAATAATGTTAAAACAGTTGTATCATCCACCAAACAGAATGTTTGCAGGACATGAAGTTTACAAGGGCACTAGGGTGATGATCATAGAATCTGCTGTAATTTTCAAAAGACAACTCTAAAGTTTCAAGATGAGGATTGATCTGGTTAATAAATAATACAACATAACAGGATGTGTGATTCAAGTTTAGTGGAATCCACTATGTTAATATCTTTGAAGAGAGTCTGTCCAAAATTGAAAGCTCTTATACATTATAATAATCTAATGCCACCTTTAATGACATTTACTTAAACATAATGCAATTTATAATCTGTACTTGAAGAACAATTTGTTATATTTTCTAATTCTTCAGGCTTGTGGGTAGAATGTGAAAATAATTGGAGGGACATTCAACAAGACCCATTTTCAAGCATGGGGGTCGCAATGTGTAACCACCTCGTGCCCAATCCAGCTAAGCCAGGCAGCGCACAATCTTCGTGATGATCGAAATGATTTCAGCATGCAGCCCAGTGTGAAACGCACTGTTGCCTGGCTGGCTGTTCATCAGGGGGTTTACAGCAGGCTAGCACCTCCTAAAGGCAGCCTGCCTTTCTTGAAGGGGAACTGCAATCATTACCAGGAAGCTGCTATAGACAGTTTGTGGAAATCTTAGATGGAAGTAGAAGCACAAAAAAATGGAGCAACAGGCAAGACAGAGGACTCCCAGGTGTTTTGGTGCAGTGCTGTAGGCATTTGTTGAGGAAGTGGTTAGGAGGAGATGCAGGGGCCAAGAAACCCTCAAGGCACAGACTGAGAAGGCTATGGGTTCAGGTGGTCAGGGGGCCAGTTCCCGGAAGCTGGTTTTAAGGGCCTGGCAACAGTGCGGGAAGAATTTCAATGACCTCACACGAGTGGTCAAGGAATGCATCTTTCTTTATACAACATCTCCTACCCCCTACATCACCAACATCTCATGCTGTTCAATCCACTACGCCCTCATCACTCACCCATCGGCAATCTCTAGCAGTCAGGACTCAGGCATATCAGCCAAACACATTGCAACACAATTACTGACATTCCTCAATCTCTCTTGCAGGATGAGATAGCCCATAACCAATAGGAGTGTCACCTGAGGCCTATGGAGGTGACACTGCTCCACATAATGGGCTCAATGTGCTTGGGGTTGGTGCATCCAACGTTGCTCAGAACATTCAGGATGATTGGGGGCTGGATTGTACGTGGAGGTGGTGGCCCTGCCCACTGGCTAAAAAATCAGGGGGTGAGTCTGCCTCTGCAGGCGTGGGGAACAACGATCGCATTTTACGGTTGTCAGGTAGTTAATTACTTGAGGTCATGGCTTCTGTCCCCATGTAGGAGGTTGTCCCCTCTCCTCTGTCTGAGCACCGCTTACAAGAACAGTGGCCACTGCTGGGACTGCATTCAGTCCATAAGAAATGACCATAGAGGAGGTCAGACTGGATGATAAGTGGGCGGAGTTGCTGGGGCAGTAAGCAGGCCCTGGCAGAGGTTGCGCAGAGGGAGGAGGTTCAAGCGGGGGCAGCCCTTTCTACAGCAGAGTGCCCTCCATTAGGCACATGGTGCCATAACAGGAGGGACCCCCCTGCCCTCCAAGACCTTAGCCAGGCTGGTAAGGTATATCAGTGGCAGCAGACAGGTAACAGGCATTGCTCCTCCTGTCATCCCACCCGATTTTACTTTCCTCCGCCTGCCAGCCCACTCCCAGAGGTGAGCGGAGTGGAGTGGGGGGGGTGCGGTGGATGGTGTAAAATTCCGGCCCATAAGTTCTTGCCTTGTGCCTCTCCTCAAATTCTCAAATCTAGCATTAAGTACAAGCAGCAGGTGGTGTGAGCATGGACCTCTTGCTTTCCAACCCCCACAATCTGGCTCTACATGTGCCTTGAAGGGTTGTATAGAGTCAGAATCTGCACATAGTGAGTCATTAGGCATGAGTGGGCTGTGGCAAGGCCAGGAGGAGAGGATAGCTTCTCTGTCAGCTCACTAGAGGGTGAGATCACAGACAGGTTCTTCTGCAATGGACAGAGATGAAGACTTTGATGGAGTGGTGTCCAAGAAAATGCTGATGGTTTTGCAGATTGAGATGGTTGATGTATTGGTAAGCCTTTCAAACAGCCTGTTGTCACTGTAAAGGAGCATGGAGGAGTCTAGTTCCAACTTGGCACAAGGCATGGTTTTGTATTATTGGGAATGTTTTTGGATAATAGAATTGTTTTTTGTTGGTGTCTTATTTCAGCATTTTGGCAAAGAGGATGCTCGTAGCAGATGGAATGAAAGGTGGCAAGTTGTGGAGATACTGTGACATTGAAATGACTTCGTACGGGAACCAGAGTCAAAGTATACTGTCACAGATAGCCTGTCTGGAGTAAAGGGATCTCAGGCGCCTCCTCCCTCACTTGTTCCTCATACTCTTCCTCCTCCTCCTTTCGAGGTGGCTTCCTTACAGCTGGTGGCCAGGGATGCGCCCTCTTGATGGCAAAGCTGTGGAGGACCCAATAGGCAATCACAAACCCCTGAGCTTGCCTTGTACTGAAGGGTACCCCTCAAGTAGGCCAGGCACTGGAAGCATTGTTTCAAATCGCCAACAGTTTTCACTATGACGTTCCTTGTTGTTGCACAGTTCTCATTATACGTGTACTGTCCTTGCAAAGTCAGGTGCTGGGGGAAGTCATTAGCCAGTTGTTTAGGTGCTATCCCTTGTCAGCCAGTAGGCAGCCTCTTGTCTTTGTAGTGACCCAAAGGTGGTGGGCACAACTGACAAGATGACGGTGTAACGGCTGATGCCATGTTAACGGGCATTCATTGAGAGGGTCTTCCGGTCATGGACGTTGATAGAATGATATCCCTTTCGGTTCCAGCATATCACCCCATTAACATGTGGAGGCTGCAGTTGATCGCACCATCCACCAATGAAAATCCAGCCAGCCTGGCAAATCCAGGTGTTCCCTGTTCCTGCATCTTTCTGGTCAGTGAGAAGACAATGAAGTCCCCTGTCCTATCATACAGGCCTCTGTGAGCTCCTGGATGCAGCAAAGGACACTGAACTGTGGGAAGTTGCTGAGGTCACTTGCTCCCATTTGGAAGGTTCCACTTACCTGAAGATTTAGGATGTTGATGACCCTGACAGCCACTGGCAGTGCCATCCTTGCCTTGCTGTGTGACTATGAGTCATGTTGTAAGAGATAGTAGAGCTCATTCACCGCCTCATTGTTGAAATGGAGACCCCTCAGACACCAACTATGCTGAGGAGGAGGTAGAAGTGTTCCGTAAAGATTCTTATGTGGGTCACATTATCTAGAGAGTGACCTTCTCCTCCTCCTGCTCCTCCATCTGTGACTGTGCTCCATTTACAAGTCATGATATTGATGATACAAATCTAGTTGGGAATTTAAGCTGTGAGGAGGACACAGAGAGGCTGCAAAGAAATATAGACAGGTTAATGGAGTGGGAAACAAAGTGGCAGATATGGGGAAGTGTGAAATTATTTTCAATCAATATATATGGATATATTTTCACAGCTTTGCATTTCTACGACTGCCCGAACTTTTCACAAGAAAAAAAAAGTGCTGTCATACTGACAACCAATCACCTACCAGCTGTTCGGTGACATTATTCCTTGATTTTTTTTGTTATCTTTCCTGGGCTCTTTTTATCCCCATCCCCACTCCAGCCCACATCCAACCACTCCCACCAGCACCCAACCCCCCTCCCCCCGCTGCTCCCACTCTCACTTCTGCTGGTATGGGGCCTCGTGTGGTAAGAATAGAAAAGCAGAGTATTATTAAAAGGCATGCAGCAACAGTGGTGAGAGAGGGAGCAGGAGGTGGGGATATAGAGAGGTGGCAACTCATGACCCCAGACCAGCTGCAGTGAGAGTGAGGCCAGAGGAGAGAATATAGCTCCAGAGGGAAAACAAAAAAAAAGGAGTAATGTCACAGGACATCTGGTAGGTAATTGGTTGATGAGTAATACAGTGTTTTATTTCCTTGTCTCTTGAGGTTAGGGCAGTTGTATAAGTTCAGAACAGTGGAAACATATTGATGATTTTATTAAATTGGAGAGCCAGATATAAGGGTTCAGGGGCAGGGCAGCAGGGCTGTCAGAGCCAGAGAGAGTGTAAGCATCAGGAGATTGTGGCAGAGGGATACGACAGAAGAAGGAGCACCAGAACCTGAAGGAACTATGATTAGTTTAGATGATAATTATTGAAGTGAGGATTTAAGGTCTAAGAAAAAGAAGTAGAAAAACTAAACATTGTCTTAAATCTTAAATTTGTTTTCATATTCTTATGTTTTATTTCTTACAATAAATAGAGGTATGGCAGACAACCTCAGTCACATTCAATGCATATCCTGTTCCATGTGGGAACACCAAGACACAGGAGGAGCTGGAGGAGCTCAAGTCCCTAGCTTTGGAGGTTGAATGGCAGCTGGCATCACTGTGGGCATCTCTGAGGCTGTGAGTTCCATGTTTCTTGCAGATGGTTACCCCACAACTCTGCAGGCAGAGAAGGAATGGGTGGCCACCTGGCAATGAGGAAGGGCCAGGCAGGTAATGCAGGAGTCTCCTGAGTGCATCTCACTTTCCAGCTGGTATTCAGTTCTGAATACTGGTGAAGGTGATAGTTCCTTTGGAGAATGCAGCCAAAGCCAAGTCCATGCTGCCATGGGTGGCTCAGCTGTACAGGCAGGCAAGGGGAAGATTGTGAAAGGAATAATGATATGGGATTCTATAGTTAGGGAAATAGACAGGTGTTTCTGCAGCCACAGATGTGATTCCAGGATGGGATGTTGCCTCACTGGTGCCAGGATTAAAGGTATAACTGAGTGGCTGCAGAACACTTTGAGGAAGGAGGGTGAATAGCCAGAGGTCATAGTCCATATCGGTGCCAATGACATAGGCAGAAAGAGCGATGTGGTTGTGCAAGTAGATTTTAGGGAGCTAGGAAGGAAACTAGCACTCAGGATCTCAAAGCTAGTAACCTCAGGATTACTCCCGGTCCCATGAGCTAACGAACGTAGAAATAAGAGGATAGAGCAGATGAACACATGGCTGAAGAAATGCTGTAGGAGAGATGCTGTAGGTTGGAGTCATATCTAGCACAAAGGAAGATGGTTGTGGTTGTTGGAGGTCAGTCATCTTAGCTCCAAGACATCACTGCAGGAGTTCCTCAGGGTTGTTCCCTCGGCCCAACCAACTTCAGCTGCTTCATCAATGACCTTTTTTCCATCATAAAGTCAGAAGTGGGGATGTTTGCTGATGATTGCACAATGTTCAGCACCATTCGCAACTCCTCCTGAAGCAGTCCATGTCCAAATGCAGCAAGACCTGGACAATATCCAGGCTAGGGGTGACAATTGGCAAGTAACATTCACACCACACAAATGCCAGACAATGACCATCTCTAACAAGAGAGAATCTAACCATATAACCATCGCCGGCCCCTTGACATTCAATGGCATTACCATCACTGAATCCCCCACTATCAACATCCTCGGTGTTACCATTGACCAGAAACTGAACTTAACTAGCCATATAAATACTGTGGCTGCAAGAGCAGGTCAGAGACTAGGAATCCTGCGATGAGTAACTCACCTCCTGACTTCCCAAAGCCTGTCCACCATCTACAAGGCACAAGTCAGGAGTGTGATGGAATACTCCCCACTTACCTAGATGAGTGCAGCTCTCACAACACTCAAGAAGCTTGACACCGTCCAGAACAAAGCAGTCTGCTTGATTGGCACCACATCCACAAACATTCACTCCCTCCACCACCGATGCACAGTAGCAGCAGTGTGTACCATCTACAAGAAGCACTGCAGGAATTCACCAAGGCTCCTTAGACAGCACCTTCCAAGCCCATGACCACTACCATCTAGAAGGACAAGGGCAGCAGGTAGATGGGAACACCACCACCTGGAAGTTCCCCTCCAAGTCACTCACCATCCTGCCTTGGAAATATATTGCCGCTCCTTCACTGTTGCTGGACCAAAATCCTGGAACTCCCTTCCTAACAGCACTGTGGGTCTACCTACACCGCATGGACTGCAGCGGTTCAAGAAGGCAGCTCACCACCACCTTCTCAAGGGCAAATAGGGATGAGCAATAAATGCTGGCCCAGCCAGCAAAGCCCACATCCCAAGAATGAATAAAATAAAAAGTGGATTTTACATTCCTGGGATGTTTGGACTGTTTCTGGGGGTGGTGGAACCTGTACAGGCTGTGCCTAAACAGAGTTGGGACCAATGTCTTTGAGGACCTGTTTGTTCACGCTTTTGGGGAGGGTTTAAAAATTGGCATGGAGAAATAGAGACTGAGTGGGTGGGTAGGTGAGTAGTGGGGTAGGGGGGGTAGGTGGGTAGGTCGGTATCTGGGTGGATAGGTAGGGAAGTAGATGGCTTATTGGAAAAGCATCATTGCGGCAGATGCTGAATTGTGATGATGATATAAATAAAACAAGTATGACATAGTTATAGATAATCATTAAAATAAAAATAAAGTATAAAATAATAAAAGGATGAACAATTATGAACATTTCTGTATTTAAATAATTATAATATGTTGCAAAATGCTGGTCTCCCTAATATACAGAATAAAAATGAAAGGTCTACTGCACTCTGCATTTGTACTAAAGTCCATAGATCATATGTTGTCAGGTGGAGTTCATTAAATTCTCAATCATTTACATACCATTTATGTGGTTTATAAAGTAGGGGATTGAGCTGTCTCGTAGTCTATTTGTTCTATATTTTTTTTTAGAGTGGTGTCTTTTCTCCTTAATTCCATCGCATATTTACTTTTGTGTGGTTGTAGCAAGAGATAGTGGCAATGGGAGGTGTGATTCAAGAGTTTTCTAGCAAAGTCCAGACAGAGTTTTTTTCACCTTTCAGCGAGGGAACACATATTCAGTTCATTGATTGTGTCAAAGTAGCTTTGGTACGCACTACCTAAGATCAGTTTCAGTGCTCGTTTCTGAATGCTTTTGAACTTATTCACATGCTGTTTGGTAAGTCCAGCATTCCAAAGCAGTGCTGTGTATTCAATAATGGGTCTTACATAACTATTAAATGCAGTCAATAGATCAGTATGAGATCCATTGTGATGCATGAGAAGATGTAGCATGTGACATCTTCTCAATGTAGCATTAGGAAGGGTACACAAGGTGCACAAAGGGTTCGTAAAAACAGATAGCACTACAGTAAGAAATAGTAAGGTATTAGGTGTGGTCAGACTAAGAGATAATGTAATAGTTCTAAATTACAATGCATGTATATAAATACATCAAGCATGGTAAATAAGGTTAGTGAGCTGCAGAAACAAATTGGCACATAGGAATATGATACAGCAATAATGGAGGTCTGGCTGAAAAAAAGGATAGTGGGAACTACATATTCATGGATATAAGGTTTTCAGGAAAGATTGGGGAAGAAAGAAAAGAGGAGGGGTGACTTTAATGATTAAGGAGAAAACTACATTTCTGAGAAAGAGGACATCTTGGAGGGGTCAAGGACTGAATTAATTTGGTTAGAGTGAGGGAACAATAAAGATGTAATTGCACTATTAGGTGGATTCTACAGATAGTGGCTGGCAGTCATGACCTCTAGAGGCTGACTATCTGGAGGGACATTGGAAGAAACAAGATGAAACAGAAAGCTCAGCTGGCCTAGATGAGAGCCCAGAGAAAACAGGCCTGCAAACTGTGCACCATCTCAGGCCACTGTCTACCTCTGCAGCAAAGGCAGCGGAGACTGCCATGCCAGAGTGGGGCTCCTGAGCCACACCAGGCAATGTTTATCACAGAGTTGACCACCAAGGTGTAAACCATTGTCTCACGAGATAGAAGACTGCTACGAATTATAATGGGGAACTTTAATTTATTCTAATAGTACTTAGTTCATTACTTGGACTTAGTTCCTCCAGTCCCATGTGGGACAATGGGCAGCAAGATTCCACTACTGGTCCTAGTCCATCACAATCTCTTTCGCTCCAGCCCAGGTAGTGTCCTGTCTTGAAGGTACTTCTTAAATGTACTTCATCAGGTAACTCCACCGAAGCAACTCCCAAGCCTGGTTGGAAAAGGAGGAGGGCTGGGTGTGAGGCTAGCACCCTCAACCTGTAAAAACCCATTGCTGCTACAGAAACAACAAGAAGTAGCCATACCTAATATAGGCTGAAATAATAAGAGCATAAAGTGCAGAGAGAGGAAAGAATTTCTGAAGTGTGTTCAGGAGAATTTTCTTGTTCATCGTGTTTCCTGTCCAACAAGAATGGAAGCAGTGTGAGACCTGGTTCTGAGAAATAAGCTGAATCAAATGGATCAAGTGTCTATCGAGGAACTTTTAGGGAACGGTGACGATGAGATCATAAGGTTTAGATGGTCATGGAAAAAGACAAGGTGCAGTCTGAAGTAAAAATACTGGGCAGAATTTTCCCCCTTCGGGGGTAAGGTTTAGGACTGGGCGCGTGGAGGCGCGCCTCTGATCGGCGCACCTGATTGGGGGCATGCCGCCATTTTACGTGGGCGGGCAAATTAAGGTGGGGTGACGGCTGCACTGTCACATGAGTTGGGACTTGTCCATCACTTTCAAAAACACTTTTATTACATTTTTTAAAACCTACATGAAACCTCATCCCACCCGTGGATGAGGTTTCATGCTTTTTCTAATACCCGCCAGGGCTCCCGGACTGCCCGCCAACCTTAAGGCTGGACAGGCAGAACCACTAATGATTTAAATGGCTCTGTCAATGGCCTCAATTGGCCATTGACAGGTCGGCAGGTGCACAGCTGATTCTGCAGAGCCCCCGCCTTCCTGAAAATTTAAATGGGGCACGGTGACATCAGGAGTTCTGCCCGACATCATCCTGCATCATTTTACACGTCGGCGAGTGGGCCCCCATCTCCCCCCCGCCCCCGGTTGCCGACCAGGAAATCCTGACTAGATTTGAAGAGGACCAATTTCAGTGGGGTGAAGAACAGATCTGTTCTAGGTAAACTGGAATCTAAGGTTGGCAGCCAAAACTGTAATGGAACCACAGGCTGTCTTTAAGGAGGAGATAGCTCGGGTCCAGTCCAGGTGCATTCCTATGAAAGCGAAAGGTAGGGCAAGCAAAACCAGAGCTCCCTGAATGCCAAGAGATAGAGAGTAAGATGAGGCAGAAAAAGATGTCAGGTTGAAAATATAAATGAGAACCAGGCTGAATACAGAAAGTTCAGAGGAAAAGAGCAAAAGGAAATCAGGGAAGCAAAGAGACAGTATGAGAACAGACTGGCAGATGTCATAAATGGAAATCCAGAAGACTTCTAAAAGCATATAACTAGTAAAAGGGTAGTAAGAAGAAGGGTGGAGCCAACTACGGACCAAAAGGCAGGTTTAATTGAAGCATTCAAAAGGGTATTACACTGTTATCTGAAAAGGAAGTATGTACAGAGTTACAGGTAGAAGGCAGGAGGACGGCACTAATTGAATTACTCATTTGGAGAACCAGTGCAGACACGATAGGCTGAATGGCCTCCTTCTGCATTCTGTGATTCTGTGGAATGTTTGGAGACAGAGGACATGGCTGAGGCGTTTAATGAGTACTTTGCATCAATCTTTACCAAAAAAAACGATGCTGCCAAAGCCATTGTGAAAGAGGAGGATGGGTTAGAAGTTGATAAAAAAGGAGCTATTAGAAAGGCTGGCTGCACTTAATGTTGATAAGTCATCAGGACCAGATGGGATATATTTGAGAAATAAGGGTGGAAATTGTAGAGATACCAGCCATAATCTTCCAATCCTCCTTAGATAAAGGGGTAGTGCCAGAGGGCTGAAGAATTTCAAATACTACCCCTTATTTAAAAAAGAATGTAAGGATTAATCAGCAGCTACAGGCCAGGCAGTTTAACTGAGGTGTGGAAAATTTTTAGAGACAATAATCCGGACAAAATTAACAGTCATTTGGAAAACATGAATTAATTAGGGAAAGCCAGCATGGAAATGTTAAAGGCAAATTGTGTTTAACTAACAAGGCTGAGTTTTTTGATGAAGTAACAGAGATGGTTGATCAGGGTATTGTGGTTGATGTGGTGTATGTGAACTTCAAAAAGGCATTTGATTAAGTGCCACATAATAGACTTACCAGGATAGTCAAAGTCTATTGAATAAAAGGGAAAGTGGCAGCATGGATTTGAGGTTGCTGGGTGACAAGAAATGGAGTAGTGGTGATTGGCTGTTTTTCAGACTGGAGGAAGGAATACAGTGAGGTTCCCCGGGAGTTTGTACTAGGACTACTGCTCTTCTTCAAGTGCACTAATGACCTAGACTTGGGTGTACAAGACACGATTTCAAAGTTTGCAGATTTGCACAAAACTTGACACAAAAAGGATGACTCTGCAACAGCAAAAGTAAGTCAAAACCACCTCAGTTGGAAGTTAACCCTTTAAATAGTACTAGTAGAGGAAATGTATGTTCAGCTAGAAGTGATTATGAGAGAGTGTTAACAGGACCTGTACCACCCAGAATGAAAGATTTTGCACTAACTCACTGTTAGAAGCTGTTTGACGTCACAATCCACCCACTCTGCATTCTTCAGGGCACACCATGGGCGTTCTGCTGATTTATTTTCAGCTCAGGGCTTCCAGAGCACTGATGCTAGCCGTGTTACGGAGATAAATATTTCAGCCATAATCTGAAGCTGAACCTAAGCATATCAGAGCTCTGGAGCATTTATGAGAAATAACTGGTAAAAATCCAGGATTGGATTCAGGGTTGCCAAAGCCACAGAATGTCCTCATTTGAAATAGTTTCTTTTAAAATTGATTTGTGTTGGTGCTTTTTTGGGAGTTCATTAAAGTAAGGGGGCTACTGCTGAGATATTGCAACACTGGCAACCAATATTAGTAATGATCACTCCCAGCCCAATCAAACAGTATGTTTCAACTCTAATCCAACAATATGCCGTAATCCCAACTTCACAACAATAGGAATTGGGTTGGAGAGGGGGATAAGTGCACCAAGGGCAGAAAAGCCACCTCAGCACTGGAAAACCCTCAGTGGAGAAGTGGGGAGAGGGGTGAGTGGTGGTGGTGGAAGAGGACAGGTTTAAAATTAGTGCTGGTCAGTGTGGGAGGGTTGATCCTGGTGTCTCCATGATCATGCTGGAAGAATGGTGAGAGATTCCACATTTTAAGAGCTGACCAGCAATCACTTTGGACAGCTCAGCTGCACTGTTGTCCAAGAAGGCTAGAAATGAAAATCACTGACTGAGGGAGGGGAGATTGAGACAACTGGGGGCCCAACACAATCTCATAAGGGTTGGGAGTGGGGATAGTTTCTAGTCTCTATGAGAATTCTCAGTGGGAGCAAGGTATTTGATATACCCATGAATACTATAGCTTTCATGTTAACTTGGGGCATGGATCATGTGGGCGGGAGCAAACAATTTGAACTTTGGCAACGTGGGACCAAGGAGATTTTAACACTCAGACCTCATCAGTCTCATCCCAAATATTATGGTAAATGACAGCTGGCCAGTGGGCAAGAGCAGAATGTTGGGTGGTAGAAAGCTGTCAGTGGAGGCCCAAAGCAACGGTCAAGGGCACTCAGGTAAGTAGTTGGAGAGATGCTGTAAGAAGTGGTAGCTTTAAGAATCCTATAGAATTAGAAGGCATAGAATTGTGAAAACCTAGCAAAAAGCTGTTTTCTCTCTCTCTCACTTGGTGGGGGGGGAGTGGTGGTAGGGGGCGGGGAGCAGGTGGAGACAGTTCCTCAGCAGCCAGTGATAGAGTTAAACAGAGATAATAGCCCAGGAGAATAACTTCTCCAGAAGATTATATCGAGCTCACTTGACACTCCTCCCAGCTCAGGCCTCCATGTAGACATTCCTAAGTTGATAAAATGGAGTCTTGTACCCTCTTATCTATACAAGTGTCAAGAAGTTAGCGAATGGCACCCAGCATAAGTTAAGTTGAAAAATGCCCTTGAGGCAGAATGATGGACAGGAGAAGGTTTTACCTTATCTGGCTGTTGGAGATTTGAGAAATGGATTGAACAAGCAATTGACATTGGGTAAGCCATCAGCCCCTAGAAATAGGTATAAAAACAGGTGCGCGGAGGGCAGTGTTCAGATTTTCAGATGGGGTAAGACTAGGAAGAGCTGCTTTACTTTACTTCAAGGAGGCTGAGAGCAGAAGAGACTGCCACCATCAGCTACCGAGATCTGCATCACCCATCTGTCCATCCTCCAAATCCAATAAACTGTTCTCACTTATCACAGGTCATGTGCTTTTCTTGTCTATTTAACTTATGAATCATACTTAAACTGTTGCTTCTTAACAAGTTGTTTAAAAATCACTTATGAGCTCAACCTTTTTTTTGGGTAATCTGTGACTCCCAGACTAAGCCCTACAAGGCCTCATAGCCAGGACAGAAGGTCGAAGTTTGAGGTGGAAAAGACCTAAGCATTATTTGCAGGGCCCAAAGGTGCACTGTTTCTCCCTGTCCCACAAAGAGAGTTAAAAATTAAAATCCTAGTTCTTTTTTGAGCCTGTTCTGGCCCTGGTTCATCTTCCCAGCAGGTTGGCCTCATCAGAGCCCAATCTGCATAATTAAATAAAGACCCAGCCGGTTTCTGCGAAGTTTTGCCCTTGACTGCTCAGAAGAGCAGGCTAAGATTGGTATCCACAGCGTGACGTCAAGACCAATGCAGGTAAGTACCATGGATCATTTTAACTGCCTGCTCACCCAGTTTCTGCCAGGAAGACAGGATTAAAACAATCCTTACTAAAGTGGGCATGGTGTTTCTGGTGTCCCCACAATCACTTAGCAGGAAAGATACTATCAATGAGGACACTATGGTGTTGGTAGGTGTAGGCCCAATGTGCAATGCTATCCATTTATTGTGTTACAAAGGTTCCATAATGTATAATCCTTTGACTACGCAATATTAAGTTGCAATACATTTAGCTAATTTTTAAAGCCTGGACATTACTGTGTCCAATCACATTATTTAATTCACACCTCAATTTCCTTTCCCTGCTGATTTAATGGAGACATTATCATTCATTTTCAATGACTTAGTGCCTCCATTAAATAGGAGAGATAAATTTTAAACAAATATGTGAAGTATTTGCATAATAACGTTGCTCACAGCAATTTTCTGGCTATTATTTACAGGAAAAACCTGAACAGGATGAGGAAGTACTTCATTAGTGTCAAGCTAACTATTTTATACTGCCACTATGCAGTGTTTCCTTGATTTTTTTTTGACAACAATGCAGTTCAAATGACAACTCTGTATAGAAAGCAGCATAACACAACTAAGAAAATATACAGAAAACTGGAATACATGCCAAGATAATCATAATTGCTGTCTCCCCTTGGACTAATTTCCTCTTCTATTTGTGACAGTTTTGTTTCTAGCTCTGGATGGAATCTTTCCGACATAGAAAATAATCAAAGCTTGGGACCATTTCCCAGTCCAACCCCCTGGCATCTGCCATCCACATGGAGTTGCAACCTTATGGGAGACAGGCAATTAACAGGCTGCCTTCACATTTGCTGTCCAGTTAAGAACAGTGACTGGGATTGCAATGAGGGAAATCAGCAATGGAGGGCCAGCAACCCTACCTGGAGAGTTGGGTTGCTGAGGCAGCTAGGTGAGTAGGAGGGCGCCTCAAACTGGAGTCGCTCTCGGATGGCTGCAGAGCATTTTAGAAAATAAGAAGGCTTGGAGGTGTTAGGGTTATGGATCCCTCCATAGGAATGGTTGTGGGCACGACTGCAGCTATTTCAGCCAAGTGGCACTGATAACCCTCTGATTTGCTGCCAAGAGGCCACTGACAAGTAGTTGCTGGGCTCCGCACTCGGCAGGGTTGGGGTTATCTGATACAGGGAAAGCTCAGTGTGGGATAACGGTCCTTGATTGGGGCTTTAACAGGATTGATTGTTTACCTGTCTCCGAGGAGTGAGCTGTCGATTCACGTGGCAGCTCATCCCAGGAAATTTCCCTGAAGGGACAGCACCCCAGCCATCCCAGTGGGGTTTCCCAATTCCTTCTGGTGTCTCCCGATCCCACCACCGCCTCCAAGGAGCCAGGAAGATTTTGCCCTGTATTTCCTATGTTTCCGCAATTTTTCTTCTCTGTTACTATTTATTTTTCTCTCTACATTTGGTCTGACTCTCTTGTAATACTGTGCTTTAATCTAAGCCATTGACAAGCCTTGAAAAACTAACCCTGAATGTAATGAACAACCACCGCACAGTGGGATACCCAAGCGGTCAACCAAAAGCTGCAGAATTTATTCATTCTTTCCCTTCTCTCAAGTAATTGTCATTTATTGATGTAATGTGCAAAAAAGGTAATTTTCTTGCTACTACTGCACCATATTGATGACAACTAAAAATATGCTTAAAGGAATTTTACCCAGTTTCCAATAGCTGTATTTTCCCTTTGTGTTTCTGTCGGGCTGTTTGAGGAACTGCAGTAGACAATGGCAGACGCAGGGGGCCTATCCACTTTCCACCACACGCACTCCACCTCCTTCAACTTCATTTGAGCTAGACTGAGGAAGTGAGACTGGGGTCGGCATTCCTTGATTTCAAGATGGCTCAGTGGTGAAGTGGTGAAATCAGGCTCTCCCATAAGAGGCATATCCTTGGATTGCGCTTGACTTGGCAACAGTTGGTCAACATGCCTCTGCCAGGTGAGATCATTCGCAGTTTGGACTGTGTACAAAACAGGTCCTGTCTGAGCAATCACCATAGCAGGAACCCTTTTTGCTCTGGTAGCATAATTACAAGCTAGAACTTCTTGTCCAGAACAGAAAATTCTTGACTTTGATCTTTATGCTCTACTCTTTACTTGGTTGTGCTGTTGATCTTGCACAACTCATAGGCTCATAGATTAGACTTATAAACGTATACAGCGCAAAAGGAGGCCATTCGGCCCATTAAGTCTGCACCGGTCAACAAAGATCTGACTACACTAATCCCATTTTGCAGCGCTTGGCCCATAGCCCTGGAGGCTATGGCAACGCAAGTGAATATCTAAATACTTCTTAAATGTTACAAGAGTTTCTGACTCAACCACCCTTTCAGGCAGTGAGTTCCAGGCTCCCACCCCACTCTGGGTGAAAAGATTTCTCCTCAACTCCTTCTTAGCGTTCTACTTCTTACCTTAAATCCATAGCCCCTGGCTATTGACCCCTCTACTAACGTAAAAAGGGACTTCCTATCCAATCTATCTATGCCCCTCATAATCTTATACACCTCTATCAGGTCCTCTTCAAACTTCACTGCACCGAGGAAAACAATCCCAGCCTGTCCAATTTTTCCTCATTGCTCAGACCCTCCAGCCCAGGCAGCATCCTGGTAAATCTCCTCTGCACCCTCTCCAGAGCAATCATATCCTTCCTATAATGTGCTGACCAGAATTGCATGCAGTACTCCAGTTGTGGCCTAACCAGTGTTTTATACAATTCCAGCCTAACCTCCATGCTCTTGTATTCTACGCCTTGGCTAATAAAGGCAAGTATCCCATATGCCTTCTTAACCACCTTGTCTACCTGCCCTGCTACCTTCAGGCCCGTTGGTGTCAGGTGTCATGGCAAGTTTGAGGGGACAATATGGTGAGAAGTCAAAAGATCAGTTTCACGGCATTGTGAAACCAATTTGCAATCATCCGCTCCACCTGTCAATGCCGGGCTATGTTTCTCACCGCTATACGTCGGGAACCTAATTTCAATACTTCAGCATCTCATAATAAGCCATGCTCGCCAGAATCATCCCCCTATGCTAGATCATCCGGGCATGTGTTTCACAATCGTACGTAAGTGACCTGCACCTGGCGAGCTGCACTTCGCTCGGGACTTTGAGCTTTGTTTGTCTACCTTACTTCGGTCAGCACTCACAGTCATCAGCGCCAGGCTTCACAGGCAGCACCACATCACTTTTAGGGGGACTCACAGCAGGTGTCTACCTACCAGACCAGGTGTAAAGCGGGGGTGGCTTTTTAATGGCTGCAGGGCAAGGGCAGGCCAATTAGGTTTGCCCAGCGTAAGACACGAGCGGTAGAGCACTACCTGTGCAGGCGGGGGGAGGAGGGAGTGTCAGGGCCAGCGCTCTTTTGCGCATGCGCACGAAAGAGCACTTCAATCTCCCCGAGGTACGGAGCTTCCTTTAGGAAATCTCACCCCACTCGTGGATGAGGTTTCCTAAAAAACGCAAAGGCCGCTTGGCATTTTCATCTGCCCATAAGGTTGGATGGGCAGCGTAAATTTGACCTTAATTACTTCCTTAATGGCCTTAATAGGCCGTTTAAATATCGGTGAGCACGCAGCCAACTCTGGCGCATGCCCACCAAATGAAACATCGTGAGACAGCACAATGACACCGGGACACACGCCCGATGTCATCCTGCGTCATTTTACATGCCATCATGTCGGGCCAGCCCCTGCACACTGACTGAAAAATCCTGGCCCCAGTGTTAAATGGAGAAATAACACAGGGACCTTAAAAGTCACATACATAAGTATCACCTCAAAATTAGGGAATGTAAAGTATGTTCTTTGGCATGCTCTGACTTAGAAAGATCCACCCATGGCCTGACTGGAATGAAAAGTTCAATGTAAATGAGGTGGTCTCCTGGGGGAGCCAGATTCCAGCCTATTTTCCAGTTCTCTTTGGGTGGAAATCCACCCTCTCCAAAATCAGAAATTTTTGAGGCACAGACACATTAATAAAAACTAATGACCAAGATCTTGAATATTGCAATCATTACTTGTTTTATTCAAAACAATTTTGTACAACAATGTAAAAAACTGAGAGCGTAAAATGCTTGTTACATGTTTGGTAAGGTATAAACCTCACAGATAAATCAGGGGAGATCAGAATCTGGGGCACTGATTAGATTTCACCGTTTGAAGGGACATTAGCCCTCTCTTGTCGGAAATGAGGTAAAATGCACCCACTCTAACTCATGGGCCTGAATTTTGCACTCGTCGGGTGTGTGCCATCGGTGGGCCCGGGAGCAGACGGGAAACCATCCCCCAACTGCGATTGGCCCCCGACCATGATTTCACACTGAGATAACAACCAATTAACAGCCAGCCAGCGTGAAACTTGCCCCGAGAAAGACTCAGCACTGCCAGTGGGGACGGGAACTGGGAGGCCGCCGATGTCACGGCGGGTGCTGGTGAGCGCTTCCACTGAACTCCTGAATGCACACAGGTCCCTCAGGGAGCTGCGAGCCTCCACAGAATAAAAGAAAGCACAAAAGTGTGGCAAAAAATATTCATGCAGCACAAACAAGCACCTGAAAGCACACCTCATAAAAAAAACAGTCCCCATATATTTCTTATTATTTTAAACTCTAATGGAGATTTCACCCCACCCTTGGATGAGGTTTCATCAAAAACATAAAGGCCGCCTGGCTGATTGGCCTGTCCGTTAACCATAAGGTTGAACAGGCCATGAAAAATCGCTTACAATTGGGCCGTTAATGAGCTTAACTGCCCGCTTAATTGTCAGCGGGCGCTCTTCCGACTTATGCGCTCCCCCGCCAAGCGAGATATCACGCAAGTGTACAATGGCATTGGAATGCTCACCCGATGTCATCTCGTGCGATTTTACGCCCACTTGGGTCGGGTGCACGCCCGCAGGATGTAAAATTCTGGCCATGATGGTTTTAGGATGAGATGACATCAAAGTCCTTTCCTCTCGTTTAATTGAGGTAATTTAAGCCACTATAGCACAGAGGTAACTTAAAGAAGCAGCTACATTAGGTGATCTAGGCCCTCTTACAGACACCCAGCTACCAGGGTGCATAGATCCAGATGATCAATCCTCAATATTTCCACTGGCTTATGTGTTGGAAGGTCTTTGTGTTCCGTGGGATCTGTACAGAAGTTTCTGGAACAGTCAGTTGCTTTAAGATGCTCTGCATTTTACAGAAGCTTTCTCTGATAGTGGCGCCAAGGATGGCATTGAACTCTGCCACCAGAAATCTTGCACACATCTTTTTGGAGAGTCCATTGTGGTGGAATCTGTGGTCAAAGCTTGTATTTTTGAGACAGACCTTAATTGAAAAGGGAAACTGAAAAGGGAATCTGAGAAAGAAAACTCACAGTTGCTAAGGAAACTAAAACTGAAATTGAGGTTGGAAACCAAAACTTCTGTTTGAAACTATATTAAAGGAGACAGAGCCATCAGAGTCAGTAGATGATGATGAGTCCAGTGGTGCAGTACAGGTAGGCTGAAGAAAGGCTAGGTCCAGGAGCTGAGAATAAGCAAAGATATAGGCCTGAATTTTTCCCTTGTCGGGCCCGCATGATCGTCATGCCAGGGAGTGGACAGGAAATGGGCCCCCAACCGCGATTTCACACTGGCTGGCCAATTAAGACCTGCCCAGCGTGAAACGCGTCTTCCGAATGATCGGGAAGGACTGGGCGGGGGCAGGGTCTTGTCGGGCGCCGGGTCCAATGGTGACCCAGCGGGCGTTTCAAAACCAACAAAGGCAGCTCCCTGAAGGCTGGCATGGAAGAATCTTTATTTGGTCTGGAGATTGGAACAATGGCCTCACCAGTGGCAGGAAATGCCAGGTGAGAGGGCAGGTTGGGAGGGCACTTGTCCCTCTGTTTCTTGAACGAGTGCCTCACGGCCCTCGTGGAGGAGGTGTGTGTCAGGCGGGACACCCTTGTTCCCAGGGATGGCAGGAGGAGGCCACCACACCAGATCAAAAAAGCTTGGGAGGAGGTGGCAGCTGAGGTCAGCAGCCACACATTGTGAGGCGCACATGGGTGCAGTGCCGCAAAAGACCTGCTGCGCTCAGCAAGATTGAATATCATGTTGGCATGGGTCAGTGTGGAGAAGTGTTAAGGGCTGGCCGTTCCCCCGTGGAGCTCAGGGGTGTTGGAGTCTGCGTTCCAACTGTCAATGACATGGAGCTGGCCAAGGGGGTGAGACCTGACTGCTTGGACTGAGTGCTTTGCGGCTTGTGGGCCACGACTTGGATGTGCCCTGCGAGGTGTTCCTCAGGCGGGGTTGGCCAGGCTACAATGGTGCTGCAGGTAGAGAGTGGACTAATCAATGCTATTCTGTCCTTTCAGGAGGAGAGTCATAACAGCATTGGGAGGTCAAGGACAGATGGAGGCCCCCCAAACCTCCTAATCATGACGAGGTTTGAAGTGGATGCTTTGGAGCTGGAGAGCTGCCACCCACCTCGGTCAGCCGGTCGTGGAGAGGCAGGGGTCTCTGACGAAGGTAAGAGTGCAGTGCACAGAGGTGAGAGCGTCGGATTGTGCAAACATTCTTGTGTCACCTCATCATTAATGGGAGCCTCAAACCTGGAGTCCCCATTGATCATTGAAAGACGATGGCACCATGATGCAGATCTGCATTATCTCACCAGGGTGCCTGGCATGCACAGTGACAGTGTGATGACTTAAACTAATGACATGTTGTTGTTCTTTCTTAGATTTGCCAGCATGCACTTGATTGCAGGGCCCCGAAGAGCCACCCTGGATGCCAGAGGACTGCCAGGCTCCAGATGCACCTGCGTCACACCCACTGTCTGAACCAGTCACCAGTGCAGATACCAGCACATCGTTGGGCATTACATTGTCAGCTACAACGTTGGTGCACAGTGGTGTGGGCACTTCACATTCACTTGAGGTGCAGGCGGAGGCAGAGAGTCCCCAGGGCACCGGCAGTCAGAGGACTGCTAGAGACGAGGACAATGCTGAGTTGAAGGCAGATGATGAGCCTCTGGAGTCGTCCATTAGGTGGCAGATGCTGGATATCCTGCAGGATGTGCGGGAGGATCTGGCAGAGATCCATGAGGGTATGTGTGCCATCGTCTCCGTGATGGAGGAGTCCATGCGGAGCATCAGCACTGCGTTGATCCTCATGGCCGAGCGCACTGCCCCCTCCATTGAGAGAGTGGTGTCCTGGCACAGGCAACAGCACTAATACTTTATCCCCAGGTTTTAAATTTTGAGCTTCAGCTGTTCTGTCTGCTCTGTCTTCCATTATTCATCGGGAAACCTTTAAATGTTCCTTAGCTGCTTCACATGTTTTAATCAGTCTCTCCTGAAATTTAAACACATAGGCTAAAAGAGTAGTTTCTGATCCTTCATTTATAAATTACTCCTTAATAAATTTAAGTGGTCCTCTCACTTCATGTCCATATGCTAACTTAAAAGGACTGAACACTGTTGATTCATTTGGTGCATCTTGGATGGCAAATAATAAGAATGGAATTCCCTTACCTCAATCTTCAGGACATTCCTGACAATAGGCCCTAATCATGGTCTTCAAGGCTTGATGCCACTTTCCAATACTCCTTGTGATTGTGGATGGTATGCTGAAGGCTTAACTGTTTTATCCCTAAGCTACCCATGGTTTCTTTAAATATCTGTGACACTGGATTTGACCCTTGATCTAATTGTACTTCTTTGGGTAATCCATACCTCGTGAAGAAGTGAACTAATCCTTCAAGCACTGCCTTTGCCATAATCTTTCTCAAAGGCTCCACCTCAGGGAACTGTGTAGACAAACCCATGATGGTTAAAAGATATTAATGCCGACTTTTAGTTTTGGGTAGGGGGTCCACACAATCTACTCAGACACCACTAAATGATTCATCAAAAGCTGGTATAGGATTCAAAGATGTTGGTTTAATTGATGGTTGGGGTTTCCCAACTACTTAACACGAATGTCATGTCTGACAAAATTTAACCACATCTTTGCACAACCCTGGCCAATAAAAATATTTCATTATTTTAGCTTGGGTTTTCTTGATTCCCAAATGACCTGCCATCGGAATTTCATGAGCAACTCGTAAAATATCCCTGCAATAACCAGAAGGCACTACAATCTGATGAACTACTGTCCATTCCTCATCTGCTGGCATCTGAGGTGGTCTCCATTTCCTTATCAATATATCATCCTTTATGTAATAACACTCATGAACCTTTCTGATTCCATCTCAGAATATGCTGTCTGATACAGTTCCTACAAACCAGGATCTGCCTGTTGGGCTTCAATCAAAGAAGATGGACTAAACATCACTTGTAAAGTCTTCTTCCTTACTTAACTTCTCAAGAATAGTCCTAGATAGCTGAACCTTTAAACCATCCTCCTTCTCCAAGGATTCCTCTTCCTCCTGCCTAATCTTATGAGCCTGAGACCAAGTTATCACACATTCTAGAAACAATCCAGGATCTTCCTCCTGCATCTGTTTCTCTCACCTCCACTGGTGCTTCCAACACTCTCAGGGAAGCTGTGGTTCTTGAATCTGCCAGATAATTTCCCAGAATAAAATCTATCCCTTCAATAGGCAAACTAGGAACCACTCCAACAGTAATATCCCCATTCACTAAATTACTTTTTAGCTTAACTTGGTACGATGGAACAGGTTCGTAACTCCCTTGAATACCCCCAGCTAATACTATCTAGAGGAGTCACCCCCACTGCTTTGGTAGTTTCTGAGAACTCACTTTGCACCTGTGCAATTGCCATTGTTTTATCACTCAACCACTTCTCTAAGCCAAACTCCTTAGACATCCCTACTACTGAAACTGATTTACCTCTTAGCTTCCAACAAGTGTCCAGGTTATTACAATGGGAACAGACAACTTTCTTCACTTCTAGGTTCCAAATGATCACTTCTGGGCAATCACCCTGGGCAAATTAGATCCAGAATTGGCTGAGTGGCAGGAAGCAGAGGGTGATGGTCGAGGGGTGTTTTTGTAACTGGATGCCTGTGTCCAGTGGGGTTCCACAGGGTTCGGTGTTGGGTCCCTTGCTGTTTGTGGTATACATGAACGATTTAGACTTGAATGTAGGAGGGTTGATCAGTAAGTTCACGGATGACACGAAAATTGGTGGGGTGGTAAATAGTGAGGAGGATAGCCTTAGATTACAGGAGGATATAGACGGGCTGGTTCAGATGGGCTGATCAGTGGCAAATGGAATTTAATCTGGATAAGCAAGAGGTGATGCACTTGGGCAGGACAAACAAGGCACTGGAATACACGATGAATGGTAGGTCCCTGGGAAGTACCGAGGATCAGAGGGGCTTTGGTGTGCATAGTCACCGGTCCCTTAAGGTAGCGGGACAGGTAGATAAAGTGGTTAAGAAGGCATATGGGATACTTACCTTTATTAGCTGAGGCATTGAATATAAGAGCAGGGAGGTTATGCTGGAACTATATAAAATGCTGGTTAGGCCACAGCTAAAGTATTGTGTGCAGTTCTGGAATCCACATTATAGGAAGGATTTGATTGCACTAGAGAGAGTGCAGAGGAGATTTACCAGGATGTTTCCTGGGCTGGAGAGTTTTAGTTATGAGGAGAGATTGGATAGACTGGGGTTATTTTCCCTGGAGCAGAGGAGGTTGAGGGGGGACATGATTGAGGTGCATAAAATTAAGAAGGGCATGGATAGGGTAAACAGGAAAGAACTTTCCCCTTTGTGGAGGGATCAATAACCAGGGGGCATACATTTAAGGTAAGGGGCAGGAGGTTTAGAGGGGATGGGAGGAAGAATTTTTTCATCCAGAGGGTGGTGGGAATCTGGAACTCACTGCCTGAATTGATGGTAGAGGCAGAAACCCTCATAACATTTAAGAAGTATTTGGATGTGCACTTGCGATGCCATGGCATACAAGGCTATGGGCCTAGTGCTGGAAAATGGGATTAGAATAGTTAGGTACTTGTTTGACCGGTGCAGACTTGATGGGCCAAAGGGCCTTTTTCTGTGCTGTAGATCTCTATGACTCTATGACTATGACTTTTTCTAAATTGACACACATCTATCTTTTCCCTAAACTTTTCCCAATCTTGTCAATATATTTTCCGATATCAAGTTTTCTATTTCTCCAGTTTCCCCGTCGGTTTCCATATGACAATTTACTCACAAACAGCTGTCTGGGAGAAATATCATATGCCAGAGCTGTCTTTGACTTTAGATACCTGACACTCATCCAGGTAGGATTGAATCACTACCAGAATGCAATTCCTGAATTCCTCCAAAATCATGATTTCCTTCACATTATCAAAAGTTTGCTCTAACTTTGATGAACGAAACCATCAATTCTATACCATTTTTTTTCCCTAACGAATTCAAAAGATGTCTGACTGGGTTTCTTCTGTACTTTCCTAAACTTTAATTGATAAGCCTCAGGAGCAAGCTCATATGTATTAAGTATTGCCTTTTTAACTGTTTCATAATCTGAAGACTCCTTCTGAAAGACTCAAGTAAACATCCATAGCTTTACTCCTCAAGAGACTTTATAGCATAAGATGCCTTTGGCCACTTCAATTTTGTTGCAATGTTCTCAAACAAAATCAAATATCTCTCAACCCTGTCCTCCATAAATCTAGGCACCAGGAAAAGATTCTTGGATAAATCAAACTTCCGAATGGGACTTACCCCCTCATCTGAGTATTCGACTCTCTTGCACCCCAATAACCTAAGCTTTTCTCTTGCTTTTTCATGCTTTCTGAGTTCTTTCTCTCTTTGATACTCTCTTTCCCTTTCCTTATCTCTTTCCTCCCTTGGAGTTTAAGTTCAAACTTTCGCATTTCCATTGCTTTTGCCCTTTCTCCTGTTCAAGCTTTTTCGTTTCTTTTCCTTTTTCCTCTTTTTCAAGTTCAAGCTTTTTTATTTCTCTTTCTTTTTCAAGCTGCTTCACCTGCAACTGAACTCTAGCTAATGCAACTGAATTACCATCTTGATTAATTTCTCCTTCTTCCAATTCCAAACTCTGTGCTATTATCTCAATTATGTCAGCTTTCTTAGCCCTTGCTTTTAATTCTAACTCCAACTTCTCGGCTAATGCCATCAACCTAGCCTTAGTTATTTTTAGCAAATAACTCAGCAAAATTTTAGCAACTGATAAAGCCATTCTGCTGTTCAATGAGTATAGCAAAATTCACCGTGAAATCCTGTTCGCTTAATTCCACCATGTCCCCACTTACTTGTCTTCCTCTATAGATTCAACGATCCCACTTCAATTTATGGAGTCTGTAATCCCATGAAGAAATATGAATTTTTTTTTTAGGCCTTGCTAGAGCCCCCACTGCGTTATGATCCCAGCTATGAGAATACTGGCCAAGCCTGAAACTTGTTAGAATCTGACTCGATGGACCATAATTATTTAAAGAATGTAATGCGTGGAAGAAACAAGCGTAAGGAAATAAGTGGCAGGTCTCCAAGGTTAAATTGAAACACCAATAGAATCCTTACAATACAAACTTGAACAATACAAACACAACCAATAATGACTAAATAGGTACATTGAGCTAATAAGGTAATGATTCTAAACAGTATGAGCTTCTATCTTAAACTCGATCCAACAGACTTAGCCCAGATTAATCTTTTTACTGTGGTTTTCACTCTGATAGGCTTTCAAACTTACTTATACTCTGGAAGGCAGTTCCTTTTTCTCTGGAGTCTGGAGTCTGGCTGCACAGGTTACAGCTCAGGTCTATGATATATTCCTACCAGTGCGAACTCCTGGTCCTGGCATCACTGAAGGACACACGCCGTGACCCACATGGACCAGAATTTTCAACTCTGTAGGCGGGAGTGATTGGCGGGCCCGGGAGCGGCAAGGAAACGGACCGCCGACCGCGATCGGTCCCTGACTGTGATTTCACACTGGCTGGCCAATTAATGGCCAGCCAGCATGAAGTGAGCGCTGAATAACTCAGCGTTACTGGGTGCGGGCAGGAGGAGGGCGGGCAATACGTCAACGCGAGCACAGGCGAGCGCTGACAGAAAGCTCCCTGAAGGCAGAGAGCTGCCTCAGGGAGCTGAAGACCCGAAACCCAGGAAATAAAATCAGGAAAAAAATGTCCAACCATCACACTTAGCCACCTGAATATATAGATTATAAAAATGCTGCCCACAGATTTCTATTTTTATTTTATTTAATAACGGAAACCTCATCTCGCCCTTGGATGAGGTTTGATGAAAAATGTAAAGGCCGCCTGGCCGATCCGCCCATCCGCCAACCATAAGGTTGGACGGGCTACATAAAATGACAGGCAATTGTGCAGTTTTGCCCTCTTAATTGTCGGCAGGCGCGCTTCTGACTTGTGCGCGCGCCCGCCGACTGAAATATTGTGCAAGCATGGAATGAGTCGGGATGTTCGCCCGACGTCATGTCGTGCAATTTCACACCCAATCAGGTCGAATGCGCGCCCGCCCTATCTTCATAAAATTCAGCCCCATGGAGACACTCCCTTGGTGTCTATTCTTTCGTTGGACTTCTCCTCTCTTTACAGAGCTACCTGGTCCTCCCTAATTCTCCAGAACTCTTTCTTTTCCTCTCTAAACATACAGAACTGAGTTCTCTGGTTAAACAAACACAACAGGTTGAATATCTGCATCCTCCAGGTCAGCTTCTCTTACACTTACCATTTTTTCCAAAAAAAACAAAAACCCATCAGTTTTCCTTTTAGGGTATTGCTCCACCATCAGCAATTTTCTCCATAGCAACCTCAGTGCTTTCTTGCTTCTAAAAACCTCTCAGCTGGGTCAGAAGTTCAAGCATGGTTTGTAAACACACACAGGAATACTAAACCAAACTGTAAGTAAACAACCCACCATTCACCTTAAACTGAAACCAAACTCTACATTGTAAACCTTTAATATAACCCACAATAGAGACTGTTATAACAATTGTTGCTGTTAAAAGTTATTTAGAAATATTTTGCTCACTGTTTCAGAGGAATGAGTCCTATATTTAGTCAACTGCTTATCTTACAATGTTAAGTGTATTTAGGAGAGCTAGGTTTATTTGTTTGTTTAGTAAACTAGAAATTATAACTTGTTAAAAGCTTTTGTGGCTCTCTCCTAAATTTTACATTTTAATACGAATTTTAATTGGGGTCATAATAGTTTTTATTTAAAACTCAGATCAGAGAGAACAACAGTCATTATGATAGTTGAGGAGAAAAGCCTAAAAATAAAAATGTGCATGGGCTTGACTCTAAATAAGTAAAATGACGGTAAACAGAAAAGTCTATTGCAAATGACTTGATTCTGAAACTATTGCATTCCAAAGGAATATGAAACCAGTATACCTCAAGACTAATGGAACTGCATTGATAGCTGTAGTTCCACTGCTAGTGAAAGGTATAGAGTTAAATAGGAAGGGCATGACTGATGCATGTTAACTGGTGATATATAATTTATGCAAGTGCTAACCTTGTCAAAGGTCTCAAGCCTGTTACTGTGTTGTATTAAATTGAAGCCAGCTATGGCTGTAATGCTATGACATTCAACTGAGTTATGTATTATGTTATCTTACAGGTGACCGGATACGTCGGGTGTATTCCAAATGAATCAACATCGCAAATGATTGCAAACTCTGGAATGAATTTTTAAAAACCTCAATTGCTCAAGACACCTGTTGTATACAGCCATTCCTTATTTCCAGTACTGCTATGGCAGTAATAATAGTAAATCTGGCATTGGCAACATTCTGACATTATTACTACATTTGCTTTATACCAACAATTTATGGATGCGTGTTTCTGGCACCTGGTAGTGAAGCAGGACGATCACTATTGAGACCAAAATGGGTGGAGACCCTCCCAATACAAAGTTCCCAGAGAATAGACCCTACTATCCCCCACCCCCCTCACCCTGGCTGGGATTGGACCCCATCCCATCCTCAAGTTTGATGATCACAACCCGATGTCAAGGATTGGACCCCGCCACCACTGTCCCCCTCTCCCTTCCCTAGGTTGAGGATTGGACCACTGGGGTTGGTGATAGGATCACCCATGCCACTCCCTCCCACCCTCCCCCATCAATGTTGTCGATTGGACCTATATCCTCTTGTGGTCTGCCTAAGCGTCTGCCCCACCCGACTGGAAGCCAAGCCTGTCAATGAGGCTGACTTCAGAATGGGGAACCTGTCAATGACAAAACTTCACCACATGCGGGGAAACCCAGACTTCCAGGTTCCCTGACTAAAACTTTGACCCTTGCATGTACAACCTGCTCTTGTTGATATCTAGGCCATAAACTATGATACCCAAAGGAACACACCCTGCTTCTTATGGGCATACAAAGGGAAGTAAAACGTTTACTTAGAGGGCCTATTAAGCTTCCCGAGTATCACCACAATGGCTGTGGCAGTCTCCCCATTCAAACATAAGTTAAAATCACTATCGAGTCTGATCACATCATCGGACCTCAATTGACAAATAGAAATTAGGATTTTGGCTATCCAGTGGGTAAGTAAAGCCCCATCCATCTGATTTCCATCAGGCAGATAAGATTAAAATCCCCTCACCTACCTCCCGATTCTTCTATCTCAGTTGGGTTATATAAAACAACTCAAGAGTAAATGAAACATCACAACAAAACCATGACACTAAAAGAGAAAATTTGAGGGGCTGAAAATAGAATTTGGGAAAATAAAATGGACAACTTCATTGACAAACAATGATAAGAACATAAGAACTAGGAGCAGGAGTAGGCAATTCAGCCCCTCAAGCCTGCCCTGCCATTCATGATGATCATGGCTGATCTCATTTT
Organism: Cetorhinus maximus; assembly: GCF_964194155.1. Lineage (NCBI taxonomy): Eukaryota > Metazoa > Chordata > Chondrichthyes > Lamniformes > Cetorhinidae > Cetorhinus > Cetorhinus maximus. Next base: position 66,439,993 of record NC_135885.1, on the reverse strand, counting down.
GGCCTCAACTCCTATTTCCCGCCCTCTCCCCATAGCCTTTCAACCCATTACTAATTAAAAATCTGTCCATCTCCTCCTTAAATTTATTCAGCGTCCCAGCATCCACTGCACTCAGAGGTAGTGAATTCCACAGATTCATGACCCTTTGAGAAAAGTAATTCCTCCTCATCTCTGATTTAAATTTACCACCCTTTAGCCTAAAACAATGGCCTCTTGTTCTAGAATGCCCCAGAAGGGGAAACATCCACTCCACGTCTACTTTGGCTATCCCCTTTAGCATCTTATATACCTCAATTAGATCTCCTCTCATCCTTCTAAATTCTAGCGCGTATAGGCCTAAACTGCTCAATCTCTCCTCATAAGACAAGCCCACATCTCTGGAATCAATCTAGTGAACCCCCTCTGAACCGCTTCGAGTGCAACTACATCTTTCCTCAAGTAAGGGGACCAAAACTGTGCACAGTACCACAGGTGCGATCTCACCAATGCCTTGTACAGTTGCAACAACACTTCCCTATTTTTATGATGTAGAACAACAATGGGAAATAGATTCCAGAAGGAAAAATCAGTCGAAACTGGTTGAAGACTGCAACTGTATCTGACTGCCCTCCATCCAGAATAGCCAGTGTGCACCGTGAACAACTAGAAAATCCAATCAGAAATCAGCTGGCATCAACAGGATGCAGGAAAAATATAACCCGTTAAAAGGAAAGAACAAACTAAACATGAGTAGAACTCCATGGATGAATAAAGACATAAGGGAACAATTGACGGTTAGGATAGGGGCATTAATTAAGCACATAGACAGCAGAGGAGTACAGTGTGAGAATTCGAAAATATTAGGAAAGAAGTCAAAAAAACAATTAGGAAAGCAAAGAGGGACTATGAAATTAAATTATCAAGGAATATAAAAGAAAATAGTAAAATAATTTACAGGTGCATCAGTACAGAAATAAGGAAGGCTATGATGGGAGTAGGGCCATTGAGGGGTAGACAGGATAATGCCACAGGTAACAATAGAGAAATGACAGAAATAACAAATAATTATTTTCCTTCAGTATTTACAAGGGAGATAGAACAAGTAGACATGCCTTTGATAGATGAGTAATGAGATAAGTGCATTTAGAAGAAAAAAGGATATATTGAACAAATTAAACAAATTCAAAGAGGACGAAGCTCTGGTCTGGATGGATTGCAGCCATGTATTTTAAAAGGATCTGGGGAACAGATAGGAGAGGTGTTACAACTCATATTTAATAATTCATTAGAAAAGGGTGTAGTGCCAGAGGATTGGCAGATAGTTAAAGTAATTTCTATATTTAAGAAGGGGGACAGAACATTTCCAGGGAATTATAGACCAGTTATTTTAACATCAGTGGTAGCAAAAATAATGGAATCCTTATTAAAGGATAGAATAAAAGAACATTAAGAAGTTAGAAATTTAATAAAAAATAGTCAGCATGGATTTCTAAAGGGAAAACCTTGCTTGACCAGCCTTATTGAATTTTTTGAGGAGGTAACAGAGAGAGAAGACACTTATAATGCAGTGGATGTAATTTATCTGGATTTTCAAAAGGCCTTTGATTATAGACTAATGAATTAGGTCAGAGAATGTGGAGTCAGTGGACAATTGACAGAATGAATTACTAGCTGGCTTCAAGACAGAACGCATTGAATGGGAATAAAGGGTTATTCAGAGTGGGAGAAGGTGTGAAGTGGAGTTCCACAAGGATCAGTGCTGGGACTGCTGTTCACAATTTATATTAATGATTTGGACTTTGGAATCAAAAACACAATTTCTAAATTGGTGGATGACGCCAAATTGGCGGGGGGCGGGGAGGGTGGGGGAGCGCAATAGTCAATATGGAGGAAGAATGCAAAGAAATGACAGTTGCACATTAATAGACTTGCAGAATAGTCAAATAATTGTCAAATGAAATTCAATCCGGGTAAATATGAGGAGTACAGTTTGGTACGAAGCATACATAGGTCACTTATTACTTGGAAGGAGCAAGTCTAGGTGGGGTAGAGAAATCTCATAGTACAAATATATCAATCAATAAAAGTTGTGCCAAAAAAAAGCAAACCAAGCATTAGGTTTCATTTCTAGAGGGACAGAGTTGAAAAGCAGCGAAATTATGCTAAACTTGTATCGAACCTTGGTCAGACCAAAAGTACTGCCTGCAGTTCTGGTTCCCATTTTCTAAAAAGGATATAGAGGCTCTGGAGGGGTTGCAGGGAAGATTTACAAGGATGATATCAGAAATGCATGGGTATACATATTAGGAAAGGATTGGCAGGCTGGCAGTCATTTTTCTCAGAGAAAGAATGCTGAGGGGTGACCTATTAGAGGTCTTTAAAATTATGAAAGGTATTGATAGAAAGGGTACAGAGAAAATGTTTCCTCTTGTGGGGAAGAGCATAACTAGAGGCCATTGATATGCGATAGTTACTAAGAAATGGAATAGGAAATTCAAAAGAAATTTCTTCACCCAAAAAGTGGTAAGAATGTGGAACAGGAAGTGGTTGAAGTAAATAGTATGGGTGCATTTAACGGGAAACGAGGTAAGCATATGAGGGAGAAGAGAACAGATGGTTATGATGGTAGATTCAGATGAGAAAAGATGGGAGAAGATTCGAGTGGAAAATAAACACCAAACTGGTTGGGCCAAATGGCCAGTTTCTGTACATATATTTTATGTAATCCTATGTAATGTAACTCTGATTCACTATTGGTACAATCCTACTGCATTATCAATAGAAAAAATACATAAAATATTCAGGTGAAGACAGACTATTTCAACAAGAGAATCCGATTTTATAATGAAGTAAGGAATTGATTTATTGCTAATGAATAAAACCAATTCCTTAAGACACAAATCACATTGCAACTATGTTGGCACAACAGGATGCACTTATAATCTTAAATAGCCTTGCTGTTAACACAATTTTGTGCCATCTTAAAAAAATGTTTTGAAAAAAATCTTCCATTGAAGAAATTCATATTTTAATATTCTGTTTATAACTTATCTCAATCTCTTTAATTTGTGTGTTGTGTTGTGCTGAAGAATAATTATGCAGTATTTTTGCAGTCAAAATTATCCTGGCATGCGTGTATATTGTACTTGTAATTGCAGTGATCCACAACTTTATTATTCATTGAGATTTTCATATTTAATTAATTACTTAGCGCCGATATTGTTGATTAAAATTATGTGAGTGAATACTTTAATTAATCAAAATAGATTCATAAATACCTGATCAAATTATATCAAATTTCAACAAAATGGAATGTAGCTATTCCAATACATTCATTGAAAGAGTATAATGTCTTTCATAAAGGAAAAACATGAATTTGAAAACAAGAATTTGGGGATGGGAAACTAGGGTTGTAGGGCTGGAGAGAGTTATAAAGATAAAAAGTATGATATCATGATGCAAATTAAAATAACAATGAGAATTCTTAAAGAGGAGACATTGGGCATTGTAGATCAGTGAGGGTAGATATGATGGGTGAGTAAGTCTTGGCACAACAACATCCTTAGGCTATACTCATTTTAATGACCTGGATTTTGCAGTAATAATAAGGGCAAAACTGTCAGTGTTCACCATCATTACTCCTCTGAAACTGACAGCAACTGCTGGAGTCTCACACGATGCCAGTACAATGTGGAAATCCAGAAGTTGCTGTCGGTCATTATACATTTTCCATAGGATGTGCTGTTGAATTCCACGCAGACTAGAAATTAATTATAAATTATTGAACTTCTCCTTTTATAATATACCGATGTTTTAAAAAACACTGAAAAAGTTGTGTCTTGCTAATGAGGTGTAACTGAGTTTTTAATGATGTGCCAAATTATAACTATTGATGAACAACCTCTCTGGCCCTGAAAAGCTAACTTTATTCATTTATCTGTTATGAAAAAAAACCCATAGTTTCTTAATAGAATTTTCTACACCACCTGGAGAGGCAGCCCAGTCGAAGTCAGTGACCTCCCTGCATGCTGGGGTGGGGATGGATGCAGGGGGGTGGAGGGGTTGGGGGTGGGTGGCGTGGAGGAGTTGGGGTGGGGTCACTCCTGATCGATCAGCCTGTACACCAACACAAACGATCCCTGTGAAATGACTCTGTCAGCCCTAGCACTCACGATCGAACTCCCACCTCCTCCTCAGTAGGGCCTGCCTAATTGGCGCCAGTGATCCCCAACCCCACATATCTGACACCGGGCCTGCTCAGAGGTCATTGGTCTAGGGGCTGCTACAGTCCTAGGAAGGGCCCTGCTCCTGGTGGTGTTCCAGGAACTGAAGACCTGGCGACCATCTGATTGGCTGGCAGCTTATGGAGGTGGGACATCCTGCTTTCGAGGGGTAGAAATCATGACATTCAGGCAATTAATTGCTTGAACAGCATAAAATAGAGTCATGGGTTCCAGAACCAGCGGAGGTAGGCCTGCCTTCGGCTTTCTGACCGATGGCTGGGTCACTGTCCCCAGGTGAAATCTTGGTCCAGCAGACAAAAATTGACACCGAGCCAATTAAAGAGCTATTAGGGCAGATAGCCAAAGGCTAGGTCGAGGAGGCAAGTTTTAAGAAGTGACTTAAAGGAGGAGAGAGAGCTAGCTAGGTGCAGAGCAGGGAATTCTAGAGTTTGGGACCTATGCAGCTGAAGGCATAGCTGCTAATGTTGGGTAAGGTGATTAAAAATCAGGGATACACAGGAGGCTAGAATTGGAGGAGTTCAGAGATCTGAGGGTCGTAAGGTTGGAGGAGGCTACAGAGGTAGAGTGGGATGAGATCATGGAATGATTTGAACACAAGGTTGAGAATTTTTATATCGAGGGATTGGCAACAAAAATATACAATGGCATGTGATATTCACTTGGTAACATCTACAAAAGAAATTTCATGCCTATTATAAATAAGCCATTTGGTAAAGTGTGCTCTTTCACAACTCGTCACTAAAGTCAACATAATTCTGCATGGGCTATACATTATTGGGAGTAATATCTTGTGGAGTAACGCAATTCTTAAGTGCTGCCTCATTCTCCTTTCTTCTATTATGCATTATTCTTTCTGCTCTTTCATAAAAATAGCCAACAATGAATGCTATTGGGAGTCCTATAATAGTAATTCAGAACTTTAAGAATTCCTGGTGGTCTCACAAGTCCTCAAGGCTATCAGTGATAGTGTCAACTCTGTCCAGGCACAGTTTTGCTCGAAAGCTTTCTTGTAACTCCAGCAAACACTTCTTAAAACTTTTCTAGGCTACAAAATAAAGCATCAGCTGCTTCTGGCAATATGCAACCCAATTTCAATTACCCTTGGTGAAATCAGGGTGCTAATCATGATATATAAGCACTTTGATGCCATTCCAAATGATTTTCATATATTATGATGAGCTCAGCAGCACTGGTATAAGGCCCAGGAGCTGACCAGAAATGGTAGTTTAGCCATTACAACGTGGAAGCTCAATGGAAACAGAATTGAGGACAATTCACAGGACTTCATTCAAATAAGCACTGAAAAGGTTCACCCAATTCGGAGGCTTTATCCACATTCTAATTTTGATTTTCTTTTTAAACAAAAGAACAAGCAATTACATTTTGAAATCACTCAGAGCCTCATCAAGGGAGAGAGGAGATGGACAAGGGGAGATGAGAAATTGGTTGAGGGTGTGGGAGCCTCAGGTCTCTTAGCTAGTCCTTAGAGGAAATGTGTGGGAATGCAGGAATCAATGGAAGGTTACAGGTGAAGTGGGTAACAGTGTAGGAAGTGGGAGTGGAGAATATAGAGATTGAGTAGGAGTTCAAAGAGGAAGAGGTGGGGTAAGGGTAGCGTTGAAGTGAGGAAGTGATAGGAAAGGGAGGAGATACTGGGGAGTTAAAAGGTAGGGTATATGAAGAAAGTGAAAGGTCAGGGTGAAACTTCAGTGATTGGAGGAGGAGAGTAGAAGGAAAAGCATTACTGAGCATGCCATCTGCACAACCCCAGCACATGTGCAGTCTTAATGCTACTGGTGGCTTAGTTTCCCAACATATGACATTGTACCATGCCACCCACAACCTTCTATCCAAAATTTCCCACCAAAGGAAAGGAAATGGAGAAACAAAGGATATTAGAGAAAGGCAAAAAAAAAAGTTAGAGAGAGAAACAGATGGGAAGAGAAGAAAATAAGTAGAGGAGGCAAGTTACCAAGAGAAATTGCAAAACAAGACTGCAGAGGTGTGTAAGACAGAGGCACACATGTTCCAACTTACTGCTTGGTTAGTAAATTGGTGGAATTTGGGCAGGTGTCTCATGACTAATATTAAATGGAAACTTTTATTGCAACTTGTCCTCATTAAATTCCACGATTAGCAATTTCAGCTGTAATTTTCTACTTATAGTTATAAAGGTGACACAGATTTTACCACAATTGGCATCAATGGTGAGCTAAAACTTTGTGCAGCAGGATAAATCTGTTATTTTTTCTCTCTACTTCCTGAGCTGGAAGCTGTCCACTAAACCTCATGCCAGCCAAGAAGTTACAAAGCCTATCCACAGATGGTAGCCAAATTTTAATTACTTTTGAGATCAGGATTTGAACACAGCACATATGCATTGAGTTCAACATTGTACTGCTGTTACTGGGCTACCTGTCATTTACATTTTTCAATCATGACACAGTTACTGCTTCAATTTTCCTTCAAATCATTTGTAGCAATGATAGCAAATACATACATTTGTCATTGATTCTGTGACAACATCTAAACAACTGTAGTTCTACTTAACAGGTAATGAAATGTATTGTAAGTTATATTCATAAGATACACGTAAAAAGATTTGTCTACTTCAAGTTTCATTAAATGTTGCACTGCCAAGAATTCAAAATGTGCTGTATAATCCTATGAATTAAGTTCAGATGGGTTGTGGTCAAATTTCTTTTTTATAGCAATCAGAGGACTGTGTTGAATCTTGCTTGGCACAGAATCTATACAATTTAGTTCAACAAATGCCCTTTCAATTCTTCTTGTTTATTTTTGAAAACTATATCAATTGTATGCTTACAAAAATGTGCTCATTAAAAAATGGATTAACAGTCTCACCTCACTGCTCAACTGTACCATCAAGGAAGTGCTGACAAGTTTTGTCCTCTTTCCAAAAATGGTGGGCATGATTCCCTTTAGTCCTTTGATTTCTTGCCCATCACCGTTATTTCTCAGTTACGCAGTAGATCAGAATAACTATCAATCTCTTACCACCAATTTTATAAAGAGATTTGAACATCAGCAGATGAAGGGAACACGGTGACAGCTGAGGAAACAGCCAGGAATGGCACATCATTGATAATAAAAGGAGCTAATTACTATGCAAAGCACAGAAAGCCTTTGGGAAGCAGCGAGAAGTAAAAGTGGATAAAGGCTGCATCTGCTACTTGGAAAATGGGGTGTCAATTTAAAATGTGGCCAGCCAAGCAAATCATTTTATTTAATAGCAATGCCACATTACGCCAAAAAACATTTCCTTTTTTCTGTTTCAGAGCCAGTCTCTGTTTTGGGACAAAGATTTTCATTCTCTTTTGCTTTCAAATAAATCTACTTACAAATAAACTGAAAAAAAAAAGAAAAATCTGTAAATTCTGGAAGTCTGAAACAGAAATGCTGGAAATACATATCAGTAAAGAAAAAAGGTTAATGTTTAGGTTATAAACCTATGCCAGGGATAAAGGTCTGATGAAGGGTTATAATCACAACATTTCCCTGTTTTATTACCACTTATGTGTATTTCTAGTATTTTCTGTTCTTGTTGAAAATAAGCTGTTTAACTCTTTCAAAAATACATTTTCGCACATTTCTAAATAGTAAAAAATTGCAATGAGAATTTCCACCTTCAGATGTATTTTCATGATTTTTCATTCATTTGCTTTTATCAAAGTTTGCAACATTCAATAATTTTCATATGTTGTACTTATCTTAAAAATTTATAGAGGACTACAAATTATTACAGAAAATAATTAGTGCGCTGGACACAGAGTGTGAATTTATTTTGATTGCAAAAAAAATTACATTGCCGTATGATAAGGGGAAATATGAGACCATTAAGTACCATGATTTTGGAAAGCCAAATGAAATATTATGGATGTGAATATGCTTAGCTTTATGTTATGTAATAGAAATATCATTGTTTTTAAGACTTAGAAGAATAAAATAAAGAGGGCTAAACTGGATAGCCCCCAATACCAGGTGCTGGGATTGGGATGTGTGATTAACCCATGTCGGTTCAATGTAATGCAGTGAGCACACCAACTGCGTGCTGCATGCTCATTTGAATGATTACTGCGTGCAGCCAGTGCTAACTGCGTTGTTCATTGGCTGCATGCATCAGCAGGGAGGCTAAAATGTAACTTGCTAGTACCACTTAAAGCTACCCTGCAATTCTTAAAGCTAACCTGCACCTCTTAAAGGGGAGGTTCATTGTGGTTGGAGCAGGTGCTGGCAGTCATGCAGAAAGTGAATCTGAATGTGGGAGAGCGCGGGCTCCAAGGTTTTTGGATGTTGCATTGGAGAACTTGGCAGAGGAAGTGAAAAGTAGGAGAGATGTATTATATCTTCAGGGGTACAGGAGGCCCTCCAAACACAAGCTTAAAAGGAGCAGATAGCTGAGGAAGTAAATGTCAAGTCCCAAGAACCTGGGTGCAGTGTTGCAAGAAGTTTGATAATCTCGCATGATTAGTCAAGGTCAGTGAATGCATCTTCAAATCCCATTTCGCACCAACTGCACACCAGCCTGAGACAATGTAAAATCACCACAACCCCTCAACACACAGTAACAATCTTTATCAATCACAACTCGTACCTCAGTCATATGCTTCACATTATCTTCACACATTTAGCACTGCTGCAAGGCTCACATCTCTCAGTTTGCAGAAACTACCAACTATTCATCAATAACAGCTACATCAGCCAAACTTATTACATGACACTAATTGACATGGATTCCTCTCTCATGCACCAAAAGCTGATGCACACTGAAGGCCAGAGATGGTAATCAGGGGGGTCTTGCACGACTGCATGTCCTAACCCCATTGTCAAGCCAATGCTGATCATTGCTAGGAGACCCATTGCTGAGGGCTTGGCCAGTGGTGGAGCAGAGACCATTGAAGGTGACAGTATCCTCGTAGCTAATCTTCTTTCTCACTTCCCACTTTCTCATATCCCACAATCTCTTCTGATTTACAAGTTGCAGATGGTGTAAGAATGCACCTTTTACTTCTACCCCATCACAACCTCACCCTTGTGTTTTTTTCCTTTCACTTAGCCAAGAAGTGCAGTCTTGCCAGGTGGTGGAGGAACAGCAAAAGGGCAGTGATGATGAGGATACAACACTGTCACTTGATTTCTACTCACCATCAGCTCAGGTATAGGCATTGGAGAGAGGAAAGTTTAGAGGCGGGATATTCATATGGTAAAACACTGGGCATGAGTGGGTTGCAGCTAAGGTAGGGGTCAAAATTAGCACAAGTGTTAGCTTATCTCAGTGTGAGGTCATAAATAGGTTTCTGCACTGCACAGGACTGCCTACAGGAAAACACTGATAGCTGTGCACAACAAAATGCTTGGTGCATTGTAAGGCCTGCCAGAAAGCCTGTGATCAATGTCAAGGAGCATTTCAGCATCAACTTCACACAGAGGATTGTGCAGGCCTTGGAGCCCACCCTTTCCAGCATGGAAGTGGTGGTCAACTCCTTCATGCCCTTATTGGCCCAACCATGATGCAACATCTAATGGCCAATGTCACAGTTTCTACTGCAGCACAAACAACAGCCATCCAACAACTGAATGCTGCAGCAGATGCTCAGAGTGCTGCCATCTTGGCTGTGGATTACAGTGTGCAGAGGTGCTTGCATGGTGTCACAGCAGTCGAGCAAGCTGTCCTCCAGCAGATGATAAACAATGCTGAGGCATCGCCGCAGGGGAGCAGCAGTGGCTCTGTGGAGCATGAACCTGCTGTCCTTTCTCAGGAAGACAACATTCGCCCATCTGCCAATATTCTTGTTATTTCATGTCAGCCATGTTTCCTGCTCAGACTGCTACAAAAGCAAAATACTGATGATGCTGGAAATCTGAAATAAAACAGAAAATGCTGGGAATACTCAGCAGGTCAGGCAAAATGTGTGAAGATGCTGAGTATTTCCAGCATTTTCTGTTTTTATTTCAGATCAATGTAGACTTAGAGCACCTCATCTTTCGATTAGGCATTTTACAGCCTTCTGATCTCAACATAGAGTTCAACAATTTCAGGCCACAACCTCTGCCCCAATTTTGTTCTTTCTTCTTTGCAGATTTTAGTTTTGTTTTTCTTTTGTTTTGCTTTTTAAATGGCAGCTGTTCATCATTCTGCTATTCACAACTCCTCTAGGCACCTTCTTTGTTTCTTTACTTTTCCCATTACCACTCTCTTTGGCCTTGCATTATCAACTGTTTTGTCATTTAAACTTGCTTGTCTTCCACATTACCTTAGATCTTCCTTTCCTTTGTCTCACCCTCCGTCCTTTCACCTGCTTAAAATCTATTACATTTTTAATTTTTCCCAGTTCTGTTGAAAAGTTATCAGCCTGATCTTTATTTTAATCTTTCACAGGATAGGGCATTGCTGGCTAGGCCAGCATTTACGGCCCATCCCTAATTGCCCTTGAAGGTAGCGGTGAGTTGCCTTATTGAACCACTGCAGTCCATGTGGTGTAGGTACACCCACAGTGCTGTTAGGAAGGGAGTTCCAGGATTTTGACGCAGCGACAGTGAAGGAACGGCGATATATTTCCAAGTCAATATGGTAAGTGGCTTGGAGGGGAACTTCCAGGTGGTGGTGTTCCCATGCATCTGCTGCCCTTGTCCTTCTAGTTGGTAGTGGTTCCGGCTTTGGAAGGTGCTGTCTAAAGGATCTTGGTAAATTGCTGCTGTACATCTTGGTGATGGTACACATGCTGCCACTGCACCTCAGTGGTGGAGGGAGACAATGGTTACTGTGATGGATGGGATGCCAATCAAGCGGGCTGCTTTGTTTTGGATGGTGTGAAGCTTCTTGAGCATTGTTCGAGCTGCACTCATCCAGACAAGTGGAGAGTATTCCATCACACTGCTGCTCTGTGCCGTGTAGATGGTGAACAGGCTTTGGGGAGTCAGGAGGTGAGTTACTCACCACAGAATTCCCAACCTCTGACCTGCTCTTGTAGCCACAATATTTATATGGCTGGTCCAGTTCAGCTTCTGGTCAATGTTAACTCCCAGGATGTAGATAGTGGAGGATTCAATGATGGTAATGCTACTGAATGTCAAGGGCAGATGGTTAAATTCTCTCTTATTGGAGATGTTCATTGCCTGGCAGGCGTGTGGCGTGAATGTTACTTGTCACATATTAGCCTAAGCCTGAATGTTGACCAGCTGTTGCTGCATTTGGACATGGGCTGCTTCAGTATCTGAGGAGTCATGAATGGTGCTGAACATTGTGTAATCATCAGCGAACATCCCTTCCTCTGACCTTATGATGGAGGGAAAGTCATTGGTGAAGCAGCTGAAGATGGTTGGGCCTAGGACGCTACCTTGAGGAACCCCTGCAGTGATGACCTGGGATCGACATGATTGACCTCCAACAACCACAACCATCTTCCTTTCTGCTTGGTACGATTCCAACCAGTGGAGACTTTTCCCCTTTATACCCATTGACTCCAGTTTTGCTAGGGCTCCTTGATGCCACACTTGGTCAAATGCTGCCTCGATGTCAAGGGCAGTCACTCTCACCTCACCTCAAGAGTTAAGCTCTTTCGTCCATGTTTGAACCAAGGCTGTAATGAGGTCAGGAGCTGAGTGGTCCTGACGGAACCCAAACTGGGTGTCCATGAGCAGACTATTACTAAGCAAGTGCCACTTGATAGTATTGTTGATGACCCCTTCCATTACTGTACTGATGATCGGCAGGAGACTGATGGGCCGGTAATTGGCCGGGTTGGGTTTGTCCTGCTTATTGTGTGCAGGACATACGTGGGCAATTTTCCAAATTGTCAGGTAGATGCCAGTGTTGTAGCTGTGCTGGAACAGCTTGGCTAGGGGCGCAGCTAGTTCTGGAGCACAAGTCTTCAGTGCTATTGTCGGTATATTGTCAAGGCCCATAGCCTTTTTGAGGTACCCAGTGTCTTCAGCCATTTCTTGATATCATGTACAGTAAATCAAATTGGCTGCAGACTGGCATCTCTGATGCTGGGGTCCTCAGGAGGAGGCCGAGAAGCATATCCATCTGGCATTTCTGGCTGAAGATTGTAGCAAATGCTTCAGCCTTATCTTTTGCACTGCTGTGCTGGGCTCCCTAATCTTTGAGGATTGGGGTATTTGTGGAGCGTCCTCCTCCAGTGAGTTGTTTAATTGTCCACCACCATTCACGACTGGATGTGGCAGGACTGCAGAGATTAGATCTGATCCGTTGGTTGTGGGATTGCTTAGCTCTGCTTCTAGCTTGGCATGCAAGTAGTCTTGTGTTGTAGCTTTACCAGGTTGACATCTCATTCTTAGGTATGCCTGGTGCTGCTCTTGGCATGCCTTCCTGCACTCTTCATTGAGCCAGGATTGATCCCCCGGCTTGATGGTAATGATACAATGGGGGATATACCAGGCCATGAAGTTACAGATTGTGGCTGTATACAATTCTGCTGCTGCTGATAGCACACAGTGCCTCATGGATATCTGGTTTTGAGTTGCTAGATCTGTTCAAAATCTACTCCATTTAGCACGTTGATAGTCCCACACAACACAATGGAGGATACCCTCAATGTGAAGATGGGACTTCATCCACAAGGGCTGTGCAATGGTCACTGCTACCAATACCATCATGGACAGGTGCATCTGCAACAGGTAGATTTGTGAGGGTGAGGTCAAGTAGGTTTTTCTCTCTTGTTGGTTCCCTCACCATCTGGCACAGACCCAATCTAGCATCTATGTCCTTTTGGCTAACACAGTCAATAGTGCTACCACCAATCCACTCTTGGTGATGGACATTGGGGTCCCCCACCCAGAATACATTCTGTGCCCTTGCCACCCTCAGTGCTTCTTCCAAGTGGTGTTAAACAAGGAGTAGTACTGCTTCATCAGCTGAGGTGGGGTGGGTTGGGGGGGGGGTAGTGTGAGGAGCAGCAGGTGGTAACCAGCAGGAGGTTTCCTTGCCTATGTTTAATCTGGTTCCATGAGACTTCATGGGGTTCCAAGTCGATGGGAGGGTAATTAAGAGTCAACCAGTTTGCTGTGGTTTGGAATCACATGTAGGCCAGATCAGGTAAGAATGGCAGATTTCCTTCCCCAATGGGTATTACTGAAGCAGATTGGTTTCTCCCTCAGCAGTCAGAAATGGTTTCATGGTCACTATTACCAAGACTAGCTTTTAATTTCATATTTACCAATTGAATTTAAATTCCGCCAGCTGCCGTGGTGGGATTTGAAACCATGTCCCCAGATCATTAGCCTGGGCCTCCGCATTACTAGTCCAGTGGCATTACCATTACACCACCACCTCCCCAGTGTTAATGACATTAACTCCGTTTCTCTCTCCACAGATGTTGACTGCCTTGCTGAGTATTTCCAACATTTTCTGCTCTTATTTCAGCCCAGCTTACTGCTACCCATGCAGAAATGGTACAGTTCAAAGCCCAAACTTCAGGGCCCAAGACTACTTGAGTTCTTCTCTGAGGATATTTGCAGTCTTCCCCAGTAAAAATCAGCAGCCTTCCAGCAGCCATGCTGCAGATATTTGGGTCGCACTGTGTAGCAGCACTAAGACAGGCACATGGTAAGAAAGCACTAAGGGAATGCACAAGGGTGATTAGTTGACTTTTGTATACAATATGGTGTGACCATACTACCATCTAGAAGGACAAGGGCAGCAGATAGATGGGAACACCACCACCTGGAAGTTCTCCAAGTCACTCACCATCCTGACTTGGAAATATATTGCTGTTCCTTCACTGTCGCCAGGTCAAAATCTTGGAGCTGCCTCCCTAACAGCACTGTGGATGTGCCTACACCACATGGACTGCAGCGGTTCAAGAAGGCAGCTCACCACCACCTTCTCAATGGCAACTATGGATGGACAATAAATGCTGGCCCAGCCAGCGAAGCCCATATCCCGCGAATGAATAAAAAAAATATATAGTTTATAAATTTGGTTTGGAATGTTGATGTTATGGTGGCTTTTATTTTTTCATTGTGGTCAAGTGGACACTGTGCTGATCAGTCATAGCTGGAAGTTAAGGTGTGGGACTGTTAGTGAATGGGGAATTGGAGTTGCAGTTACTGATATTACACTCAAATGGACTTCTTGGACAGCCCATGCAGAAATGGTATGTCTAGGTTATCTCCTCACTTCCTCTTCCTCTTCTTCCTTCTCCTGCTTCCTGTATAACTGGTGGCAAGGCCTGTTTCCTTATGATGACAAAGTTTTACAGCATGCAGCAGACCACCATGAATCTTGACACTCGCTCTGCCAAGTATTGCAGGGCTCCTCCAGGGCAGGTAAGGCAATGGCAACAGGCTTTCATTCTATATATGCTGCACACATGTGGGCAGAATTTAATGCCCTCCCCTGGTGTGTTTAATGACAGTGGGCATTTAATCAAGTGGAGAATGGTGGGTGTGAACCCCACCATCTTCTCACCTCCACGCTGATTAAGTAGTGGGAAGGTCCATGGAAGACCTTTGCACCCTGCCACCAATTGAGGCCCTTAAGTGGGCAATTAAACCTCATCCCACTGCCACTAATACAGAAACAGGCAGGGGCATCGGGAAGGATGGGGGCACACTAAGAGCCATACCCTTGCCCTTGCTGCCGACCCCACCTACACTGCCCACCCCACGAAACCCCTCCCGCCATCATTTACCTCAGGCCTGGGTCACCCAACAATCCTGGGCCTCCGGTGTATGTTATTCTGGCAGCAGCCACTGGCTTCCCAGTGGGGCTGCTGAGCAAAAAGAGTTGGCGACCTCTGATTGGCCAGCAGCTCTCAGCGGGTGAGACTTCCCACCCTTGGGTTCTGACCTTGTGGAAGGTTTTGATCCCATTTAACCAATAATTAATTCTGGAGGCATCTGACAGAAAGAACATTGAGCAGCACAGTCGGCAGGATTTGAAACTGTGTGGGGAGACCCCAATAGATTTCAAATTCATCGTCTTAACCACTGAACCATGACATCAACCATTGGGCACACTAGTGACTTGTTAAGTGTCTAATTGGCTCGTAATTCAGCAGGCCTTCCCCAAAACAGGCAACATGGGTCTCTCGCCAGCTCTTCAGCCAGTGGCCGAGAACCCCATCGCCTCCATAAAATTGCCTTCATATTGTTTGGGGTGATCGCTCCACAAATGTGTGCACATGCCGCAAAAGGCATTTCAGAGCTCTAGGAGCACTAATGAGCTCAATGAGCCCAATCTCTTGTCCTAAATCTTTAATAAGTTTAACATTAGAATAAATTCATGCAGCTTGGCATTGAATTATCAATTCTGTTGATCTTTCTTCAGCTGCATAAATTTAAACAGTCAAATGATAATTACAGGATATTATATCATATGCAAATATTTCACTTTTGTTAAATAAGCTAAAGGACCTTTCTCAATACTGTCCTGGTGCATGTTTTAAAAAAAATGTGGATTTTGCTTTCACAAAAACTTTAAATTACTAGAATCCTGACAAATATTATGGACCTGCAGTCAGACAGTACACCAACTATATAAAAGCAAAATACTGCAGATGCTGGAAATCTGAAACAAAAATAAAAATAAAAATAGCTGGAAAAACTCAGCAGGTCTGACAGCATCTGCAGAGAGGAATACAGTTAACGTTTCGAGTCTGTATGACTCTTCATCAGAACTGAGGGAAAATTGAAATGAGGTGAAATATAAGCTGGTTGAGGGGGGTGGGATAGGTAGAGCTGGATAGAGGGCCAGTGATAGGTGGAGGCAAAGGAGAGATTGCCAAAGATGTCATAGACAAAAGGACAAAGGGGTGTTGACGGTGGTGATATTAGCTAAGGAATGTGCTAATGATGACATTAAGGGTAGAAAGCAGGACGAGCAAGTGACAGATAGCCCCAGTGGGGGTGGGGTGGGGGGAAGGGATCGAAATAGGCTAAAAGGTAGAGATAAAATAATGGATGGAAATACATTTAAAAATAATGGAAATAGGTGGGAAAAGAAAATATATATATAAAAAATTATAAATTATTGGAAAAAGGGGGATCGGAAAGGGGCTGGGGATGGAGGAGAGTTCATGATCTAAAGTTGTTGAACTCAATATTCAAGTGCTGAGTCGGAAGATGAGGTGCTGTTCCTCCAGTTTATGTTGAGCTTCACTGGAGAATTGCAGCAGACCAAGGACGGACATGTGGGCATGAGAGCAGGATGGTGTGTTGAAATGGCAAGCGACAGGGAGGTCTGGGTCATGCTTGCGGACAGACCGAAGGTGTTCTGCAAAGCGGTCACCCAGTCTGTGTTTGGTCTCTCCAATGTAGAGGAGGTCCACAACTCTTTCTCTAGTACATCGATGACTGCTTCGGTGCCGCTTCATGCTCTCGTATGGACCTGGAAAAATTTATTAATTTTGCTTCCAATTTCCACCCCTCCATCATTTTCACATGGTCCATCACTGACACTTCCCTTCCCTTCCTTGACCTCTCTGTCTCAATTTCTGGTGATAGGCTGTCCACCAATATTCATTACAAGCCTCCCGACTCCCACAGCTACCTCGACTACAACTCCTCACACCCTGCTTCCTGTAAGGACTCCATCCCATTCTCTCAGTTCCTTCGCCTCCGTCGCATCTGTTCTGATGATGCCACTTTCAAAACAGTTCCTCTGACATGTCTTCCTTCTTCCTTAACTGAGGTTTTCCACCCACGGTGGTTGACACAGCCCGGCCCATCTCCCACACATCCGCCCTCACACCTTTCTCTCCCTCCCAGAAACATGATAGGGTCCCCCTTGTCCTCACTTATCACCCCACCGGCCTCCGCATTCAAAGGATCATCCTCCGCTATTTCCGCCAACTCCAGCATGATGCCACCACCAAACACATCTTCCCTTCACTCCCACTGGCGGCATTCTGCAGGGATCGTTCCCTCCGGGACACCCTGGTCCACTCCTCCATCACCCCCTACACCTCAACCCCCTCTCACGACACCTTCGCATTCAAGCGAAGAAGGTGCAACACCTGCCCCTTTACTTCTCCTCTCCTCACCGTCCAAGGGCCCAAACACTCCGTTCAAGTGAAGCAGCACTTCACTTGCACTTCCCTCAATTTAGTCTACTGCATTTGCTGCTCCCAATGCAGTCTCCTCTACATTGGAGAGACCAAACACAGACTGGGTGACCGCTTTGTAGAAGCATGACCCAGACCTCCCTGTCGCTTGCCATTTCAACACACCACTCTGCTCTCATGCCCACATGTCCGTCCTTGGCCTGCTGCAAAGTTCCAGTGAAGCTCAACGCAAACTGGAGGAACAGTACCTCGTCTTCCGACTAGGCACTTTACAGCCTTCCGGACTTAACATTGAGTTCAACAACTTTAGATCATGAACTGTCTCCTCCATCACCACTCCCTTTCCGATCCCCCTTTTCCTATAATTTATATTTTAAAATATATTTTTCTTTTCCCACCTATTTCCATTATTTTTAAATGTATTCCCATCCATTGTTTCATCTCCACCTATTAGCCTATTTCATTCCCTTACTCCCACCCCACCCCCACTAGTGCCATCTGTTACTTGCTCGTCCTGCTTTCTACCCTTAATGTCCCCATTAGCACACTTCTTAGCTAATATCACCACCGTCAATACCCCTTTGTCCTTTTTCCTATGACATCATTGGCAATCTCTTCTTTGCCTCTTTATCACTGGCTCTCTATCCAGCTCTACCTGTCCCACCCCCCTCAATCAGCTTATATTTCACCTCATTTCTATTTTTCCTCAGTTCTGATGAAGAGTTATACGGACTCGAAACGTTAACTGTATTCCTCTCCGCAGATGCTGTCAGACCTGCTGAGTTTTTCCAGCTATTTTTATTTTTATTTTTGTTTCAGCACACCAATTATGTTTTGCGGAGTTTCAACTGGCTTTAGTTGCTTCACTTTTGAAAATGTGCAACTGCACAGTAAAATCAAAGAAGCAAGTTCCAAATTTAAAAAAAAATTAATTTGATAGTATCTGGGGGAATATGGAACTGCTTTCAGCATGTGACATGACTCAACTTTCTTGGGCCTTTAATTCAAACTTAAATTCAACTCACTTGAGATGACCAGCAATAACCTGAATTGTGTGAAAGACCTGGGGAAATTTGGTGACTGGCTTTGAACTTCATAAAATTATTTTTGCTGCTGTAAACTTGTGTTCTTGCTGGTCCATTATTTAACTGAGGAATCAGCTTGGAAATGGATATAGCAATTATCAACACTCTAATTATAAAATGGTACAATAGGTCATTCAAGCTTACACATTTGATATGTGCTCACACTAATACACGTACAAAGCTTACTTAGCTAGAGTCAATCTCCAATGTGTTAATAGAATATTACATTGGCATTATGAGTATTAAAAAATATTTCTGTTTATTTTAACTTTCGCTGGCTCCATTATTAGCAATATATTTCATGAATTACATAATATAAGCACTATAAGATTTCATTATTCTTCAGGAAATTACACTAAAATAATTTCATGAGCCTTAATTTTTTAAAAGTTTCCTTCATTTGTGGTGTTAAATAGAAGTCCAATTTTCCTAATTCGCTCGATCAGGTGAACTTTCAGGTTCCCATTCTACTACTTGAAGATCAGGCAGATCTCCAATATAAATGGCTAACTTTATTTCGTTCAACCAATACCATCAAAACAGATTAGCTAGTCATTCATTGGAGGGTCTTTTAAGGGTCTTTTGATCTTTCATAGGAGTGAAGCAACAGTATTTATACTGTTGTATATTAAAGCTTGAGTAGTAAACTTCACAATTTTATTTTAAGAACTAATTAAGGATTGTGTACTTGGTTTTAAAGATATTTAATGAGAAGGAAGTCAGGAATGGGATGATAGGGTGACGTTATGTTCACTTAATAAAATAATTTTTGTTTTCCCACAGCAGGTCATAAAGAATATTAAAATTTTAATCACAATTATCAGACAGTTTGAAGTAACCTACTTTGATTGAAATGATTAATGCAACCAAACCAAAAGCAAACTTTCTGCCAATGTCTCACCGTGTTGTGGAAATACTGAGGCACTAGTAAAATGATCTATTGTGCTATTCTTGGTACTGGTCTGTGTAAATATGGAAGTACATCACCATCCATGCTTAATGCATGCAGCCGCCTATATCAGGAAAATGGTGCTACTATTTGCCATTTCTACTGAAGTCAGTTACAAAGATGCCACTTACAACAGGCGCCAACTATTTTGGGCGAAACGGCAGTTCCACTGTAACGCAAAAATGTTAGCGATGATATATTTACCCTATTATTGAGTCTGCCTCAGAATAAATTACAGGTTTTACTTGCAGGCAACTGACTCAAACAGCCTGAAATCTTCACTTCTTGAAGTTATTAACGGTGCAAGCAATTGATGGAGACTTCAGGCAGCTTCAATCAGTTGCTTGCACTGTTAATAACTTCAAGAAGCAATTGGAAAGTGGAGACTTTGGGTAGCTTTCATCAGTTGGGTTTACAGTCCACAGCATGTAACAGGCAAATAGAGTTTTACAGAGTAGGGTTTGTACTAAAAGATCGAGGACACTATTACTGACCACTGAAGTCTCATGATATTATGAAAGCACAAGAAGGTGGGAGACCCTGATCCAGGGAACTAGTTCCAGCTAATAAATTCTTGTAATCTTACAAAAGTACTGGAGGATTAATCACATTAATATGGATCCAGTTCAAAACAGCTAAAATCATTCAATAAAGTAGAAAGAATGAAAGGGTACTTCAAAAACAAAGACCCCAATTTGAGGGATAAAGGGGGATTTTAACTCCCAAGGACATGTGGATTGGGCAGGATGGGTAGTTAAAATAAGTGGTTTATAGAACCCAGCTGCAATCCGGCTCCAACATGCTCACTTTCAGGTTTAATGGAGGTGGTTTGGATGCTGTGAGGAACCTACTCGTTGAAGTCAGGACTCTAATTAATGCAGGCAAGCGGGTAGTTATCACAGCTATTAACAAGCTTGTGAGACATTAATTATGTCTTTTTACATTGAATTTCATTGACCTTTAAATTTAACATCACCAGCATGGATTTCCCAAGGTCCCTGAATCTCCCCAGGGAAACAGAGGCGAGATTAAACATGTAGATATTTAAAGTTATGACTGAATAAAAGCTCAGAAATCGTAGTTCAATTGCCTGAGACAAATGTTTGGCAGAGAGCTCTTGTGTTACTACATCTTTTTTAAAACTTTGGAACTTATCAAACTAACCAGATGAGAGGTGTGTTGTATATGCTTGACAGCACATCGGCAGAGGAAGACAATCACCATCCATGGCAGCAAGAGAGGGACCAGAAGGCATTACCCATGTTCAAGGTGCAGAGACCAAGGCTCAGCTTTCTTGGCCTCTTGGAAGAGGGGTATTTCCGCAGGCTGAGGTTGTCATGTAAGGTGGTAGCAGACATCTATAGTCTCCTAGAAGAAGACCTGCTTCTTGCTGGTAGCTGGAACACGTGTTACCAGTCACTGTGAAAGTCACCTCAGCCCTTGACATTTTTGCCGCTGTTTTGTTCCAGGATGTTACTGGATACATATCGAGAGCCTCGCAGTCCACTGCACTTAAATGCAGGTGTCAGATAGATTTTTGCCAGGGCTTGGAGTTATGTGAACTTCGTCTATGATGACAAAAGCCAGAATGAATGGGCACTTGCATTCGATTCTCTGGTTGGCTTCCCTCAAGTACAGAGTGTCATTGATTGCACACACATGCTGATCCAAGCACCACCACAACCATCAGGAGTGTTTATAAACTACAAGGAATATTCTTCCATCAACGTACAGCTGATGTGCAACTACTAGGAGAGGTGCTTGTAGGTGTGCTGCAGTTTCCTGATGAGCTGTGATGATGCATTCATACTGCAGCACCCCAACTTTCCAAATGCTTTTGTTCCAGGAAGCAGATTTAAGAGCTGGCTCTTAAAAGACAAGAGACGCCCCTTTCAACCTTGGCTCATGACACCTGGGAGGAACCTCAGCAATGAGGTGCGGGAGCACCACAGTGTAGCCACATGATCACCAGGTGTGTTACCAAGCAAGCCATTGGAATGTTAAAAGTGAGATTCAAATGCCTGGACAGGCCTGGAGGCGCACAGTGGAGGTGTCCAGAGTAGTGGTGTGGCGCTGCACCCCACACAATGAAATGCTCATCACTCATCTTTGGATGACGAAAACATTGGTGATGAGGAGGAGGAAAATACAAATGGGGCAGCCATCGCGAGGTAAGTTGTTACATTGCTGCCTGGGATGCATTAATAGTGCAAAGGTTTAGCTAGTGATGACTCACACTGAAAAACAACACAAATGAAATTCTCCAGCCTGCTCCCACCACCAATACCAACTGTCTTCACCCCCAACTTTGCACTAAGCTGTCCTTCAACCATCAACCACCTATTGCGCATCAGCCCAATGGATCACACCATACACTGATGTTAATCATGAAACAAGTGAAAGTTTACATTTGGGGTGCAATAATGGGCAAGGCATGGAAAAGGTGCTAAACAATAAATTTTGTGTCCCAATAAGAAAAGGAAACCAAACAACATAACATTTTGTAAAACATCTAGGTGCATACAGAGAAAAATGAGGCCAGCGAAACCTGCGCCTTCTCAGTCTACTGTCTTCATCTGCATCAAATGCAGCCGAAACTGCCATGGCAGAGTGTGGCTCCTGAGCCACAACAGGCAATTTTAACAGAGTTCACCACCAAGGTGCAAACCATTTTCTCACAAGAAGGAAGGCTGCCAATGGAGAATACCTTTGGTATATTACAATAGCTTTTTCTTGCACTTCCTACTACTCCTAAATGGTGCATCTTGGGTGACTTAAGCAGAGGTAGAGGCAGGCTGCCAGAACCCTGCCCTGTCTAATGAGGTGCCTTGTGGCAGGCCACCTCCAGTCTGCTTGCGCTTTGATCTCACATCTCCTACTAAGGGTGCAAAACATGCCTGTGAGTGGCTGAATGTCAAGTATTCATCTGATGGACCTACTGCCACCTCCAGTCTGCTTGCGCTTTGATCTCACATCTCCTACTAAGGGTGCAAAACATGCCTGTGAGTGGCTGAATGTATTCATCTGATGGACCTAGTGCATTTACTGAGGGTGATTATCAGACTGACGCATCACATAAGAATTATAATCAGTGGTAAATGGTTAAATAGGGAAATGATGAAGCGCATAGAAAGTGATGTTACGACTGGGATGGGAGGAGTGGGTGAATTACCAAGGCCCACCACTCCACAGGCCATACCATTCATTTAAATGTTTAATTTTCTCATCGAAATGGCCAGTTGTGTACCTATACCTCTAGCACCCAGAAGAAAAGAGACTCTGACCAGGCTTCTTTCAAAAAACTCAGGATGATAATTTTTTTTAAAAAAAACTTCTTTTAACAAGTTGCAAGTATTGGTTAACACACAATTGTAATTGGGAAGCTTCTTCTTTATATTTGTTCATGGGTTGTGGGTGTCACTGGCTAGGCCAGCATTTATTACTTATCCCTAATTGCCCTTGCAGCCACATTGCTGTGGGTCTGGAGTCACATGTAGGCCAGGCCAGGTAAGGATGGCAGATTTCCTTCCCTAAAGGACATTAGTGAACCAGATGGGTTTTTATGACAATCGGCAATGGTTTCATGGTCGTCATCAGACTTTTAATTCCAGATTTCTATTGAATTTAAATTCCACCATCTGCGGTGGTGGGATTCAAACCTAGGTCCCCAGAGCATTACCTTGGGTCTCTGGATTACCAGTCCAGTGACAATACCACGACGCCACCGCCTCCCCCATTTATCTCTTCTGAAAGAATTCTCCCAGCACACAGACACACACACAAACAAACAAAGGACAAACAGATAGAGTCTCTCTACAGGGATGGGCTTTGGACGATGGGCATTATAAAATAAAGGATAAAGTCCACAAAGTCTCGATGCCATCGACCTGCAGTTCCCTGTGTGAAGACGGGCCACTGGTCCCAGTGGATGTCTGGAACTTCTCACCAACTGTTCTCAGCTTTGCAGGTTCAAATGCAGACTAGTTACACTCAGAGGAGAGTTCTCTGGCTATAGGTTGACAGCCAAACACAACTCAGGCAAGGGAGAGGGAAGGAGCCAATTAGGGTAGCCTTCCTTCCTCAGCTTGTTCCCCAACAAGATTGCCTTCAAAACAAGCAGGTTCACAACTAAAGTTTTTTTCCTCTCATCCATGTGATTTCAAGTTACCAACCTTCCTTCTCAGTTTTTTTTTCTCCATCAATTAAAGTGATTGCTGTTCAAAACAAATAGCCATATCTTCCTCAAGTACCATAAAGGTCAGGTGACTTCTTAGAAGAGGCCTGCTTGCTGACAGTTCCAAGGTGAGTTTATGACCTTTTTAAAAAAAATCCCAGGTTAGCATCCAAATGTCCAGATCATACCATGTCCTTCCATTTTGTAAAAGAAAAATTCAGTCTTGAAAGATATGATTCTAACAGTGAAAGCTGGGTGTTTTTGAAATCTGAGTGTATTTGAAGGCTGGTGTGATGGAATTCCCTTGGCAAGACAGAATGAAAGGTGGAGTGAGAGTGGGGGTGAAATTAAACCACTGGATATAGGGTGAGTCAGCAAATAGAGCCAATTGCTGAAAAAAGACATGCTGTCAAAGCTTTTTGTCTTGCACTCATCAGGAATTATTCGCAAAAATACCAAATCTAAAGGGAACAACAATTCATTCTGCATGAGAAGGGAGTGCTGATTGGCTAGCAAGTACACTCTGATTAATAGAGGCATTGCCATGAAGAATGCACCAGCGAACAGTTAACTGCCAAGCTTTTGTTCAAATTCAAACCAGGTAGGTCTACTCTAATTGGTCAAGGAATTGCCATGGGGACTGAACCAGGGAATGGCTGTCCCCCAAGCTTTTGTTTAGTTGATAAAGACTCAATGTGTGAACATGCTCTTCTGTTTACAAAGGACAGAGTCCTGTGTGTGAATATATGTAGTTTCTAACACACGTGAGTCACAATGCAAACCCTGGTTGTCAGTGTAATTCTTAGCACAATCAGGATTGTTCAGCAAGTTCTGTCTAATTGCAGAATCACATCTAATGTTGGACACTATGTTTTGAGTTTTGCAAGTACAGGCTGGTATGGTTAGTATTTTACCTATTGTGAACAGCCGAAGGGACGTGCTGTTTGATACGATCCACCAGTCATTGGGATGTAAGGCCTACATACCTGGTATCACACTGGCACTGAAATTCAGATACCACATTACTCATTTGTATGATATGCACAATGTCTTTTTGGCTTGATGGCAATAAGGTATTTCAAAGCTATCCTGTGGATAATGGCTACCCTGATCAGATCATTGCTTGCTGTATATTGTGCAAACTCATGAATGGGCCTAAGCCCGTCACTTTCAGTCCTGAAAAGTGCTCAGTCCACCTCAGATTACCCTGGGAGGGCAAGATGTCTCAAAAATTTGAGCAAAAGGTGAAGCTGGCTGTTTCACGATGCTAATATGTAATTGCAATACAAGTGGTATCCTCCACTAACGGGATGCTGACCTACGCTGGCTCTTGGTTAAGCAAAATTTTAAAATTCTCATCCTTGTTTTCAAAGCTCCGCAAGACCTTGCTGCTCCCTATTGCTGTAATCTTATCCCGCCCTATAACCCTCCAAGATATTTTCTATCCTCTAATTTTTGTCCCTTGAACATTTCCGATTTTAATCGCTCCACTATAGGTGGCTGTACGTGTGTTCAGTTGCCGAGGTGCTAAGCTCTGTAATTCTCTCCCTACACCTGTCCATCTCTCTACCTCTCTTTAATATGCTCCTTAAAACCTACCTGTTTAACCAAGCTTTTGGTCCTCTGCTCTAATGTCTCTTTATGTGTTTCAGTGTCAAATTTTGCTCTAGAACACTCTTGCGAAGTATCTTGGGATGTTTTATTATGTTAAAGATGTTATATAAATGCAAGTTGTTGTTGAAGTGTTGTGAATCACTGAAGCCTAGGGTTGCCAACTTTGATTGTTTTCCTGGAGATTTTATCACATTACCCCCAACCTTCAACAATTATCAACTTAAGTCATTGATGGTGTTTGTAACAGTATATGCCACCAACAGTTGCCAATTTTGTGTAGCCTATCAGCTACTAATATTTATTGATGCACTATAGATTAGCAAAATCATCCCATTTTGTTGAAGGCAGTACATCATGCTTACTGCATTACATACTTTGGGTTAGGGATCTCAGGTACTTTATAAATTCAATATTAAATGACAGATTCAACATATCCTGAGTGTAAAGAGTACCTGTGAATATCATCATGGGAAATATGTCAACATTTATCATTTGTTCACTGAGCACAAAGTCTTAGCTTTGAATGCAGACTGAATACTTGCTCCACTGAACACACCAGGATAAATTAATCTCTTGCTTGGAACTCCCCAACAATTAGAAAGTCAGGATCTTAGTATAAGGTAAATCATGTGAGGCAACCCTGTCTCCTCCATTCAGCATGGGAGGAAACTACATCCAGTTTCTCCTCCTTCCAAAATGTTTAATTTAATTCAGCACCGAGACAGACTGCTCATCCCAATTGATCTACGCTGGTGCTTATGTTCCACATGTGCCTCCTCCCACCCTACTTCATCTCACTCTATCGGCATAATCTTCTATTCATTTATGCCATGAAGGAGACTCAACCAGAGAGGAAAGTCACTGACCAGATAACTGAACCCTAGCTGTACTTTGCTCAGTTTCCCTAATGAGTAGAACATTGAGAGTTGCGAGTGGCGCACGTAAGGCCGCAATTCCCCTAATTTTCACTGAATTGGAAAGATTTTTTCAACCTATCTTTCCTTTACCTACCTTAACTCTTCCCACATTTCCCCTTTCTTCCACTCCTTCTTCCCTGCCTACCAATTACTACTCCCTTTCCCTTTATTCTCCTCTTCCCCTTCTCCTAGGAATTGAGAGCCTCATTCAGAGCTGATTTGTTCTTGAATTTCACAGTGCAAAACCACCCAGTATAAGTCAACCTGAACTAAACTGAGTGTTTGCACAAAGGGCACTGGGCTCGGTACTTGGGGCACTTCATCTGAAACTCAGCTCAACACCAACATTTCTAAACCATTCGCTTGGTTTGTAGTCACTGGAGAGTTCCTATAGCTGATAGAGATTACAGCGTGCTGATATAATCCCATTACCCCAGATCCTATTGATCCTTTCATCCAATTCCCTTTTACATTATGTTCCAGTCTCTTCATGAGTAGCCAATATGATGAAATAACTCATGGACCAATAGCCCTCAGTTCCAGAACCATTATTCTCCTTTACCCTTTGATTTCTATCCCTTTGTTCCACATTCATCCATCAGTGGAAACAATCTTTCCCTGTTGAGCCACTTACCCCTTTACTGGCTGTCCTGTCATGGCATTGCCCCCACTTACACATGTTTCTGTTGCTCCCAGCTGTGTGGGAAGTGCTGGCTCTCCTCCCTCCCCCCTTGCCATTCATAGGCACTCTATCTCCCTCTAGCCCTAGCGTCAATCTTCCAAACCCCCAAGCCTCCCACTCTCCCCATCTATGGAATGCTTATTTATTCTCATCCCTGACCCACATCCCAATCTACCACTCTGCCACCCTGACCTCTCATTCTCCACACTCCCAAGCCTCCTTCCGACTCTAAATAAATTTTTGTTCCCCCATTAATGTTGGTAATTTATTGCGAGCTATACTGATGAGTGCTAGATGAAAAGCTTTGATAGCATGTCTCTTTTATCAGTTTAATATTTGTTAGGTTTTGATTAGCTAGTAGGTAAACCATTTCATTTTCAGATACTGAATGCAACTACTGAAAATGTTTCTGAAAGTCTGGGCAGTCAGCATCGTGGTGAAGCAGTCTGGGAAGAGTGTCCTGCAGTCAGCATCATGGTGAAGCAGTCTGGGAAAATTGTCCTGCAGTCAGTTCTTCTTGAAAATAACAAGAGTGACATCACAAGACAGCGTGAGAAAGCGGCGGGGAGATCAGAACCAGCACGAGTGCAGGGAAGCTTCAAAAAGTGATGTCAGCACAAAGGTGAGAGCTGATTGGTGAGTGGTGGGTAAGTGTTTTTCTCCAGTTTAAAATAGATTAAGCGAAGGAAAGGTAAGAGTTCTAGTTTTTATTTAAAGTACATAAATAATTTAACTTTGCTTACTGTATTTAACTTAAAGTAAGGGTTTTGTTTCAACTAGAGGCATGGCAGGGCAGCTCAGTCCTGTGTTATGTACCGCTTGCAACATGTGGGAAGTCCTTGACGCTCCTTGCGCTCTTACTGATTATGTATGCAGGAAGTGCCAGCAGCTGCAATGAGCTCCGAGTTTCGGAGCTTGAGAGGCAGCTGGAGGCACTGAGTTGCATCCGCAAGGCTGAGAGTTTCGTGGATAGTACGTTTTTAGACTTGATCACCCCAGAGCTTACGGAAGTGCAGGCAGAGAGGGAATGGGTGACCATCAGTCAGAAGAAAGGTGTCAGGCAGCGAGTCAGGAAATCCCCAGGGTGCATCTCGCTCGAGAACCATTTTTCTGTGTTGGAAAACGGTGAGAGTGATGGTTCTTCTGGGTAGTGCAGCCACGTTCATGGCACTGTGAGTGGCTCAGCTGCATTAGAGGGGGGAGGAAGAAGAGGGGAAGAGCAATAGTGGTAGGAGACTCGATAGTAAGGGGAACAGACAGGCATTTCTGTGACCGCAGACGTGACTCCAGGATGGTATGTTGCCTCCCTGGTGCCAGGGTCAAGGATGTCACTGAATTGCTAGAGGGCATTCTAAAGGGGGAGGGCAAACAGACAGAGATCATGGTGCACATCTGTACCGACGACTTAGGTAGAAAGAGGGATGAGGTCCTGCAAGCAGAATTTAGGGAGCTAGGAAGCAGGTTAAAAAACAGAACCTCAAAGGTAGTAATCTCTGGATTACTTCCGGTGCCACACACTCGTGAGTGTAGAAATAGGTTAATCCAGATAAATGCGCGGCTGGAGAGATGGTGCAGGAGGGAGGGCTTTAGATTTCTGGAACATTGGGACCATTTCTGGGGGCGGTGGGACCTGTACAAGGTGGACGGGCTGCACCTGAACCGGAATGGGACCAACATCCTTGTAGGGAGGTTTGCTAGTGCTGTTGGGGAGGGTTTAAACTAACTTGGCAGGAGGATGGGATCCTGAGAGGAGGTTCAGCAGGGGGAGATGCATAGCCAAAATTAGAAGAGAGAGCAAGTGAGTCTGGAAGGCATAGAAATTATAGGCCAGTTAAGGCACAAGTAAGTTTGGCAAGGTAGGATGGTATTTATTTTAATGCAAGGAGTCTGGCGAATAAGGCAGATGAGTTGAGGGCACAAATTAACACATGGAAGCATGATGTCATTGCTGTCACAAGAGACATGGTTGAGAGAGGGGCACGATTGGAGCTCAATTTTCCAGGATATAGGGTCTTCAGGTGAGACAGGGAAGGAGGTAAAAGAGGAGGAGGTATCGCAATATTGATCAAGGGATCAATTACAGCAGTAAGGAGGGATGACATTTTAGAAGGCTCCTCAAATGAAGCCACATGGGTAGAACTGAAAAACAAAAACGGAGCAATCACATTGCTGTACTCTAGCCCCCAAACAGTCAGGGAGAAATAGAAGAGCAGACATGTAGGCAAATTTCAGAGAAGTGTAAAAATAATAGGGTAGTAATAGTGGGGGGTCTCAACTTCCCCAACATTAACTGGGTTAGTCATAGTGTGATAGGTTTAGAGGGAGCAGAATTATTAAAATGCATCCAGGAGAGCTTTTTAAGCCAGTACGTAGAAGGTCCTGGACTTGATTTAGGGAATGAAGCCGGGCAAGTGGTAGAGGTATCAGTGGGGGAGCATTTTGCAGATAGTGATCATAACTTCGTTAGATTCAAGGATATTATGGAAAAGGATAAGGATGGACCAGAAATCAGAGTGCTAAATTGTGAGAAGGCCGATTTTAATAAGATCAGAAATGCCAGAGTGCAGCTACTTTTAGGTAAATCTGTGTCAGAGCAGTGGGACTCATTCAAGAAGGAAATAGGGAGAGTACAGGGCCAACATATGCCAGTAAAGACAAAGGGTGGTACCAACAAATCCAGGGAACCCTGGATGTTGAGGGATATACAGGATTGGATAAAGAGAAAAAGGGAGGCTTATGGCGGATACCGAGGGCTCAAAACAGTGGAAGCCCTAGAGGAGTATAGAATGTGTAGGGGGGAACTTAAAAAGGAAATTAGGAGAGGAAAAAGGGGGCATGAAAAAACATTGGCAGGTAAAATAAAGGAAAATCCAAAGTTATTTTACAAGTACATTAAGAGTAAGAGGATAACTAGGGAAAGCGTAAGGCCCATTAAGGACCATAGTGGTAATTTGTGTGTGGAGCCGGAAGATGTGGGTAGGGTTCTAAATGAGTACTTTGTGTCGGTGATCACAAGTGAGAGGGAGAACGTGGGTATGGAAATCAGGCAAAAGGACTGTGATATAATTTTTTCAATTAGCATAGAAAGGGAAGGGGTTCTCACTAGTCTGGCAGGCTTAAAAGTGGATAAATCTCCAGGCCCAGATGAAATGTATCCCAAGCTGTTGAGCGAGGCAAGGGAGGAGATAGCAGGGGCGCAGGCAATAATTTTCAATACCTCTCTGGCCACAGGAGAGGTGCCAGAGGACTGGAGGACAGCCAATGTGGTACCGTTATTCAAGAAGGGAGAAAGGGATAAATCAGGGAACCACAGGCTAGTCAGTCTAACCTCAGTGGTGGGGAAACTATTGGAAGCAATTCTGAGGGACAGAATTAATCTACACTTGGGGAGGCAGGGATTAATCAAGGACAGTCAGCGTGGTTTTGTTAAGGGGAGGTTATGTCTGACCAATGTGATTGAATTTTTCGAAGAGGTGACCAGGTGTGTAGATGAGGACAATGCATTTGACGTAGTCTACTTGGACTTCAGTGAGGCTTTTGATAAGGTCCCGCATGGGAGACTGATAACGATGGTAAGAGCCCATGGGATCCAAGGCAATTTGGAAAATTGGATCCAGA
The DNA here is from genome assembly GCF_964194155.1 of Cetorhinus maximus. NCBI lineage: Eukaryota > Metazoa > Chordata > Chondrichthyes > Lamniformes > Cetorhinidae > Cetorhinus > Cetorhinus maximus. The sequence goes on along the minus strand of NC_135885.1, from coordinate 66,409,682 downwards.
ATTGGCTGAGTGGCAGGAAGCAGAGGGTGATGGTAAAGGGGTGTTTTTGTGACTGGATGCCTGTGTCCAGTGGGGTTCCACAGGGATCGGTGTTGGGTCCCTTGCTTTTTGCGGTATATATAAATGATTTAGACTTGAATGTAGGAGGGTTGATCAGTACGTTTGCGGATGACACGAAAATTGGTGGGGTGGTAAATAGTGAGGAGGATAGCCTTAGATTTCAGGAGGATATAGACGGGCTGGTGAGATGGGTTGATCAGTGGCAAATGGAACTTAATCTGGATAAGTGTGAGGTGATGCACTTGTGCAGGGAAAACGAGGTACAGGAATACACGATGAATGGTAGGACCCTGGGAAGTACTGAGGATCAGAGGGACCTTGGTGTGCATGTCCACCGGTCCCTTAAGGTAGCGGGACAGGTAGATAAAGTGGTTAAGAAGGCATATGGGATACTTGCCTTTATTAGCCGAGGCATAGAATGTAAGAGCAGGGAGGTTAAGCTGGAACTGTATAAAACATTGGTAGGGCCACAGATAGAGTATTGCGTGCAGTTCTGGAATCCGCATTATAGGAAGGATGTAATTGCACTAGAGAGAGTGCAGAGTAGATTTACCAGGATGTTTCCTGGGCAGGAGAGTTTTAGTTATGAGGAGAGATTGGATCGACTGGGGTTATTTTCCCTGGAGCAGAGGAGATTGAGGGGGTACGTGATTGAGGTGTATAAAATTATGAGGGGCATAGATAGGATAGACAGGAAGAAACTTTTCCCCTTGGTGGAGGGATCGATAACCAGGGGCTATAGATTTAAGGGGCAGGAGGTTTAGAGGGGATGTGAGGAAGAATCTTTTCACACAGAGGGTGGTGGGAATCTGGAGCTCATTGCCTGAAAGGGTGGTAGAGGCAGAAACCCCCATAACATTTAAGAAGTATTTGGATTTGCACTTCCGATGCCATGGCACACAAGGCTACGGGCCTAGTGCTGGAAAATGGGATTAGAATAGTTAGGTACTTGTTTGACTGGCACAAACTCGATGGGCCGTAGGGCCTTTTTCCGTGCTGTAGACCTCTATGACTCTGTGACTCTAAAGTCCTAGGCCCAACCATGTTCAGCTGCTTCATCAATGACCTTCCTTCCATCATAAAGTCAGAAGTGGGGATGTTTGCTGAGTGCACAATGTTCAGCACCATTCGTGACTCCTTAGATACTGAAGCAATCCGTGCCCAAATGCAGTAAGACCTGGACAATATTCAGGATTGGGTTGACCAAGTGGCAAGTAACATTTGTGCCAGGCAAGTGTCAGGCAATGACCATCTCCGACAAGAGAGAATCTAAACATCGCCCCTTGATGTTCAATGGCATTATCATGACTGAATCCCCCACTTATCAACATCCTGGGGGTTACCATTGACCAGAAGCTGAACTGGACTAGCCATATAAATGCTGTGGCCACAAGAGCAGGTCAGAGACTAGGAATTCTGTGCCAAGTAACTCTTGACTCTCCAAAGCCTGTCCACCAACTACAAAGCACAAGTCAGGAGTGTAATGGAATACTCTGCACTTGCCTGGATGAGTGCAGCTCCAATAACGCTCAATAAGCTTGACACCATCCAGGACATGTGGAAAGGATGTTTCCTTTTGTAGGAGAATCCTGAACTAGGGGTCACTGTTTAAAAATAAGGGATTGTCCATTTAAGACAGAGATGAGGAAATGTTTTTTCTCTCACAGGATTGAGTGTCTTTGGAACTCTCTTCCTCAAAAGGCGGTGGAAGCAGAGTCTTTGAATATTTTTAAGGCAGAGCTAGATAGATCCTTGATTAACAAGGGAGTGAAAGGTTATCAGGGGTAGGCAGGAACGTGGAGTTGAGGTTACAATCAGATCAGCCATGATCTTATTGAATGGCAGAGCAGGCTCGAGGGGCCACGTGGCCTACTCCTGCTCCTAATTCGTACGTTCGCATGTATAAAGCAGTCCACTTGATTGGCACCCCATCCACAAAAATACACTCCCTCCATCACTTACGTACAGTGGCAGCGGTGTGTACCATCTACAAGATGCACTGCAGGAACTCACCAAGGCTCCTTAGACAGCGCCTTCCAAACCCACGATCACTACCACCTAGAAGGACAAGGGAAGCAGACACATGGGAACATCACCACCTGGATGTTCCCCTCCAAGCCACTCACCATCCTGACTTGCAAATTTATTACCATTCCTTCACTGTCGCTGGGTCAAAATCCTGGAACTCCCTTCCTAACAGCACTGTGGGTGTACCTACACCACAGGCTGCAGTGGTTCAAAAAAGCAGCTCACCATCACCTTCTCAAGGGCAATCAGAGATGGGCAATGAATGCTGGCCTAACCAGCAATGCCCACATCCAGTAAATTAATTTTAAAAATATAATAGTCTCAATTAGCCCAATAACAAAAAGCTACAACTAGATGGCCATTACGTGGGCATATGCATGACATAAGGACAACTATTCCTCAGGTATTCACAACATGTTTTCTAGCCCTGCTTTGCAAATGAAACTTTGTGCATCTCTGCCTTTCAGTGCTTAAATACCACACTGTAGGAAAAGGCAAGTATCTGAATCTAGTTCCTGCAACTATGTTACTTTTGTTTCCTTTCAGTCAGTGTGGGTGGAATTTTACAGCGCCTCCCACTGGCGGGATTTTCGGTCCCACCAAAGTCAATGGACTTTTGAACGGCTCGCTGCGTTTTACAGCGATATAATTCCAAGTCATAATCTAGGAAGATGTGGAGATTGAGGAAAAACAGAATGATTTCACACACAACGTGCTGAGAAATGCTTGCATTTTTAAGATGCTGAATGGTCTCTTTTGCAAATTAAAATAAAATGGGTTAAAAATAATTGTAGATGCTTTCTCAACAGAAATAATTCACAAAATTGAAGTAATTCAAACACCAATTACTAAGAAGTTTTAAAACATTGTGGTCACAGAATAAAATTAGTTTCAATAGCCATTCACATAAAGCATAAATAATTTATAAAACTGCTGAAACTCTGACGTGTATCATGAAGTATTTTGCTCTGCATCTGCTCAAATCCATTATGAAGGCTTTCTCCCCAAAATGTTTCATGTTGTTTCTTTAAATATTTTCGCTTTGTGGCTGGAAAATGAATACAGATTTAATTACAATATAAACTAACAGCCTGGTATATTACATCATTATGACCCTATATCCTGGAATAGAATTTGCTGGATGCTGAACTTTTGCCATTAGTTTATAAATATCAGGACCACTTAACCAATTCAAAATTCAATGGACCCATGAGTCCTGTCAGGGATTACTGTCTGCTGGCCAACTGATCATACACATAACATTTATAAGCTATCTTCTAATGCACAGTGATTGTATTGTTGGTCCCATCAAAACTAATGTAATGGGCATTTCCAAAAGACAATCTAATAATAAGTACAATATATTACTAAATATTGGATTTAATATGTATTAAACTTTATAATAACCAGTTAAAAGAGTGAAAGTGGAACAGGCAGTTGGCCTTTAAAAATGTATAGTTTGATTTTATCCTTTAATCTTATAAATTGATACTTATTCTAGGAGGACTAGAATGAGCTGTTAAAAATTTTATTTTAAAAGGAGAGGCTACATTTTAACATTTTACAAATTGGATGTTTCCCCCTTTTGTACACATCAGGGGCACAAAACAAGAATTTCCACATACCTAGTCCATGATTTCCTATACATTAAAATTATGCCAAGGGTACATAATTTCTTGATATATGCTCCCATCATACTCCAGAAATGCTGGCGTGGAAAATCTGGGCCTACAACTAAACTAAAATCAAATTTCAGTTAAATATTTAAGATCTTAACCGACTGAGGCAGATTTTCTAAGTCCACATAGGGATAAATGGGACAGAAACAAGCCATTTGGCCCAACCAGTCTATGCTGGTGTGTATGCTCCACTTGAGCCTCCTTCCATCTTTTCTCATCTGAATCTACAATCGTAGCTGTCTAGTCTCTTCTCTCTCATACGCTTTCAAATCTTTGAGCAAGGCTCCACTTATTTTATTGGCTCTTAACACAAATGTACCAAACACAATGACAAAGATTGGTAACCTGAACAAAGCATTCTTTATTGAAGAACAGCAAATTCCAGGAGAGCTCTTCATACCCGTGTTACCTGCTGATCAATACTGCTCTAACTACTATATCACATGTTAACTTGCATCACTTCCTGTAACGATGTAAACCAAAACTATTTACATATTCAGCAATATGTTAATCAGTACATTAAACTACATGCACTACAAAGCAATATCACAACATCCCCCTTTCCTTAAATAGAAAAAAAGTACATAAATTATAAGTGGAATGGAATGGAATAGAATAATTGTGAACAGTATTTACACATGTACTGACCCTCACATTAATCATTCAAGTGTCTCTGAAACATACAGGCGGTCTACTGACTCAACCTAATGTGGTAACAGTGAAACTTTGCTGAGACCTGGAATTGTTAAATCTTTTCTCTTGACTCACACGTATAGACTGACAATTGCACTCGAGTGTCATGTGTGTAATCTCCTTTAACTCCACTCTTGGAACTTGAATGTGCACTTGTTCTTGACTTGTGCAGGGGTGTAAGGTATGATGCTGTTAGATAAGTGCCTCAGCTGACATCTATTACTCTTCAATATCACTCCATTCGGGGTGGTCACCTTATAAGACTGTGGCTCATTACCGATCTTTGACGCTTCTGCAGAGAACCATGTCCTCTCTTGCAGGTGTATTGTTCTGACCTTCTGCCAACATGCAGAGGAGGCAACTCTACACCTACATATAAAAGCAAAAAACTGCAGATGCTGGAAATCCAAAACAAAAACAAAAATACCTGGAAAAACTCAGCAGGTCTGGCAGCATCTGTGGAGAGGAGCACAGTTAACGTTTCGAGTCCAAATGACCCTTCAACAGAACTAACTAAAAATAGAAGAGAGGTGAAATATAGGCTAGTTTAAGGGGGGGTGGGACAAGTAGAGCTGGATAGAGGGCCAGTGATAGGTGGAGATAACCAAAAGATGTCACAGACAAAAGGACAGAGGTGTTGAAGGTGGTGATATTATCTGAGGAATGTGCTAATTAAGGGTAGAAAGCAGGACAAGCAAGGTACAGATAGCCCTAGTGGGGGTGGGGTGGGGTGAAGGAATCAAAAAAGGCTAAAAGGTAGAGATAAAACAATGGATGGAAATACATTTAAAAATAATGGAAGTAGGTGGGAAAATAAAAATCTATATAAATTATTGGAAAAAAAGGGGGGGGAATTGGAAAGGGGGTGGGGATGGAGGAGAGAGTTCATGATCTAAAATTGTTGAACTCAATATTCAGTCCAGAAGGCTGTAAAGTGTCTAGTCGGAAGATGAGGTGCTGTTCCTCCAGTTTGCGTTGAGCTTCACTGGAACAATGCAGCAAGCCAAGGACGGACATGTAGGCATGAGAGCAGGGTGGAGTGTTGAAATGGCAAGCGACAGGGAGGTCTGGGTCATGACAGTGTGTGTGAGAGAATGAATGGTTTGCACTGGCAGTGAGTGAGGGCCCTGCAGATGTGTGATGGGTTTGTCAGTGTGTGAGTTGGGAGTGATGAAAAGAGTGACTTACCCTGGCGGAACAGAGGAGATCATTCATCCTTTTCTGGCACTGGGTGGCTGTCCTCCTCTGCGGGGCATTCACGCTGACCACCACTGCCACCACCTCACAAGCCAGGTTGGTGACTTTACTGCCCATCCTGCAGCCAGAGCAGGTGTACAGCATATCCCATCAGGCGTCCACAGCATCCAGCAGTCGCTCGAGGGACCAGTCGTTGAAGCGGGGGGGCTGCAGTCGTTTTTCTTTTGTTGGCCATGTCTCCCGGGCAGTGGTGGTGAGCTGATGGCAATCAACACTATGCTGGCAGCTGCCATTTAAAGATGGTGGCCGGCGTGATGCAACTGCGGGGTGATGGCAAGCGGGAGAATGAGAGCCCGTTTGCCATGGAAACAGTGTGTCGTGGGAGTGAATAAATAATGAGGCGGGCTCAGGATGATATGGCGTGAAAACCTGCCATTTTCGTCGGTGGGTAGGACTCCATTTTACCCGTCTGCTATCGCACTTACTGTAATTCTGGAAAATTCTTCCCAAAGGTTTACATTTCAGCCGCAGGGCAGATTATCACACCCATATGTCTACTTCCTGCTTCATTAATTGCAGTCACAGGAAACATGCCATCTCGCTGGTGGGCAGTCTCTGAATCATCCACCCATGCCATTACCTCACCGTTTCTTCACTCTGGGCGCCATATCTAAACTGCAGCCGCGCACATAGTTCTGAATGCTTGCAACCCAAGACTGCTCCAGTGAAAGCCAAGAAGAGTTCACTGACCTGTCACTGGAATTCCATTTGGAGGCCCACCATAATGTCCTCCACCCCCGCTCTGGCCTCAGAAGGTCCAGCAATCTCACTACTCCAGCTTGGGAGGCGGTGACAATGGTGGTTAGTGCCCATGCTGCACACAAGAGGTTGGCCATCCAGCGCAGAAAGAGGTTGAACGATCTCATCTATGCCACCAGGGTAAGGCAACCGCCTCATTGTTCTAAGCCCATCACACATTCACTGGCATCTCAGTCACTGCCAGCTCAAGGGACATCACCACTCACTCTCACACACATACCCTCACATTTCCATCTGGCCTCATCTCCTCTGGAGACTGCCTCCTCAGCCCTCAACATCTTGAGGCCACTTGCACAGATCAACATGTGCCCACACACAAACCCTGGGATATCCCCCTTTGCTGATATAGCCCTCACCCTGCAGCCTCTTCCCTTTCCTGAGGCCATTTCTCCCCTTCCTCAAGCAAACCCTAGCCCTGTAGCCATTGAAAAGCCACCCTTGTCTTGTGGCTGGCCTGGCAGGTAGAGACCTGCCCATGAATCCCCCTAAGAATGATGTGGTGCTGCCTGGCGCTGGTGACCGTGATTGCTGCCCGAAGCAAAATAGACAAACAAGCCTCAAAGTCCCGAGTGAAACGCAGCTCACCAGGTACACGTCACTTATGTACAGTTGCGAAACATGTCGATGTGCAATCATGCCGACATGCCCAGGTGATCCTTGGGGGGGTGATTCCGGCGAGCAGGGTTTATAATGACATACTAAAGCATTGAAATTAGGTTCCCAATATGCAGTCGTGAGAAACACAGCCCGCCATTGACGGGTGGAGCAGATGATTACAAACTAGTTTCACGACAGCATAAAACTGATTTTTGGCCTCCTTGCCACATTGTCCGCTCATGCCCGACATGACGCCCACCGCCAATGGGACTGGGTGATTCCACCCTGAGATTCTTTTGTGAAGTGTCTAATTTGTGTTGTTTCCTTCCTTGAATCAGAGCATTGTAGGCATGCTTCAGCAGAATGTGATCGTTTTAACAAATGGAATGTGTGTTGATGATCTGCATTTCACAAGAATGGCAAATCTTTCTTGAGAAGTTTGTGTAATGACGATGCTTTCTCAGAAAAATTCAAGATATCTGGTGCCGAGAAGTTAAACAAGCCCAAACAACTTTGTAAATCTGCTTCATCTTGAGCAGTAGGCATTGATTGCACATCCGCCTCCTTTCTAGGGTCTGGTCGTATTCCAGTATCAGAGATGAATTGAAGAAAGTAACATGGCTCATATTAGTAGCACATTTTTTACAATTAAAGATGAGACCTTCTCTTCTAACCATCTCCATTGGAATTGTTATGATCCTAGCTGAGGTTACCACTGAACAAGCCTGACCCCAGGGTGAAACCTAGCTTCATAGATCCTAACTTTTATTTGTTTGTTTAGATATGTGGAAAGTAGCTACTGAACAGAGTCACAGGAGTCATCTGATGAACTTTTAACAAAAGAATAAAACATTTATTTAACAAGAAAAGTTGAATAATAATTGCAATACTCCTTCATCCACAAGTATACCTTTACAGATATATACAGATTTGTAAGGATAACACAAGTTACAAAAGCTATCTTATACTTTAATGTCCACAGTAAGTACTATTAGGGGGAAATAAAGGGATACAGTAATTATTAGGAGGAATATAGGGGTACAGTAAGAACTTATTGAAAGGGAATGAATTACTTAGAATTTCCAAGCATATTGGCAGTTAAAGGTTACCAGATGAACCTTCCACAGTCTTAAGGGCCTGCAAACAACAGAAAGGCCTTGGAGCCAGACTGTAGTCAGAGGATGGCAATAACAACTAAGATTAAGTGTGCTCTTCAACAGATAGAGGAAGAACAGATGGTAAGGTCTCTGCCTGGGTGAAAACAAATATGGATGTACTTGTTACCAGAGATGTTTTGTAATGTAAACCTATATGTTGACGAGATCGGAATCTGGAAACTGTTCTTGTACGTGCCCAATAATGTATAAATATGTTGAATACTTGTAGTTTAACAAAGCATTGTCTCAAGCTGTATTGAGATGGTGCCGTCCTTGCAATTGCTCGAATAAACAATCGTAACCTGTACCTGAGCCTCCTGTGGTCCGTTCATCAAAGACACCACATCGGTACCCAGTCCATGTAAACCAATAGGCGACCTGTGGTCAGGCACACCACACTCTGAAACCAAATGACAGATGCCACCCCAAACAGTTGCTATGGATCTCTCCTCAACATCCCCCCTAGATACTTGTCACTGTGAGCCAACCAGTCTCACTGAACTCCGTCTTTCACGAGGGTTTCCAATCTCCACTCTCTAAGGACTTGCTTTGGAATCTTCTCCCAAACCGACGCTTTCTCACAGGCACCTTCCGCAAGGGTTCACCTCCAGGGTTTCGAACTCTCCTTGTGATGTTCCTCTCCCCTGGGCCACCACATGCATCTAAGCTTTCTTCCACACTCTCTCTCACCAATTCAGCCATCAATAGTACACCACTGCCTCACATGCCCATAGCAAAGAGTTACAGATCTTCAGCTGTCCCTTTGGACCTTCTGGCTTCTCACAAGCCTTTATATCGCTTTGAATCTGCTTCCTGCAGCATTCCTCTCTTTAACTTGATGCCTTTCTCTGCTCCTCACTCTTAACTTCACTTAACAGAGCCTTCTCCAGCTCCCTGTGCTTCCTTTGACTAGAAGGTCTGCTTGGGACTTTCCCTGTTTCTGTCTCACTCCTTTGGCCTTGAGACCTTTTGGTTCTTTTGGGAAAATTACTCTCACTGTAGTTCCTTTTCTCAGTGTCCAGTCTCTCCTGGCAGCTGTCTTCAAAACTGAATTCAAAACTGCCGTTTCATTAGAGTGTGTTTGTGTGTGTGTGTGTGTGTGTGTGTGTGTGCGTGTGTGTGTGTGTATACGTGCGTGCCTTTCTGGACTCCTGTTGCTAGGCAACAGCACAACTCTTTTAATATTCTTGCATTTGTTTTAACTTCTCCAACAGTCATAAAACTCTCATTAGAAATGCAGACACCTTTTAAAGTGAAACTAAAACTTAACCTGACCTTTTCTTAACACACAAATACAGGAATACAAATTAAACTTAAACTTTAAAGCTAAAATTCATTCCTAACACCCACAAATAACTTACTTAAAATGTCTCTATTTCCTAACAGAATGTGAAGATTCTTGACATGCTCTATCTTGGTGCCCCACATGACTGCGACATCATCTGCAAAACAGCCAGGAATGTTCGGGGCAATGTGTTCCATATGTATACCTGGAGATGGCAGAAGAACCCTGTCTTTGCCCATTATGCTTTACAAAACAGACTATCACAGAGACATGCTTTCTACTGCACAATAACCATCAGGAAATATCTGATATTTACATATGAAGATGAACACATTAGGAAACTATAATGGCATTCAATTTTTCCAAGTCACCCTAGGAGACATCTTTCACACCAAGCAGTCTACAGGACATAAATAGGCCACAGAAGTTTACAGAAGGAAGCTATTCATCCTAGTACTGCTCTTTGCTAGAGCAATCCAAAGCTAAATCTCTGCCCTGCCTTCTCCCTATGATGTGCATCTTCCTCTGGTTCAAATATTTAGCCATTTTTCTCTTAAAAGGTACAATGGGGTATAATTGATCTTGGGGAAGCATAAAATGGATGACAGTGAATCAGCAGCGTATATTATTAACTAACTCAATTTTCCATTGAATTCAATGGAAAAGAAAATTGAAGCCACAATCACCTGAAGAACCCAACTAGGCCAGGAAGGTGGAGACACTGTCAAATTTAAAGATCAGGCCTCATGAGCATATTGTCGGGCTGCCTCCCACTCATTCCTGGCCAAATGGACAGCCTGGTAGTCAGGTGGGAGTGAACACCAGTGGCAGGAATCTGCAGCGAGGATCCCTTGGGGATGGTCTCAGGCACAGAAGTGAACATCAGCTCCAGGCAACGGTTGTCAAGTCTGGGAGAGGTCAGTGATTGGGACAGCTGGTTGGGGGGTGGGTTGAGGAGGCATGGAGATGGGATTTGGAGGAGTCTGAAGGCTGAGGAGCCTGGGAAGAGCATTTCTGCTCCCTCTGGCCCAAAAGGACAGCTAAAAGAGCCCCTCACCTTGAGAACCAGCAGCTCCCCCTTTGGATCAGCTGCTGGCAATCCCAGCGATCTGGACTCTGCTCTCTTGCTATTAAGTTTAAGTCAAAATGCCGATGATGTAATTAAGTCCTGACTTTGGTATATTAATTAGGCCCCCAGGCCGCCTTTTCTGAAAGCTTTGTTCAAGGCCTGATTTCTGAGCTTTAGAATTTAAATGGGAGAAGTGAGGTTGTGTTGGGGTCAGGTTTCCCAATCCTGATATTTTAACCAATACTAATGCAAACTTTGCCGGATAGTGGAGATCTGAAAGAAAAGTGGAAAATGATAGAAATACTCAGCAGATCAAACAGCATCTGTGGTGGGGAAAATAAAGTTTACGTTTCAGGTCTATGACCTTTCATAAATATTTTAACACACCCCCGACCCTCTCCCATCCCTCGAAGGGCGGGGTCGTGGGGTAGGATATAATTGAGGCTAAAGGGTCTGTACTCAGTTATTAAAACCTCATTATGCATGTCAGTGGTCATTATTCACGAAGCAGCCATGATGTATTCAATGTGCAGCAATCCATAGCTCATACATTATTTGCAAGGCAGAAGAAACACTGAATAGACTTGTTTCATTTCCTGTGGAAATGTAATCTTCTGCTCTGCGTCATACTGTTGACACCCCGCTAAGGATCCTATCAGCAATAGAGCACTTCAGCTTACGTGCCTCAGGAACCATTTGCTCCTAAATTCCCATCTCCATTTGCAAGGAATGTTTGGCATGCATCGATTCATTATGAAAGTGTTTGCAAAAGAACAATACTAAAAACTAATTGTCTTCCACAGCCTGCAGGAGGCTGGCTGTCTCCACATATGTCTCTTTTCTCTGCGTGTCCCCAGTCAGCTTGGCTTCTTAGTCATTCAGTGACTCACCAGTATGCCTATGTCAATAAAGCTGGCCACTTTTTTCCCATCAGCCTCTTCTAGGTCTAAAGAAAACATTCCCTATTATTCTCAAAATGGTTGGACCCATCCAAGTGTAAAATTGTTGACCCTCATTGTTTCATTTTGATTGAGCTGCAACATTACATGCACTGGTCAACTAGCCTTCACACACAACTTCAGTAGAGCTACCGGACCCCATATCCGGAAAGCTTGGGGCCAGGTGCCAGATACGGGAATTTTCCGCATTTTGGGTCCGGGGGTGGTGGGAGAATAGGATAATAATGAATTAAAACTTAAATCCGGGCTGATTTCTCCGCCGAGCCGGACCCAGTCAGGACGAAGAAGGGGAGGGATGAAGGGCGCACCAGGCCAGCACCATGCCGACACAAAATAGATAAGGCTGGACCCAAAGAGCAAGGGGTCAGTGCGCCATGACCCTGATGCACAGTGTACCGGAAGTTCCCCTCCACCGCCAACACTTCACACAAAATAAATCTTTTCAGTTTAAAAATAATCGACGACAAAAGAGCTAATCGAGTGACGGGGGAGGAAGCTGGGGGAGCCGGGGGGGTGGGGGTGGGGGGGGAGGTGGGTGCAAGGAGGGCGGAAATGATTGCATTTGGGGTCATCAATGGAATCCTGATCCTTTATTAAAAAAAGATATAATGGACAGCAATCTTGATGGGGTAGTTTCCAGTGCGGGAGTGTTGCCAGTTTCGAACGTAGCAAGTTTTTGGGTCCTTCTGGATTTTGGGACGCCGGATTAGGGTCCGATATCTGCACTTGCAGCCTGTGATGATATTTTAAACCTGAGCAAATACACTTTGTTTTAAAATATCACAATGTCAATGGACTGGTCAGGCGAACAGAAAAGTGGCAGATAGAATTCAAACCATGTAAGTGTGAGGTGATGCATTTCGGCAGGTCAAACAAAGCAAAGGATTACACAATAAATGGGAGGATGCTGAGAGGTGTAGAAGAAGTGAGGGGCCTTGGGGTGAATGTCCACAGATCCCTGAAGGTAGCAGGACAGGTTGACAAGAAGGCATATGGAATCCTTTCATTTGTTAGCCGTGGCATAGAATATAAGAGCAGGAAGGTTATGCTGGAATTATATAAAACATTATTTAGGCCACAACTTGAGTACTGTGTGCAGTACTAGTCACCTCATTATAGAAAGGATGTAATTGCATTAGCGAGGGTACAGAGGAGATTTATGAGGATGTTGCCAGCATTGGAAAATTGCAGCTACATGAGGGAAGATTGGGTAGGCTGGGGTTGTTCTCCTTGGAACAGAGGGAGCTGAGGGGAGATTTGATTAAGATGTATAAAATTATGAGGGGTCTGGATACAGTGGATGGGAAGGGCCTATTTACTTTACCAGAAAGGTCAGTGACAAGCGGGCATAGATTGAAAGTGATTGGTAGAAAAATTACAGGGGAGATGAAGAAAAATATTTTCAACCAGAGGGTTGTGGGGGTCTAGAACTTACTGCCTGAAAGGGTAGTAGAAGCAGAAACCCTCAGCTCATTTAAAAGGTGTCTGGATATGCACCTGAAGTGCTGTAACCTGCAGGGCTATGGGCCAAATTCTGGAAAGTGGGATTAGGCTGGGTGGCTTGTTTCTCAGTTGGCGCAGACAAGATGGGCCAAGTGGCCTCTTTCTGTGCCATGAACTTTCTATGATTCTTAAACATAGCTCATTCCCCAAAATCCCGTAACAGTTACAGTAACGGCGATTAAAATCATTACCAGATTTTGACTAACAATCTATTAGAAAATCAACATAAATTCCCGATGTACAGCTGCATAAAAGTAGATATTTTGAAGGAAAATGTTAAGGTGCTGTTGTAGACCTGAGATGGTTATCAGGACTAGTTGCAAATTTAGTGCCATTTTGCCTAGCAAACCAAAGAAATAAACTAAAACCTGAAATGTGTTGCAGATATAGTTCCCAGATGACTCGCATATTTTTCAGGTCTCAAAATTAAAATCATGTGTGCCAGAGAACATGTCTTGGTTAGATCTGTCTTTGAAGAATAGTTAGTAATTCAAAATGATGAAATTGAGATCATTATGACCTTAAAATTCAGAACATTGTACACATTAAAAAATCAATGTGGTTAAGCATTGTTATAAAACAGTACGTCTGAGTTATCCAATAATGCTTTCAGGATTGTGACAACCCATTAAGATTATGTGAACTTGAACTGACAGCTCAACAATCCTGAAATTTATGTCTGCCACCATCAGCAGGGAGACAGCACAGATATCGGATATTTACATGACAGTGCGGCACTGATCTATTGGTCACAGTGCTAACAACACAAGAAGTCTATTTGCAAAATGTCCACATGTTGCATAATGGAAAATTCATATATTTGAATTATACTTACTGCTGGAATTTACAGTAATAATTGTGTTAGCAATATTTCTGATGTTTGCATATATGAGCTCAAGTTTTATGCCTGTCATCCCCCGGGAAGAAAGGTCAGTCCCAAACTGACCAGCTCCTGACAACACACTGGGGGCGGCCTTAAGAGGCAAAGAGTAGGACTTCTGCTCCTCAGTGGAAGGAAGTCCCAACCTCGAGAGCTGCCGGCTAATTTGATTGACCGGCAACTCATGTCGTCCCAGCAGTGTCAGAACTCAGTAGTGGGCACAGCTGTGTCAGTAGCGGGCACTGCTGGGTCAGTAGCAGGCACTGCTATGTCAGTAGCGGGCACTGCTGGGTCAGTAGTGGGCACTGCTGGGACTGCAAGGAGGCCCCAGGAAGAAGATCATGGCAGTTGGACCCAGGTAAGTCCCTGGTTCTTAGGGTGGAGAAGGATCAAGCACCTGAAGGAAGGTGGTGAGGGGGTGGAGGGGCAGGTTTTGGAGGCTAGGCAGGGAGGCACAAAGTGGGAGGGTACGATCTGAGGGGGGGTGGCCCTGATGCACACAGGACACACCCAAAGGATGTATTCCCCCTTTCTTCCTGCCTTTTCACCAACTTGGGTGAGAAAAAAGCCCTCTCACTCTCGCCCGCCTTCCACTGCCCAGCATATTATGGCTGTGGAGGCAGATTGAGGACGTTAAGTGGGCGATAACTGGCCACCTAAGGTCAGGTGGGCTGGAAGGCAGTGGGCTAGCCACCCAGGATAACTGATGTGCCCCCCTCCCTTTGCTGAAAACACTTCCACTGGCAGGGCCGTAAAATCCAGCCCAGAAAATGAGGGGGCTCTCACTGGAGCCCATATCCAACACAGAAGGTATACAGATCAAGAATAACCTTGGTGGGTCTATCTGAAATGCTTTTCCAGGCAAGCTGTTACAGAGCTTTTCTGCCTCCTGGAACAGGGCCTGCTGTCTGCTTTGTCAGTGGCTTTCAAAGTCACCACAGCCCTTAATCTTTTCACCACTCTAGCCTTTCAAGCTGCTGCATGAACCCATCACCCATATATCACAGTCTGCAGTACACAGCTGAATTAAGCAGCTGCCAACTGCCAGGGGGTAGTCATCTTAATTCTTCCCCACTAATTTCAGCAGTTAACAGAAGAGATGCACTGCAATGGCAGACATCATTTATATGTGGAGAACCAATCCTGAACAGAAATTACAGAGAGGCACAAGAATTATAGAGTACTTATCCTGGGGGACTTTGATTATCCAAATATAGACTGAGATAGGAATAGTGCAAAAGGAGAAGAGGGGCGAGACTTCCTGGAATGTGTTCAAGATAATTTTCTGCAGCAGTATTTTTCCAGTCCAATGAAGGGGCAGGCACTGTTGGACCTGGTTCTGGGGGCTGAGTTGGCCCAAGTTGATCAAATATCAGTGGGAGAGCATTTAAGGGACAGTGACCATTGTATCATAAGGTTTAGGTTGGCCATGAAAAAGGACAAGGAACAATCCAGAGAAGGGATAATTCATTGGGGGAGAGGTAACTTTGATGGAATTTGAATGCATCTGAGTCAGAAAAGACAGTGGGCGGAATCGTCTCAGATTTGCAATAAGTGCAGTAGCGGGAGGGTAAAACGGCGTTTTACCCGCCAGCCGCAATAGCAGGTTTTCATGCCGTATCATCCCACACTGACTGTATTACTTATGCATTCCCGGGAAACACGATGTTTCCATGGTTGGCGGGCTCTCATTCGCACACCACGTCTTCAGCTCACCGTTTCATCACGCCGGGCACTATATTTAAAGTCCAGTTGTGCGCACACATCTCAGTGCTTCCAACCCAGGACTACTGCAGGGAAGATGTCCACGAAAGGCAAAAAGACTGCAGCCCCCAGGTTTAGTGACGCGTCACTGGAACACCTTTTGGACACCATGGAGGCCTGCCATAATGTCCTCTATCCCTGCGCTGGATACAGGATGGGCAGCAGTGTGACCAACCAGGCTTGGGAGGCAGTGGCAGTGGTGGTCAGTGCCAATGCTACACAGAAGAGGTTGGCCAACCAATGCAGATAGAGGATGAATGATCTCATCCGTGCAGCCAGGATATGACAACCATCTCATCACTCTAAACTCATACACTCAAACCCATCACACATTCACTGGCATCTCACTCACTGCCAGTTCAAGGGACATCACCACCCATTCTCACACACATTCCCTCACATCTCCATCTGGCCTCATCTCCTCTGGAGACTGCCTCCTCAGGCATCGCCATCTTGAGGCCACTTGTACAGATCAACATGTGCCCCCACACACACCCTGGGCTACCCTCCTTACCCACTACAGCCTTCGTCCAGCAGCCTCTTCCCTTGCCTGAGGCCACTTCTCTCCCTTCGCCAAGCAAGCCCTAGACCCACAGCCATTAACAAGCCAGTCACATATGGCTGACCTGGTGGGTAGAGGCCTGCCATGAGTCCTCTATAAGTGATGTGGTGCTGCCGGTGAAGCCTGGCGCTGATGACTGTGAGTGCTGACCGAAGCAGGGTAGGCAAAAAAACCTTGAAGTCCCAAACAAAGTGCAGCCCACCAGGTGCACGTCACTTATGTGCTGTTGTGAAACACGTCGGTGTGTTTTCCCGCCAACGTGGGCAGACAATCCAGTGGAGGGGGATAGATTCTGGCGAGCAGGCCTAATGTGATATGATATGTTATGTATTACAATGAGGTTCCCAATATCTGATGGCGGAGAACGCAGCCCACCATTGGCGGGCCGAGTGGATGATCGTGAATTGGTTTCACGCCGTCGTGAAACTGATCACGCCACCGAACACGCTCGACACCGGCAGGCATGGAAAATCCGGGCCAGTGGCTGAATAATGGGCTACCTTCAAAGAAAAAGTATTGCAGGCAATGTCAAGGTATATTCCCTTGAAGAGGAAGGGTAGAACAAGTAAATTCTGAGCACCCTGGATTATGAGAGAGATAGAGGCTGAAAAGGAAGATGACGTCAGGTAGAAAATACAATGGAGGATGAGGCTGAATATAAAAGGACCAGAGGAGAAGTGAAAAAACTAATAAGAAAAGCAAGGAGAGAGCATGAAAAGAAGCTGGCAGCTAACATAAAAGGGAATCCCAAGGTCTTCTATAATCATAGAAATAATAAAAGGATGGTAAAAGAAAGAGTAGAGCCGATTATGGATAAAAAAGGGGACTTGCACATGGAGGCAGGAGAGATAGCGGAGGTATTAAACAAGTACTTTGCATCTGTCTTTACAAAGGAAGAAGATGCTACCCAGGCCAAGGTGAGAGAGGAGGTAACTGGTACACTAGAAAAAATTACAATTTAGGAGGAGGAGGTTTTAGAAAGGCTATCTTCACTTAAAATTGATAAGGCACCAGGCCCAGATGAGATTCATCCAAGGGTACTGAGGGAAGTGAGTGGAAATTGCAGAGGCACTAGTGATAATCTTCCATTCTTCCTTAGACACAGGGGCGGTGCCAGAGGACTGGAGAATTGTAAACGTTACACCCTTGTTGAAAAAGGGGTGCAAGGGTAAATCTGGCAACTAAAAGCCAGTCAGCCTGACTTCAGTGGTAGGGGAACTTCTGGAAACTACAGTTTGGGACAAAATCAATAGTCACTTAGGCAAGTGCAGGATATTTAAGGAAAGCCAGCATGGATTCATTGAGGGAAAACCATGTTTAACTAACGAGTATTGCTGACAAAAGAGACAGTTAACTGTCAAGCATTGTTTGAATCCAGCTGCCTGGTTTAAATTTAAAACAATGCTCTGAAGTTAACTGTCAGTCACCATCAGTGGTGCATTCTCCATGGCAATGCCACTTGCCGACCAATCAGCACTCACTTCACATACAGTATAAATTGTTTTCTCCGAATATTGGTATTCTTACGACTGTCCTGATGAGTGCAAGATGAAAAGTTTAGACATGTCTCTTTTTTCAGCGATATTTAACTAACTTGCTGGAGTTTTTTGATCCAGTGCCACACAACAGATTTGTGAGCAAAATTCTAGCTCATAGAATAAAAGGGAGAGTAGGCACTTAGATAAGAAATTGGCTGAGTGACAGGAAACAGAGAGAAGTAATAAATGGATGTGTTTCAGATTGGAGGAAGGTTTGTAGTAGGGTTCCCAAGGGGTCAGTGTTGGGACCCTTGTTCTTCCTGATATATATCAATGATCTAAACTGTGGAGTGCAGGGCATGATTTCAAGGTTTATAGATTATACAAAGATTGGAAACATTGTCAACTATGGTGAAGGTAGTCTTGAACTTCAAAATGACAGAGACATGTTAGTGGATTGGGCCAACATGTGGCAGATGAAGTTCAATGCAGAGAAGTGTGAAGCAATTCATTTTGGCAGGAAGAATATGGAGAGACAGTATAAAATAAAGGGAGAAACTCTAAAGGAGCTGCAAGAACCCTGGTGTATATGTACATAAGTCATTGAAGATGGCAGCGCATTTTGAGAGAGCAGTTAATAACGCATAAAGTATCTTAGGCTTTATTAATAGGGGCATTGAGTACAAGAGTAAGAAGGTCATGTTGAACTTGTATAAGACACTAGTTAGGCCTCACCTGGAGTACTATGTCCAGTTCTGGGCGCAATATTTGAGGAAAGATGTGAAGGCATTGGAGAGAGTACAGAGAAGATTCACAAGAATGATTCCAAGGATGAAGAACTGTAGCTATGAGAATAACTTGGTGAGGATGGGACTGTTTTCCTTAGAGAAAAGAAGGTTGAGAGGAGACTTGCTAGAGGTATTCAAGATCCTGAAGGGTATGGAAAGGGTAAATACTGAGAAACTGTTCCCACTCAAGGGAGCACCAAGAACTAGAGGGCATGGATTCAAAATAATCGACAAAGGGAGTAAAAGTGATATGAGGAATACATTTTTCACCCAGAGGTGGTTGGAGTTTGGAACGAGCTTCCTAAGAGGGTGGTGGAGGGAGGTTTGATTGAGGTATTCAGAAGGGAGTTGGATGGCTATCGAAAAGAAAGAATGTGCAAGGCTACGAGGATAAGGCAGTGAAGTGGGACTAGATAGAATGCACTTTCAGAGAACCAGTGCAGACTCGATGGGCCGAATGGCCTCCTTCTGCACTGTAAAGATTCTGTGATATGCATGGCATCCATGACTGCCCACACAATGCCATCAGGATACTGGATCAGCAGCCAGCAGCATTTGTCAATAGAAAGTATTCCATCGATGTTCAGCTTGTGGCCAATCACAGGTTCGCCATCATGAAGGACTGTGCTAATTCTCAGACAGTTGCCACCATACACTTATCTTAAGATAGTTTACCATCTTCCAGGTATTTGACCTTGTGAGGAATGTGACAGGATGGCTGCAGAGGTGGTTAATGACACTCCTGTGCAATATCATCACAGCCCAGCAGCACAGGTACAATCAAAGCCAGAGGATCACTGATATCAACACATGGTGGGGGTGTTGAAGTACACTGGGCCGCTTGCACAAATCACTTGTTTGAAACAATGCTGGGACAATGATTGGCATTGGAGAAGTAATTGATTTGTGCAAGCTGATATTGCAAATTTGCCTGAAAGGAACCAATGGCCATTATTACTTTTACTAGCAGTGTGGTGCCTTTGATAGAGGTGAGCTCCACATCCACAGCAAGCAGGTGATATAACTCCATCACTGCAAGAAAGCACAATATTTTCGAGCAGTGTAGGGGGAGGGAGGTGGTGGTGAGGTTCAGGTATGATCACCTAGGTCTGTATATAGGAATATGAAAGTGTCAGATGCTTTCTACACCGTCAAATTAGCTTGACTTCCCTTTATTGCTCCTTCTGATCCTTGTGTTTTTTCTCCCTAATAGAGGAAAAGTGGAATGCCTATGGGAAACATCATTACTTACTGTAGTGAAAATGTTGCAGTGGAGAATAAAGGACCACTGCATCAGGGAGCAATGCTGAGCTTATTCACAAGGTTGAAGTGGCAAAAGCAGAACAAAAGCAAGCTTTCAGTTGTTTTGGGCACCCCATTATAGAAAGGGCCTTAAAGTCAAAGGGAATGTTCAATGTGGAATGAGTTGAGATACCAATAGTATTTCACTAGAGTAAGGAAGGGTACAAGATTTAATTGAGTTTTTTTTTTTAATTTTGCCAAGTACCAATGAAGTGCATTGGAAAAGAATATGTTCTCTAATTGGTGAGTTGCTAATGAGGGATCAGTTTAAAGTTATCAGTAAGAAACTCAGTAAGAAAATGGAGGGAGAGGTCAGGAGAAATTTCCTTACACAGAGGACTGTTAAAGCGTGAAATGTGTCAATGTAGGGAATGAATGATGTTATAACATATGCTGTTTCCTTTATGGAAATATTAGATAAATATTTGAAACAGGGAAAGATACAAGACCATAAAGAGGGGATGATGGGATGAGTTTTGGATTGCTGTAGCAAACAGCACACACAGACATATAGGCTGAATACTGTGTTGTGCACTTGTATAGTTCTATAGATTGGCTTTAACTATACTGCCACCTAACAATCTCCCAAAAACTCCATCATCCAGCCATTCATTTTAGGAGGAAGGCAACAACAAGCAGTAAGGAAGGCAAATTGAATCCTAGACCTTGAAGATTCACTTAAATCTTGTGTGGTGGCCAGGATTTATTTACTAGTTAGCGTCAGTGCTATGATTCTTGGACCAGTTTCCCTCTTATAACTGCCTGGCTCTTCCTGAAAACAGGAGGTAAACATGAAACATGAAAACTAAAGTCACACTGTACTATAAGTGGAGACAATATAGCTACGAAATATAAGATATTGTCATTTTCAAACCAACATCATTCATACAAAGTTTTTGATGATTTATCAGATATTTATTTGAGTAAAAACTTATTTTGGTATAAATTTTGCTTATACTTTTCCATGGAAAATAAAATATCATGCAGCCAAACATCTGTGGATGAAGACCACATACTGGTTTCATTACTGAAATGTGTCCTCCCAGGCCTCTATCACTGAACCTGGCAAAGTTGGCAGGGTTGGAGGGAAGTTCCCTATGCTCCAAGCCACAAATGGGCATCTGCAATGACCTAAGAGCTGCCAAACCATGTTGCTGGTCAACACAATTCCGTCAACTGATTCTTGGAGTCTCCCACCTCTCCCAACCCCACAAAGCTTGAAACAACTGTTACATGGAAATCTTTGCAAGGGAGCCACATTTACATTTTTTAAAATTGTAGAACTTTTTCTTCAGGGGCTTAGGCCATAATCCAGTCCTGGATCACAAGTGGGTCCCACATCCACTGATGGTCAACACCATATATACCTCCATTAAGACTATGCCTGTTTCTTCTGAGGGTTAGAGATCTTGAAACTCCTAACATAGGTTGTCTCTAACCCTGGCCATGCTCCCCTTACACAAAATCCCTTGTTCAGGGTGGATTGGGGGCCGGCCTCAACAAGCCATCCTAGATTCCCCAACATGGTACTGCTAGATTGCAACATATCTGAACCCAGGCCTAATTTCCAGCCCTTTCAGTGAATTCCCACCAAAGATATAGTGGGTGTAACATAAGTTACATCATATGCACTTTCTTCCCCTCAATACATGTCAAACAAATTAAATTTTATAAATCCACAACTTCATAATCAGAGAGATCTCAGTGATTCATTAAACTGTCCAAGTGTCCTTTATATGAGAATTGTAGCATGGTGTATCGTATTTTTCAAAAGAAAATGCTGTAAATATGCAACTTGAGTATATGTGGCTGTAAAGGGAAAAAAGAACTAATGTTTGGGTGTAAACACTTCTTCGGGACTTCAAGTAGTTTCAGTTGCTGACACACCTGCTGTGTATTTTTTTTAACAGTTTCTGGTTATCATTTCTGTTCCAATGTTTTAGTTTTGCCTTTTTAACACCAGCAAAATGTTGTAAAGGAAATATCATTGTTTTCCTAATATTATTGTGGGATACTGAAGCAGGCGTGTGTGTGTGTGTGTGTGTGTGTGTGTGTGCGTGCACGTGTGAGACTAATTTAATTAAACTAAAGATGGTCAGACTGCAAGGTTTGAATCATCAAAGGCATTAAATGTAAAACAGGCATTTTGAACTTGGAGATAGTGAACTGAGATGAAGTGCGGAATTTTCCATGCCCACTGACAGTGGGCATGATAGGTTGCTTGAGCAGACAATATGGTGTTTCCCGCCATCAGTCAGTGGGAACCTCATTGTAATGCATCAGCATATCATTATCAGGCCATCCCACCTGACTTCTGCACCCCCGCTGAATCATTCGTCCACATCGGCGCGAAAGCACGCTGACGTGTTTCACAACAGCACAGAGGCGATGTGCACTTGGCGGCCTGCACTTTTGGTGAACTGGAGGTGAGTGCACAGCAACGTTCTGCAGAGCTCGCCAGGGTCGCCTGTTGCTTTGCAGGCTTCAGTGGTGCCAGGGGTTAAGTGCCTCCCTGCCTCAGAGACGACTTCTGATGGTGAGGGGAAGTGAGGGGCAAGTGCAGCCTTGCCGTTGGGGCGACTGGTAGCGGTGGGGGGTGGTGAAGGGCAGTCGTTGAATATAGTGCACAAGCATTCGGGGTCGGAGAGTGGGGTAGGGTGGGTGAGGGAAGTTAGAAAGTGATCATTCCTCTGCGACTGAGACAGTTCAGGCGCAGCCACTTTGACATGATTGGGATCGGGCACCTAGCTTATCTGCCCACTCAAGCAACGCAGAGGCATCAAAGTGCCACTAAGTGCTCCAGAGCTCCCCCCTCCGGCACAGACTGCAAATTAATGAGCACTTTAGTGGACTGCAGAGCCAAGGACTGCACATGTTGTACAATCTCCTCGGTAAAGCAGGCCATGTAGCAGTCACTGCTGGAGGCTCTTACAGCCCCTTGCACTGTCAGCATCCCAGTTGGGACCAGTTTCCCCACGGTTCAAGGCAACAGGGCAGCCATGCAGCGAACTAATCTCTGGCCATCCAAGTGGTGGCCAGCACTCTCTGCGAAGCATTAAGGAGCCGTCACACTTAACCAGGACAGGTTCTTAGCATACCCATGCTAACCAAGTGTCTCTCATGTTCATCCTGGAGGAGGAGTACATCAGGATCATGGAGCCTGGTGAACTAACTGTATGCCTGATGGCCTACAGAGAGCAAAGACGATGGAGGAGAGAGCAACTGAGGCTCCTGGCTGTGCAGTGGATGAAATACTCCCCACTTGCCCGATTGAGTACAGCTCCCACAACACTCAAGAAGCTTGACACCATCCAGGATGGAGCAGCCCGCTTGATTGGCACCACATCCACAAACATTCACTCCCTCCACCACCAATGCACAGTAGAAGCAGTGTGTACCATCTACAAGATGCACTGCAGGAATTCACCAAGGCTCCTTCAACAGCACCTTCCAAACCCATGACCACGACCATCTAGAAGGACAAGGGCAGCAGATAGATGGGAACACCACCACCTGGAAGTTCCCCTCCAAGTCACTCGCCATCCTGACTTGGAAATATATCGCCATTCCTTCACTGTCGCTGGATCAAAATCCTGGAACTCCCTCCCTAACAGCACTGTGGGTGTACTACACCACATGGACTGCAGCGGTTCAAGAAGGCAGCTCACCATCATCTTCTCAAGGGCAATTAGGGATGGGCCTAATGCTGGCCTAGCCAGTGAAGCCCACATCCCATGAATGAATAATAAAAAAAGCCTCATGAAGAAAGGGCTGCTGGGGATCCCACACAAGCCACCCAAGAGCCACAGTGAGCCGTCACAGGCTGGCGTCTAGTGACACTCAGGGTCTATAGATGCTTTTTGTTCCTGCAGATGACCAAGAACCAGTGTTGCCGAAGACTGTGAATGTCTAGGGAACTGGCCAGTCACATTTGCCAGTTACTGCAGGATTTGGCGCCAAGGGGACATGGAGGGCATCCACTGCCAATGGCTATGGAAGTGACCATGGCACTCAATTTCTATGCCAGTGGCTCCTTTCAAGGCTCCACAGGTGACCTCTGTGGGATCTCTCAAGCCTCCACCAAAAAATGCATCCATGAGCTAAAGGATACCATCTTTGCGAGGGCACAAAACTTTGAGCATTTCGCCCGGGACAAGGACAGCCAGGATGCAAGAGCAATTTGATTTGCCCAGATCTTAGGTTCGCCACAGATGCAGGATGCGATTGACTGCACTTATGTGGTGCTCAGGTCTCTGTCGCTACACTTAGTGGACTTCATCAACCGTAAGGTCTTCCATTCGCTGAACGTGCAGCTGGTATGCGACCACCAGAAGCGCATCCTGCAGGTGTGCGCACGGTTTCCTGGGAGCGTCCATGATGCCAACATCCTCAGTCAGTCACAGAATCCTGGAGTCTTCCAGGGTCCACAGAGGCTGCAGGGATGGCTTCTTGGGGACAAGGACTGCCCTCAGAGGCCGTGGCTGATGACACCCGTGCGGTGGCCTCAGACTGCAGCAGAGCGATGCTATAATGAAGCTCATGCTGCAGCTCGCAACTTGGTGGAGCAGACCGTCTGCTGTGCTCTTTACAACCTGACGCTCCAACGGGTAGACGAGCTGGCTAAGGAGGAGATGGAGGAGCTGCACGTCTCATCCAATGAGGAATAAGCTGACGGGGATAAGGGTGAGGGGGTCCTCAGAGGCGATGATGATGGAGATCAGGCCCTCGCACTGGATAGACAAGGCAGGCATGCTCGGGAGGCCCTCACAGTTGCTAGATTTGTGGAGGATAATGACAACATGCAGTGAGGTGACACTATAGTTCCTCACATTGCATCTGTGAATGTTTGACTCCAGTCTGGCTTATGACAGCGTGAATACCCTCTGTGAGAATGTTCCTGTCATGGAGATACAGTGGAGGTCCTAATAGTCGCTTGATTGCAGGAGGATGATGATGACATGCAGTGAGGACACTCCATAGATCTTCACACAGTCTCTGAGAATGTCTGACTCCGGTCTGGCCGAGGGCAGTTCACTTGCGCTCTGTGATCAGGGTCATATCATAGAGATGCAGCCATGAAACTTCAGAAGCATCTGATGCTTTGTCCGCCTTCAGCACCTGAGCCCTTTAGGAGCTGGAGCACAGCATCAGTGGTCACAGGTGCTGAAGAGATGGAGGACAGCCCCTCCTTAAAGGTGCTGAGAGCACATTGAGAGAATGAGGGAACTCTGTGGCGCCTTCCCACTACATTCTGGCACCAATGACAAGCACCGCTGAGGTGCAGGCATCAATAATGTGTCCAGGGAGTGTGAGGCCGAACCATCACTTTGGTCTGAAGGCTGCACAAAGCACAGGGAAGAGCCCTGGACTGAGACACCTGCCTTTATCTTGTGCACATCTGAGTGACAAGAACACTGCTCATCAAAACAAGGAGCCATAGGAAGGGAAACATTCTTGGGAGTTTTTTGACAATAATGAACAGTATGTACAAGTGATTAACACCCGTGCCAAGGCTGTGCAACTAATTCTCTTTAACTATCCTAACCCTGCCGCCATGTCGCCCTGGACATCCACAGCGGAGGTGGAGGCAGCCTGCTGACTGCGACGCCCTGTCTGTAATGACTTTTGCAGGTGTCTTCTGGGGGCTGAGACCTGGAGGGCCCCAGCCTGCTTTCAGGGTCCTGCTGTGTGACATTGGCACCCTCCTCAGCCTGTGGAGCTGGGGCTGCTGAGGTCACAGGAAGAGGGGAGTCAAATGGGCCAGTCACTCTTGGAGTCACCTGGTTGGATGGTCCTGGAGTGTGCTGATCCTCCTCCTTATGAGTGCCCAGGGGCCCCAGGCTGACTCCTTGAGGAGCAGGGGGTAGCTGGAGTTTGATTGAGCTGCCCGGCACCCCTCTTGCGTACACATTGTTGGAGGCCAACTATGGCATCAGCAATGGAGTTGAGCCCATGCAACAGTGCAGGAGCGAAGTCCTGGACCAAAGTCTCCATGGTGGCCACCATCCTACCAACGTTGACCTCAGTATATTGACATGCCGGCGCTATCACCTCAGCCTGAAGGTGGATGGACTCCTCCATCATGCATTGCAATCTGAGGAGTGCAGGGACATCCCTTCCTGATGTTCCCTAGTTTGCCTTTGCAGATCCAGCAACTGTGACATGACCCAGTCCAGAGGCCCGTCATCTGACTCAGACTCAGCAACGTTCTGGCCTCCAGCAGTCCTCTGAGTGCTGGATAGCTGGAAAGTCCCTGCCGCCGCCTGTTGTGGAATGTGCTCACCAGATTGTGATCCCGAGGATATTCTAAAGCTAGGTCTCACTGAGAGGTGTGTGTCTCTGCACTGGTGGAGGGTGTGGGTGAGCGCTGTGATGGGTCTTCAGGAAGGGTGTATTCAGATTCCTCTTCAGAGGTTTCTTTGGGGCTTGATTGAAGGCCCTGGGTCATGGACTCTGTCGACTGTTTGGCAGATGTGCCTGCGAAAGCAAGGGGGGATAATTAGTGCCTGGCAGTGGCCTGTGAAAGCGGACACATCACTCACGGCATGGTTGTCTGATGGATGTTGCACTGCTGGATCCTCACTTGGTAGAGCAGCGCTCACCTCACCGTCAGCACAGGATCGCTCCCAGTAATCGCCGGCCAGCTGGATGGCTCTGTTTTCATGAGGACCTTGATTTCGGGCATTCCACCACTGGTCTGCGGCCTCTCCCTTTTGTTGTGTGCCAGCTTGTCCTGCATGGATAGAGATAGAGAAAGTGTAAAGAGGATGCCTGCCTGACCAGTTGATAAATGAGCCTGGCCTGTGCGGGTGGTGAGTGGTTCCATGGACAGGATGAGGACAATAAGTATATGAAAGAGTGAATGTTGACGTCCTGGCAGTGAGTGAGGGCCCTGTGGGTGTGTGTTGGATTTGTGCGTGTGTGCGTTGGGAGTGATGAAAAGAGTGACTTACCCTGGCAGAACGGAGGAGATCATTCATCTTCTTGTGGCACAGGGTGGCTATCCTCTTCTGAAAGGCATTGGCGCCAACCACTGCTGCCACTGCCTCCCAAGCCGACTCATGGTCTCATTGCTGCCCATCTTGTGGCCAGAGCGGGAGTACAGGACATCCTGGCGGGCCTCCACAGCATCCAGCAGTCGCTTGAGGGACCCGTCATCAAACCGGGGGTGGGGGCGCTGCAGTCTTCTTGCCTTTGAGGGCCATGTCTCCTGGGCAGCAGTGGTGAGCTGGAAGCAATGAGCATGGTGCTTGCGGCTGGCCTTTAGACATGGTGCCTGGCGTGATCCTGGGAGAGCATAAAAAATGAAGCGGGCTCTGGATGATACGGAGTGAAAACCCGCCATTGCCGTTGGTGGGCAGCATGCCGTTTTACCTGCCTGCTACTGCACTTAGTGCAAATTTGGGAACATTCCTCCCTAAGTCTCAGCAGATACAATGTGAATGGAATTTGCATCTGTAGGTAAGTTGAGAGGTTGTTTGATTTTCAAAGGGACATGATAAGATGTTTTACAACTGGCAGGATAAATAAGGCAAAGTTATTGAGTTTATTTTTCCTGAAAGTGCTGGCGTTAAGGACAACATGAAAGATTTTTATATTCTGGGAAAGGTAACTTCCAAAGCAAGGATGAAACAATGGGATTTACAGATCAAAAGGGAGAAAATATATTTAAAGAAAGGTGAAAAGCTGTTTGGGGAGTGGCCATGTGAGCCTTGAAGAGTGTACTGTGAAGTAGCAGCTTCTAGCTACCCCAAAAAAGTGTTTGCTTGTTCCAGAGAGTAAGGTATTGTTAAAAGACTTGGAATTGTCGAGTGAGAGGGAGAGAGAAGCTGTGAAACACCTCCCTTATAGCAACAGTGGGTGCTTGTGATAATATTGCTGGATGTTTTATAGATTAAGAATTTATTTGGATTGCTGCCTGAAAAGGATGTGTAGTTGGGAATCTAGTTAAGTAGAAATCTTTTGGGAACTGTTATAAGACTAAGTTTAATGGTATAACTGTATTCTTGTGTGTTTAATCTTTTTTCTTTTGTTAATAAATATTTTAATTTAATCCTTAAAATCTCCAAAGGTTATAGTGGACTCTTTGCTTCTGGTTTCTGTATACATATCTTCTTTATTAAAGGCATCTTGCAAAATAGCTGTGATAGCTTGACCAAGTTTCCCTTTGGGATTTGTCCAGCCTGGTAATTACATCTGGTCATTACATAACACTGTGTAATTGTTAAAATAAACCCAAAATTGGTATGCTAGTGGAAATAAGACTTTTTTTCTTTAAATCTCATTTACTGACATTTTAGTGATTTTCCCAGGAATTCTGTCCATTGTATCAGACAGTTCACAAATTTTATTGCCCAGCACTACTGCAAGAAATGTCAAAGCTTCAGAAATAAATTTTGGATGTTCCTGTTACTGCTCATTTAATCTGAGAATTACAGTGCCAAAGATACTGTGCTTTCAACTCTGGAAGCAGCAAGATAAGCACTTTATTTAACATCCAATTAAACGTGGTCACCAGAGAAATCACAGCTTGTGAAGCTTTATCAGAAATAGATTAATCCATTTCAAGCACAACCCATACTGCCACATAAAAGAACTCATGAATTTAGATAGAAAAAACAGTATCTGAAGCCATTTCATTTCGATCATAATATGCATAAATTGCTGTATTTAGACAGAATTTAATCAAATTTCAGAACTTTATTCCATATTCATTATATTTTCTTTTAAGACAGTGACCTGTCAAGAGGGTATTCTTAGTGATAAATGACAGTGAGTTTTTAACTGCAATGTTTGCAACAGATGTATGGACAAAATCATACATTGTGATTACGAAGAATTTCATTTTTAAAACTGAGTAAAACTAACTCCTGCATAAATTTAATATAAGCAACTCTCTTTTGCTCTAATCATCTTCCAAATATGTTCCAAACATGATGGTGTCTGTTCTATATTTCTGGGAACCCTCTACTTTCACAGAAAAGTAACCAAGAGTGAAAGGCAACAACACTAAGGCTATACATCATCTCTATTATAACTTCATGAATGTTTGCTGCTCATCCAGAAATCACTTTTTGCTCACAGCAATGTACCTTCTCTGTTCTTTTAATGTCTGCATATTAATTTATTTCACACTGCTAAAGCAATTCTGTAATTTTATCTGTAGGAAGAACCGGCCTCTCCTACAGTAACAGAATTATAATTACAAAATGTATTTTTACTAATGAATTCATCGTAAAGATCGCCATTGTGTGAGTAGTAATAGTTGAAGAAAAAGATCGCCAAAAATAGGAATAATTAGTGACGTTGTAAATATAACAGGAAGATTTTCCATGTTGGCTATATCTAACAACATTGTGAGTGCTCAGATAACAGACTGGCAGGGCAGTTTGGAAAGCTGGAAACCCTCTCTCCCAGTTCAGCAGCAGTATGATGAGTGTTGCCCCACACTGAGCATCATTTTATTAATTTTGCAACCTTTCCTCTCAATAATTTGGCAAGCAACTGAACCATATCTTTCAGCTCCTTGCTGAGCAGTTGTTGGTGCGACTCAGAATCCTCCCTCTTTGAGCAGCTCAATCAGGCCCCCAAAAACCCATCCAGCATCATATAGGTGTAGACCAACTTCCCATTTCACAGCCCTCAAAGTCTGCTCCTCCACACTATAACCCTGAGCATTGGAACTAGAGTAGGCCTTTGATCCTTATCCCATTGATAGCCTTATCTAATAAAAATCTATTGATCTCAGTCTTGAAAATGTCAAATGACCTACCATCCACTGCCCTTTGTATGGAAAAAGTCTTTCATGATTTGACCTTAAGTGGCCCTTATTCTGAGTTTCCCCACCAGAGGAGACAGTGGGCAGATTCCTCCTGTCCCACCAGCAGCGGGAAGCATGGCGGACAGGGAGTGTGGCCAGAAATCAGTTTCCTGACAGCTGGATGAACTATAGGAATTTTGTTCTTAGGATACAAAGAGGGGGGGTGGGGTAAAGAACAATGTTGGGAAGCCCTTTTGCAAGTATTAGCATGTCATGCAGGCTCAGTAAAAGGCCACCTCACTAAAATTAATCTCCCTGCCAGTGAGAAATTAGAATGTTCACTTTTACATCTGCACATATGTGGCGTGAACCTGGCAAGGTAGATTTCTTCCATGATTAGCAGGGAGCTTATGTTGCATTGTCCTCTTTGGGGAGTGTCTGTAAATGTCAGACTATGCTTGACACTGGGCGGTAGCAGTGCAAATTGTGTGGCCAAGGAAGGGAGGAAGGGTTAGCGGGGAAGGGTGGAGCAGTGGCAGGGGCAAAGGTAGAAGGGATAGTCCAGGGTCTCCGGGTGACCTTTAAATATGGCGCCCAAACCTTCACCCCCATGAGGTAACAGTGGGGATGGTGACTTCCTGCCTGCCCCCACCATGCGCTTTGCCATGCTACAGACGGATGCATATATAATGAGCTGAACAGTGTAAGATCACGGGATGTTCAGCTGTCCTGCCATCCCCCCCACCCCCCACACCCCAAGTGGGAATCACTCCCACTTCCGTGCCTGCCACCCAACTTAGATTTCAGAGTGGAAGGTTCTGCCAAGTGTCTTTGTATCAAACATATCAAATCCCTTTATCATTTTAAAGAGCTTAATAAGATTAACCTCAACCTTCTAAACTCAAGGAAATAAAAACCAGGATTATGCAGACTGTCTTCATATCTTAATGCTTCAACAACTACAACAGCTTATATTTATATAGCTCCTTTAATGTAATAAAATGTCCCAAGGTACTTTAGAGGAGCATAATAAAACAAGATATGACGCCAAGCCACATAAAGAGATACTAGGTTAGCTGACCAAAAGCTTGGCCAAAGAGGTCTGTTTAAAAGACCATTGTTAGGATCCCTGCAGACACCGACAATTTTTAAAAAGATATGTGAATTTCAAGTGACTGACTCAAAGCACCACACACGATTTCAACTTTTAAGACATTTACTGTATCAAACTAAATGCAACATTGACTAAACATTATTTTGTAGGCAACTTATTTCCTAAACTACAGAAAGGAAACTCCCCATATAACTTTTAGCATGACCAAAGATCTCCCGCTATGATTATACTTTATTCTGTCCCTTAAGCAGACACTTCATTCTCCCAGAATCAGTCCAAAGCTATTCTCCATTCCCGATCGCCCGTTTCCTTTCTCCTTCCCCAGCCGGGTAAGTTCTAATCTCAGAACTGGCTTTCACTGTGAGAGTTACACTGGAGATTCCTTCTCTCTAACTTAGGCTAGACGAATCTTCAAGCCTCTTTTAAATCCTCACAAGCTCGGTCTTTTCAATCTGGGTCCGGGCTCTCACTCATGTTCTGCGTGGTGAATCATTTCACCAACATTTTCTCTGCTTCAGGTGCAGGGCTAGCTGGCTACATCCCCTGCTTTCCCTCTCTCTCTCTCTCAGATTCTTGCCGACTTGCTTGGATCTGTGAGATTCGGTGATATCTTAGGAACTTAGTGAAAACAATCTTGGGACCAGTAGATGCAGAAACAGGTGAAACATTTTGTTCCTAAGGGAATTAAGGAATATGGGAATTGTGTATGAAGATAGATTAGGGGTAGAAGAACAGCCATGACACTGTTGAATGGTGAAAGGACATACAGTTCTTATTTCCTATGGTGTTACATTCACACCAAACTGTTGAAGAATGTAGATGGCCCTCAAGCTCAGAATTGCTCAAGATTATTCACCAGAACACCGAAACCACCTAAAGTGTCTTCAACGGAAATTCAGTAACCTCCTATTTCCCATGGTTTAGATACTGGGGCATACTTCAAAGCAGATTAAGATAGTTAATTGAGCATACATGACAGACAATGGAAAGTTGCACAAGCATGGTTCTTAATTATTCTAGTTAACTGTTATTAAATCTGAAGTGAGTTGTTGAAATAAAGCTTCTGTTTTCTGGATTTGGAAATCCCATTTGTAGTCAGTTGAGGTCAAGTGGCTGGACTGAAAGAAGATAATTGGTTGGTTGATACGAGAATGCTGTTATAAAGGTTCTGCTATCTGAGAGCCCTGGCAGCTAAGTACACTGATGGTCGATTCTGCTCCTGCTGTTTCTCCTCCTCCACTACTTGCTTCACAGGTGGTAAGAGCTGGTTGGCGGTACAGTAGAGTTATACAGCATGCAGTACATGGCCATGAATTCAAAAACATGATCAGAGATATATGCAGAGCTTCTCCTAAAAGGTTTAGGCACTGGAAGTGCTTGAGGCTGTCCAATAGTCTGCTCGATTATATTTTTAGTGGCAGTATGCTTCCCGTTGCTGGTATGTGCTATATGCGTGCCCAAATTCCTGACAGAGTCATGAGCTATGTCTGGATTGGATATACCTTCTCACCCAATAGGCAGCCTGTGATCTAATTGGAATAATGGTAACACATAGGACTGGTGCAGGATGAAGGAACCCTGACAACTACCAAGAAACGAGGCACAGATCTGCATGACGTGCTTCCTGTGGTTGATAATAAGCTGCGCATTCAGGCAATAGTATCTCTTTCTATTAAGGAAGATACTAGGCTGATAATGGGAAGCACACAGGGCAAAATGGGTTAACTCTGTGATATCTTGGACCCTGGGATGCTGTTACTTTGTTTTGGAGGGGTAGGAGATTTCCCCGTGGTGTCACATACTCTTGGAAAAAGGCAAGGCCAGTATATCCAGGTGCAAAGTGGAAAAGAAGCACTCCAGAAGTTCCCACAAACGCCAACAATCACTTTTAAAAGATTTTCAAGGATATAGGCTCCAAACTAATACAAATATAAATAGAAATATAAACAGAAAATCTGATGAAAAGTCATCGGCCTGAAACATTAACAGAGTAGGACAAGCTGCTTGGACAAGGAGGAGGAGAAGAAGGGGGAGAAGGGGTCTCAGCAAAGGTCTTCAGGGGACAATTCTCTCACCTCAACCCTCATTGTAAAACAGCATGTTCAACGTTTCCATTTTACAAAGGTGTTGTTCACTGAAATCTGCCACCTGTTACTGGCAGACCTGCGGCCTCAGAGCAGGGCAAGGGTGGCACTACCAATGTTTGAGAAGGTAATGGTGGCCATGAACTTCTCTGTGTCACAATCCTTCAGAGCTAGAACAGACAACATCTCAAACATCCCCCAGTTTGCCATCCACTACGGTATAAGGGAGGTGACTTACGATCTGTTTGCCAGGAGAAGGGAATATATTGTGTTTTCTCCAGATGGGGAGAAGCAGGCAGAGTGTGCATATAGCTTGGCCAGGATGGCAGGGTTCCCCAAGGTGCAGGGTGCCATCAGCTGCACACTGATGGCTTCACAGGTGCCACATCTAAAAACAGAAATGTACCACAAACGTAAAGGGTTCCATTCCCAGAGGTAGAGTTGGTGCATAACCAATATCCTGGCAGCTGTCATGATTCCTTTACTCTATGCCAGTCTACTGTATCATCAGCATTTGAGCCACGTCAAACAAGAGAGTGGTTACTGAGCGACAAGGCCTACCCACTGATCACTTAGCTCAAGGCTCCAATGCTCAACCCAAACACATGCATATAATGAGCTATGCTTTTTTAAAATTCATTCATGGGGTGTGGGCATCACTAGCTAGGCCAGCATTTATTACCCATCCCTAGTTGCCCTTGAGAATGTGGTGGTGAGCTGCGTTCTTGAACCATTGCAGTCTATGTGGTCTAGGTACACCCAACAATGCTGTTATGGAGGAAGTTCCAGGATTTTGACCCAACGACAGTGAAGGAACGGCGATATATTTCCAAGTCAGGATAGTGAGTGACTTGGAGGGGAACTTGTAGATGGTGGCATTCGCATGTGTCTGCTGCCCTTATCCTTCTAGATGGTAGTGGTTGTGAGTTTGGAAGGTGCTGTCGAAGGAGCCTTGGTAAGTTCCTGCAGTGCATCTTGTAGATAGTACACACTGCTGCCACATGGATGTCATCAAACACACCACTGGTGTTCCTAAGCAACATTCCCGCTGCTTGGACTGCTCTGGGGAAGCCCTGCAGTACCCACCAGCATGTAGCATAATTCATTCTGGTTTGCTGTATCCTCACCATCATTAGGGCACAGCCCTTTCCACTAGGTATATGGCAAGCAGTGAGTAGCAGGAGGAAGAAGAGGAGGAGGAAGGGAGGAGACATTTAACACGTCTCCTTTCTGGCCAGGTTGTCCATGGTCGGTTCATCCAACTGCAGTACCAGTGAATTCAACCTCAATTTCCCTACCAACAACAGTCCAATTTCTTAGCTTCCCTATGATGCTGGTCATCACAGCATCCTCTTGAGCAAAATGCTGAAATAAAAGCCATAACAAAGTGACCATTCCAAACCAATTTTACCAAACCGCCATCCAATATGCCATACAGTAGTCAATTAAACACCCTTGTGTATTTCCTTGGTGTCCATCTTTGCCTTTGCTTATCCTCGTGCTCCTGCACATTGCTACCCCAGTGGCTGCAGAATGGCTGGCAGAAGCTCTGTTATTGTTGTCTTTGGTCTGGTATGTGGTAAAAGAAGCAATGGCAAGATGAGCAAAAACTTTTTCATGCAGCGCGTAGTGGATCTGGAATGCACACTGTCTGAGTGTGTGGTGGAGGTAGATTCAATTGAGATATTCAAGATGGAATTGGATTATTATCTGAAAAGGAAGAATGTGCAGGGCTATGGGGAGAAGGTGGGGGAGCACCACCAGGTGACTTGTTCCTTTGGAAAGCCAGCAGATATGACAGGCCAAATGGCCTCCTTCTGTGCTGTAACCATTCTGTGATTCTATGATTCCGCAACTCTGTGTTCTGAAGCATTTGGAAAATATGTGATATGCGGAATAGGTGGAAGATATCCACTTCTGAGACGTAGGATAATGTAAATAGTATTTATTGAGTCAGAGACGTGAGAGGGGTAGATATATATAAAGGGTTAATATTGAACATGTATTGAACATCATCAGTGATATAAGATCACATGATAACATGTAGGACATTGAGTAGAGACTACCTTGTAAATAGTTAGGAAAATAGTCCCAACTTTTCTAGTCTAACTACATAACTGAAGCTCCTCATGCCTATGACCATTCCCATGAATCTTTTCTCCACCCTCACTAACGCCTTCCTAAAATGTGGTGCCCAGAACAAAATGCAATACTCTACTTGAGGTTGAACCGCTGTTCTATAAAAGTTTAATATAACTTCCATGCTTTTGTACTCAATGCCCCCTATTAATAAAGTCAGGGTGTTATACTCTCAACCTCTCTTCCCACCTTTAATGCACATATAGGCCCAGGTCACTCTGCTCCTGCAACTCCTTTAGAATTGTACCCCTTATTTTATATTTTCTCTCTGTGCTCTTCCTACCAAAAAGGATCACTTCACACTGCATTAAATTTCATCTGCCACTTGTCTGCCCATTCCACCAACCTGTTAACATCCTTTTGAAATTCGGCACTATCCTCTTCACAGTTGACAATACTTCCAAGTTTTGTATCATCAGAAAAATTTGAAATTGTGCCCTGTACACCAAGGTCTAGGTCATTATTATACATTAGAAAGAGAACCAGCCCCTGGGAAATCTACTATTAACCTTCCTCTAGTCCGAAAAACATCAATTAATGATAATACCAAGTAACATTTTTGGCTATCAGCTTACATCAAACATTGGTTAGACCACACTTGGGCCTGAATTTTACCTTTGGTGGGCGCACCCAATCGGTGGGCCCGGGAGCAGTCAGGAAACGGACCGCCGACTGCAATTAGCCCCTGACTGCGGTTTCACACTGGCTGGCCAATTAACGGCTAGCCAACGTGAAATGCGTGCTGAAATGTTCAGTGCTGTCGGGGTGGGGGCAGGAAGAGGGCGGGCAATGACGTTTCCGCTGGCATGGGTGGGCACTACAGGAAAGCTCCCTGAAGGCAGACAGCTGCCCCAGGGAGCTGGAGACCTGAAAAAGCTAAAATAAAGGTTACAAAAGCTGAAAAAAGCGTCCATGCATCATAGTCAATCACCTGAAAATATAGCCAATAAAAATGCTGTCCACAGAAATTTATTTTAATTTTATTTTATCACAGAAATTTCATCCCACCCTTGGATGAGGTTTGATGAAAAATGCAAACCGTAAGGTTGGATGGACCATGAAAAATCAGAGTCAATTGCACCATTTATGGGCTTAATTGCCCTCTTAATTGTCAGCGGACGGGCTTCCAACTTTTGCACATGCCCGCCGGGCAAAATATCGCACGAGCGCGCGATGACATCTGGAACTTGCCCGACGTTTCCTCGCGCAATTTTACACCCGATCGGGTCGGGCACGTGCCCGCCCACGGGACGTAAAATTCTGCCCTTGGAGTGCAGTGTACAGTTCTGGTCGCCATGTTGTAAAAAGAAGATAGAGATACTGGAGACGGTGAATAAAGGATTCACAAGGATGATAGCAGAAATGTGAGGTTATAACTATCGGGAATAGATGAATAATCTGTTTCTTTTCTCTTGAAAATTATGAACAGTTTTGACAGAGCAGATACAGAGAGAGTGTGGGGAAGAACAAAAACTACAGGGTATTAGTATAATATAGTCACCAAAAAATCAGATAGTGAATTCAGCAGAAACTTCCTTACCCAGGGCCCAGGAACTCAGTAGTACAGAGAGTGGTTGAGGAGAATAGTATGGATGTATTTAAAGGTAGTCTAGATAAGCATATGAAGGAGAAGGGGATACAGGATTATGCTGATTGGGGAAGGATAAGAGCAGGATTGAGTGGAGCATAAACAATGGCATGGACTGGTTGAGCTGAATAGTATGTTTCATGGTGTATATTCTATGGAATTCCATGCAGTTACCATTTGTTTTCTGCATGACTGAGAAAATACAACAGCACACTCAGGATTGTATTTGTAAACTTGGGTAGATTAATGTCCTTCAATCATACAATTCAAAAACTTGGACAAAGAAGAAATTCTGTACCACAAAAATGTACAATAAATAATCAGAATTAGATTCAGAATGCTTAGGCATAGTACAACTATGCAGATATTAGTATTAACAGTATAAGTTAGAGATGAATTTATTTGCACCTCTTGCTACAATATGATTTTCAGTCTACTTTACTATGATTACATCTCATCAGACTTTCACATTCATTATGAAGATCATTATTTATTTATGTAATTGGGTTGTAAATTTATGCTGAAATAATATCTAATGTACATTGGGCACAGACAGGAATATATATTATTTGTGGTACTATGCTACCTTTTTATGCACACAACTACTTAGTATATATTTTATATTGCCGTTTTACAGCAAATTTATATAAGGCAGTTGCTACACAAATGCCATAAAACTGATAATGCCATTAATTCAGCTATAATGAATAGCATTAGATAGTAAAAATTACAGATCTATTTTGCATCTAATAGAAAACACAAATTATCATTAATATGAGCAGACCCCAAATCCACTTGTGAAATATGAGCTGTTGGGACATGATCACAGTGCAAATCGTTAACAGTGCTGGAATGGTGCTAGAGAAGTACATTGTTCTATTAACAGTATATTTTTCTTGATGCTTACTTCATACAAATGCTTTCAACAAAGAACCCTCTTATAACAATTTAACTCATATATTGCATTTCCAGGAATTTTGATAGTACTACAAAATGAGCAATCTAATAAGTGTTGAAATACCCAACACACAAATGACTATGTGAGCTGGGATTTACATTTACAATGTACATTTTGATGTGACTTTTGACTGCTAAGAGGAAATCATGGTCTACCATAAAGCCACTTTCAGGCAGCTTCAACATGCATAAGATTTTCTTCTCAATTTTGCCAGTGTTTAACTACAATTGATGTAAGCAAGAAGTAATTAAATAGGGCAAACTGTTTTTAATTAGCCTTTGTTTCTATTAAAGGTAAAATTCCAACAAATAATACATTTGACTTTTACTTCTTCTGAGAGTATTAAATTAGTTATTATGAATTAAAAGCAAAACATACCTTTACCTCTTTTGATAGAGGAATAGTCAGCCTTTCTTTCATGGCTTTGAAACCTGGTACATCAATTTTTGCATCAGATAGTCCGCTGTAAGACTCGTTATTGTAAGATATATCAGTATCCACTGATTGTTTTAGTTCTGGAGACTCATTTGGAGCCTGGTCTTGACCATCCATTGGTCTTACATAAGCTGTTGGCTTTTGTTGGTTTGCATTTGGCTTGGAAGAAAGAGATGGAGGAAGGTTCTGAGCATACAGTTCATTGTTGGTGTGTTTTGTCAAAACTGATGAAGTTTGAGTTTCTAGAGCAAAAGACTGCATGTTGGCTTCACAGGAAAACTTTGAATTTTGATAGCACTTATAAGGATAATTACTGCTTATAGATTTGAGAGAGCTCTGGTGGCCAATTTGCAATGATTTTGGACATGGTGGCTGAACTTTTTCAGGATCTTCCTGGTTTGTTTGGTGTTCAATTTTATGTTCATTCAAACTGCAATGTGAATCATAAACTTTGCCTCTGCTATCTCCACATTTGTTTTTTGTCAGTCGCCCACCACATTCAATTTTACATCCACTTGCAGAAGTATGTTCATTTTGTGGCCAATCTATTGCCAAATTATTACTTTCTGGACCATATGGAATAGGTGATGTGGAAAATGATGGCGATAGCATTGAATGTATAGAGCTGTTGTTAGGCTGAAGATTTTGTGTTATGTTTCCTGAATATGAAAATGAATCTTGTTCCAATTTTTCAGCTGGAGCCTGCCAAATTTTATTTTTAGGGATACCTACAAGATGGCTCTGATTCAACTGATCAGTCAAAAAGTCTCTCATTTCATCATAGTTTCCCAGTGTGTTTTGAATACGGCTTGATAGTTCATCATCCTTGTTGGTCTGGAAAAAAATATTTTCATGACTAAGTTTTACTAGTGCGATATGCATAATTATATAATTAGTATGAAAAATTTCTGTTAGAAAAGTCATTTCATTGATCTGAATCATGAAGAGGCAGTGGCAGTAAATATTGTAAGAGATATTGAGCAAACATGTACCTTGTACGGCTCATTGAAAAGAGGGAAATCTGAATTAAAAGTATCATCAGACTGGTGAACTTCTTGGGTTGTCTTTTCCCATTCCTTCCCTCGCAGTATATTTTTGTCATGCTCATAGACACTGCAGAGAAAAAAAATGAAGAAAAAATTTGAGGAACACCGTAAACAATAGCAATCATTTGGAGCTCTGTGAATTTGATAGATAGCTTGGATATCAAGATTACTGTCTGTTCAATCAGGTACTGAAAACCCATGATCACTTGATACACAAACACTTGCATCACGAGAGAGTATATAATTAAATACATCAAAAATATCAAAAGATGTGCATCAGTCCACAACTGTACCTTTCATTAAAACTGGCTAGTGCATTAAAAGCAATTTAATATATGCATTGATACAAAGTGGCAAAATATTTCCATTAAAGATGACTCATGAACCAAAAGAGAAAAAATTGCTCCTCTTGCTCTTTATTCATCAGCTCCCTAATCCAGGGGTTCTCAGCTGAGAGTCCACAGCCCCCTAGGGGTCCATAAGTTTCCAAGGATCTGTAAATCTTCAGATTGCTTCTAAAATTATGTTATGTTGACTTCCTAATACATTATATCCAATGATCACCAGTGGTATTACTGTTGATGATGCAGCTCCCTAGAACCAATGAGTTTTCTGTGGACAGATGCAGCATTTGGAGGATTGACAACCACCACCTCCTCCTCTCCCCCAAACCCTGTAAAGAATGAAGGTCTCAGACATATTTTGGCGTGTATACAGGAGGAGCTAAGAGGTTTTATTGTGCATCGAAGTTTGCTCTCAGGTGGGTGAAGGATATGATGTTGCTAGTCCAAGTGCACTTGTGTCTTTCAGCATCCTGTGATACTGTGATACAGATTTCAGGCAGGCAGTGAATATCACTCTTGTAACTGGCTTATTAACTAAAATGATTAATTCCTGATTGTGTCAGAACGATCCAAGGATCTTAATCTGTCATGTGCTGTAACAATTGTTTTTGTGGGTGCTTTTACATTTCATTTTAGTTGTACATACAAGCCTAATACTCATGAAATGATTTGCCAGTCATACCCATATCATGCAGTAACAGGCTGCCTGACTTTAAATAGAATTGCAATGTCAGGGGTATAGATTTCGTGGGGACATCTTGACAAACACTGGAGTGCAATCTGTTTGGTAGCACTCTGGAGATGCAACCAGTGTAAAAATACTTCTCATCTGAAAAAATGACATCACATTTCTTGATATTATAAACATTGATTCCTGGTTAAATAATGGCAGGCTGAAAACATTAAACTATGATTGTCTGCTCTAAAACCACAAACCACCTCCTTAAATGTTCAATCATACTTTTGCATCATCTAGTTTGGTTCACAAATATTAACATTAAATATTGAGATGATGGGTTTACCTTGTTAGGTGTTGAAGCAAGTTTTCAGATGCAAGAAGTGGAGCCCCAAATTATCTACGTGAGACTACTGAAAAGCGCTAAATATTTATTTAATTGAGAAGGAAGATTTAATACTCATATTGTAGCTATTGATCCTTTCAAAGTTACAGATTATTAATACACATAATGTGCCCAGTTTATCTTAATAAC
Organism: Cetorhinus maximus; assembly: GCF_964194155.1. Lineage (NCBI taxonomy): Eukaryota > Metazoa > Chordata > Chondrichthyes > Lamniformes > Cetorhinidae > Cetorhinus > Cetorhinus maximus. Next base: position 66,369,183 of record NC_135885.1, on the reverse strand, counting down.
ACTGGTGTAGCTATATTTACAAAGATGACTGAATTTATTAAAGACATTAGCTGCTTGCTTGCCATATTTTCAGTAAATAAACACAATCATTAAGAATCCTGCCAAATATGTTAACACAATGTCTTGCTCCTAACATAGACAAACCTGTGAACTTTGAGCTTGAAACCATGCAGGTGATAAATATGGCAAAGTAACTGGGGATGACTAATTGATGTGGAGCACAATGTGTACACCCTGATCTTAACATACCAGAATTCATTAAATTTTTGCATAAATTATATATTATTTGGAAATAAACACAATTTTAAAATAAAAAAGTTCAGTTGTTTAGATTTAATGTCACTAGATACTGTGGTACCAGGATGAGGAATATTTCAGAACTATCACTAAATAATGCCAATATTATGGTGGCATTTCTGGGTCACACTATTCTATTTTATGGAGGTATCTGGTGGCTCAGGTATGGGCCACAGGATTTCTGTGCAATCTGTGCAAAATTACACACCAGATATTGTTAATTCTCAAGTACTGACCAAGTCTTTCTTCAAGTGAACTGTTTGAAGGATGATACCATTTGTACTTGGCTACAAAAGTGATGTGTCACCTTTCACAGAACCATAGAGCACAGAAGGAGGCCAAGTGGCTTTTTGTTAAATTATATAACTTATTTTTATGCAGAAGCATAAAGGTTGAAAACCCCAGCCCTAAACATTTGTTCCGCCAGTGAAATGCATTGTTTTTTTCTATAGTTATATTTCTTCTTCTAAGGTTTTCATTTAATCAGGTCATTGAGCTTCTCCCGCCTCAGTCCTCTCTTCAGATTAATATTGTTTCTCTAACAGCCTAAGTTCTGAGTATGTAACAGAAGATTCAAATCACTCCAGTTTGTCCTGGATCAACAAAAATAAATAAAATCTCACCCCCTGGGTTTCAATTGATTGGACTGCCAGCTGAAACTATTCAGACTGTGTATGACACACACTCACCACCTGAATAACCCACCTGAACCTTAAATTGCTTTCAGCTATATATGTCCCTTTCCCTAGTTATTCTCTTGCTCTTTATATATATACATATATATATATATATATAAAGAGCAAGGGAATAACTAGGGAACGAGTAGGGCCAATTAGAGACCATAGAGGTAATGTGTGTGTGGACCTGGAAGATGTGGGTACAGTCCTCAATGAATACTTTGCGTTGGTGTTCACAATGGAAAAGGGCGATGCAGGTATAGGCATCAGGGTGGAAGACTGTGAAATATTAGAGGAAATTAACATAGAGAGGATTTAGCGGCCTTAAAAGTGGATAAATCCACGCCTGGATGAGATGTATCCTAGGCTGTTGAGGGGGGCAAGGGAAAGATATCAGAGGCCCTGGCAGTCATTTTCAAATCCTCTCTGGCCACAGGTGAGGTGCCAGAGGACTGGAGGACTGCTAACATTGTCCCATTATTAAAAAGGGGAGGAAGGGATAGGCCAGGAAATTACAGGTCAGTCAGTCTAACCTCAGTGGTGGGGAAGTTCCTAGAAAGAAATCTGAGGGACAGAATATATCTGCACTTGGAGGGATATGGATTAATCAGGAGTAGTCAGTATGGATTTGTTAAGGGAAGATTGTGTTTGACAAATTTGATCGAATTTTTTGAGGAGGTAACCAGGAGTGTTGATGAGGGTAATGCATTTGATGTGGTCTACATGGACTTTGGCAAGGCTTTTGATAAGGTCCCTCATGGCAGACTGGTCAAGAAAGTAAGAGCCCATGGGATCCAAGGCAAAGTGGCACGTTGGATCCAAAATTGGCTGAGAGGCAGGAAGCAGAAGGTGATGGTAGAGGGATGTTTCTGTGACTGGAAGTCTTTTTCCAGTGGTGTTCCAAAGGGTTTGGTGCTGGGGCCCTTGCTGTTTGCGGTGTACATAAATGATTTGGACTTAAATGTAGGGGGTATGATCAAGAAGTTCGCAGATGACACAAAAATTGATAGGGTGGTAAATAGTGAGGATGATAGCCGTAAACTGCAGGAGGATATCAATGGGCTGGTCAGGTGGGCAGAGCAGTGGCAAATGGAATTCAACCCAGAAAAGTGTGAGGTAATACATTTGAGGAGGGCTAGCAAGAAAAGGGATTACACTATGAATGGTAGGACCCTGGAAAGTACTGAAGTTCAGAGGGACCTTGGTGTGCATATCCATAGATCCCTGGTAGATAAGGTAGATAAGGTGGTTAAGGCATATGGGATACTTGCCTTTATTAGCCGAGGCATAGAATACAAGAGCTGGGAGGTTATGCTGGAACTATATAAAACGCTGGTTAGGCCACAACTGGAGTACTGCGTGCAGTTCTGGTCACCACATTAATGGAAGGATGTGATTACACTGGAGAGGGTGCAGAGGAGATTTACCAGGATGCTGCCTGGGCTGGAGGGTCTGAGCTATGAGGAAAGATTGGATAGGCTGGGGCTGTTTTCCTTAGAGCAACAAAGGCTGAGAGGGGACCTGAAAGAGGTATATAAAACTATGAGGGGCATAGATAGGGTGGGAGGAAGGCACTTTTTTCATTAGTAGAGGGGTCAATAACCAGGGGGCATAGATTTAAGGTAAGAGGTAGAAGGCTAAGAGGGGAGTTGAGGAGAAATTTTTTTACCCAGAGGGTGGTGGGAATCTGGAACTCACTGCCTGAAAGGGTGGTTGAGTCAGAAACTTTTGCAACATTTAAGAAGTATTTAGATATTCATTTGTGTTGCCAAAGCCTCCAGGGTTATGGGCCAAGCGCTGGAAAATTGGATTAGTCAGTAGTCAGATCTTTGTTGACCGGTGCAGACACGATGGGCCAAATGGTCTCCTTCTGTGCTGTAGACGTCTATGAGTCATAGGACCGTGATTGGTATGTTAAAGGGCCTATTGCCTGACTCGGGTGACATTCTAACCACTCAGCAGTAACCTTTGAGAAGAAGGTATAGGTCACATTCTCAGCAGGAACAGAGGGTAAGTCTGGTCTCATCACTTTTAGGGTATTATCACCCCATTTTAGTCAAGTGGGAGACCTGAAAATCTCATGTATGGTTTTAAAAGTAATAAAAGCAGATTAGAATTATATATCCCACCTATAAAGATGTCTATATATGCTTTGTTAATATTTTCACATGAGGTTTTCAGGCTTGACTGAGTTAGCAGTCTAATAGCCACAAATTGAGCATGTTCAATGTGTGCAAATTCCCACCATGCATTAGTACAATTTCCTCAATGGAATTAAAAACTGACGATTTGTCATGGAACAGAATTATGATTTTCTATTTTCCAATGATCCAGAAGGCAACAAACAATTTTTATATTTTTTTCTTCAAGTATCTTTGTTATATCTCTTTAAGAGCAACATCCCTTTAAGAAGCTCAACATGCAGATGAGCCAGGTACCTGGGTGCCACCATGTGACCTGGAGCCATGGCCTCTCTCTGCACTGTAGCACCCGAGACAACAGGATGTGTCTAGAGATTACTCTACTGCTTGTACTGATTTAGCTGTAAATAAACCCCACTGGAGATCCTCAACTAAATGGAATCCATGTATCTCATTTGTGCTAGGTATGACTCCTACCAGTAGGGAGTTTTCCACCTGATTCCTATTAACTCTAGTCTCACTAGGGCTCCTTGATGCCACACTCGGTCAAATGCTGCCTTGATGTCAAGGGCAGTCACACTCTCCTCACCTCGGGAGTTCAGCTCTTTTGTCTATGTTTCAGCCAAGGCTGTAATGAGGTCAGGAGCTCTGGCAGAACCCAAACTGGGTATCAGTGAGCAGGTTATTGCTAAACAAGTGCCGCTTCACAGCACTGTCGATGACAACTTCCAAACCCATGACCACTACCATCTAGAAGGACAAGGGCAGCAAATAGATGGGAACCACCACCTGGAAGTTCCCCTCCAAGTCACTCACCATCCTGACTTGGAAATATATCGCCGTTCCTTCACTGTCGCTGGGTCAAAATCCTGGAACTCCTTTCCTAATAGCACTGTGGGTGTACCTACACCACATGGGCTGGATGGTGTTCTTTTGTACATCATAAAATATTTATGTATATATTAGGAGATCTTCTGAGGTGTACTGAGTCATGGGATACACAATTTCATAACAACAGAATGTTGTCTACATAGTGTGATGGGGAATGTGTTGCAAGAAGTATTTTAAAACTAAACACTAAAAAATGCACCAAATATATTTTCAAAGCATTAAACTCCTCTGGGGTGAATGTCCCAGTGCACCTCTGAAAATAACATATTTTACATACTATACCCACTTCTAAACGTACCACATCATCAAGGCAGCATCAGCCAAGGAGCCCAAGTAAAACTGAAGTCAAAGGGGAACAAGGAGAAAACTCTCCACTGGCTGGAGTCAAACCAGGCACAAAATAAATGAATGTTTAGGCCAATTATTTCAGCTCCAGGAGATTGCTGCAGGAATTACTCAGGGTAGTATCCTAGGGCCAACTATCTTCAACTGTTTCAGCAATGACTTCTCCCCCCACCATAAGGTCAGAAGTGAGATTGTTTGTTGATGATTGCACTGCGTCCAGCACCATTTGCAATTCCTCAGATAATGAAGCAATCCATACCTGCATATAGAAGATTTGGAGAATGTTAAGGTTTGGGTTGATAATTCACAAGTAGTATTCATGCCACACATGTACTATCTCCAACAAGAGACAGCCTAATCACCTGCGCTTGACATTCAATGGCAGTACCATCGCAGAGTTCCTGGATCAACATGGAACAACCACATGCCAAGGCTATTAAAGAAGGTTACAGGTGTTAATTGTATCAATTGACGTTAAGTATATACAGGTGGAGGGCATTGATTGGATGGTTACATGAGCACATAGGAAAAGACAGCAACACAGGAGGCAAGTCAAGTCTCTAATACCTCTAATAGAGGTTAAAAACCTCTAATGATTCACTCCGTGAATAAATTTATACCAAGTAGAGAACGGCTTTGGTTTCTTCCTTCACTGACTATCGGGAGGACATCAACAGGCTGGGTATTCTGCGGCGAATGGCTCACTTCCTGACTCCTGAAAGCTTATCCACCATTTACAAGGAGCAAGTTAGGAGTGTGAATAAATACCCTCCATTTTCCTGGAAGGATACAATTGCAACAACATGCAGGAAGCTTGGTGCCATCCAGGACAAAGAAGACTGTTTGATCGGCACCTCATTCATTAGCCTAAACATCCAATCCTTCCCAACATAGCATGGTTGCAGTGTGCAGCATCTTCAAGAAAGTTCTTTGGCGGTATCCCAAAATCCGCATCCTTCAGCAACTGGAAGGACAAGGGCTGCAGGTGCTTGGAAGGACATCATGTCCAAGGGACACAAAATCCTGATTTGCACATATATCGCTGGTCTTTTATTATCATGGTTTCATAGGGGAGAATTTTCATTTTACGTGGGCGGGCCAATTAAGGCCTGCCCAGTATGACACGCATCCAGAAGCACTGAGCGCTCCCTGTGAGGGCAGGGGGTGGAGACTGAGTCGGGTCCTGCGCTCTTTTTCGTGCATGCGTGCGAAAGAACGCAGAAATCTCCCTGAGGCACAGAGCTGCCTCAGGGCAAAAAAAAGAGTGTCACATGAGCTGGGACATGTCTATGAATTTTATGAAAAATTTTTATTAAAGTTTAAAAACCTTCACGAAACCTCATCCCGCCCGTGGATCAGGTTTCATGATAAAATGCAAAGGCCGCCTGGGCTCTTCGCCTGCCCGCCAACCGTAAGGTTGGATGGGTAGCTCTGTTAATTATTTTAATTGATATTTAAATGGCCTTAACAGCGCGCCCAACGAACTGAAAATTGGAATGACGTGCAGTGACGTCGGGACGCACGCCTGATGCCCCCGCACGTTGACCTGAAGATTCTGGCCATAGCCCTACAACAACATTATAGCAGCGCCTTCACCACAAAGACTTAAGTGGTTCAAGAAGGTGGCACACCAGCACCTGTGCAGGGAAACCAGGGGTGAATGCTGATATGCTAGAGTCCAAGAATGAATAAAAAAAGCTGTTGGAATGAATGCACTAAAAAACTAAATGAAATTTGTCACAGATGCTTCAAAGGTGTTTTCCCAAAGTCGCCCGTGGACATTGTATTTATGTATGTGTGTGTGTTTGTGTATTTTACTCTTGAGAGTAAGTAAATCAATTTAAAAATAACCTAGCTGCAAAAAAGAAAAGGTAGTTTATTTCACTCTATTACTCTGGAAGGTATCTAAGAAAAAATAAAGTTACTATCACATACACACAGAAATGTTCAGTGTAGGTCTGATATATTTTGAAGATGAGGTTTTGCGTTGTCTGAAGTGAAGGTCTTGAGGTTGTAGAGTTGTCTCTGCAGCTGCAATGGCTTCCACTGTTGAATTGATGGAGGTTACTTTTAACAGGTGAGCTTAGTAGGTGGAATCAAACTTTACAGGGAGGAGAGAATTTTCTTTACTTCTGTTCTGCAGACGTGGCACTTATAGCTGCCTAGTTACTTCATATTAGACCAGTAGCTACTTTTAGATGTCTTTCTCTGTGTCTTCCTGGGTTGAAGCCTTTTCAAGATGGTTCTCTGTGGTTCTGCTTTTCATAGGCCACTATTATCATGTGACCTGTACCAGAGTGCTGAATCACTTTCTATATTAGGCAAGTGGTAATTCCACTACAGTTATCCAAAGTCTCCTTACCCCCTGTAGTGATAAAAAGGGTCAAGGTTGTTCACACCTTACAGTGGCTTATCAGTTAATGTCTTTGTACTTGGAGGAATAACCATCATGTCAAGGAGTTTTGGTTTACTCTTTTGAAACACTCATTGAATTTTAAATGTATATGTCTGAGGAATGCATCCTTGTCTCTTCAGGGGAGGAGTGGTCAGGCATCAGTCGGGCTAGCCTGGTGCAGGTACACCGGCAGCCTTCTCAAGCATAGGCCAGTGTCCGCCACCAGATTCCGGTGCGAGCCCTGCAGCAGCCAGATGTTAGCCCAGCTCCCAGACTCAAGGAAACGCTTCCAGATCAGGTAGAGACAGTCCACCAGCCACTGCTGCTCTCAATCTTGCAAGAGTGTTCCTGCCCTTATAAGGGAGATCTCTGGCAGCATCCTTTGTACTATGTTGGTTCAGATGCCATTCACGTGTTTTTCAGGTAGTGCTTGCTGTGTCCGATGCGGTTGCAATGAGCAGGGAGGAAGGCAGTGGGCAGCACACTGTCTGCTGCAGTCAGAGAAGGTGCATATAATAGCAGTCCTGTGGGGAAGAGGGGTTGGGAATGGGGGGGTGAGGTGGGGTTGGGCAGTAGGAGGGATATCCCAATCAATTAATTGGTGCCTGCAATTTCCAACATTCTCCACAGAAATCTAACCTGATTTCAGGCAGGATTGCAGAGGAACTTTTCCACCGCCCCTTCCCAACCTCCACCCCCACCGCCTGCATTTCTCAATTTAATTGACTTTCTGAAATTTGCTGAACACAAACAAAATCTACAACAGATACATAGTTGATATTCATTTCATTCTCTCAAATACACACATAGCATCTCTGTCTAGATGCAATGAATTTTACCCAAATAAAGTTTGTGAAATTTGTTCTCTGGCAATTTTTCAAATAATTTTGAAAAACAAGCAAACAAGGACAGTTTAACAACTGAGCCACAATTAATTAGGGTTCCCAGCCTTGGAGGGAGTCTACTGAAATGGGCACTGTTGTGGGTGACTTGGGAAAGATGATCCTTAAAAACATAGTATTCTGGCTGTCATAGCTTGTAGATCAAGGCTTGAAGGAAAAATGTTAATAAGATGATAAGGGGGCTAAAATGTGTTATTGTAAAATATGTAATGATGTGAAGATTTTATTTAAAACCATATCTTGGGTGTAAAATAGTTAAAAATGACAGCCATAATTTTTTCAACAGTCAATTTGAATTATTCAATTAATCCATTAACAAACTGTAATAGCGTCAAAAGGAAAGTAATGCAGATGATAGAAAACGGAAATAAAAGCGGAAAATGCTGAAATACTCAACTGGTTTGCCAGCATCTGTGGTGACAGAAACAAAGTTAGAATTTCAGGTCGATGGCCTTTTATTAGAATACCATGTGTAACTATGTGAGCTGTGGCTCAATCATAGGGCAGCATTTTCCCCCCCAATTAAGGCCCGCCCAGCGTGACGTCCATTCGGAAGCGCTATGCGCTCCTTGTGCGGGCGGGGGGGGGATTCCCTGAGCCGGGAGTGCGCTCTTTCGTGCATGGGCGAAAGTGTCGCCTCAGGGAGATCGATGGAAGTTGCATTTTTGGAAGGGTAGAAAATATATTCCTGACATGTCCCCTCATGTGACACTGTCACATGAGCTGGGACAAGTCAATTTCTTTTATTTAAACATTTTATACACATTTTAAATCCTTCATGAAACCTCATCCCGCCTGTGGATGAGGTTTCATGTTTTTTCTGTAGGCCGCCTGGGCTTAACGTTGGACGGGCAGGTCCATTAATTGGTTTAATTTCTTTTTTAAAGGCCTTAAGTGGCTGTTGACAGTTCGTCTGCGCGCCCACTGAACTGAAAATCTAAATGATGCAGGGTGACGTTGGGACATACGCCCAATGTCATCCCGCGTCATTTTTACATGTCGGCAAGCGGGCCCTGCCCCCGCTCGCTGACCGGAATGTACAGCCCATAGTGTCCTTGCCTCTGAGGCAGAAGATCGTGGGTTGAAGTAGCACTCCAGGCATAAAACCTAGGCATAAAAACAGAAAATGCTAGAAAAGCTCAGCAGGTCTGACAGCACCTGTGGAGAGAGAAACAGAGTTAACGTTTCAAGTCTGTATGACTCTTCTTCAGAGCTCTGAAGAAGAATCATATGGACTTGAGGTGTTGACTCTGTTTCTCGCTCCACAGGTGCTGTCAGACCTGCTGAGCTTTTCCAGCATTTTCTGTTTTTATTTCAGATTTCCAGCATCTGCAGTATTTTGCTTTTTATAAAACCTAGGCACTTCTGTATAAGAGAGTACTGCATTATTGGAGGTGCTGTCACTCAGTTGAGCAATTAATCTGGGCCCTATCTGTTCTTTCAGCTGTAGATATAAGGTCCTGAGGCACTATCCTGAAGAAGAGCAAGGTAGTTCACCTGACTAATGTTTATTTGTCGGCCAACAACGCTAAAACAGATGATCTAGTTTTAATTTTATTGGTGTTTGTGGGATCTTGCTGTGCACAATTTGGCTCAATCATTTCTTAAAACAGTGATAACATTTCAAAAGTACTTCATTGGCTGTAATTTTGGGATATCCTGAGGTTGTGAAAGGCACAATGTAAATGTAAGCTTTTTTAATTCCTGGACCATTTTGATTTTGTTTTCTTTTGCTGCTAACAGTGGCTTTATTGCCTACCTTTGTGCTTTTCTTACTGTGGGAGTCTTATTTTTGCTTCTTCCCCCATTCTAGAGGGGGTGCAATGGGTTTTCCATTAGTAATACCCCTGGTATCAGTGATGTTAAGAGCAAGAGGAGGGGGAGAAATAAAGAGAGAGGGGCAGGCTGGTCAGGCACCATTGGGCACCTGCCCCTTAGTAAGGAGGAGACAGTGGCATAGTGATAATGCCACTGGGCTAGTAATCTAGAGGCCCAGGCTAATGCTTCAGGGACATGGTTCAAATCCCACCAAGGCAGCTGGTGGAATTTAAAATGAATAAATTGGGAATTGAAAGAAAGTCTCAGTAGTGCTTTCTGAAGTTATCATTTTTTTTGTTGAAAGAAACACTATCTGGTTCACTAAGACCTTTAACTGCCCCCTGAAATGGTTTATCAAGTCACTCAGTTGTACTAAACCGCTACAGAAAAGTCAAACCAGATGGACAACAGCAGCTTACAAAGGCAGCTCACCACTGCCTTTTCAAGGGCAATTAGGGATGGGCAACAAATGGTGCACTTGCCTGTGATGTTGCATCCCATGAAAGAATTAATTTTTAAAAAGCCCTGCTCCAGAATTTGTTACTAATATTTAATTCATGGTTCATGTGTTTAGGATATATATTTTGGTTTTAGTAATTAAAGTTTTATTTATAGAAAATGGGGGTATCTGGTTGAGAAACTGATAAAACCAACCCTGAAGTAAATTCAAACAAGCTTGGACTTTAGCACACTTAAAAGGTTGGAGCCTTGTTGACTTGAGAGGCTAACATCTAGAAAGGTAAGAGTCATAAAACAGCAGGTGGATCCATGAATCTTTTGGTGGAAACATTACATCTCAATCCTTAAATTAAAGGCTTGTGCAGAGATATAATTTTGCTTTGGGAGTTAGAGCTAAATTAGTTTTAAAGCATTTGTAAACCCTGAAAGGTTGTAAAATTCATTTATTTCTTCAGATCAATGAAGGAATTTTGAATGAGAGATTTTAACCTAAAAGTCTATTTCAGGACATCCCAGAGCATGCCATGTTGTCATGGAGATATGGGAAGCTTAGGGAGATTCTCTGTTTTCAATTTATCTGGGTGTATGCTGAGAGAGTCAGTTGCAGCTTGGACCTGGTGTGTGCAGTTTGCAGCTGACTGAGAGAGGATAGACAAAGAAAATGAAAGTTAGTTAGGCCTGCACTGTAAGCAGAAATAAAGCTAACTTTATCATTTACCACATGAGACATGGGTAAGACTTAATCTCAGTTTGGATTTCTGGAGGAAAAATAAGCTGGAATATTGCCTAATTTCAAACTAGTGGAAAAATCTACAGTGGTTCTCATAGAGATTGGTGGCAAAAGAAAGCAACCAGCAGATTATCTTGGAAGTATTGAGAAAGTAACCAGAACAAGGAACTGGGGCATCCACAGTCAAGGGACGATAAATGAAAGTTTTACCTCTGGGAATAGCTGGAATTGAGGAGAATTAAAACAGCTTCCAGGGAACTGTGATATACTTCTGAGTGATCTGTAAGATGAGATAGTGTGCATTTGCATTTTTTGAATATTCAAGAAGTGGGGTGAAAACTTGATGCCTATCTAGCAGCTAGCAAGCAATATGTTTATATTACAATAAAATTGATACTATGAATGGGGTTTCATTGTTAAAAGGTAAAGTTCAAAGGGACTGGTGAGACAATGAGAATTTTGAATTCAGTGGTGGTAGATATAACTGCAGCAGTGTGCAGAACAGAGGCAATGTGAGATCAAAAGGCAGCTGCAAACCTCCAACTGACATCACAGGAACCAGTGAAAAGAACCTAATTTTGAATTTGTAAGGTGAAAATGCTTTGCCTGGTGTTTGGTTAAGTCTATGGGTTGCTGTTGCCTTAATGGAGATTAATTTGGGAATTTGTTAACAGCTATGATAGTAGTAATTTGTAGCCATATGTATATATCTTTTTAACCTGTGCACATTAATAAAATGTTTCATTTAGTTTAATGTAAAACCTTGAGAACTGATGGTCTGATTCCTGAATTTAGAGTCGCATCTCCAACATAACACTTAAAATTATAGGTTATGACTGTTGTTTAAAGTTTCCCTCTGGGATTTTTAAATAGCTCTGCTTTACCAACAGCATTGGTCATAACATCCCTACAGAAGTAAATAACTTTAAGATTGATGTGTCTTATAATGAAAAGGCTTGAGGGTAAGTAAGACTGAAAACTGAGTGCATAACATACATAGTTATAACTTAACGGACTGCATTTTATATGCCTCAGCAGGCGTGATATCAGTGGAGGAGGGGGGGCACATAAAGGGAGAATGCTCAGTCCACCACCCTCCCACCCAGCCCCAAGCTCATCCCCATAATACAGGAAGTGGGCAGGTGCGAAAATCAGCAGCCCAGCGCCATATTTAAATAGGTTTGTTACCAAGCCAACTGACCCTGATAATATGCTGCCCACACCATAAAACATTTGGCATGGGCAGTTGGCCAGGGGCAGGCAGCCTGATTTTTTAAGTAATCTTTTCAAAGGGCAGGAAGGGGGCATTCTATCTTCAGAGGCTACCCTTTGCCGATAAGGGAGAAACCTCCTCTTTCTTCCTACCTGCCCACAGCCTTAAACCCACCCTGCTCCCCACCCCCTGACCGCCCAAACCCTCCATTCCAAAGACTCCGTTTTACCTGTCTCCAGGGATCCATAGGAATTCTTCCTCCTCTTCTTGCAGTCCTGGCAGTGCCCAATAACGCGTTCTTGGCGCCGCCAGGGCAGATACAGCTGCTGGACAAAGGGACTGGCCGGCAGCTCCCAACGGTGGGACATCATCCCCAGCGAGGGGCGGCCCTTGTTTAGCCAGCCCACTGCGTGTTATGGCTGCAGGGTGGGCTGGTGTGGAGCAGGTCGTCAGCACGCCAACTTTGCTTCTGGTGGGAGAGGTGGTGCAAGCCATTGGCCCTGTATAATATTCAGCCCATAGTGTTAAGATTGTTTTGTTTAATTCTTTTAAATGCAATAACGTTTGTGATTTGTTGGTAAATGTGGAATCTTGTGGCAAACAGAATGGGGTTTGATGAATCAATGTTTCGTGGGTGGCTTAAAAAGAAGAAATGTTAAGAAGAGTGTCTATGGAGATGGATGAAGGTGGCCAGGCAAGAAAGAAAGTCAAAATGCCAGTGTCCCGGTGAATATTTATTCCTCAATCAACATCATGAAAAACAGATTATCAGGGGCTAGATTTTCAGCTCAGCGGGCGGGTGCACGCCCGAGCATTAAATAGCGCGCGATGACATTGGGTGGGCATCCTGACGTCATCGTGCATTTGCCCGATATTTCGGTTGGTAGGTGCATGTGGGAGTCGGCAGTGCGCCCACCGACAGTTAAGAAGGCTATTAAGCCCATTAATCAATTAATTGAATAGAATTCTTCCCTGCCGTGCAACCTTACGGTTGGCGGGCGGGCGAAAAGGCCAAGCGGCCTTTGAACTTTTGAGGAAACCTTAACTACGGGCAGAATGAGGTTTCCGATGTTAATTAAAAATCAAATAAAATTTTTTAGAACTCATTTTCAACATGTCCCTGCTCATGTGACAGAGACAAGGTGACATGAGGAGACATGTTTTTTTTTTGCAAAATTTATTTTTAAGTAGAAAAATCTTCAGCTCCCTGAGGCAGCTGTGTGCTTTCAGGGAGCTTTCACTGAGTGCACCCCCGCGCGCATGTGCAGACTTCCGTGCTCGCCCTCCTCCACCCCCACCCACACCCAGACAGCGCTGAGTGTTTCACCGCGCATGTCATGCTGGCTCGCCGTTAATAGGCCAGCCAGTGTGAAATCGCAGTTGGGCCCAACCGTTGCGCAGCCGCTTCCTGGCCCGCCCGACGAAGGGAAAATCCTCCCCCTGGTTATTATCATATTGCTGTTTGTGAGAGCAAGCCGTATCCAAATTGACTGTTCTTACGCTACAACAGTGACTATACTTCATTGGCTGTAAAGCCCTTTGCGTTGTCCTAAGATTCTGAAAGGCGCAATATATGTACAAGTCTTTCTTTATTTCCTTTAAGTTTCTTTTGGACCCTCTCAAAGCCTTCATGTTCATCTCAAAGTGTACTACCCAGTTCTTTTCAGTGTTGCTGCTGATGATAGCCACAATACTTTTCTGGCAATAGAATGCTCAGATCATACAAAATAATTGAGGATAATCATGAATCAAGGTTGTTGTGTCAAAACACCTGAAACAATAAAATTAATGCTAATTATAGTCGTGCATAATTCCAAACAAAAATGGTGTAAGTAGAATTACAAGTCAGAGCTGCAGAAACCAATTTATCCTTTGACTTCAGAGTTGGATCCTGGGTGACAAGTGCTATCCCTTCAGAACATGGCTCAAGACACCAGTACATCATCCCCACTGCAGAGGAGTGTTGCAATGCTGCTCACTGCTCAACAAGGGCAATCATAGCACAGACCATAGGATTGCCCAAAACATGCTTCTGATGTCTTGACCAGTTTGGTGCCCAGGATTGTTGTCACCTGCTGTGCCTTGCACAATGTGCTATTGCAAACGGGAGAAGAATTGCCGTTCAAGGACATGGAGGAGCTGCTAACCTCCTCATATGAGGATGGAGGATAAGAATACATGGAGGAGGACAAAAACCTCGGGGCAGCTCTCCCAGATGCCAGGGCCATGCAGAGACATGCCAGGGCTCTCAAGGACAACCTCATTTCAATCAATTTGACCATGAGTGATGCACCTACCTGACCATCATTTCCTCGCCCGCAAACTTTTGCCTGTTCCAATCCTGCACCCACCTGTGCCAGCCTCCATCCAGAGCCAGCTCATTACACACAAGCTAGAACAGCCCACTTTGGCAAGCCATAGGAGGATACCTGCTTACCGTAAAAACATAACCAGTGAAAGGTCAGTGCCTTCAGGGACGAGTCAGCAGGCAGGGGAAGGGTGGGTGGTGTGGAGCGGGTTGTGATGTTTGTGGGTGGCTGCAGTTTGTGCAGAAGGAGGTAAAAAAAAAGTTGCAACTAAGAAAGAAAAATATGAGATGGAATTACTGTTTTACAGTGCATTATGTCATTTGAAGTTTTAAAAGATGGCAAAGATAAAATCTAATATGTCAACACTGTTGCACAGAAGCAGATTTAATTTAATTTATTAGTACTAATTTAATAGAGGTATTTTCCATTTACTAAACTAAACCAGTAATCGTCATTTGCAGTTGGTGCTCTAACTTTGCATTATTGGTTTCATTATATAAAAATGATTCACACAGCTATAATTACTAACCAGACTGAAATTTTTAAATGCTATTTGTTCTGTGCCTGACTATACTCTCCTACATTATGTACTGTGCAAAATATCTCAATCAATAAGACATTATTCTTTATTACTTTCACAAAATTAATGCATAGTAAAACTTAGCATTCAGAAGGTAATGTCTCATATTACCTTTAGAAATATCTTGCATTGAAACCATAAAATCATGGTAGATACACAAACTAACACAAATGTATGTAATGCAATACAGTAGATATTAGCATCTACACAAATATACTTGAACATTGTCCTTTCATGACTCTCTATGTGTATACAAACCAAAGTTGGTCCAGAACAGCATTAAAAACATGTTTGCTTATCTCAAAAATCTGAAATATTGGATTGACTCCTCTTGTATGAAATAAGAGATTCATATTTCCCTCTTTAGTTAGCATTATCATTTGCAAAATTGATAACGACATAACCACGGGAAAAAGGGATAAGAATAAGTCATGGAAAAGTAACAAGCTTAGTAATAACCATATTCAGTCTCCCTTTAGTTCAGCCATGGATGAAATAAAAGAAAGACTTGCATTATATAGTGCCTTTCATGACCAAAAAATATCCCAAAGCATTTTACAGCCAATGAAGTACTTTTTATCATTGCACTTGTGGTCATTGTTAAAATGTAGGAAATGTGGCAGCCAATTTGCACGCAGCAAGCCTGTACTTCAATCCCCTCACATTAAACCATTGCATGCTAACTTTCTGCGTTCCTTGGATGAGCACACCCAAGTCTCTCTGAATATCAACACCTACAAGTTTCACATTTTTAAAAAGCTAATCTGCTTTTCTGTCCTACGACTAAAGTGAATAACTTCACACTTCCCCACATTACACTCCATCTATCATCTTGTTGCCCATTCACTTAACTTATCAACATCTCTTTGCAACCTCTCTGTGTCCTTCACACAGCTTACCTTTCCACCTAGCTTTGTATCATCAGCAAACTTAGATACATTACTCTCTGTCTCTTCATCTAAGTCATTAATATGGATTGCAAATAGCTGAGGCCCCAGCACTGATCCTTGTGCATGCCACTAGTCACAGCCTGCCAACTTGAAAATGCCCTGTTTATGCATCTTTGCCTCCTGTCCATTAACCAATCCTCTATCCATGCTAATATATCCCCCCCACCAACTCCATGAGAGCTTACATTGCCTGCTAACCTTTTGTGTCGCACCTTATCGAATGCATTTTGGAAATCCAGGTACGCAACATCTACTGTTTCCCCTTTATCTGCCCTACTAGTTACAACCTCAAAAAACTCTAATGAATTTATCCTTTTTGTAAAACCATGTTGACTTGTTCTGATAATACCCTACTGTTCAAAGTGACTTAATAATAGATTCCAGCATTTTTCCATTGACTTTTTTTTATATTCATTGGATGTGGGAATCACTGGCTAGACTAGCATTTATTGCCCATCCCTAACTGCCTTTAACCACATTACTGTAGGTCTGGAGTCATATGTAAGCCAGTCCAGCAGATTTCCTTCCCTAAAGGACATTACTGAACCAGATGGGTTTTTACAATAATCAGCAATGGCTTCATGGCCATCATCAGTCTTTCAATTCCAAATTTTTATTGAATTCAGATGTCACCATCTATCATGGTGGTATTTGAACTCAGGTCCCCAGAGTATTACACTAAGTCTCTGGAATATTAGTCTAGTTGATAATACCACTACACCACCACCCAATGCTAGGCTTGCTGGCCTGTAGTTCCCTTTTTTCTCTTTTCATCCTTTCTTGAAAAGTAGTGTTGCAGTTGCCAAGTTCCAATCTGATGGGACCATTCCTCAATTTAAGGAATTTTGGAAAATTATAGCTAGTACATTCACTATCTCTGCAGCTTTCTCTTGTAGAACACCAGGACACCAGAGTGTAGGACATCAGGTCCCAGGGATTTGTGGGATTTTAGTCCCTTAAGTTTCTCCAATACTTTTTCTCTGCTGATATTAATTACCTTCATTTCCTCTTTTTAGCCACTAGTTACCCTCTATTTCTGGCATGCATGGTGTCTTCTACTGCAAAGACAGACACAAAATATTTGTTCAATACCACTGCCATTTCCTCATTCCCCATGCTAATTTCTCCTGTCTCTGTTCAGCTACTTCAGCTACTCTCTACCTTTTTATATACTTAATCCGATTCTTTATTTCTGGCTAGTTTACTCTCATTCTATTTTTTCCCTTTTTATCAACTTTTTGGTGGCTCTTTGCTGGTTTCTAAAATACTTCCAACCCACAGACTTGTTACTGTTCTTTGCAACATTAAAAGGCTCTTCTTTTAATCTGAATACTGGTGAGAGTGCAATCAGAGCCAAGTCCATGGCACCATGAGTGACTCAGCTGTACAGGGGAGCACAAAGAAAACTGGGAGAACAATGATAGGAGATTAACTAGTTAGGGGGATGGATAGGCATTTCTTCAGTTGCCGACATGAATCCAGGATGGCATGTTGCCTCCCTAGTGCCAGGGTCAAGGATATCACTAAATGGTCGCAGAGCACCTTGAGCAGGGAGGATGAACAGCCAGCAATCATGGCCCATATTGGAATTAATGACACAAGGAAAAGGGCACATGTGGTCCTGCAGCCAGAATTTAGGGAGCTGGGTAGAAAATGAGTAAACGGGACTTCAAAAGTAGTAATCTCTGGATTACTCACAGTACCACGTGCAATTGAATATAGAAATAGGAGGATAAAGCAAATGAATACATGGCTAGAAAGATGGTGCAGGAGGGAGTGGCTTTAGATGCCTGGGACATTGGGATCGGCTATGGGGGAGATGGGGCCTGTACAGGCCAGACAGTCTGCAACTGAACAGAGGTGTCAGTGAGTTCCTTGCAGGGTTTTAGGAGTGGGTTTAAACTAACTTAGGAGGCATGTGGAACCAGGAGGTAATATCAGAGAGGAGTACCAGGGTGCACAGAATACTGAGAGAGATATATAGGACTAAAGTAGGAAATAATAAGTTATTAGGTGGATTCAGAGTAAGGGAGAAAGCAATAAATTCTAAATCAAGGTTATTGTGCATATATGTGAATGCACAGAGAATGGTAAATAAGATCAGTGAGCTACAGGCACAGATTGCCAAGTGGAAATACAATGTTGTGGTGATAACAGAGACCTGGCTCTGTTAAATACTGGGTGTTAAATATTCCTGGATTCAAGGTGTTCAAGAAAGATAGGAAAAGAAGAATAGGGGGATGGTGGTGATATTGATTATGAAGAACATTGCAGTGCTGGAGAAAGAGGATGTCCCAGGAGGGTCAAGGACAGGATCTATTTGGCTAGAGCTAAGGGACAAAAAGGAAGCAATTACATTGTTCATTGCAGTCTACAGGCCACCAACTAATGGGAAGGATATAGAGGAACAAATTTGCAAGGAAATTACAGAGAGGCACAACAATTGTGGAGTAGTTATAATGGGGGACTTTAGTTACCTGAATATAGATTGCGATAGTAGTAGTGTAAAGAGGGGCATAAGTTCCTAGAGTCTGTTCAAGAAACTTTTCTACAGCAGTATGTTTCCATCCCTAAGAGAAAGGAGGCGTAGCTAGACCTAGTTCTTGGAAATGAGATGGGTCAAGTGGATGAATTGTTAGTAGGTGAACATTTAGGGAACAGTGATCATTGTATCTTAAGGTTTAGGTTTGCTACAGAAAAGGTCAAAGAACAATCTAGAGTAAGAATAGTTAACTAGGGGAAAGCCAACTTCATTGGGGCAAGAATGGATCTGGGCTGAATTAATTGCAGCCTAAGGTTGGCAGGAAAAACAGTACCTGGACAATGGCTTACTTTCAAAGAGACTGTTCAGGCAAGATATATTCCCATGAAAGGAAAAGGTAGGCTAAACAAATCCAGAGCTTCCTGGATGACGAAAGACATAGACATTAAGATGAGGAAGAAAAAGCATGCTCATGACAGATGTCAGGTGGATAATATAACTGAGAACCAAGCCGAATATAGAAGGTTCATAGGGGAAATGAAAAAGCAAATAAGAACTAAGAGAGAGTATGAAAAGAAACTGGCAGCTAACATAAAAGGGAATCCTAAAGTCTTCTATAGGCATTTAAATAATAAGAATGGTAAAAAGAGGAGTGCGGCCAATCAGGGACCAAAAAAGGGATTTACACATGGGGGCAGGGGGCATAGCTGAGGTATGAAATGAATACTTTGCATCTATCTTTGGCAAGGAAGCAGAGGAAGCCCAGGTCATGGTGAAAAAGGAGATAATTCAGGCACTTAAAGGATTTTTTAAAATTGATAAGGTGTCTGTAAGGACCAGGACCAGATGAGTTTCATCCAAGTGAGAAGTGAGAGGGAAAATTTCAGAGGCACTGGCCCTAATTTTCTAGTCTTCTTTAGACTAAGGGGTGGTGCCAGAGAACTGAAGAATTATAAACGTTACACCCTTGTTCAAAAAGGGGTGTAAAGACTAAAGGCCAGTTTAACTTCAGTCACGGGGAAACTTCTGGAAACAACAATTTAGAACAAAATTAATAGTCACTTTGGCAAAAACCAGTTAAGAAAAACCAGCATTAATTTGTTACGGGTAAATCGTGTTTAACTAACTTGCTGGAGTTTTTTTTGCAGAGGTAATAGAGAGGGTAGATGAGGGTAATGCAGTTAATGTGGTGTACATGGACTTCCAAAAGGCATTTCATACAGTGCCGCACAACAGACTTATCAGCAAAATTATAGCTCATGGAGTATAAGGGACGGTAGCAACATGGGTAGAAAATTGGCTGAGTGACCGTGTTACGAACAGGTGAGGAGAGGTAGAATGGCTTGCCTCTTTTCCCTCTCCTTGTTTAACTGTAACAGGTTTTTATTAAAAGGATATGGTTGCCATTTTTGTGAGTGTTTAAGTGTTATGACTGAAAAAGACGCACACAGACAGGTTTTCTTGAGTTTAAAGAAAAGGGGACAGTAATTGCTGTACTGTTACCCGGTCTAAGTAAAAAAAAATAAAAAATGCTCCAAGTTATTTTGCATATATACACTCAAATTTCACATACATACACCAATAAGTTACAGAATGGAAGACTAGATTAAACAGGTTTTTTAGAGTCCTATAAAAGTTAGAGATATATGGATGTTGTAAATTGATGACTTGGATGGTTCCAGGCTGGTTCGGTGATTCCTTAGGATTCAGCGTTGAGGCAGTTTAAAGATGTTGACAGTTGATTTATCTTTTCTTCTGGAGACAACAGCTGCTGGGTTGATTTTTTAAAAATCTCTACCTGCAGTGCATGGATGCTCAAACAGCTGACAGGGTTGAGCTTGCAAGACGGGTGGAGAGAGGGAGAAAGAAAGTGTCCACTCAGGGACCATCTGTCCTCTGGCTCTTCTATGCTGTTGGTTTCCACACTGGCTTGTTTCTCGCTGGTTCATGGAGTAATAATATGTTATCCGAAGACAGTTACAATCACGTGACCACAAAATCAATATATCTATTGCCCACAGAAATGATTTTAAGTTAGAAGCCATTGCTACACAATGGAGAATACATGGTGGCTGTTCACACCTGCTTATGGTAAACTGGTTTCTCTGCAATTTTCTTTGTTAAGTATCGAGACTGGAGACAGTGAGTCTGGGAGTCCATGGATTTTGAGATTTGGTAACTGCACAGACAATAGGAGCTGATAATGACCAGATAATCTGTTTTTGTGATGTTGATTGAGTGATAAGTATAGGCTGGGACACTAGGGATAACACTCCCCTGTGGTTTACATCACAGGATGTAGGTGAATAAGTAAATCCACTCACTTTTCTTGATCTGGTGAGGTCATTAAACTAATTCCTGCACTTCCTGCAAGATGGGGACACTTGGGTGCTGGCATTACTTTTTGTTTTTTTTTTGTTTTATTCATTTAAGGGATATAATGGCTTTCATTACCCATGCCTAATTAACCTTGAGAAGGTGCTGATGAGCTGCTTTCCTGGGTCGCTGCAGTCCATGTGGTGTCGGTACACCCACAGTGCTGTTAGGAAGGGAGACGGTGAAAGAACAGCAGCATAGTTCCAAATCAGGATGGTGTTTGATTTGGTGGTTCCCATGAGTTTGCTGCCCTTGTTCCTTTAGGTTGTAGAAGTCACGGGATTGGAAGGCACTGTTGAAGGAGTTTTGGCAAGTTAATTGGTGGTGGAGGGAATGAATGTTTACGGTGGTAGATGTTGTGCCAATCAACCATGTTCCTGTGTCCTGGATGGCTTTGAGCTTCTTGAGTTTTATTAGAGCCGCACTTAGCCAGGAAAGTGAGGATTATTCCATTACACTCCTGATTTGTGCTTTAGGCAGGTTTTGGAGACTCAGGAGGTGAGTTACTTGTTGCAGAATTCCCAGTCTCTGACCTGCTGTTATAGCCACAGTATTTATATGGCTGATCTAGTTATGGTTCTGGTCAATGGTAATCCCCAAGATGTTTATGGTGGTGGATTCAGTGATGCTAATGCCATTGAATGTGAGGGGAACATGCTTAGATTTTCTCTTGTTGGTGATGGTCATTATCTTACACTTGTGACACAAATGTTACTTGATAATTATTACTCCAAGCCTGAATGTTGTTCAGGCCTTGCTGCTTGCAGGCATGGACTGTGTCATTATCTGATGAGTTGTGAATTAAACTGAACATTGTGCAATTATTAGCGAACACCCCCACTTCTAACCAAATGATGGTGGGAAGGTCATTAATGGAACAATTGATAATGGCTAAGCTGAGGACACTATCCTGAGAACCAACTGCAGCGATATCCTGGGACTGAGATGATTGGCCTCCAACAACACCAACCATCTTCCATTGTGCTAGGTATGACACCAGCCAGAGTTTTCCCCTGATTCCCATTGAGTTTAAATTTACAAGGGTTCCTTGATGCCACACTCAAATGCTGCCTTGAGGCAGAATCTAATGCCCTCCCATATGATGAGTTTAGTGGCAGGGGACATTTAATGAGGTGGGAGGGTGATGGGTGGGGATCCCGCCACCTTCCCACCTCTGCCCCAATTAAGTCTGTGGGTTGGGGGGGGGGGGGGGGGGGGGGGGTGGAGTCTCGAGGATGGCCTTCCTGTCCTGCTGCCAATTGAGGCTCTTAAGTGGGCAATTAATGTCCACTTAAGGGCCTGATCCTGTCCCCGCTGGTATTCAGCAGGTAGTGGGTGGGGACTCGCCTTGCAGGGAGCTCAAAAAACAAACAGTGCACTCAGTGCCTGGTTAAGGGACCTGGCATCAGGAAGGGGGGCCCTTTGTGAGCCACACTCCTCCCCTTGCTGCTGACCCCCATTCCCCATGACCCCATCCCACAATCCCCCTCTCGCCATCATTCACCTGTGGCCTGGGACCCTCAGCAAGCCTGGGTCTTGGGTGAATGCATTAGATCATAAAATCATAAGACATAGGAGCAGAAATTAGGCCATTCGGCCCATCGAGTCTGCTCCGCCATTCAATCATGGCTGATAAGTTTCTCAACCCCATTCTCCCGCCTTTTCCCCATAACTTTTGATCCCCTTACCAATCAAGAACCTATCTATCTATCTCGGTCTTAAATACACTCAATGACCTGGCCTTCTGTGCCAGCCTTCCATAGATTCACCACTCTCTGGCTAAAGAAGTTTCTCCTCATCTCTGTTCTAAAGGGTCTTCCCTTTACTCTGAGGCTGTGCCCTCGAATCCTAGTTTCTCCTACTAATGGAAACATCTTCCTCACGTCCACTCTATCCAGGCCTTTCAGTATTCTGTAAGTTTCAATCAAATCCCACTTCATCATTCTAAACTCCATCGAGTATAGACCCAGAGTCCTCAAACGTTCCTCATATGTTAAGCCTTTTATTCCAGGGATCATTCTCGTGAACCTCTTCTGGACCCTCTCCAGGGCCAGCACATCCTTCCTGAGATACGGGGCCCAAAATTGCTCACAATATTCTAAATGTGGTCTGATCAGAGCCTTATAAAGCCTCAGCAGCACATCCCTGCTTTTATATTCTAGTCCTCTCGAAATAAATGCCAACATTGCATTTGCCTTCCTAACTACCGACTCAACCTGCAAGTTAACCTTAAGAGAATCCTGGACTAGGACTCCCAAGTCCCTTTGCACTCCAGATTTCTGAATTCTCTCCCCATTTAGAAAATAGCCTATGCCTCTATTCTTCCTACCAAAGTGCATGACCTCACACTTCCCCACGTTGTATTCCATCTGCCACTTCTTTGCCCATTCTCCTAACCTGTCCAAATCCTTCTGCAGCCTCCCCGCCTCCTCAATACTACCTGTCCCTCCACCTAACTTTGTATCATCTGCAAACTTAGCCAGGATGCCCTCAGTTCCTTCATCTAGATCATTAATGTATAAAGTGAAAAGTTGTGGTCCCAACACTGACTCCTGTGGAACTCCACTAGTCACCATCTGAGAAGGACCCCCTTATCCCCACTCTCTGCCTCCTGCCAGACAGCTAATCTTCTATCCATGCTAATACCTTGCCTCTAACACCATGGGCTCTTATTTTACTGAGCAGCCTCCTGTGCGGCACCTTGTCAAAGGCCTTCTGGAAGTCCAAGTAGATAACATCCATTGGCTCTCCTTTGTCTAACCTACTCGTTACCTCCTCAAAGAATTCTAACAGATGTCAGGCATGACCTCCCCTTGATGAAACCATGCTGACTTTGCCTGATTTTACCATGCACTTCCAAGTATTCTGAAATCTCATCCTTAATAATGGACTCTAAAATCTTACCAACGACCGAGGTCAGGCTAATCGGCCTGTAATTTCCCGTCTTTTGCCTCACTCCCTTCTTAAACAGGGGGGTTACATTAGCGATTTTCCAGTCCTCTGGGACCCTCCCTGACTCGAGTGATTCCTGAAAGATCACCACTAACGCCTCCACTATCTCTTCAGCTATCTCCTTCAGAATTATCGGCAGCCACCATCACCTCCCTGGTAGCACACCACTGAGTAATGAAGAGCGGCTGGTCTCTGATTAACTGGGCAGCAGCAGGCCTTTCCCAGGATGCAGGACCCCAGGGGTGGAAGCCACATGTGCAGAGAGCTGACTGATAGGCACTTAAATCAGCAAGCCTTCCTGAAAAGAAGCGACGCGGGTCTCTCTTCCAGCTCTCCAGCCACCAGGCGAGATGCCCTACATTAAATCCTGTGTCAAGGAATGTCACTCTCATTTCACCCCTGGAATTCAGCTCTTTTGTCATGTTTGAACCAAGGTTGCAATGAAGTCTGGAGCGAAGTAGTTCTGATGGGATGTAAACTGATGTGAACAGGTTATTGCTTAGTAAGTGCTGCTTGACAGCAATGTCAACAACACCTTCCATCACTTGCTGATGATTAAGAGCAGATTGATGGGACACCAATTTGCCTGATTGTTCTGGAGCACATGTCTTCAGCACTACAGCCAAGAGTTTGTTGGGGCCATAGCCTTTGCTGTATCCAGTGCACCAGCCATTTCTCGATATCACTTGGAGTGAATCAAATTGGTGAAAGACTGGCAACTGTGATGCTGGAAACCTCCGGAAGAGGATGGATTATCTGCTGAGCACCCGTGGCTGAAGATGGTTGCAAATGTTTCAGCCTTATCTTTTGCACTCACTTGCTGGACTCCGTCATCATTGAGGATGGAGATGTTCGTGCAACTTTTTCCTCCAATTAGTTGTTTAATTATTTATACCAATCACGACTGGATGTGACAGGACTGAAGAGGTTTGATCTGATCTGCTCTATCTATATCTTACTGTTTCAACTGTTTAGAATGCATATAGCCCTATATTCTTAGCTTTACCAGGTTGGCACTTCATTTTTAGGTGTGGCTGGTGCTGTTCTTGGCATGCTGTCCTAAAATTTTCATTTGTTAAGCACCTCGTGGATGCCCAGTTTTGAGCTGTTAGATCTGTTCTAAACCTGTCCCATCTAGCAGAGTGGTAGTGCCACACAACATGATGGAGCATGTCCTCAGCGTGAAGACCAGACTTCACCTCCATGTGGACTGTGCGATGGTCACTCCTCCCAATACAGTCACGGACAGATACCTCTGCAACAGGTAGATTAGCGAGGGTGAGGTCAAGTATATTTTCCCTCTTGCTGATTGTCTTGCAACCTGCCACTGGGCCAGCCTGGCAGATGTGTCCTTCAGGGCTCGGCCTGCTTTGTCAATGCCAATTTTGGTGATGGACATGGAAATCCCCCATCCAGAGTACATTCTGTGCTCAACCTAAACACTACCTTGCTCCTTTAAATTCAATGCCTGCTGGCCCACGAGAGGGAAGATGGTGAAAGGAGACATGGAAGTGCTCGCACTTCTCACCTGTTTGCCTGAACCCCCCTGCCACGCCCAGCCACTACTCAACATGATCAGTATCACTTCCATGTCTTGCCCATAATCATGTCTCAAGTTCCAGCTCGACCCTTTACTTGTTTCATGATAAATGTCATACATGCCAGAACCCGTTGGCTGAACGTGCAATTGGTATACATATGGTTGATGGGCTATTTTGTGCAAAGCAGGGGTTGAGGGGTTTGGGAACAGTGCTGGTGGTTGCTTTTATTTATTTATTTTCTCAGTCAGGTAACTAGCTGAGCCATCGATCTACGAGTGCAACCTGGGCAGTAATGTCAGGATTAGAGATTTGGTGATGGGTTTCGTCTTCATATGCCTCTTCCTTCTAACTCCACAACATTGTCCTCATCAGAAGATGCCTGGCGAGTGTGTTGAGTGTCCTCCACCTCTAATCCTCCCTGCTGCACAATGTTAATTCTAGACACCCTCGCTGGCAAGAACTGAAGGGTGGCTCCAGACCTAACTAAGCACCTGAAGTGCACTTCAATATGTCAATGACTTGCTCTATGACACACTTGGTGGGTATGTGGTTCTCAGAGCCCTCCTGCATCTTTATGCTGGGGTTCTTCAGTGTCATGAGCCAAGTTTGAAAGGGTTTATCTCCTATGAGCCTGCCCTTAACTCTGTTTCTTGGAACACAAAGGTCTTGAATGGTGGATTGCTGCAGTGTGAATGCATCATTACAGCTCCCAGGGAATTTGGTACACACTTGTATGAAACTCTTCTTCTGGTTGCACCAGCTGTTCATTGATAGAAAGAAATCCCTTGCAATTGATAAGAACAACTGGTTAACCTTGTGGTATTCAAATCATCACGAGTTCAATTGATACAAGTGGGAAGGCAGCTCGAGGCAAATGTGAGTTCCCACTCATTCTGGCTAATATCATCACAGAGGAAGTTGACATCAGTCGATGCCCTGGCAAACAGCCCATTCATGACTTGCCATGTACATTTATGAGTAGCCGACTGAGAGAGCTTCGAGATATTTCCATTGTTGCAACAGATGGACCCAGAAGAAAATAAATTGACAATTATGGTGACTTTGATAGGGATGGGCAATCACTATGGGCCACTAGGTCCAGCTCTCCATGAAGGATGCTGCAAATCACTGCAACTATTAGCCATGTCAATCTGAGCCTGCGAAAGCACTGCTCTTCAGGTATGTCAAGGAAGCTGAGCCTCAATCTGTAGACCCTATCAGTGGCCAGTGCCTTAAGTGACCACAGCCCCTCTTGTTCTCCTCTCTGCTGTTCTCCTCTCTTTTCATCAGTCTGCTGTTCTCCTTATTGGTGTTGTGCCCCTCTCTTGTGCAACTGCAAATCCCACCACAGCTGCTCCCCCAAATGATGATTGTCTTCCTCATCCATTGTCTTCTTGAAAATATTCCTGGCACTGCCATCCTGGTGCCCATTTGAAAGCCTCCGAACTTCTCAAAAATCTCTGTGCTGACAAGAACCCTCTGTAAAATGTTTTCCAGAGAGTACTGACAAAACAACTTTAAGCACATGAGCCTATTCAGATCGCACAAGCTGAACTTTAAATAGTCTCGTGAAGTGCTGCTCAATCTCATCTCCTTTTCACTGGTGGGTTTCCCAAACCCTGAGGAACCAGTGCTGGAGGTGTTAATTCCAAATGCCTGTTTAATTCAGCTCAAAATCACCTCAGTACTATGTGCTAATGATGCAGACAGCTGTGCTAATTACCCACTTGTTCTAATGATCATGCCAACTCTGATGAGCAGGTTACTCACATGCAGCCAAAATTGCTTGCTTTAACCCTGAAATCGGTGTGTGGTGGGGTGGGGGTGATGAGCTTCAGTAGCCCTTAAAATTTCTTCAATTTTTCCTTCCCACCCACTCTTGAGAGTTAAAAATCCACCCTTAAAGACTGCATACAAAAGTCTTCAGAAATGCTCTGATTCAGTAGCCTAGCCCTCCACACAAGGGGAGCAAAAAGCTGTAGGATTTATCTGAAATGCAAAAGCGTCTATTTGGTATTACACCTCAATAACCCTCTTTCTCATCCAGAACCTGTAAATAGAGCAGTCTGTCGGAATACCAACATCTCTTTGCAAATCAACACTGTAAACCTGTTTACTGGATAAACAGGAACAGATGGCAGATGCAGTACAGCTTTAAGAAGCAATCTTCCTTTGTCCAGTGACAACAATATAGCAGAGAAAAAACACAGTAACTTGCAAACAAGCCAAAAATAACAATGCACTTTTAAGAGTAAGAACAAAATCAAAGGGAAGATGTGCCATTCTCAGGTGCTGTTAAGGGCCCTTTTCCTATGGAGTATCCCAGTTGCTTTATTAATCCTCACACAATAAAATTGGGACCTTAATAAGCTTAAAACACAATTCACAGACTCCAAGTATTTATCATTTCTGATTGTGTGCATCAGGTTCTCTATAGACCTTAGACTCAGAATCCCATAAAATGAGAAACAGCGACTCAGTGCATAGCATAGTGAAAGATTTTACAGTATTATTAGCTTGCCTAGGTCATCACACACAAATTTTCTACCAATATTTTTCTAAAACAACCAACCTAGAAAAATAATTTCATATATTGTAGGAAGGATCCTTGTCCTGACCTCAACCAGAAAAATGAGGCAAAAGCCACTTGGTAAATTGGTAACTTGTATATTGATAAAATAACTATTAATATATGCTTACTTCATTGCATATTACTTATTTATGCACTTACTATAAATTCCACAAGGGAGAAAATCAGCTATCATAAAACAAATGGAACCCTTGCTTTCATAAGCAGTATTAAGTCTGTAGTTTATTGGCTATTATTTACAATATTCCTTGTTCATAAATTTGACAAATAAAAGTTGACAAATGGTGTTATTCTATTTGAGTCTCTGTTTGTGCTAAGAAACAAATTGGCAATGAAACTAAAACTGCAGTGATCATGTCAACTAGATTTTATGTGACTGCTGAATAATACCATCGATAATGTGTTCTGAAAGCCGTGAATAATTGCTCTACTGCAAATGATCCAAATTAATCTTTCTCTACCACAATAAGCTGCGTAAAATATGTCAATGTAAAGTTTATTCTGCAGATCTTCAACACCTGACAATTAATGGGGCTGAGTTATCCACTGGGAAAATTAATCAGTTAAAGAATAGGGGTCAGTTTCTGTTGGGGTGCTCCCAGGCTTCCACCATGAAAGAGCCACAGAAACCCTGGAAACATGATAGTGTCAAAACCTTTGCAGGGTTTCTGCCTCTCTTCCACTGAACTTACAGTGACAACATAAAAAAATCCTTTTTTTTGAATAAGTAAATTAACCTAGAGGTGATACTACATGTAAAATGTGTTAACGTCTTCCACATTAAGTGCAGTGCTGAAAAATGTGCAATAGTGAACTTCATTCTAGAATTGTCAACTATTTTTAAACAGCTGATCCGTCATGATTAAAATCAAAAATCAGTTAACAATTTAATCATTTATCCATTTTACTTCTATTCATTGTATTCCTGTTTTTTTTTTTATAAATTCTTCTCAAAATACCCCCTTTTCTTGCTCACCAAGCACCTTGAGGGTAAATTTCAGGGTC
This sequence comes from Cetorhinus maximus, assembly GCF_964194155.1. Classification (NCBI taxonomy): domain Eukaryota; kingdom Metazoa; phylum Chordata; class Chondrichthyes; order Lamniformes; family Cetorhinidae; genus Cetorhinus; species Cetorhinus maximus. The sequence continues at coordinate 66,340,530 of NC_135885.1, read as the reverse complement.
AGGTGATGGACAGAGCGAGAGAAATGGCCATGCAGATGAGTCAGTGAGAGGCCTGTATGATTTTCCAGGTCATCACTAATTGACGTGCAATTGGTGAGTTGCCAACATGAAACATGCTCCCTGTAAACAGCTTGGAAGTGAGAAATCAGGTGCTGCAGCTGTTCCTCATGGGCATGCAGCAGTAAGTTTAAATGAGGTGCATTTTTGGTGTAGCACAGAGAAATAAGACACTTTGGAACAATAGGCAACATGAGTTCAGAACCTCCAGCAGAAACTACAAACATTTTCAAATCCCTTCAGGTGAAAAATGCATAACCGACCACAAATAATATCTCCACAAGCTCTAGACATCTTTACCTGATAGCAGCTAACCCCTTTTACTATCACCCCAAATGGTTGCCTCCATTCATTACCAAAGTGGTCAGAAGCTTGGGATGGAACATGGTATTGAAAACTAAATAATGTCCTTGATTCCTACTTAATGAGCTCTGATCTGTTTCAGATCTGGCTGCCAGGACTCATCTCCTCCCAAAAATCACATAAATGGATGGATTTAATGGCCACTAACAAGGATCTTTTGAGTGCAAATAGGGCAGTAATGGATATAAATTGTTTCCCTTGTCACCATGTAAGCTTCCATAATCAGCAATTTCTAAGCAATCAATGTGGAAACTAGCAACTAAACTGAGAATTGATGTGACAGAAAGATGTGGGAATATAATCCAGCTATTGACAGTGGCGACAAACTAATCAAAAAAGTTTATCATAAACAAATGAATTGATTGAACATTCAGCTGGAGCTTACAGAATCACAATTGACTTTTTGTGTTAATTTTTTAATGATCATAAAACATTGAACTTTCTTTCAAATTGCATTCTTCATATTTTAATGCTTCCATTAATTCACTGATTATCCTATAGCATTGAAAATTGATTCATACAATAACCTGCCATGAAATTACTTAATGCTAGTCATGAATTAGCAATATCTTGTTTTATTACACCATTGGGAGAAAACATGACTGTTTAAAATGCTGTCAAAGGATGAAATGATTTCATTACTGCCTTTTTTCTTTACATAGCAAAAAGCCTGACATAAATGAACTGAAAACTATAGGTACTTGGGAGTCTGGGGGCATTAATTAGGTGACCAGGTAGTTAATTCGTTGGTGAGTTTTATGTTTTTTTCTCTCTAAACTGGGGCAATATTTAAACTAGGACTGGGGAGTTAGAAGTACTTTATTAAATTTGTAAATTAACTGTCAAACTACTTAATATAACTGCGAATAATCATTGAGTGATATTTTAAAACTTGAATCCTGAATTCAATTAATAAAATACAATTGAGATGGCAGGCAGGTGATGTGTTGCAGCTGTAACATGTGAGAGCTGGTGGACACCAGCATGATCCACCACAGCCACATCTACAGTAAGTCTGCAGCTCAGAGTTGATGATTTGGAGTCTGAGCTTTGGTAACTGTGATGCATTAGGGAAGGAGAAAGTTACCTGGGCACATTGTTCTATAAGACAGTCACATCCATGGCATCATGAGGCTACACCCCTTCAATTTTCAAAATATGATTTTCAAACTTTCAGCTGACTGCAAATTTTGCAATTTGAAATGAGACAGAACAAATTACTTAAAAATGCAAGGCCAACTTCCAAGGTGAATGAGAAAAACAAACAAATCACCCTCAGGGTAGTGCGAAGAGAGAGACATTTCCTATAATTCAGAGACCCATCAAAACTCTTCACTGACTAAGGAAGAGACATTGGGCTGAATTTTTCCCTTGCAGGCGGGCACGGTGGGTGGGTGCGGCAGGCAGGCCCAGCAGCGGCTGCGAAAGTGACCGCTGCCTGCGATCGGCCTCCAATCTCAACTTCACGCTGCACGCTGGCAGGACAATTAAAGCCTGCCCAGCATGAAATGCGGCTTGTCACTGGCCAGGAAGGGCCGAGCCAGGGTGGGGGCTCATTAGCCGTTGGGTCCAATGGTGACCTGGCAGCCGGTATAAAGAAAGCCCAGGCAGCTGCAGAAAGGTTGCCAGGGAAGGATGTCTGGATGCCGGTCGGATGGATGATGCAGTCAACTGTGTCAGCAAACACCAGGCAGGAGGGCAGATCAGGCTGGGCACTTGATCCCCCAGTTTTCCGATAAGTGTCTCGCCATCCTCCTGGAGGAGGTGGCTGCCAGGAGGGACACCCTTGTCCCCAGAGATGGGAGGAGGAGGCCACTGTACCTCATCAAGAGGGCATGGGAGGAGGTGGCAGCCCAGGTGAACAGCCATGATGTGGCGTGGCACACATGGGTGCAGTGCCGGAAGCACTTCAATGACCTGCCACACTCAGGAAGGGTGAGTACCGTGTTGGCATGGGTCAGTGTGCAGAAGTGTTAAGGTGGGGCCATTCCCTCATGGACCTCAGGGGTGCGGGAGTCTGAGTGCTAACTGTCAAGTATGCTGGAGATAGCCAACGGGGTGAGCCCTGGCTGCTTGGGCTGCTTGCCTTGTGGCTCGAGGGCCATGACTCGGATGTGCTCTGCCAGGTGTTCCTCAGCTGGGGTTGGCCAGGCTGCAATGGCACTGCAGGTGCAGAGTGTCCTTTCATGACAAGACAAGCCATAACCAAGCAAAGAGGAGACAAACAGATGGAGGGCCGCCCAACCTGCTGCTGCTCACCAGATTCGAGCAGGATGCCCTAGAGCTCGAGAGCCAGCACGCTCCCCGTGCAACCTGGCATGGAGAGATGGGGGTGTCAGGTGAAGATAAGAGTGCAGTGCATAGAGGTGAGTGTTTCGGATTGTGCAACTATTCTAGTGCAGTCTCCTCATTGATGGGAGCCTCAAACCTGGCCCCTTGATCATTGAAAGACAACGGCACCTTGATGCAGATCTCCATTGTCTCACCAGGGTGCCTGACATGCACAGTGACAGTGTGATGACTTAACTAATGACATGTCCTTCTTTTCCCTTTTAGGTTCGCCAGCACACACTCGCTCTCTGGACCCCGAAGGGCCACCCCTAATGCCAGACGACCACCAGGTGTCACTGTCACCTGCATCACATCCGCTCTCTGAAGCAGGCATCAGCACAGATACCAGCACATCGGTGGGCATTAATTCGGCAGCTAATATCTCGGTGCACATTGGTGAGGGCACCACACTCACTTGAGGTGCAGGAGAAGGCAGAGAGTGCCCAGGGTGTCGACAGTTGGAGGACAGCTGGGGACCAGGATGATGCTCAGTCAAAGGCAGATGATGAGCCTCCAGAGTCATCCATTATGTGGCCGATGCTGGATGTCCAGCAAGATGTGCAGGAGGATCTGGCGGAGATTCATGAGGGCATGCATGCCATGGACTCTGTGATGGAGGAGTCAATGCAGAGCATCAGCACTGCACTGACCCTCATGGGCGAGCGCACTGCCTCCTCCATGGAGAGGTAGCTCCAGGATCAGAATCAGGGGTTCCTGGGGTTGCACTCGGACCTGCAAGCCTTCACACAGGTACTGACCTCAGATAGTCAGTGTCAGTGTAGGAGATGGATGAGGCATCCAGTATTCCAGCTAGGTGCCCGTCCATCAATGGTGTGCAGAGAGGTCCACTGGGACCTCACGTTGGTTCACGAGCTGCGTGTCGTCTCTGCACACTGCTCTCAGGGCGCTCTGGATGACGGCAGCAGCTCCTCAGCCCCTCTGCCAGTGACTGCAGCATCTGATGAGGCTGCAATAACTGGGGAGATGCCAGCCATGACACTGGCCACTCCCTCCCAGGTGGGGCCAGCACAGGCTCCACTAGCCAGAGGATGACCGCCAAGGTCATCAAGGCCAACAGGACAGCAGAGTCAGCAGGCTAGCTCCAATGACAGTGCCAGCGAGGGGGGAAGCACCTAGACCTAGGACTTGCAAGCATAAGTTAAAGGCACCATGAGCGCAAGAGGAACAAGTCATGGGTGATTTTATGTTCATTTATGTTTAGTTATCTCCTGGTCTGGGACTTGAGACCAGAGAGGTTGATGTGAAAAGTCTGTACATGTGGAAATGAAATAAATCTGGTTTTGTCATCATGGTCTGAGGATGCTTCCTCTTTTTATGTCATTGGTGCAGGAAACACGAGTATGTAATGCTGGACGTAAGTGGCTCTGAACTTTTTGCACAGGTAATGAGTGCTCTTTGTGTTCAAATGAAAGGGCCCTTTCAGACATCCGGGATGGAGGAGACATGATCTTTGGTAGCCTAGCTGAAGGAGCGACCCTGCTTCCCTGGAGGTTACCGAGGTCTGGCTCCATGCCTTCAGCATTCTCCTCACCGTACTCATCTTCAGACTCACCACTGGACTAATCATCTGTGGCCTATGAAGCTGCGTCAAGATCCTCTTCCTCCAGTGTCCCCCCTTGTCAGTGCCAGATTGTGGAGAGCGCAGCATGCAACCAACATCAGTGACACCCACTCTGGGGAGTATTATAATACTGCCCCTGAACAGTCCAGGCATTGGAAATGCATTTTGAGGAGACCTATGTTCCTCTCCACCACCGCCCTTGCGGAGGCTTGACTCACATTGTAACGCTTCTCTGCCTCTTTTCTTAGGTGGCAGAGAGACGTCATGAGCCACCTCTTCAACTGTTCTCACCCAGCAGCCATCCATCCAGTCTGGCTGGAGCATTGAAGAGCCCCGGCACCTGGGAGTGTCTCAGGATGTAAGCATCGTGGGAGCTGCCTGGGTACCTTGCACAGACTTGCAGAATCTGCATCCTGTGATCACACACTATCTGCACGTTCATGGAGTGGAAGCCCTTCCTGTTGACAAAGGCACCGGGCTCAGCCGCTGGCGCCTTGATGGCCACATTTGTGCAGTCTATAGCACCCTGGACACGGGGGAACCCAGCAATCGCTGCAAAGCCTCTGGCTCACTCAGCCTGGCTGGCTTCATCTGTATGGTGAAGAATAAATGTCTGTACCTGGCTGAATATAGCTTCTGCCACCAGTTTGACGCAACTGTGGGCAGCTGATTGGGAGACTCCACAAAGATCCCCCACAGAGCCCTGGAGAGAGCCGGAGGCATAGAATTTGAGAGCCACTGTGACATTCAGGCCCACTGGCATGGGGCGTCCACCCACACAGTCGTAGCAGATCTCAGGCCCACTCACCTGGTAAAAGGAGATGACAGTCTCCCTTGAGAGTTGGAGCCTCCTTCGGCATTGCACCTCAGACATATTGAGGTAGCTGCAACACAGCCTGTAAACCCTGGCAGCGGGTTAGTGGTGTCTTCTGCAGCCCCTTCCGCCTTGGACTACCTGCTGGCCCTGCGCCCCTTGTGCCTGCGCCTCTCCTCCCACAGGTCCCTCTCCTGGAAGCTGCACTGGGACACCTGGCCTCCTCTCCCTTCTGCCCCTCTCTTCCTCCTCAGAGCAGGTGCCCCCAGCAGAGACCACAATCCCCATTACCAGGGTTACAGAAGGTTGTCTGATTCCTGGAAGGGTCCACACAGTCTGAATCCTCCAGGGGCCTGGCTGACAGCAATGATTCCTGAAATGAGGCCTGGAAGTGCTAAGAATGAAGCCCCGAACAGAGATGAAGCTGCCAAATACCAATAAGCAACCAGCTGCAAACTATCTCCAAAATTGCTCACTATTCACACTGGCAATGCTGCTGACCCTTTTTATCCAACTCTTAGATGAGGTTTGAGGAAATGTCGGCTGGTTGCCTGCCTGTTTTGCCCGTGTGACAAGCAGAAAATCGCATGGGGCAACATAAAATCTGAGACAACTGCATTATTAAGGGCCTTACATGGCCTGTTAATTCATGGGGGGGTGCCGCTCTGGCAACTTGCACGCGCCCGCCAAGCAAAATATCGCAAGAGTGCGCAATGACGTCGGGCGCTCGCCCACCGTCATTGTGCAATATTTTACTCTCGTTCTGGTCAGGCACATGCCCGCCCGATGAGGGAAAAATTCAGCCCATTAAAATGCAAAGTGCTGGACATTGAAACAATGGCTGCCACAGACAACCCCTTGAAAATACACTATGGGTGAAGTGTAACAAGCCAGGCTGCAGCCACTGCAAAGCGATTACAAGAAAGTTTTCAGCAGAGGAAACAGGTTGCAAGCTGGGCTCTCCCCCTCCCTCTCACTCTCTTTTGGAACAAGTGTATTACCCAATTTGGAAGCCAATGTTATTAGAAATCTACCAGGGAACTGTGATCTTGAAATAATTGCACCATCTTCTACATCTGATTGCATCCACGAAACCAGCTAATTCAAATCAGCTAACATTTAAAAATCAATGCCTCAAGGACAAGCAAAGGACACTTGACCATATATTCTTTTAGCTTTTTTTTTTATTGTACTCTAACTTCCCTTATTTTTGATACCTGTGTGTGCGACATTGCATTTTTATTATTTTTTTCTTGGGCTTAGTGGTTAATACATTTGCTCTTTCTTTAACTCAAGAAAACCTTGTTTGATTGGCTCCTTATTGCTCACTGCCTAAATGAAGGGAGGATTCAGGTGAGAGAAAATGCACAAACTTAACAGAAAGGACAAGATAAGAGGGATGAGCAATAAATGCTGGCCTAGCCAGTGACGCCCACATCCCATAAACAAATAAAAAACATCTTGCTTTGACATTTAATTATGCACCATGTTTTGCTTTATAAGATATAATTTAAAATCAATTTGTCCATTTTGAAATTGATAAATAAAAGAAAGCAATTTAGGATTTTTTGCTAGAATACTACTTGCTTTGAAAGGAATTAAATATTTCTGATTTATTATTATTGGAACATCAACTATTCAATTTCCTTTCATTAATATTGCTTACATAAACATTTTATCTATGTCAGCACACTTCACTACATAATGACTATTCTTGGAGCATAACACCAATGCATTACCAACTGCTCTGGAATTACTTTTTGTTGGTGCGAGCTACATTACATGACCACTGCTGTTGGAGTTGTCTTTAGGGTCACAATTTGGTTAAAAAGGAGAAAACTCAAATCATAATCATTGTGGATGGAGAAGGTGATATAGGATCCTGGGACTCTAAGTTGGCAATGTCAAAAAGTGGAGAAACCAGATTATTGAGTTGTCAATCTCAGCAAAATTGCTATAGAAAATTGCCCATAAGAGGCCTAGTGTTTTCTTGCAATAGGAGCTGAAATCAGACAGATTAGTAACCAGGTTACCCTCCCTCACATTCTCTTGGCTGGTTCAAGAGTAGCCACTCACCCTCAGTTGTAAAGGAAGAGAAAATGGCTTAATAAACACTTACCTAAATGTGGAAATGCCAGAAAAATTGCCTTTGAAAGGGTAGGGCAATAATACAGAAGGTTTGAGTGCTGAGGAACATCACCAGTGGCTGAAGGAAATCAGATTTAACCTCCCATTCCACTGAGTTTGATCTCAGCTGCATCACTTTGTGGAAACAACTAGACCTCGAACTTTACCTAAGCAGACCCGCTCGCTGCAGGGAGGCTGGTAGCAGGTTAGGATCCAATTTGTTCTGGCTCTTTAACTCAGCCACGACATTAGCACCCCGCATCCAGGTTTCCTGACCAATGGAGAGGGAAGGATGATGTGCTGAATCTGTCAAAGGAAGGATTTTTAATTAAAGGGACCCTGACAGGGGTCAGGATGTCTGAACTGGACATAGATTCCTGAGGCTTTAGTGACCACAGGAATGCAGAGGAATCCTGAGATGGCTGCAGCCCACCCGCCTCCTACCCCCACTGCCCCTGGTCACGACTCTTACCTGGAAGTCCTACTGTAGGATCTGAGGGACTGAAATGAGGTGATATTTGAGAGGCCAGCCTCTCAAACCAAGCAGTTGTAGGTGGAAGTGGCCAAGGAAATCAGCAGAAGTATGATCCCTCAAACCTGGATTTGGTGCCCCAAAAGGTTCAAGGGCCTCAGGAGAGTGGGAAAGATGAGTAGCATAACTCTTGCAGGTGCAAAGTCCCATGGTCTCACTTCCCCAGCAGTCTCCTGCACAAAACTCCTCAGAACAACACGCCTTACATTTCCACTTATTCCCCTCTCTCCCTGGGCACCTCACATCCCCATTTGAACAGCCAATACTCACACCCATCTTTGTGCCATTTTACACCCATGCCTCACAGTCGCCCTCCAAAAATGTCCTCTCCTCCTCAAAACACAAACTATTTCTCACAATTAAAACTCTCTGCTTTCTTTCCTGCACAGGTAGTGAGTATAGAAATCCAGGGACAGGCAGAGAACAGGGCTGGGAAGGAAGCCCTCCACTGACAGGCACCTTGACAGCCACTGGCAATTTGTGCCCACCGGGAAAGAGGTCTTGTTCCAGGAGGCTCCAGATGTCAGTGACAATTTGCCATGAAAGCCTGAGTACCCTGGGGTACTGGTGCTTACACATGTCGAGAGAGTTGATCCTCTGCCTGTAAACCCTGTTGGGGTACTCACCACTAAAGAGAATATCATTTTTCCTAATATTACTGTGGGATTCTGAAGCAGGCTTGTGGGGGCTGTGTATGTATGTTTGTGTGTGTGTGTGTGTGTGTGTGTGTGTGTGTGTGTGTAACTAATTTAATTAAACTGAAGACAGTCAGTCTGCAAGGTTTAAATCATCAAAGGGTTAGGTGTAAAAGTAGGCATTTTGAAATGGAGATGGACAGGCAAAGATGGGATCCCAGTAGATACAGTATGAATGGGAATTTGCATTTAGAGATAAGTGAGCAGTGAATTGTTAGCTATTTGAATTTCAAAAGAGGCATGACAGGAAGTTTACGACGGGCAAAATTGTAAATAAATAAGTCAAAGTTATTAAGTTTATTTTTCCCAAAAGTGCAGGCTAAAATGATAACATGAAAGATTGTTACATTCTGGGAAACATAACTTTCAAAGGAAGTTTAGAATAATATATTTAAAGAATCAAAAGGGGAGAAAATATATTTAAGGAAAGATTGAAAGCTGTATGAGATAAGTATCCAGGTGAGGTCTTGAAAGTTGGGCTGTGTGAAAATAGACTTTTGAAAAGCAGCCTCCAGCCACCCCAGAGAAGTGCTTGTTTGTTCCAGAAACCAAGGTTCTGTTAAAAGCTTTGGATTTCCATTGCCAAGTGAGAGGGAGAGGGAAGCTCTGTTAAAAAAACTCCCTTATAGCAACAGTGGGTGCCTTGTAGTAATATTACTAGATGTTTTACAGATTAAGAATCCATTTGGACTGTTGCCTGAACAGGGTGTTTATTTTGGGAGTAGAAATAAGTAGAAATCTCTTGGGAAATGTTGTAAGACTAAATTTAGCTGTGTAACTATAATCCTGTGTGTTTAAGTTTTCTTTTCTTTGATTAATAAATGTTTTAATTTAATATTGAAAAATCTTCAAAAGTGGTAGGGCACTTGGTGTTGCTGCTCCACTTGTTCCTCATCAGAGGTTCAAGGTGACACTGCCTAAACTGCTCCCATGCTGTAGTGAAGGCTGACAGCAATTGACAGCAAGCAAGTGGAGATCAAGACTGAATGGCAGAGCAGACTTGATGGGCCGAATGGCCTAATTTCTGCTCCTATGTCTTATGGTCTAAGGTGAGTGAAGTCCAAGACAGGTGAACTAACTTCCTAGAAGTTAGAAATCACCTGTCAAGCAATGAGAGTGAACTCTCAGAAGTTTTGTGAGTAGCAGCATCTCAGCTGGGCATGACTGCAGTTCCACTGTTCAGTTTCACTGTTTGAAGACTTTACAACCTGCCAGTTTCACTGAAAAAGTACTCCCCGCTGTGTACTCACCTGGTTGACCCTAGTGAGTTCCACGCAGCTTGGGAAACCCATGTGCTGGCTGTCGAAGCCAAAATGCTGGATTAAAGTCTGGGTTAATTGCCCCTTTGAATATTTTAATTATTTACCCTGCCGTTTCGAGTGTTTCAGTTCCCCACTCACCTGCAAACCCTCCTGGGTTAGGCTTGGAAGTGGGTGGGATCATGTTGGGTTCTTGACCCAGTGCTACTTTTCAGGGCTTCAACTCCTCCAATCTTCACTGGAACCTGCCTCCTCTTGGCAACTGAAATTCTGCCCTGGTCTCCAATTTGTGCCTTCTTGCATTAAGGAAAATTGAAGGGGCATCTGGCCCAGAGGGACCGCAGGCCAAAGGTGAATGAGGGTGATGAGGGTGTGAGGGTGCTAAGGGGGTTGCAGGAGAGGGAGGAGGGGGTCCCCCACCGCACCTCTCCCCCCCCCCCCCCACCCCCGCCCCCCGGACTCCCGATGCTTGGTCTTGGAGAAGCGCATTTGGGTGACACTTAGTTGTAAACAAGGCAGTTCTGATTCACAGTCTGCTATAATGGTACTTAATTCTGCTTAATGGTTTTCATGTAGTTGATGTCCGTCTTGTACCAGGAGACAGGAGAATGGCATAGACGATGGGTCACCTGCTTTCCATTTCAGTCACAAGGAGTGCATATGGTAAATTCATGTTGAATTGTCTCTCTAAGGAGATCTAATTAATTCATTTTCAAACTCCATTACTATTACTTCAAGTCTATTCAGTACAATACATTATCTGAACAGGGTCCAAGCAAATTATTCAGTTGGGAGCCGTTTAACCACAAACAAAAGGAAAACTGCATCTATTGTTTAGTCCCCAGATTTTCCGTAGTATATCATAGGCTCCCACATACTTATGGTTAAGATCCTTTTGGGCTGCCAATCTAAAGTATGAATATCAGCAATCAACTTTATCAAAGTGTTAGTGAAAACATTTAACACAGATAATCTGTAAGCAACAATAAATAAGTTTACTTCGTACTCATACAAATGAGACTATAAAATACCTGAAGCTAACATGTTACTGCATGAACAATCTTCCAAGATAATTTGTAAATGCTCAAAGTAACGCTATCGGAGATGTAATAATATTCATACCAAGAAAACTTGAAACCAATGGGTGTCAAATATTTATATTAGCAATTTTCTGATGCGAAATGAATGGCAAGATAATCTGATTTTTTTGGCGGTGGAAGGAATATGCTGGCCACGACACCAGAGAAACGCCCTGTGCTTCTTTAAATATGCCACTGGAATGTTACATGTCATCGTGAGCTGACAGACAGGATCTTTGTTTTACTTCTTACCAATTCCAACAATGGAGAGCTACCTCAGAGCCACCCGAGATTATTGCAGGGCAGGGCTTACACCCACAAACTCTGACAGTCTTATCAACCGGGCCAAGTTGATAACTAAAGGACTGAACTAGGGGAAGGGACTGAGTAGGAGGAAACTTCTGGAGTGAGTGGAAAATGTATTCAATAAAAGGAATCATAGTGGTGCACGTAACTAAATCAGAATGGAGGAAGGGATTTAGTGACTGCCTCTGGAGGTCAGTGCTGTACAGAAATGATTTGGAAGTAGAGACAAGAGCAAAGATACTGGACAACATTTAATGAAGGCGATGGGGGTCTCAGACTATCATATCAACAGGTCATGTCTGGTTCAGCTGGTACTAACCACATAAATGCTGGCGGAATACAGATGTTAGTCTGTGATGCCGACACAACTGAAGTGGGAGCTCACCAGTGGGCAGCTGGCGAGAGCCCCACGTCACCTCTTTTAGGGAAGGCCGCTTTATGAGCTCAGGCATTTAACTGGACAACTGCAGGCCTTCCTCAGGATCGAGGACCCCGGGGCCAAAAGGCCTGCCCGCCAAGAGCTGCCGGCCAATCAGAGACTGACAGGTCTATTGAAGGACTGGGGAGGCAGTGGCTGCCAATATGACACCTATCTGAGGCCTAGTATTCTCGCTGGATCCCCAGGACGCAGGTGAGTGATGGCAAGGTGGGGTGTCAGGGGATGAAGATTGCAGGGGAAGGGATTCAGCAGCAAGGGTGGCTCTCAACGATACCACCCCCCCACTCTTCCCAATGCTGAGTCCCTCAATCAGACACTGAGTGCCTTTGAATGAGGGACCCCCATTCCCACCCAGCGCCTGCAAGCAACTCTAGCAACTTGACTTGGATTTGTTTGTTGTGCTCCCTGCATGGTGAGACCCCACCTGCTGCTGGTTTAATACCAGTGGCGGTGGGAGGAGGCCATTAAGTGGATAGTATTTGTCCATTTTTGGGCCTCATTTGGCAACAGGGCAGGAAGGCTATCCATGGGCTTCCTGCCAAAAACTTAATCGGGCTGGAGGTGGGAAGGTGGTTGGGTCCCCACCCACCACCCTCTTGCCTAATTAAATGCCCCCCACCACCAAACTTACCACAGCGGAGGTTATCAAATTGCACCTTCTATGTTTGCTTATGACGCAGAATCAGAAGGTGGAAGGTTTAGGGAAAAGGTTGCAAAAGTTAAGGAACAAATGCCTCAAATACAGAGGCTAAGTGGAAAATAGGAGGACTGAGCTGTCAAATAGCAGGTGTGAATAAATGCACGAAGATGAGACTTGGCAAGATAAATAAGCAGTGGGCGAATAATATGAACACTACGCATGGAAGAGGTCTGAGCTGTTGGCCACTAACTACTGCATAGAAACTATTGATGTGACAACAGTGAAAAGGGCAAACCATACTTTGGAGTGCATTACCAGGCAGATAGAGCATAAGCCCCAGGGGTAATAAGCTTGTTAAGGCGCTAATTCGGACCACATACTGGGATGGATTTTACCAGCCCTCTAAGGATAGGCTGGGAAGTGGGGAGGCCTGTAAAATGGCAAGGGAAGGCAGGGGTGCAGTACCCACCACTTTCCTGCCACCATGACATTTTACCAGTAGCGGGGAAGATTGAGGACAGCTCTCCCATACTGAGGAAAATTTTGCCATTTAACCAGCTAATTAATGGCCCCTTCCCACTCGCACTGGCATTTTAGCAGTGGTAGGTGGGCCCTCTGCCACATGGGGAGACCACTTGGTGAACCCTAGTTGCCACCCTGCAGGATAGGGATGGTGGGGGAGGGGAACCCTCCTAATCAGGCCCTCTGTGGCCCAAGGAGGGGCCCCCTGCAGCAACCCCACCCCACTGCCCTCGCTAAAAGCACCCCCCCAACCCTCCTTGCTGGGTCCTGTCTGACTAACCCTGGAGGGCGGCATCTAATGCTGTGTTCTCTCAGGTGGGTGCAGTCCCAGCAGTGGCCATCCCTCCTGGTGGCAGTGCTGAGACTGAAGAGCTGCCGACCCTCCAATTGGCCATCACCTCTTGAGGACAGGCTTCCATTTCTTAAAGGGACGTGGGACCCAACAGCAACTATTAGTTACCAGGTGGGTCTAAAACGCAGCTGGGGGTCCCCCAAACAACCAAGGTACAGTTGCCTTGGCTTTCTAACCCTTTATCAAGGCATCACCACCCCAACAAAATTCAGCCCACTATGTGCATTTCGGGTCACTACACAAGTATTGAGACACCTTAACTTTGGAGAGATCATATAGAAAGGCAATTGAGCTGATTCAGCTCAGATGCAAAAACCCCAATAAGACAGAATATTTACACTGGATAATAGAAGGTTCAGAAATGTTTCTAAGAAGCATGGAGAAACTTAATCCGAATAAATTAGTTGACATTGCCATAAATTCAGCAACTGGGGCACAAATGAAACTCAGAAAAGCAAAGGTGGAGACAATTTAGGTTTAACTATTTCACACAGAGTGGTGAACATGTGGAACAGATCACCAAGACTATTTATATTGCTTAAAACCTTGAGGCCAATCTGCTGACCTACTTTACAATCTCCAATATTTTTGAATGTAAAAGAGAATTTTTATTTTCTTCCTAGAGGGAGAGAGTGGGAGTGGATTGTGCCATCAAAAAGAGAGGATTGAATTGTATTTTGGCCAATGAATGGATTAGAGATAGAGTGACCTGCCAGATGAATATGTACCAGCAGTTACATCCAAAGAAACTAATAAAAACAACACAATGTCCATCTGTGCAAGATATTTATAGCAACAGACTGAGGTGAAAGGCCAAAATTTCAATCAGCACGGAGGCAGGATTGGAGCAGATGGGTCTGAATCTCCCACCACTGGCCTGCATGCGGGTTTACCAGCATGTTCCTACCTTTGGACCACTTGTGAAACGGCTGGTTCAAGGGTGAAAAGACCACCTGCCAATTATGTATCCTTAGAGACCTATTAGGGACACACTGCCTGTGCTGACTGGAATTTTGAAGCCTGCATGTGCCCGCCACCACTGAGGCTAAAGCATGACCAAGGTGGCCTCCTGGCAGCAGACCAGGGTGCCAGCACTCCATCATTAAAGTTAAGCACCAACCCCCACCTCCTCCACAACTTACCGCCACCCCCATCCCACAGCCTCAGTAACCATAGGGCTATAGATGCTGCCACAGTTCTCTCTCCACAATGATGGCCTCTTTGTATTTTAAAGTTTTTAACAAGGCTTCAGGGAGTGCCTCCATCTTGAGGTGCCCTCTCTTTTACCTACCCACATCAGCAGCTCCTACCTCTGACAGTGAGGCTGCCAATCTTCCAGTGTCCCCAGCCAGTTCAAGTTCTTAATGATCTCTGTCAGAAAGCTTACATCTGTGGAACTGGTATGGTCCCAGAAGAGTACCAGTGCTCAGTGACCAGCTTCACGCATGAGGAATTGTGGCTTGTGTGAATTGCTTGTAAAAACGTGTTCTCGAATAAGACATTACTTCCAAAAAGTGAGAAGGTTTTTTAAAAAAAAATCAAAATGCAAAATTATCAATGGACTACATTCATATATTCTTTAATTCATCACTGCTATCTAATAATAAACTTTTAAATAAAACTTGCTAGTTAGAAATACTATGCTATTACCGGGGGCTTTGGAACTGTGGCCTTTTGAGTACTTATAGGATTTGGATGAAATTCATGATATTATATAGGTCAAATACATGGTAAGATAATTTATTTTAAAATAATAAATGTTTGACATTAGGACACTTAAAATCTGAAGTTTAATCTAATGCACATTTGATATTAAATGATTAAAAATGCACTTGCTTGAAAATGCACTGTGAATATTAGCATTAAAACATTAAACATTAAAAAATTTAATACATTCATTTACAATTCCTTTATCAGTTATTTTAACATTTGAAATAAATAGGCTAAAGCTTTTGTTAAAGTAGCAGGAAAAAGAATTTTATATGAATGTATTTAATAGGCCAATATTCACAGACCACAATTTCAAGGGCATAGGGAATAATGAATTCTTGTAAGTGATCGCAAGGCATGAATCTCCTTGAGTATATCTTACGATGTCTGATGATGTCATAAATCACAAGAGTAACTACTTTAATGGATCCGTCACTCTTGATGATTCAATACTGTGGAAATAATGGGAATGGTTTTATTCAATTTTTTGTTCTATTTTACCTCAAAATGAGTCCTCCATGTAGTTGTTGCCTGATAATGTCAACAAAGTACAATCATTGCAAGGTTACAGTAAAATAAATTCATAACTGGGTAAAACATTGAATTTGTTGAAGTAGTTTTCAGAAAATACAGCATTTTGGTTTCGACCCTATTTATATTGTAGCATCAATTGAGGTTGTATATCCTCCCAACAGTATGTAGCATCATCCCATTAGATGGTTTCCTACTTTTCCTTTGGGATCAAAGAGATGCCAATAGTAAAGGTAAATAGCAATCACATGGCTCCATTTGTCATTGATCTGGCATTTTATATAGGCTTGGGCCAATATAGACCTTCCCTGAAACTGGGAAACTGGGAGTCAAAATCATAAAGTTGCAAACATCACACTGTAGAAACTGATTATACACAATGTTATACATGTGCAAATTTTTAAAGCTGTGTTTGCAACTTTTGACCAACTATATGTGCATAACGTTGCATAAGTTGAGTTTTAAAAAAAGGACTTGCATTTTATGTTCTAATATTGCTGATTCTACTGTGTGATATAAACGAGTCAAAACTTAGCACAAGGGAAATCAGGTTACAATATCACACTGTTCAGTGGAAGCAATACAAATGTTGCATTAACAGTATCAACATATACCACATATACATTAATGCCACAACTGTGAACTTCATGTACAACTGAAATGACAATGGTTTTTATATAAGTTCCTCAAATCACTGAGTTACAATATAAAGTTGCAACTTTATGGAATTTTAAAAATATTCTGATGCATGTGTAGCAGTTAAAGAAGACTTCTCAATTCCGTCATGGCTCAGCAAATTTAACCTCGTGAATACAAACTAGGGAATCCCAAGGCTTGGTTATCAATTTTACAGAGGTTTCACCAACTAAATGGAGTCAAGTACTGCTGAATCCAGAAGGTAAGTGCCTTTCCACTTAACTGCTGCATCTAGTGTAACTGCCTCATCAACATCCCCCATGATCAGACATCCCCACAATACTTCCAACCTTCCCGCAAGATCTCCAGTCTCCTCCCTGAGGCCTATGATAACCCACCCAAATCAGCTTTGAACCTTCAGGTGATTGCATGCCACGATTCTCCAATAACCTTCATGGCCTCCAATCTCTGACTAACACCTTTGTCCCAAACGTCCGATCCCTCAGGTCTCTGCCACCCCCCCCAGAAAAGGACACTCCCCACCCTGCAATCGGATCCCAGCCGCACACAAGTATGTTGGTTTTTAATTCAACAGGGGGTGTAATACAACAGGGAGAAATTATGCTTCAATTGTGCAGAGCCATGGTTAGATCCCTTCTGGAGTACTGTGCTCAGTATTGGGCACCAAATCTTAGGAAAAGTTTTTTTTCTTTATTCTTTCATGGAATGTGAGCTTCCATGGCAAGGCCAGAATTTTGCCCATCCCTCGCTGCTCTTGAGAAGGTGGTGGTGAGCCACTTTCTTGAACCACTGCAATCCATGTGGTGTAGTAACCCACGGTGCTGTTAGGAAAGGAGTTCCAGGATTTTGATTAAGTGACAGTGAAGAAGCGGTGATACAGTTCCAAGTCAGGATGATGTGTGACTTGAAGGGGAACTTGCAGGTGGTGGTATTCCCATTGTCTGCTGCCTTTGTCCTTCTAGGTGGTAAAAGTTGGAAGGTGCTGTCGAAGCAGCCTTCGTGATTTGCTGCTGTGCTTCTTGTAGTTGATAAACACTGCTGCCACTGTGCACCACTGGTGGAGGGAGTGAATATTTAAGGTGGTGGTTGGGATACTGATCGAGCAGGCTGCTTTTTCCTAGATGACATTGAGCTTCTGGAGTGTTGTTGGATATGCACTCATCCAGGCAAGTGGAGAGTATTCCATCACATTGCTGACTTGTGCCTTGTAGATGGTGGACAGGCTTTGGGAAGTCAGGAGGTGAGTTACTTACCTCAATTCCCAGCTTCTGACCTGCTCTTGTCACCACAGTATTTATATGACTCGTCCAATTTAGTTTCTGATCAATAGTAAACCCCAGGATGTTGATGATGTGGGACTTAGCGATGGTAGTGCTGTTAAAAGTAAAGGGGAGTTGATCTTGTAGGAGATGATAATTTCCTAACGTTTGTGTGGTGCCCATGTCACTTACCACTTATCAGCCAAAGCCTGAATGTTGTCCAGGTCTTGCTGCATGCAGGTACAGATTGTTTCAGTCTCTGAGGAGTTGCAAATGGTACTGAACACTGTGCAATCATCAGCAAACATCCACACTTTTGACTTATGTTGGGGGAAAGGTCATTAATGAAGCAAATGAAAATGGTTGGGCTTTGGACATTCTCCTGAGCAATGCCCTGGGGCTGAGATGATTGGTCTCCAACAACCACAAAACTATTCCTTTACCTAGAAATAACTCCAATCAGTGGAGATTTTTCCCATGATTCCCACTGACTTCAATTTTACTAGGGCTCCTTGATGCCGCACTCAGTCAAATGTTGCCTTGATGTCAAGGGCAGTCATTCTCACGTCATCTATAGAATTTAGCTAATTTCTCCAGTTTGGTCCAAGGCTGTAACAAGAGCTGTAGTCATGTGGTCCTAATGGAACCAAACTGGACAATGGTGAGCAGGTTATTGCTGAGTAAGTGCTGTTTGATAGCGCTGTCGATGACACCTTCCATCAATGGTTTTGAAACAGAAGCCTTCAGCACCACAGCCAGGGTGACATCGAGCCCCATAGTCTGTGCTGTGTCCAGTGTCCTCAGCCATTTCCTAATATCACATGGAATGAATCAAGTTGGTTGAAGACTGGCATCTACGGTGTTGGGAACCTCAGGAAGATGCTAAGATGGATCATCCACTTGGCATCAAAGATGTTAATATATCAGCCTCTAAGTGAGTGCAGTGCAGATTCACCAAAATTATACCAGGGCTTTAAAGACTAATTTAGAAGGACAAGTTGCACAAACATTATCTGCATTCCCTTGAGTTTAGGTGACTAAGAGTGCATCTAATCCATGGGCGGTAATTTATGGTTACAGTGAGTTTGCAGATGCAGGGACCTGTAAAATTCCCCTGGTGGTCTTCCTGCCACCGTATCGCATGCCCCCAATCTGTCCACAATTTTATAGGGGGCAGGCAAGGCCTAGGGTGGTCCACCGCCCTCGCCCTAATTGAGGCCCATATGTGGAAAGTTGGCCACCTAAGGGCCGCCTCTCACCCGGCTGCAAGTTTTCAGTCAGCGGGGGTGAGTTCAGGGCCACTCTGTTTGGGCCTAGGGCAGGAAAGGGGAGGGCACCTCCACTACTGGACCCCTTCAAAGGTCTGGCCCTCACATCCTCTCCCCCCCACCATGGTGCTCCTTTCCCACCGAGACTTGCCATCATGACCCCCACCCCCCTCTCCCCACCAGCCCCAGGCTTCCCCTCCCATCCCCACCATGAGAACCCCACATATACCCCCATCCTGTGCTCTGGCACTCTGACTTTGGGGATTGCTTGCAATCCCAGCAGTGCCCACTGCTCCTGGTATGCTGCTGGGGCAACAGAGTTGCTGGCCAATCTGATTGGCTAGCAACTCTTTGAGGCAGGACTTCTGAGTGAGGGGCAGAAACCCCACCTCCAACCAATTATCAAACGGCTGCAGAGCAACCAGTTGGGATGTGTTTCCTGCCTCTTCCGGGTAGGCAGGAAACCCCACCCCCTGTAAAATTCTGCCCTATGTGTTTCAAACAAAAAGGGATTTGATGGTATATACAGTGAAATGATTTCCTCTGATGGGGCAATCCAGTAAACAAAGAGGATAATCCTAAAATTGAACCTAAGTCATCTAGAACTAAAATGAGGAAACATTTTTCAACAGCTAGGTGAATGGAACTACTCTAAAAGGCTGTGGATGCTGGATAAATGGAAATTTTAGAGATGGAGATAGATGGATTTTTAGATAAAAGTATCACAGAATCTGGTACAAAGGCAGATAAATGGAGCTGGGGTACAAATTAACCATGATTTAATTGAATGATGGAATAGATTTGAAGTACTGAATGACCTACTCCTCTTCCCATGCAATCAAATAGCCTGCTGGAAATCATTGTTAAAACACATGGATGAATTCTGGGCATTTACTACTTAGTACTAGTGCCAATGGATCTGTGCCCCAGGAAGTATTCATTGCCATCGGGTGAGGAGATAAGGCTGTTCGAAACATTTTGCAAAAAAAGCTTAAAAATTGCTCTTTCTGATCTAGAATTTTGGAAATGCATATTGAATTCTGCTTTTTGTCTCTACGTTCTAAGGGGGGACAATTTTCATCCCACGCACCTGGCAGAAACCAGGTGGAACAGTAATTAAACTTGCTAGGGTTAGTCACTTGATGTGGAGATGCCAGGAGCTGACAGTTCCCAGTTTTAACAGCGCAACCAAGCAGACAGCGATGGCACCCAATAAAGTAATTGGGGTCCTTTAGTCAGGGCCTTGATGGTATCACCACTGCAGGAAACTACAATGAGTTTCGTGCCAGGCCAACCTAGCAGGGAAGAGGATTGAGGTCAGAAGATGCCCAAAAGTCTTGTTAACTTTTTGTTTTACTTTTCTTGTGGACCAGGAAAGTTTAGACCTGCCACAGATTGACCCAATATTAAAATCAGAGCCTAAATCTGGGATTAATTGAAACCCTTGTCAAACTACAACAGAGGAGAGGTAAGCCAAATAGTGTACAAGCTGTGCATTTCTCAAACTGACAATTCTCAATTACAGGTAAGGGACTTTAGCTTCTATTTTTACTTTCAAAAATATTTTCTAGTAGCAGAAGACAGTGAAACTTTAAGTTTACGTTCAGACTTTATATTCCAAAACATCACTTTGCTTGCAATCATGGTTTAAATATTACATCCGATATATTTTATTAATTTAAATGTCATTTTATTTTCATTTATTTGCTCCAATATTTTGACATTCACTCGATGTTTAGAATTTATTTGTATGATCTTATTATCTTTTCCTGTTTTGGGGAAGGGGTTTATTTTTCTGTCTGATACGAATGCATTTACCCTACTTTGATCACAATATATCTATTTTGGAAAATCATTTTTTATCTTGCCTTCTGAATTCATTCTGCAAACGTATCGTAACAGCATAACCATCAGCAACTATAGTGCAAATCAACATTCTTTGACATCACCCTATAGCTACTTAACATGTAATTCAACTGTTTCATATGATAATCTTCGCCAATTTCCTAAAATTATTCTCTAATTAAAAACAATAACCAGCGGTGTATTTGAATCTTAAAATAATAGATTTTTAACGTTTATGCAGATAGAATTTCCAGACTCCCATGGTAGCTTCACATACACTTAAACAAATACTCAAGAGACTCACCAAAACGTCTCCAAATCCCAGTCGTCTAACATGTCTATGTCCAAAATATCCATGGCGGTAGCTTGTTCAGAGCTCTTCTCTCTCTCGGACGGAGCCGCGCTCACAGCCCAGGTCTCCCCTCCCCTGCCCCTGGCTGTGTCACAAAGTAATCCGAGTCCGGCAGTCATCCCGCGTCAACCCTATCAGCGCAACCCGAAGAAACAGCGGGATGTACCAGCCTCGAACAATCCCATTGGAGCATCGAATCCTCCACAGCCCAAATACAAGCAGCACCCCTCCCGTGTCAGCTCACACCACACATTCACAGAGCACAGTGGCAAGCGGGCTTCAGAACTTAATTTTCAACAGTTCCAGATGAAGGCTTTCTCAAAAGGGGGCGAACACTACTTTCCACAAGCTTGTCATTCTTGTTTTTCTTGGGTGAGTGATCAAAGTACATCTATTCATAGGAAAAACCCGCCAACAACTGCTTTAACCCGAAGAATTAATGTTCATATAGAACCATAACCAGATCGAGCATAAAGTAGTACATATGAAAGACAATTGCTCCATGTTTAGGGTTTAATGTCACCATTGTATAGTTAAATTAATATTTTTCCATTGTCTCAAGACTCACTTTAGAACAAACAACCCTTTTAGACACATTTCAAGTCTTTAACTTGAAATATGTATTTGTTGGAGATCTTGTAAAATAAAATACCTGACAGATGAACTCTGTCCTGACACTTCCAGGTACAGCTGATCATTTACATGCAATCACTTTTTGACATAAATTTCACTCGCTTAAAAATACTTGATCTGTTCCAATACAGCTAGAACACTGGCAGATAGCCAGCAATGTGTACAGTTGCCAGGTGTGTTCTGTCTACAAAAGCAAAGACAAATCCAGTCCAGCCAATTATCACCCCATCAGTCTGCTATTGATCATCAGCAAAGTGATGGAAGGTGTTATCAACAGTGCTATCAAGTAGCACTCAAACAGCAATAACCTACTCACTGATGCTTGGTTTGGGTTCCACCTGGGCCACTTGGCTCCTGACTTCATTGCAGCCTTGGTCCAAACATAGACGAAAGAGCTAAACTCAAGAAGTGATGTGAGAGTGCCTGTCCTTAACATCAAGGCAGCATTTGATCAAATGTGGCATTGAGGAGCCCTAGCAAAACTAAAATCAATGGGAATCAGGGAAAACTCTCCACTGGTTGAGTCATACCTAGCACAAAGGGAGATGGTTGTTGGAGGTCAATCATCTCAGGCCCACAACATGCTACAGGAGTTCCTCAGGGTAGTATCCTGGGTCCAACCATCAGCTGCTTCAGCAATGATCTTCCCTCCATTGGAAGGTCAGAAATGGGGAGGCTCGCTGATGATTGCACAATGTTCAGCACCATTCGTGACTCCTCAGATATTGAAGCAGTCTCTACCTACAACAAATTACTCACTGCCTGAATCCCCAAAGCCTGTCCACCATCTATGAGGCAAAAGTCAGGAGTGTGATGGAATACTCTCCACTTGAGTATGGTCATAACAACACTCAAGAAGCGCGACACCATCCAGGACAAAGCAGTCCTCTTGATCGGCGTCCCATCCATCACCTTAAACATTCACTCTTAACATTCACTACTAACACACAGTGGCAGCAGTGTGCGCCATATAAAAGATGCACTACAGTAACTCACCAAGCCTCCTTCGACAGTACCTTCCAAACCCACAACCTTTACCACCTGGAAGGACAAGGGTAGTAGATGCATGGAATCACTGCCATCTGCAAGTTTCCCTCCAAGCCACACACCATTCTCACTTGGAACTATATTGCCGTTCCTTCACTGTCGCTGGGTCAAAAGCCTGGAACTCCCTTCCTAACAGCACTGTGGGTGTACCTACACCACATGGACTGCAGCAGTTCAAGAAGGGAGGTGAAGAAGCTCACCACCTCCTTTTCAAGGGCAACAAGGGATGGGCAACAAATGCTGGTGTAGCCAGTGACACTCATCCCGTGAAAGAATTAAAAAACTTGACCTGTTGTCATCATCCAATCATCTCACTCAACCAGACTTCTTCAGCCAGCAAACCTTTCCCTGGCCAGATTCATGTTGCACATAATCTCTCAGAACCTGACACAAACATGAATAGCAGTGAAAATGTGTTGTCAGAGGCAGTGCCTGGATGTGATAGTGCTTATCTAAATAAGAAATTCTATTACCAAAAATGTTAAATAAAAAGTTGAGTAATAAAAAACGTAAATATCAAAATCAGGAAAAAAATGTAGAAAATTAAGGTATTGCAC
This sequence comes from Cetorhinus maximus, assembly GCF_964194155.1. Classification (NCBI taxonomy): domain Eukaryota; kingdom Metazoa; phylum Chordata; class Chondrichthyes; order Lamniformes; family Cetorhinidae; genus Cetorhinus; species Cetorhinus maximus. The sequence goes on along the minus strand of NC_135885.1, from coordinate 66,317,573 downwards.
AAGTGATTATGCATTATAAGACAATAATCCAATCAAGGAGTTTGGGTCACCTCATAAAATGTGAAAGCTCTGTCACCCATCCAGCATTCTTAACATTATGCAGATTTCTTTAACCTCTGGCACCGGTTCATTTTCTGTTACTGAAGTTAGGCAATGATCGAAAATATCACCACTTGTAGGACATCAGCCTCATGTTGCACAATGTCACAGGATCTCACAGCATATCAGGTTAGGGAACTCATAACATTAGATTGGTGTGACCACAAAATCTGGGCTTCGCAGAACAATACAAAATTTTGAATGATATGTTGCAAAGGAATTCACCATGCTCCTTGTAAATCAGATATCAAATTGGTCATGATGTTATACATTCATAAAGCTGATGTTAGTACCAGCCAATTACTTAATTGCTTTGTGATATTCAATTATATTCACTCACTGCATAATTATTGAAATCTTCTTTTAATTACTGTGAATATTTTCAGTTAATTCTTATTGCACTGTACAATGCACTTTATAGCCATTTACTAAAACCGTTCAATTTGCCTGAAATCATTTTGTTGAGATGTATATATAAAATTTGTCACTATGGATTCAGTTCTCATCTAAAATCTGCTTCTATGATATCATTCAGGGTGAATAGCGAAGATGTGGGAATAAAAATTCCAGAGTTCTGCTTAAATACCTTTGGCCTGAATCTTGTGTTCCGGGATCAGCTGCACAACTGACCCAAATGCATATAAAATAACGTGAATAGTTGTCGGGCGTGTGTCCCGACATCACCACGTGCACATGCAATATTGAGGTCGGCAGGTGCGTGCAGAAGTTGGAGCAGCGCCCACCAACAATTAAAGGGCCAACTAAGGTCATTACAAAGACTATTGACCGCAATTTTGTCTGCCCATGCAATTTTTAGCTCATCGCACGGGCAAAGCGAGTGGGCAGAGTTCACGTTTAAATCATTTCCTCATCCAAGGGCGGGATGAAATCTCCATTAGGATATAAAAAAAAAGTAAATATCTGGGGACTTTTTTATTATGAGGTACGCTTTCGGGTACTTGTTTGTGCTGCATGGATATTTTTTGCAGCATTTATGTGCTTTCTTTTATTCTGTGGAGGTCTGCAGCTCCCTGAGGCAGCTGTCAGCCTTCAGGGAGCTCAATGGAAGCCTTCACCAGCACCCACTGTGACATCGACACCCACCCTCTTCCCGCCCCCACTGGCAGTGTTGAGCCTTTCTCAGGGTACATTTCACACTGGCTGGCTGTTAATTGGCCAGCCAATGTGAAATTGTGATCGGGTGCCCGTTTCTTGTCCGCTCCCGGGCCCGCCGATCGCGCGCGCCCAACAAGCACAAGATTCAGGCCTTTGAGTATCAGGGAGAATTTATGCTGCAGTTTTCTTCAAGGTACTAAATGGGTTACGCAGAGTCGATGGGACCAATTCTATACGGTCTGTGGAAGGAATTGGCTCAGCAGCTTTTCCTTGTTTCATCAGGATCATAAACGTACACCTAATTCACTGGTCACAAAATATATGGAGTAGGAACAATTAAAAGTGCAATGCAAGGAAAGAAGCAAACGTAACCATTTCATTTGGGTTCCATCAAACAGCACTTTTGTGCAATTATGCTTCAATAGTTTGATCATCCATAGGTATGTACACAATTAGAATTTTAAAGTAAAAAGGATAGAGAATTGTGATTACAGATATTGCAATATTCATACCTACCATTCAGGCTCTATTTTTGACCAAAAGCAAGATCCCATGATCTTTAAGCTGCAGTTATGAGAATAAAAAAATCTTAATAGAGGTTATATAAAGTATCAGCCTTGTTCCAAATCCAAAATTACAACTAATACTGCAATCTGCTAACTACAAAATATTGTACTACAAATAGACCACTAATCAAAATTTTCTTATGAGTTAAGAAAAATGCCAATCAAATTACAATCAACCTCTTTCAATTGCTATTAATATTTGGTCATGCTTCCTTTCCTTTGTGGAAATCCAAGCATCAGTGACTATAACAATGGTGATCATTTTCTTTTCTCTAAAAAATTATTGTGTGTTAAGAAACCATACTACCTTTTGTTCCGACCCTGTTAGGGGTCGTTAACATTTAAGTTAGATATCTGAACATCCAGTAATTAACTGACAGAACTATGCCACAGGATTTCACATTTTTAAAAAAACAAGCTTTATTGTATATCACAAAGCATTAAACAAAGTAAACACTATTAACTTAACGTTGTAGTCTATAACTACATATGTAGTTTCCTCCACCCCCTCCCCCCCCCCGCAACCACCACCACCACCCCCCACTCCCCCCACCCCCCCCATCAAGGAATTCCCTTATACATTACAACAATCTTGAAGGTTTGTTCACTTCTTTAGGGTCCAACTAAATGGCATGTCACAGCCCTCTGGAATTCAAGTTAATTCTGCTCGGTGTGTCAGCTATCCTCCAAAGTAAGATTCTATGGACGCCCTTCCATTCAGCTTCTGGCTATGTGACGCTCCACCTTTTCTCCATCGACCTCACAACTGTGGATGCCTCAGCTCCTTATTCAGGTTGCTGGCAGATACCCAACAGCCTTCCCACAGCTTTCCAAGCTAACTATGCTGACTGCTTTTAGGCACAAGGCTCTCTGAGGACCACTATAGAATTCTTCCACTAGCTGCAAACCAGAGCAAATCTTCCAGTTGCTTTCCCCACAAAAAATCCAATCTGAGATAGAGCTCTAGCTACATTCCATGTAGTGAATGATGAAGTTTTATTGAAGTAAGGGCAGATCTTCTGGCTCTATTAAACTAAGATAGAAGATCCCCTAATGTTTATTGCTTTCATAACTCTACCCACATCCTTGTAGGATAAACATAGGTTAGCTTTCAACTGTAATTAAGTCCAAGTTTGTTTGAATTGAATTCACTTGAGAAGCCTGTGAAATTCTTAACCAGAACCCCCATTTATCTACAGTTACAACTTTAATTCCTAAAACTAAAAATTATATTATGAAACATATGAACAATTAACTAGATTTTCATGATAATTATAATAAAAAGAGAATTTCTCTGCTGACATTGAGTTAGGGCATTTCATTCACAAATATGAAAACCCATAAATCACAAATGCTGTACACTTGAGGTCTGTTGCATGAGTTGCATGAACACCCGTAATATTTTCACAAGTGAGTTATATTTATTCTGTAGGCATAGATCCTGGTTAGAAATGTAATCATTTACTTTAATTAATTTTGGAATGCCATATGCCTCTGCTGACAATTCTATTATTTCATATACATCAAATTTGCAATGAATAAAGTGGTCATGCTTACAGGACAAAGAATTTAGAAATGTTTTCTTCAACAGTTTAGACAAATATAATTAATTTATCTAAAGTTAGGAGATGCTAGAGCACTCTATTTTTTATGGAAAGCCAAGAAAGTATATTTTATAAAAGCAAAAGTTCTGAAGTAGAGTCATACGGACTCAAAACGTTAACTCTGTCTTTCTCTCCACAGATGCTGTCAGACCTGCTGAGTTTTTCCAGCAATTTTTGTTTTTATTAAAGTACATTTTATGGCTGCTTCAATGATATTGTTTTGAATGAGTCAATTTTTGAAGTGCAGCAAAGATATAGGTGTGCTGCAAATTAGGATAAATGAACATAGCTTAGCTCAGGCCCAATATATTTGATTAAAATCTATGGAATCTACAAATGAGTCAAGTCAAGCTGCTATATGTTACTTGTACCAGTGGAAAACATAAACATTTGTCTCAATAATTGTACCAATCATTTGCTTTAATAAAATTACTGTTGCATGTCTGCTTTCTGGAACCACTATCACTCTGAATGATATTAATTTGTTGTACTTAGGACCCCAAAAACTGCTGAAAAATTATCCTTTTGAAAGTCATGAATATCTGATGAGAAGCCTAGTAGAGTCAGCAGCAGTTTAAGTGGTTATAATGATTCTTAAGACAAGAAGATTTAGATTGTTTGTAAAAGCAGTAAAGTGGATAATACCTTGAAGAAATACCTCGGCACAACTTGCAGTCTTGGCAAATTATACAGAACACGCTCAGAAAAAAATTGTGTTAATGGTAGCTGAGGAACAGCAAGCCCAGAAGAGGTTCAATATGCAATGTTTAAATTTTGTTTTTTTGTTTCCTTACGGGTCAGGAGCAGGAATGCAACTCTGGGCCCTACAAGGAAACAAAGAGCTCCCCTGACCCAGCCTTCCCTGTTTCCATGATCCCCTCGAGAAAGAATGACTGTTTCACTGCTCCTATAAAATCATCTCAGAATCCATATTTTTATTTGGGGAAATGTTGGAGAAAGAATAAAATTAGGAAAACAAAATTTAACAAAATGAAAATTACTTAGTGGCATTAAACACTAAAGCTTTCATTGCATTCTTATCTCCTAGCAATTCTAAGGTGTTAAATGTCAGATGACATATTTCCTTCAATAACAGTTTATTTGAATATGTTTGCCCATGGATGCATTCAGCTTCTGCAAATAATTCACTCTAAGGAAGGAATCTTCCAGTCCTGCCAGCAGTGTGAGTCGTGACAGGATTAGGGGGGCACTTAATTTGGAGGCAAAGAATCTATTTCCTGACGGCGTGATAAACTGTTTTGTTCTCCCGACTTTCAAGGTGGGTCGAACTTCCCGACAAACAATGTCAGGAACCCCACTTGCATACGTTAGCATCTCATGCATGCTCATTAAAAGGCCACCTCACTGGAATTAAGTTTGCCCTCCAAATTAAGCTCCCCACCAGCAAAAATTTAGAAAGTTCAGTTTTACAGCTGTATATAAGTGCCGTGTACACAGTGAACTTCTTCCATGACTTTGAGGTCAGTAGATGCTGCTTTTGCCTCCTTGGGGACTATGCATAACTTCACTCATATTGGTACTGGTAGCAAAAGCTGCTCCAAGGCTGGACACGGGAGGCAGGCGAAGGCTGGAAGAGGGGTGGTAGGGTGGAGCGAAGGCTGGACATTGGAGTAGGCTAAGCAGGAAAGGGGGGAAATAGTGTCTTAGAGGGTGGGGTCAATGGTGTCGACAGTGGGATCCTGGTGGGTGAACTAAGGGTACTGGTAGTAGGAGGGTACAGTCACAGTCAGAGGGGGATAATGAGATGTGGTAGGTGGACAGGTCCAGGGTGATGATTTGGTAGGTGAAGATATCGTGTGGGGGTTACAGAGGCGGACTAGACAGGTGGCTCGGATAATGGGAGGGGAAGGCATATGGAGGTAGGTCATTATAGGGTCCAGGGTAACGAGAGGAAGTTCAAGCGGGAGACGAATGGTGATTTTTGGTGGGTCAAGGTGATGTGGGGGTGAGATGGTGGCTGACAGGGGGAGGGTTGAAGGTGGTGGATTAAGTCTGGAAGGTGACATGCACCATTTTTCAAATCTGACATTCACCATGCAGTTAATCAATAAGTGAGATCCCTAGAAGTGGGAAGAGGGTCTTTTCGGGTGGGTGGAGTTCAAGGTCAGGACAAGTGGCCTACTAAACAGCCACCCTAATAATCATGAGGCAACTGGATGTCGACCATGCTGAGTTGTGTTCTCTCTATGGTGAAGCCCACACAGCAGCAGGTTTGTTCCTGACTCATGGGTCTCATAACATCGAGATCCCAGCAAGGTGTGGTGCTGCCATTCATTCTGTGCCATTTACCATCTGCTGCAGTCAGAGACAGGGATGAAGGGAGGGAGGGAGGTGGATGCCTCCAAGGGCCACGGCTGGTGGATTGTAACCAACGCGCAACTCCAAACTTTCATCTTCCCAGGTAAATGGTCGTGGCTGACAAGGGCACATGTGGTTAGTCTTTCAATACTGCCAAGGCAATGGTCTCTCTATAGAGTCTCAAGGGTAGTGGAGGCAAGCGGAATAGTGTCAGAGGAAGGTTTCTTGCACATGGCTGTTATCACCCTGGTCAAATAGCAATGTCTCCTTACGCAGTCATGTATGAACGGGAGTAACACCCATTTCTGGTCCTCCAGGATGCCTTTCATCGAGGAAGGGTGGGGTAGGGATGCCATGTCTAGACGAAGGCCAAGCAAAGGGCTTGGCATTGGCCTGCTGGCTTTGAGATGGAGGAAAACCTGTAAAGGATATGCTCCCTAAATTTATCACTTCAATTCATTCACAGATCCACTGAGGCATTGATGTCGCAGGCTGCAGGCAACCCTGCCTTGGTATTGGCTCTCATCCAGATGAGAAGGAGGGCCCATCGCAGGTTGGCACAGCGCCAGGAGGAACAAAGGCCTGAGCAGCAAGAGGCAGCAGGGCCTCTAGAAGGTTAGGGTGCTGGTGAACAGGGTCCAATACAACGGTGAGCATTGACCTGACCATGGGTGTATAGCAGGCTGTGCTCTTATCTAGAAATGAGCAAAATGCTGGAGGCATTCATATGTCCCGCGATGTGGTTGCTCACATATGTCACTTTCTCCAGGATGAGCTGCGGCCGCAAGGACTCTGGAGGAGTAATGCGGAGTTCCTGGCCTGCAGTGAGTGAATGGCTGTCCATGTGCCATTTAAATATGATGCCAGGACCTTTGGCCCCATGAGGTAACAGCAGGGCGGGCAACTTCCTGCCTGCCCACCACGAGAATCACTCCAACTCTCCCGTCTGCCATCGGACTTAGACTCCAGAAAGGAAGATTCTGCCCTAAGACTAGCAAAATTATGGAAAAGAATGGTGAAGATAAATCAATCTCAAAGGAAAATTCACAAGTGTTGGGAACTGACAGTCACCCGCTGATTTAAAACTCTTCCATGCCCAGTCCCCTACTTCCTAAACTTAGGTAATGCCAGGAGGAAAATCTAGGTCCACAAGTTTTTGTTGTCAAAGCTGAGAGAGAAGGACCGGAATGCAGAGTCATGAATCACAAGCTTGCTACTTCCCTATGTGTAGCAAATCATACAGCACAGTTTGGACATCATTCAGCCCATTGAGTCTGTGCCAGTTCTTTGAATAAGCTTTTCACTTAGTCCCACTCCTCTATGTTTTCACCACAGCCTTGCAACTTTCTCCTTTTCAAGTCTATCTCCAATCCCTTTTTGAAAGTTACTGTTGAATTTGCTTTTACTAACTTTCAGGTAATGCATTCCAGATCATACTAACTTCGCCACTGGAATTCTTTTACCAATTATATTAAATTTGCTTACACATTTTCCTTTTCTTATTAGTTTGTGGGATGTGGGCATTGCTGGCTAGGCCAGCATTTATTCCCCATTCCTAATTGCCCTTCAGAGGGCATTTTTAAGAGTCAACCATATTGCTTTGGGTCTGGAGTCACATGTAGGCCAGACCAGGCGAGGAAGCAGATTTCCTTCCCTAAAGGACATTAGTGAACCAGATGGGGTTTTTTTTCACAACAATCGACAACAGTTTCATGGTCATGATTAGACTTTTAATTCCAGATGTTTATTGAATTCCCAAAGCACTATCCTGGGTCTCTGGATTACCAGTCCAGTGACAATACCATTTCGCCACCACCTCCTGCCAGCAGAAACAGTTTTTTCCCATCTGTTCGATCAAAACCTTTAATCATTTTGAACACCTCTGTTAAATTATTCCATAACCTTTTTGTTCTGAGGAGAACAACCCCAGTTTCTCCAGCCTCACAACAAAGCTGCACTCCAGCAACTGTGACATAATCCTGGTGAATCTCTTCCTCTCCAAGGTCTTGACATCCTTTTTAAAATGTGGTACTCAGGTTTGGACACATACTCCAGCTGGGGTCTCGCCAGTGATTTATAAAGGTTTAATGTACGTTCTTTGCCTTTGTACCCTATGCCTACAATAAAGCCAACGATCCAGAATGCCTTTTTAACAGCTTTATCAATTTCCCCTACCACATTTAAAGATTAGTGTATGTGAAACCCCAGTATCTCTGTTCATGTGCCCTCTTTAAAATGTTTCCATTTAGTTCATACTGTCTCTCTTCATTTTTCACTTGAGACATGCTTTTTCGTTACAATTTTGTTGGCTTTCAAATTTGCTAAATGCCTATTCTTTAAGATGCTGAAATACTTTAATTCATAAGACGATACATGATTTTCTACCCCCTAATAATTGAAACACCAATCACAAGCAATTTAACAAATCTACCATGGTCTAGTCGGCGTGATTTCAACTTATTTGGCTAGTGTCACTTGATACAACCCCTGTAGAGACTGTTAACATTTAAAGAAAATTCGAACACCCAGTGATTAACTGATAGAATCATGCCATAAAGTTTCATGATTTTAAACAAAAACAAACTTTACTGTATATATTTATATATATATGAGCAAAGCACTACTAGCTTAACACTATGGTTTGTCAAGACTTAGGGTAGAATCGTCCCAGATTTGCATTAAGCACAGTAGCGGGTGGGAAAAAAGACATTTTACCCGCCGACTGCAATGGTGGATTTTCACGCTGTGTCGTCGTATTCCTGGCCTGTAATAATTGTAATGCATTAATAATGCATTCCTAGGAAACACGCCGGATCACTGGCAGAGCGGTCTCTGATTCACCCACCCGCTGTCACCTCAGGCCTTCAGTAATCCAAGCGCCATATTTAAAGTGTTGCAACTATTCTCCAAGGTACAACATTTCATGGGGACCCTTTCATTAGCTTTTGGCTAAGCAAACATCCAATTTTCTTTCATACCCTCACAACTATGGACTTCTCAACTCAAGCTTGGATTTCACTGCATTCATGATTTGTGATTTAAAAATCAGGAACACCCTGTATCTTAATGGTCTCTATGCTCTTTGACCTCATTTTGGATAGAGATAATTCCTGTAGTCCCTCTCTCTCTCTCTACCTGCTCCCAATCTAAACTTCTGACTGCCTGTCTCTGCAAGAAAAAAACACTGATAAATTAAAACAGAGGAAGCTCCCTAACCCCCAAAGCCATGGTAACTTAGCATACTTGGAATGTTCCAAATATAAATGTAAACTGTCATTTACCTTCAAAACAATCCATTGATTCTGTGACTCTCATGAATAATTTATATCTCTAATGGAGTTAATGATCTCTCTCCAGACTCCCTGCTTCCACCAATGAACTCCCTTATTTGCAAAGGGGTTTTTAGCTTCTTTGACTGGTTACTGAATAATCAAATCTCTTATTGAAATAATTGTAGACCTTTGTCCCTACCAAAAGCTCAAAGATTGATCATCCATTGTTTAAGCTTTCTCACTTCTAATTCTGACCTTATTAAACATTTAAAACTGTAACTGTCTCAAGTCAGTTTGAATTGCACTTACTTCAGGGTTGTTTATCAGTTTCTCAAACAGATGTTTCCGTTTATCTTACAATTAACACTTTAATTCCCAAAACTAAAAGTTATACCTCTAAAACATATGAATTATGGAAACCGATATTTGCAACACTTCCCTTAAGGAAAAAAATGAAAATGCACCACTCTTATACCATTTAGAATATTACAACTTGCAACATGCTATACATCTTAACAACTATTTGTTGTAAGGCATTGGTGTAGTTTGGCAGGTCCTATTAAGGTATTTGTAGTCTTAGGTAGTTCAACAGTAAGTATTTATTAACTACTAGAAACTATATACATATATACTGTGAAGGTCCAAGCTAGGAGCTGCCTCCATGCTTGCTTCTACACATGACTCTGTCCAACAGTACACTGACCCCTAGGTGGGGGCCATGTGTTCCCTTACATCACTGTACTGGTGTTACTATACCCAGTCCCACGTTAACTTTTAACATGCCCGACCCTTACACTACACCTCCCCCAAGTCTTTATCCAATGTATTTACTAGTTATCCCAGTTTATCTAATGTATTACATCATCACTGCTACCCCATTCCCCACCTGCACCCCACCCCCCTAAGTTTCTGACTTCATGGTTTCAGATGGTCTGGAGGCCTTATAACCTTTCCATATCTTGTTCTCACTACTATCAGAGGAGTGGTAGGCTCTGTCACAGGTAAACTTTTTTGAATTGCAGATTATTCTGCCATCTAGGTGTCCTTTCATCTCCTTGGCTGTTGGAAATAGGGATAGTTTAAGTAAGTTATATTGGTATTTGTGGGTGGTAGGAATGAGTTTTAGCTTTAAAGTTTAAGTTTAATTTGTATTTCTGTATTTGTGTGTCAAGAAAGGTCAAATGGAGTTTTAGTTTTACTTTAAAAAGGTGCTTGCATTTCTAATGAGGAGTTTATGACCTCTGCGGAGAAAGTAAACATGCAAGGATAGAAGGATTGGACTGTTGCCCAGCAACAGGGGCCCAGAGAGGCAGGTCCCTCCCACAGACACACACACAGAAGAGAAACAGCAGTTTGTTTTGGAAGCTGTTTGAGTTCAGTTGTTTTGAAGGCAGCTGTGAAGCAGAAGCAACCTAAAAGGAGACAGATGGCAAGTCCCAAGCTAAGGAATGCCCCACAAATCCAGGGGAGTGGAAGAAGACAAAGTTCAAAGATGACCTTCTAGTCAATGGAAGGACAGGAACCTGGGAAAAGGTCCTGTTAAGTGAAGTTAAGAGTGAGGGGCAGAGAGAAAGGCTCCAAGTTTCAGGTTTAAAGCAACAAAGGCCAGGATGTTTTGCTTGTTGGGCGGGCACATGCCCAACCCGAACGATCATAAAATGACGTGCGATAATGTCGGGCGTGCGTCCCGACATCATCACTCGTTCACGTGATATTTAGGTCAGCAGGCCCACGTGGGAGTCAGCGGAGCAGCTGTTGACAATTAAAAGACCTATTAAGGCCATTAGCAATGTAATTGAATTAAAATATTTGCTGCCCGCTCAATCTTACGGTTGGTGGGCAGGTGAAAAGACCAAGCGGCCTTTGTATTTTTTGCGAAACCTTATCCATGAGGTTTCGATCCATCATTAAAACTAAATAGAACATTTTCATCCTAATTTCTAACATGTCGCTGCTCATGTGACAGAGTCACATTTGGGGACATGTTTTTTAACACCTTAAAATTCATTTTTTATATATATATCTTCATCTCCCTGAGGCAACGCTGTGCCTCAGAGAGTTTTTCCTGCACGCATTTGCATGCATGTGTGGACTTGCATGTTTGCCCTCCTCCTCTCCCCCACACAGACAGCGCTGGGCACTGAAGCACACGTTTCACACTGGGCAGAACTTAATTGGCCCACCAGCATGAAATCGCGGTCCAGCTCCGATCGCAGGCAGTAATCTGCTTCCTGACCGCTCCCACCCATCCCTGCTGAGTCCGCCCGACAAGGGCAAAATTCTGCCTAAAAGCTGCAGAAAGCAAATTTAAAGCGAGAACTGCTTGCAAGAGGCAAGAAGGTCCAAAGAGACAGCTGAAGGTCTGTATCTCTTTGCTATGGGCATGTAAAGCAGTGATGTACTGTTAATGCTAAGCTAGTGAGAGAGAGTGCATGGAAGATAACTTGAATTTATGTGGTGGCCCAGGGAAGAGAAACGTCAGAAGGATAATTTTAAATCTGGAGGTGAACCCTTGCGGACGCATCTGAGAGAAAGTGTCGGTTTGGGAGAACATTCCAAGGTGAGGTCTTGGAGAGTGGAGATTGGAAACCCTTGTATGAAGACGGAATTCAGTGAGACCGGTTGGCTCATGGTGTGACAAGCGTCTGGGGGGAGTTGAGGAGAGATCCATAGCATCTGTTTGAGGTGGCATCTGTCACTTGGTTTTAGAGTGTGGCATGTCTGACCACAGGGTACCATAGGTTTACATGGACTGGGTACTTCCTGTGTACATTAGAGTATAAGATAACTTTTACAACTTGTGTTATCCTTACAAACCTGTATACATCTGTAAAGGTATAGTTGTGAGTGAAGGAGTGTTGTAATATAGTTCATCTTTTCTTGTTGAATAAATGCTTTATTCTTTTGTTAAAAGCTCATCAGCTGATCCCTGTGCCTCTGTTCAGTAGCCGCTCTCCACATATCTAAACAAACAAATAGAAGTTAGGATCTATCATTTGAGTTCCACTCTGGGAACAGGCTTGTCCAGGGGTAACCTCAGCAGGGATCATAACATTGGCATTGAATTGCTCTTTGTTGATTCCCCATTTCTGTTATGGATAGTCGTTGATTTATCCTGTTCATTATGTGGAGAATAAACATTCAGCTTATTTATACAGTGTGTTTTCATTGTCTTTCTTCATGCAGCTCAGTGCAATGCATGTTGAGATTGCCTTTTCAAAAATAGAACCTTTATTCCCACTTGTTTCACGATTGTACCCAAATCTTTGATTACTCTCTTATTTTCTAGTTGCTTTTCGAGTTTACAACTCTTTTCATTCAGCTCCACAACTACTCTGGTAAGCTCAATTGTCTTTGTTTAAGAGTTATCTGTGGATCTGTTATATAAATTTAACAACTTCACTTGGACATTCGGTTCCTTTTGGAATCTTTCTTCCTTGGACACTGATTGCTCCTTAGATTCTTTCAATTCATTTGTTAGATCTTCAATCTGTTTCTTAGCATGCTCCTTATCTACTTTTAAAATCTGGATTTGATCTTCCAAACTGTGCATCTCATCCTGCATGTTGTCTGGTTAGATCGAAGTTTAAGAATTTTATCAGTTTTCGCATTTAATTCTGCTTTCAAACAACTGTTCTGATGCATCAGCAATTCTTTCTCAACCTTCAACCTTTCTGTTTCTTTCAAAGTCTAATTGTGCCTTTGTGACACCTCAGAAATTTGTTTGTTCAGATCTTAAACAGTTTGGTTCATTGAAGACCTTAGTTTATCATGTGTTTCCAAAGATACATAGTCAGCTTGAATCTTGCATTTCAAATCTTCCAATTCAGCTTTGATACAAACATTATCCGATCTTACTTCTGCCTTTTCTTTCTCCACCTGCTGCAGAGCTCTATTCTTGTCCTTCATTTCGGTTTCACTGTTACCTAGGCCTACCCTGGTGAAGTCTTAGCTTTTTCCAGTTCTGTAATGGTACTGCACATGGCTTCATTATCCACTCAGTGTGGAATGTTCCACAGCTTTCCCCTTGACCATAGTCAGCTGGTTCAGCACTGCCACCTACCATTGCAGTTCTGGAACTATGTCGGCATTTTCAAAAAGATTTTTCTTTGAATATTATGGAAGTTTACCTGTCTCTCTGGTGCCCTTGTGTGGTTTGCTTGGGTAGTGTTTTTTTCCCTTTTGTAGATTTACTGGGGGCTTTCAATCCCTATTTTAAACTCTGTGCGCTCCACAATTTGGAGGTTGAAGTATCTGTCAACCTTTTAATATTTAATTGAAGCTGGCTGAGGCTTCATCAATGCATTGCATTGCAATAGGATTACTTTGTCAACCAACTCAATGAACAAGTATAAAAACATATTAATCTGGAATTCTTCTGATTTCCCCCTCAGACCTGATGTACTCCAGTAATTTAAAAATGGTCTTCTCCAGGAGGCCCAATTTTGTGTCACGTTTGACCCTTGTATGAGTCTACACTGGTCTGGAAGAGTGGATTTCTGATCCATGGTTAAAATATTTAAATTGCAGGCTCAGCTTTAAGAGGTTTCTGAAAGTCCAAGATGATACTGCTGTTTGCGTCTTCACAAAGGTTGTTCCCATGCTTGCCAGTTTTCGTGGGCTCTTGGAGTAATGGCATTCATAATCTCAGTGTTCAAATTACTTCAACGATGGCTGCCTGGATCGACTGGTTAGAATCTTCCCCGCTTTAGCGCAATGTTCTTGTGTCTTAGAAACATAAAATCCTGGCTTTTGCTGGGATTTTTAAAGCTGCCTACACAGTCCTGATTAATTTTTAATATTTTCTCTTTGTTCAGAGCGACAGTTGACAATGAAGGACTAAAGTAATAGTGATTTCAGGGGCTCTTCTGATGATAGTGGTGCATGCTACCTCTTTTTTTTGTAATCACCTTTCCTTGTGTGTGTGTCTTCTGTGAATGAGGAATGGATGTTGTTGCGTTTTACATTTCAGGCATTGAGAAAATAAAATGTATTCTTTCTGTTAATTTAAATCTATGAGAAAACCTGTCCTGTGTCTCTTCTTGAAACTAAAATCCATTTTGTTGTGGTCAGTCAAGGGGTGGGAAAAAGGGGAAATTATCCCACATCTCTCCCCTGCCTGTAACAGATTCAACTCATCTTCAGAACTATTAGCTCCTCCTTGACCATCTAACCTAGGCTCTTCTTTCTTCAGTCAATGCGGCCTAATTTCTTTCTCTTTTTGAAGCTCTTTCCTCCATTGCTAACTTATCTTTCTGGAATTCAAGTTCAACTTCCGCATGTAACTTTCTTTGCCTTTTTACTCTCTTTCTAGCTCAATCTTTCCCATCTCTCTTTCTCTTTCCATTTCAACCTATTTCATCTACAACTAACTCAAGTTATCTTCTACCTAGTTCAGGTTTTTCTTCTGCTGCTGTGCTATTGTATCAATTACTTCTGTTTTTTCAGCCCCTGCTCTTATCTCTATCTTCAACTCTCCTGCTAATGCTATTCATCTCACCTTTGTTAATTGTTGCAAAACACCCAGGGATAAATCTTCCTGCCCCAGCAAAGTCTTAGCAATTGACAACGACATTCTGCTTTTCAATCAATATAGTAAAATTCACCATGAAATCCTGTTCACCTAAAAATTAGCCAATCTTAGCATGACCATCTCGACATGTAGATTCTAAATCCCGGAAACAGCTCCCAATTTTATTCCTCTGAGGAGGAAGAGAGGGGCAGAAGGGAGAGGAGACCAGGTGTCCCAATTCAGCTTCCAGGGGAGGGACCTGTGGGAGGACTGGTGCAGGCACAAGGGACACAGGGCCAGCAGGTAGTCCAAGGTGGAAGGGGCTGCAGAAGACACCACTATCCTGCTACCATGGTTTACAGGCGACGATGCAGCTGCCTCAATATGTCCGAGGTGCAATGCCGAAGGAGGCTCCGTCTCTCAAGGGAGACAGTGACCTCCATTTGTCAGATGACTGGGCCTGAGATCAGCTCCGACTGTGTGAATGGAAATCCCATGCCAGTGGCTCTGAAGGTCACAGTGACCCTCAACTTCCATGCCTCCGGTTCTTTCCAGGGCTCAGTGGAGATCTGTGTGGACTGTCTTAATTAACTGTCCACAGTTGCATCGAGCTGGTGACAGAAGCTCTGTTCAGACGGGTCCTGACCTTTATTCTTTACCGTATGGACAAGTCCAGCCAGGATGAGCGAGCCAGAGGCTTTGCAGCGATTGCTGGGTTCCCTCGCATCTAGGGTACAATCGACTGCACACACGTGGCCATCAAGGTGCCACTAGTCAGCCGGGTGCCTTTGTCAACAGGAAGGGATTCCACTCCATGAACATGCAGATAGTGTGTGACCGCAGGATGCAGATTCTGCAAGTCTGTGCAGTCTGGCAGCTCCCATGACGCTTACATCCTGAGACACTCCCAAGTGCCAAGGCTCTTCAGTGCTCCAGCCCAACTGGATGGATGGCTGCTGGGTGTCAAGGGCTATCCATTGAAAAGGTGGCTCATGACGCCTCTCTGCCACCCAAGAACAGAGACAGAGAAGCGTTACAATATAAGTCATGCCTCCACAAGGGTGGTGGTAGGGAGGAGCATTGGTCTTCTCAAGATGCACTTCCTATGCCTGGGTCATTCTGGGGGAGCACTGCAATACCCCCCAAGAGCGGGTGTCACTAATTGTGGTTGCATTCTGCGCTCTCCACAATCTGACACTGGCAAGGGGGGGACCCACTGGAGGGAGAAGATCTTGACACAGCTGCACTGGCCACAGAAGATGTGTCCAGTAGTGAGTCAGAAGAGGAGCACAGTGAGGAGAATACTGAGGGCATGGAGCCAGACTTTTGTAACCTCCAGGGAGGAAAGAACACCAGGGATGACTTGGTCCAACGCTCCTTCAGCTAGGCTATCAAAGATCAGCTTCAACAGCATGTCAAAGCTGCTGCTTCCATCCCAGATGTCTGAAAGGACCCTTTCATTTGAACACAAAGAACACTCAGTGCCTGTGCAATAAAATTCAGAGCCACTTACATCCAGCTTTACATACTGGCTTTCCCCGCACCAATAAAATGAAAACGTGAAGCATATTCAGGCCATGACGACAAAAACAAAAATTCTCATTTTCACAATTCCAAACTATTTAAACAAACTTCTCAGATCTTCATTCCCAGACCAGTATAGATAAAGTAAACATAAATGAACATAAAATCATCTGATTCTGATGAAGAGTCATACGGACTCGAAACATTAACTCTGTATTCCTCTCCACACATGCTGCCAGACCTGCTGAGTTTTTCCAGCAATTTTTGTTTTTGTTTCAGATTTCCAGCATCTGCAGTATTTTGCTTTTATAAAATCCCCCGTGACCCGTCCCTCTTGTCCTCAAGGTGGCTTTAACTTACGCTTGCGAGTGCTACGTCTTGGTGCTTTCCCCACCCCCCTCGCTGGCACCGGCATTGGAGACAGCTGCTGACTCTGCTGTCCTGTTGGCCTTGGTGACCTTGGCAGCCGATCTCTGGCCAGTGGAGCCTGTGCTGGCCCCACCTGGGAGGGAGCAGCCAGTGCCACAGCTGGTATCGCCCCTGTTACCGCAACCTCATAAGATGGCATGGTCACTGGCAGAGAGGCGGAGTAACTGCTGACATCATCCAGAGCGCCCTGAGAGGAGCCTGCAGAGACAACAGGCAGCTCGTGTGCCAACGTAATGTCACTCTGGACCTCCCTGTTCACCATCGATACACAGGCACCTAGCTGGGATACTGGGTGCCTCTTCCATCTCCTACATTACCACTGACCATCTGAGGTCATTGCCTGTGTGAGGGTTTGCAGGTCCGAGCGCAAGCCCAGGAACCCCTGATTCTGTTTCTGGAGCTGCCTCCCCACGAGAGTCACCACTCTCTCAATGGCAGTGTGCTTGGCTATGAGAGTCAATGCACTGCTGATGGTCTGCATGGACTCCTCCATAACGGAGACCATGGCACACAGATTCTCATGGATCTCCGCCAGATCCTCTTGCACATCTCACTGGACATCCAGCACCTGCCGCCTAATGGACTGCTCCAGAGGCTCATCATCTTCCTTCAACTGAGCATCGTCCTGGTCCCCAGCAGTCCTCCGACTTCCAGTGCCCCTTGCACTCTGTCTCCGTCTGCACCTCAAGTGAGTGTGAAGTGCCCTCACCAATGTGCACCGAGATACTAGCTGCCGAACTAATGCCCATCGAGGTGCTGGTGTCTGGGCTGGTGCCTGCTTCAGAGAGCAGGTGTGATGCAGGTGCATCAAAAGCTTGGTGTTCCTCTGGCATCAGGGGTGGCCCGTTGGGGCCCGAAGAGAGAACACCTGCTGGGGAACCCAAAAGGGAGAAGAAGGACATGTCATTAGTTAAAATCATCACACTGTCAATGTGCATGCCAGGGCCCTGGTGAGACAATGGAGATCTGC
The DNA here is from genome assembly GCF_964194155.1 of Cetorhinus maximus. NCBI lineage: Eukaryota > Metazoa > Chordata > Chondrichthyes > Lamniformes > Cetorhinidae > Cetorhinus > Cetorhinus maximus. The sequence goes on along the minus strand of NC_135885.1, from coordinate 66,300,162 downwards.
ATCATGGGGCCATCATCTTTCAATGATCAATGGGGACTCCAGGTTCGAGGCTCCCATCAATGAAGACATTACGCTAGAATGGTTGCACAAATGGAAACTCTCATCTCTGTGCACTGCACTCTTACCTTTGTCTGGCACCCCCGCCTCTCCACACCTGATTGCACCATTGCTGCCCCCTCCATGCCCTCTTTGTAAGGTGCAGTGGCCTCCTCCTCCCTTCTCTAGGGACAAGGGTGTCCCTGTTGGCAGCCACCTCCTCCAGGAGAACAGCGAGGCACTCGTCCGAAAAGCAGGTGGCCGAATGCCCACCCAACCTGCCCTCCTGCCTGGCATGTCCAGCTGCACTCGACTCCATCGGGAACTCTGAACACACTTCCTTTCGTGGCAGCCTTCCAGGGGCTGCCCGGGCCATTTTTAAACCGGCCGCCAGGTCGCCATTGGACCCGGAGGCCAAGAGTCCCCCACCCTCCTCGCCCCTTCTCAGCCAGTGCAGAGCCGCGGTTCACACTGGGCGGGCCGACTGCGGTCAGCGGACTGCTTCCCGGCTGCTCCCGGGCCTGCCCACCACGCCCACCCAACAACCTCAAAATCCTGCCCCATATGGTGAGCACAAATTCATAAAATTTACTCTACTGTATCTTCCTTAATGTTTGTTATTAAAATATTCTTCATGAAGCAGACATTTTTGGAACGATTTGTATTTAAAACTGCAGGCAATTTTATTACTGTTGTGTATTACATTATATTAAACACTAACACTCTTAGATTTTCCGAAGAAGCTATAATGTCGAAAGAAAAATAAGTTTGCTCTTAATGTGTTTTTTTATCTAGCCTGTCTAGGACAACAAGTTGAATACTATTCCTTTAAAATTGTTTTTTCTTTTGCTTTTAAATTTATGGGCCCAATATTAACTTGCACAGAGTTAAAATCATGTCATTATGTTTTCAGCTGGATTATTTCACACAATCTTTTTGTATCTAATTAGAAAATTAAGAAAAGGTTTCCTCTTTATTTATACTGGTAATGTATTCATTGATTTGAATGTAATTGTGTGTGCTGTACCATCTTTGCATTTTAATTAATCAGATTGGTATTTAAAATCATTAAAACCTGTTAGGGTTTTGGTAGGCATAGGAGTTAGCTTGCATGTTTTTTTCACACAATACACTTGCCAACAAAAGTTATGTTTTCACCTTGAATTGCAAGGACACTTTTTTAATCAGCATTTTCATACTCTGTAATTGTTTAGCTTTTTATATATTAATTGGGGTATTTGAAGACTTCTGAAAACAGAAAAATAGCTGAAGGGTCACTTAATTTTCATAATAAAATTATGAAAGGGTTTGTTATGCTAGATGTAGAAAAAATGTTTCCACTTCTGGGGGAGATTGCAATTTAGGAGTCATAAAATAGTCACTAATAGATTCACTAACAATTTCAATAGAAACATTTTTTACCCAGAATTTGGTTAGAATGTGGAACTTGCCACCACATGGAGTGATTGAAGTAAATAGCATTCATTTAGCATTTCAATAGCATTTCAAGGGCAGGTGGTTAAATACAGCAGGAGAAGAGGAAAAGAAGGTGATGCTGATAGAGGGATATGAGTAGAGTGGAAGGAGGCTCATCTGGAGGATAAATTTTGAAGCATAGACCGGTTGGGCTGACGCTCTGTTTCTGGACTGTAACTTCTATGTAAGACACCCAGTAAATAACTTACAAGAAGATCATATATGTGATCAAAATTAGATTTTCCTGAAAAGTTAGTTAACTGGGACAAAGCATTATTTTTGAGATTAGCTTTTCACTTCAATCTAATATAATTTATTTGGTCTTTATCTTATTAATTAGACTAGTGTCTTGGTTGTGTTAAATTATCTTCAATACTTTACCACTAAGACGCTCCTCTAAATCTTGATAAAAATGATCTTAAATTTGTTTCAAGTGTGCAGCATTATGATGGAAAGCATTGTGGAGGAGAAAGGAGAAATTTTGTCAATGAAAAGGTAGATACAGAGACTCTTTATGTAATTTACTCTATAATACCATGGATATCCAGAACGTACATGATTGGACTGCCCCCACAGCTGAATAGCTTGCTGACACTATCAAGGCTCATGGATGGATGACAGTTACTTGGGTGAGGTACAGAAATCAACCAATGTCTATGGAATTGCATTTCACCTTCAGATGAGGAAGGGAATAGAGCAAAAGGAATTAAACTGCAGGGCCAATTCTTTACCCTTTTTAGACCCTGACTACGACTTTTTCTTGCCATGCTTTCAGCTGGGATATAGTCTAATCGGAGACAGAACACTTCTGTGGTCGCTGCTGCTGGAATTCAGTAATTGACCAAATGAAGGTCTGTTGTTTCTGCTTTCTGTTTTCAAACATAATTTCTGTCTGCTGAGATAAACTCCTCCGCGTATGATATAGGCAAAAACCTGCAAAACTTGTTTAATCAGTGTAAATTAATTTAAAAGTTATCTGATGATTGACTGTAACTTTTGAAGTTTTTTTTAGGGTCTAATTCTTACATTAAGCAAGTGAAAATAGCAGATAAAGAAGTGAAATCTAAATATGTTAAGCCTTTACCCATTAAATTCACTAACAACATCCTAGGGGGGGAATAAATAAAAACCAAAGCAGAATGGAAAAAATGAATTACAAGTAAGATAGCAGAAGAAGCTTGCAGGGAACATAAAAACTGACTGTAAAAGTTTCTATAGGTATGTGAAGAGAAAAAGATTGGTGAAGACAGTCAGTCAGAAACAGGGGAATTTATAATGGGGAACAAAGAAATGGCTGACCAACTAAATACATACTTTGGTTCTGCCTTCGCAAAGGAGGACACTAATAACATACCAGAAATGTTGGGGAACACATGGTTTAGTGAGAGGGAGGAACTGAAAGAAATCAGTATTAGTAGAGAAATGGTGTTGGGGAAATTGATGGGATTGAAGCATGGGGCCTGATAATCTACATCCCAGAGTACTTAAGGAAGTGGCCCTGGAAATAGTGGATGCATTGGTGGTCAACTTCTGAGATTCTATAAACTCTGGAACAGTTCCTACAGATTGGAGGGTAGCTAATGTAACCCCACTATTTAAAAAGGGAGGCAGAGAGAAAACAGGGAATTATAGACCAGTCAGCCTGACGTCGGTAGTGGGGAGAATTCTAGAGTCCATTATAAAAGATTTAATAGCTGAGCATGTGGAAAACAGTGGCAGAATCGGACAGAGTCAGTATGGATTTATGAAAGGGAAATCATGTTTAACAAATCTACTGGAATTTTTTGAGGATGTAACTAGTAGAGTTGATGAGGGGGAGCCAGTGCATGTGGTTTATTTGGACTTTCAGAAGGCTTTCGACAAAGTCCCACATAACAGATTGGCGTGTAAAATTAAAGCGCATGGGATTGGGGGTAGTGTATTGAGATGGATAGAAAACTGGTTGGCAGACAGGAAACAAAGAGTGGGAATAAATGGATCTTTTTCCAAATGGCAGGCAGTGACTAGTGGGGTACTGCAGAGATCGGTGCTGGGACCCCAGTTATTTACAATATATATTAATGATTTTGATGAAGGAATTAAATGTGCTATCTTCAAATTTTCAGATGACACAAAGCTGGGTGGGAGGATGAGCTGTGAGGAGGATGCAGAGATGCTTCAGTGTGATTTGGACAAGCTGAGTGAGTGGGTAAATGCATGGCAGATGCAGTATAATGTGGATAAATGTGAGGTTATCCACTTTGGTAGCAAAAACAGGAAGGCAGATTATTATCTGAATGGCTATAAATTGAGAGAGGGGAATGTGCAACGAGACCTGGGTGTCCTTGTACACCAGTCGCTGAAGGTAAGCATGCAGGTGCAGCAGGCGGTAAAAAAGGCAAATGTTATGTTGGCCTTCATAGCCAGAGGATTCGAGTACAGTAACAAGGATGTCTTGCTGCAATTGTACAGGGCCTTGGTGAGACCACACCTGGAATATTGTGTGCAGTTTTGGTCTCCTTATCTGAGGAAAAATGTACTAGCTATAGAGGGAGTGCAGCAAAGGTTTACCCGATTGATTCCTGGGATGGCGGGACTGACATGAGGAGAGATTGAGTCAATTAGGATTATATTCGCTGGAGTTCAGAAGAATGAGGGGGGATCTCAAAGAAACCTATAAAATTCTAACAGGACTATACAGGGTAGATGCAGGAAGGATGTTTCCGATGGTGAGGGAGTCCAGAACCAGGGGCCACAGTCTGAGGGTATGAGGTAGACCATTTAGGACAGAGATGAGGAGAAATTCCTTCACCCAGAGAGTGGTGAGCCTGTGGAATTCATTACCACAGAACGTAGTTGAGACCAAAACATTGTATGCTTTCAAGAAGGAGTTAGATATAGCTCTTTGAGCGAAAGGGATCAAAGGGTATGGGGAGAAAGCGGGAGCAGGCTATTGAGTTGGATGATCAGCCATGATCATAATGAATGGCAGAGCAGGCTCGAAGGGCTGAATGGCCTACTCCTGCTCCTATTTTCTATGTTTCTATGAAGAATCAAAATGGTATAAGGTATTAAACATTTAAATGTTCCCAAGTTTTACACTTTGTTAACCTACCTGCATCCCAAGAGATACGCTTCCATTCCTTATCATCACTGGAAAATCTCTAGATGTGAAATCTCTGAATTCCACCCTTTATGCCAAGCAGGAGCGTGTTCCAATATCGCCATTCTGAGCCTTAAGAGCAAGAACAGCCTGTATTTATGTAGTACCTCTAATGTAGTAAAATGTCCCAGGCACTTCAGAGTAGCCATATCAAACAAAATTTAACATCGAGTCCCATAAAGTGACATTAGGACAAGCCATCACTGCCAAAGAATAGTTTTTAAGGAATGTCTTAAAGGAGGAGAGAGAGCTGGAAAAGTTTTATGGAGGGAATTTCAGAAAGTAGGATCGACATAGCCCAATGGTTGGGCAATAGAAATTGGGATTGTGCGAGAGGCCAGATTGGAGGAGCACAGAGATTTTGGAGGGTTATAGGCATAGAGAAAGTTACAGAGATAAGGTGGGGCAAGGCCATGGAGGGACTCTAGCTCAAGGATGCAAATTTTGAATCTGAGGCATTGCTGGACTGGGAGCCATTATCGGCCATCAAGCACAGGGGTGATAGACAAATGGAACTTGGTGTAAGTTAGTGAAGCAGAGTTTTGAATGAGCTGAGGTTTACAGAGGGTGGACTCAGGAAGGCCGGCCAAGAGAACATTGCAGTAGTTCAGTCTAGAGGTAACAAAACATGGATGAAGGTTTCAGCAGCTGATGGGCTGAGTCAGGGGCAGAGGCTTTATAGAGTTTATAGAGTCATTAACAGCACAGGATGAGCCCATTCAGCCCATCAAGTCAATGTTGGATCAGTAGTCCCATTCCCTGCAGTATCCCCTAGGCATGCAAATTTATTTCCTTTTGAAATGATTGATCATCTCTCCTTCCACCATCCTCATGGATAGTGAGTTCCAGTCCATCACCACTTGCTGAGTAAAAAACATCTTCCACACATCCCCCTTGCATCTCTTGCCCAAAATCTTCAATCTGTTCCCCTAGTCCTTGTGCCATCAGCTAATGGGAACAATTTTTCCTGGTCTACATTATCAAATCCTGTCATAATCTTATACAGCTCTATAAAATCAATACTTAATTTCATTTGGTCAAAGGAGAACAAACCTTAACAGCGAGTGAGTGTGAGAGCAGCCGCAGGGCCATAAACAGCGAGAGGAGCACTGGGGTCATTAACAGCGAGAGAGTGTGCTTGCACATGAACAGGAGAGTGAGTACATCCTGAGTGGGGCACAGCCAGAGTGGGTATTCGGAATTTGGTGCAAAGTGGGAATTGAACTGGTAAGTCTTTGTCTTTAATTTATCTTTAATTTTTGTAAGTTCAGCAGTCTAGTTAAAAGATTGGTAAGGTAGCTGACTCAGATGACTGTGCGACAGTTAACTCAATCACCTGAAGCCTGATTAGGGCCTGAATAGAGGTTAATTACTATTTGAAGCTTAACTAGTGGTGAGTCAAGTCAGCTCTATTTAAAAAGGGACTATCTGGAAGGACGCTACAGTGTGCTTGCACATGAACAGGAGAGCGAGCATATCCTGAATGGGGCACAGCCAGAGTGGGTATTCAAAATTTGGTGCAAAACGGCAATTCGGTGCATAGGGGACAAGGTGCTCTTTGCATTTTTTCCTTGCTATACAACTTCTTAAACCTTCAGAGTGTGCTGCAGAAGTAGAGGCTACAAGGGAAAGGAATCACTGGTAAGTAGTAGGTAAGGTATTTACTACTTTAATTGCTTATAGTTTAAGGTCTTTTTGTGGTTTACAGTTTGTATGCTCTGCAGTAACGAGGATCAGGAAAGAAGGCCCCTAGAGTAATGACGTAGAGGTTTAATTTAAGGGAATAAGTCATGGCAGGAGAGCTCAAAGCTGTAGTGTGCTCCTCATGCTCCACGTGGGAAGCCAGGGACATTTCCAGTGCCCAGAACCAGCATGTGTGCAGGACGTGTGTCCAGCTGCAGCTCCTGGAAGCTTGGGTTTCAGAGCTGGAACGGCGGCTGGGGACACTGTGGAGCATCCACGAGTCTGAGATCATCTTGGATAGCACGTTTAGAAGGTGGTCACACCGCAGATAAAGGGACTTGAGGAAGGAAGGGAATGGGTGACCACCAAGCAGTCCAAGAGAAACAGGCAGGTAGTTCAGGAGTCCCCTTGGGCCCCGCTCGCAAATCGGTATTCTGTTTTGGAGGCTGATGAGGGTGCTGGTTCCTCCAGGGAGTGCGGACAGAGCCAAGCTTCTGGCACCACAAGCAGCCCGTCTGTACAGGAGGGGAGGAAGGGAGGAAGAGCAATAGCAATAGGGGATTCTATAGTCAGGGGAACAGATAGGTGCTACTGTGGCAGTCAACGTGACTCCAGGGTGGTATGTTGCCTCCCTGGTGCCAGGGTCCGGGATGTCACTGAACAGCTGCAGGGCATCCTGAACAGAGAGGATGATAAGGCAGAGGTCATGGTACATGTTGGTACCAATGACATAGGTAGAAAGAGGGATGAGGTCTTGCATCAAGAATTCAGGGAGTTAGGCAGTAGACTAAAAAGCAAGACCTCTCGCGTTGTAATCTCTGGATTACTCCCAGTGCCACGTGCTAACGAGCTCAGAAATAGGAGAATAGCACGATGAATACGTGGCTTAAGAGTTAGTGCAGGAGGGAGGGTTTTAGATTCCTGGATCACTGGGACCGTTTCTGGGGAAGGTGGGGCTTGTACAAGCGGGACGGTCTACATCTGAACCAGAGCGGGACGAACATTCTTGCGGGCGTGTTTGCTAGTGCTGTTGGGAGGAGTTTAAACTAATTCGACAGGAGGAGGGGACACAAAATGTTATCAGAATAGGGACACATCATAATACAGTAAAACAATCAAGTCAGAGGGAGGACAGACGCAATAAGCTTCAAGGGAATAAGGCAAGGCTAGATGGCCTCTACTTTAATACCAGTATTACAGGTAAAACAGATGAGTTAAGGGTGAGGATTGACATGTGGAATTGTGATATAGTAGCCATCACTGAGATGTGGTTGAGGGAAGGGCAGGATTGGCAGCTCAACATTCCAGGATATAGAATCTTCAGGCAAGACAGGGGAGGGGTTAAAAGAGGAGGAGACGTTGCATTATTAATTAAGGAGTCCGTTACTGCAGTAAGGAGAGATGATATCTTGGAGGGGGCATCGAATGAAGTTTTGTGGGTAGAGCTTAGGAATAAAAAAGGGGCAACCACATTATTAGGTGTTTATTATAGATCACCAGATAGTCAGCGGGAAATTGAGGAGCAAATATGTGCACAATTTGTGGAGCCGTGTAAAAACAATAACAATAGGGTAATTATATTAGGTGATTTCAACTTTCCCAACATTAATTGGGATGGACATAGTGTTAAGGGCTTGGATGCAGTAGATTTCGTGAAATGTGTACAGGAGAACTTTTTAGGTCAAAATGTAGAGGGTCCAACAAGGGACGGTGCATTGCCTGACTTAATTCTGGGGAATGAAGACGGACAGGTGGCTGAGGTGTTGGTGGGCGAGCATTTTAGTGATAGCGACCACAACATGGTACAGTTTAAGTTTGTCATGGACAAAGAAATCGACAAGTTGCAAAAAAATGTTTTGGATTGGGGAGAGTGGATTTTAGTAAAATAAGGCAGGATCTGGCCAACGTACACTGGGAACAGTTACTTGTGGTGAAATCTACGGAGGAACAGTGGGAGGTGTTCAAAAAGGAAATGGGGAGGGTACAGGCTCAACATGTTCCCTCTAGGTTGTTAGGAAGGAGTAACAAGCCCAGAGAACCATGGATGACCAGAGATATTCAGGTTACGATGAGAAGGGAAAGAGAGGCTTTTAGCAGGTACAAGGGAAGCAAATCAGCAGAGGCATTAGTGGAGTACAGACAGTGCAGGGTGGAGCTTAAGAAAGCAATTAGGAGAGCAAAGAGGGGATATGAGAAAGCTCTGGCTGGTAAAAGTAGGGAAAATCCCAAGATATTCTATAAGTATATCAATGGGAAAAGGATAACCAGGGAAAGAGTAGGGCCCAAAAGGGACCAAGGGAGCAATCTATGGGTGGAACCAGAGGACATCGCTAGAATGTTGAATGAATACTTCACGTCTGTCTTCACCCAAGGTATCAAACTTGGGGAGAGAGACTGCGAGATTCTTAGGCAAATTGATATAGGGATTGACAAGGTATTGGAGGTGTTGGCAAGCTTAAAAGTGGACAAATCTCCAGGTCCGGATGATTTGCAACCCAGGCTGCTGAGGGAGGCAAGGGAGGAGATCGCAGGGGCTCTGACCCAAATTTTTAATCCCTCTCTGGCCACAGGGGAGGTGCCAGAGGACTGGAGAACAGCTAATGTGGTTCCGCTATTTAAGAAGGGCTGTAGAGATAAGCCGGGGAACTACAGGCCAGTGAGTCTCACATCAATGGTAGGGAAACTATTGGAGAAATTTCTGAAGGAGAGTATCTATCTCCATTTGGAGAGGCACGGTTTGATCAGGGATAGTCAGCATGGCTTTGTCAGAGGGAGGTCATGCCTAACAAATTTGATTGAATTTTTTGAGGTGGTGACCAGGTGTGTAGAGGAGGGTAGTGCAGTTGAGGTAGTTTATATGGATTTCAGCAAAGCCTTTGACAAAGTCCGACATGAGAGACTTATAAAGAAGGCAAATGCTCATGGGATACAGGGTAATTTGATAAGGTGGATTCAAAATTGTCTTAGTTCTGGGAGGCAGAGGGTGATGACAGAGGATGCTTTAGTGACTGGAAGCCAGTGTCCAGTGGCGTACCACAGGGATCTGTGCTCGGTCCCCTATTATTTGTCATTTATATAAAAGACATAGGTGACTATGTGGGGTGTAGGATTAGTAAGTTTGTGGATGACACAAAGATTGGCCGGGTGGCTAACAGTGAGGTTGAGTGTCCTGGGCTACAGGAAGATATAGACGGGATGGTCAAATGGGCAGATAAGTGGCAGATGGAATTTAACCCTGAAAAGTGTGAGGTGATACACTTTGGAAGGTGTAATTTTACAAGGAAGAATTCAATGAACGACATGGCACTAGGAAGTTCTGAGGAACAAAAATACCTTGGCGTGTGTGTCCATAGATCTCTGAAGGTGGAGGGGCATGTTAGTGGGTTGGTGAAAAAGGCATATGGGACATTTGCCTTTATCAATCGAGGCATAGATTACAAAAGTAGAGAGGTCATGTTGGTGTTGTATAGAACCTTGGTGAGGCCACAGCTGGAGTACTGTGTGCAGTTCTGGTTGCCACACTATAGGAAGGATGTGATTGCACTGGAGGGGGTGCAGAGGAGATTCACCAAGATGTTGCCTAGGATGAAACACTTAAGTTATGAAGAGAGGTTGGATAGATTTGGATTGTTTTTGTTGGAGCAGAGAAGACTGAGGGGCGACCTGATTGAGCTGTACAAGGTTATGAGGGGCATGGACAGGGTGGATAGGGAACAGCTGTTCCCCTTAGTTGAAAGGTCAGTCACAAGGGGGCATAAGTTCAAGGTGAGGGGCAGGAGGTTTACGGGGGGGTGTGAGGAAAAATTTTTTTACACAGAGGGTGGGGACGGTCTGGAATGCACTGCCTGGGAGGGTGGTGGAGGCGGGTTGCCTCACATCCTTTAAAAAAGTACCTGGATGAGCATTTGACACATCATAACATTCAAGGCTGTGGGCCAAGTACTGGTAAATGGGATTAGGTAGGTCAGGTGTTTCTCACGTGTCGGTGCAGACTCGATGGGCTGAAGGGCCTCTTCTGCACTGTGATTCTGTGATGCTGTGAGTGTGAGAGGAGCAGTGGAGTCATTAAAAGTAAGGGAATGTGAGAGGAGCAGTGGGCCAATAATAGTGAGAGAGTGTGAGAGGAGCAGCGGGGTCATTAGCAGTGAGAGACTGCGAGAGGAGCAGCAACAGTGAGAGAGTGTGAGAGGAGCGGTGGGGTCATTAACAGTGAGAGAGTGTGAGATGAGCAACGGAGTCATTAACAGTGAGAGTGCGAGAGGCAGCAATGGGGTCATCAATGGTGAGAGAGTGCAAGAGGACCAGTGAGGTCATTAACGGTGAGTGACTCAAGAATGAGAGTGCGAAAGGAGCAGTGGTGTCATCAACAGTGAGAATGCGAGAGGAGCAGTGTGCTCATTAAAAATGAGAGTGCGAGAGGAGCAGTGGGGTCATTAACAGTGTGAGAATGTGAGTGAAGCCGTGAGGTCATTAAAAGTGAGAGTGCGAGAGGAGCAGTGGGGTCATCAACAGTGAGAGATGTGAGAGGAGCAGTGGGGTCATTAAATGTAAGGGAGTGCATGACGAGCAGGGGGCCATTAAAAGTGAGAGAGTGTGAGAGGACCAGTGGGGACATTACTTGTGAGAGAGTGCAAGAGGAGCAGTGGGGTGTTAAAAGTGAGAGAGTCCAAGGAGAACAGTGGGGTCATTAACGGCGAAGGAGTGTGAGAGTTGCAGCAGGATCATTAACAGTGAGAGACTGTGAGAGAAGCAGTGGGGTCATTAACAGCGAGAGAGTGTGAGGGGAGCAGTGGGGTCATTAACAGTGAGAGAGTGTGAGAGGAGCAGTGGGGTCATTAACAGTGAGAGAGTGTGAGAGAAGCAGTGGGGTCATTAACAGTGAGAGAGTGCAAGAGGAACAGTGAGGTAATTAAAAATGAGAGAGTCCAAGGAGAACAGTGGGGTCATTAAAAGTGAGAGGGTGTGAGAGGAGCAGTGGGTTAATTAACAGTGAGAGAGTCTGAGAGGAACAGTGAGGTAATTAAAAGTGAGAGAGTCCAAGGAGAACAGCGGGGCCATTAATAGTGAGAGAGTGTGAGAAGCAACGGGGTCATTAATGGCGAAGGAGTGTGAGAGTTGCAGCAGGATCATTAACAGTGAGAGAGTGTGCGAAGTGCAGTGGGGTCATTAACAGCGAAAGAGTGTGAAAGGAGCAGTGGGGTCATTAACAGTGAGAGAGTGTGAAAGGAGCGGTGGTGTCATTAACAGTGAGAGAGTGTGAGAGGAGGAACAGAGTCATTAACAGTGAGAGAGCAAGAGGAGCGGTGGGGTCATTAACAGCGAGAGAGTGTGAGAGGAGCAGTGGGGTCATTAACAGCGAGAGAGGGTGAGAGGAGCAGTGGGGTCATTAACAGCGAGAGAGTGTGAGAGGAGCAGTGTGGTCATTAACAGTGAGAGAGTATGAGAGGAGCTTTGGGGTCATTAACAGCGAGAGAGTATGAGAGGAGCAGTGGGGTTATTAATAGCGAGAGAATGTGAGACGAGCAGTGGGGCCATTAACAGTGAGAGAGTGTGAGAGGAGCAACGGAATCATTAACTGTGAGAGAGTGTGAGAGGTGCAGTGGGGTCATTAACAGTGAGGGAGTGTGAGAGGAGCAATTGGGTCATTAACAGTGAGGGAGTGTGGGAGGAGCAGTGGGGTCATTAACAGTGAGAGAGTGTGAGAGGAGCAACGGGGTCATTAACTGTGAGAGAATGTGAGAGGAGGAACGGAGTCATTAACAGTGAGAGAGTGCAAGAGGAGCAGTGGGCCATTAAAATGAGATAGTGTGAGAAGCAACGGGGTCATTAACAGTGAGAGAGTGTGAGAGGAGGAACGGAGTCATTAACAGTGAGAGAGTGTGAGAGGAGCAGTGGGGTCATTAAGAGTGAGAGAGTATGAGAGGAGCAGTGGGGTCATTAAAAGTGAGAGAATGTGAGAGGCGCAGTGGGGTCATTAACAGTGAGAGAGTGTGAGAGGAGCAGTGGGGTCATTAGCGGTGAGAGAGTGTAAGAGGAGCAGTGAGGTCATTAATAATGAGTGACTGTTAGAGGAGTAGTGGGATAATTAACAGTGAGAGTGTGAGAGGAGCAGTGGGGTCATCAACAGTGAGAGTGCAAGAGGAGCAGTGGTCCATTAATAGTGAGAGCGTGTGAGAGGAGCAGTGGAGTCATTAACAGTGAGAGAGTCCAAGAGGAACAGTGAGGTCATTAAAAGTGAGAGAGTGTGAGAGGCGCAGTGGGGTCATTAACTGGGAGAGAGTGTGAGTGGAGCAGTGCGATCATTAACAGTGAGGGAGTGTGGGAGGAGCAGTGGGGTCATTAATAGCGAGAGAGTGTGAGAGGATCAGTGGGGTGATTAACAGTGAGAGGGTGTGAGACGAGCAGTGGGGCCATTAACAGTGAGAGAGTGTGAGAGGAGTGGTGGGGTCATTAACAGTGAGAGAGTGAGAGAGGAGCAACGGTATCATTAACTGTGAGAGAGTGAGAGCCGCAGTGGGGACATTAACAGTGAGAGAGTGCGAGAGGTGCAATGGGGTCATTAACAGCGAAGGCCTGTGAGAGTTGCAGCAGGATCATTAACAGCAAGAGAGTGTGAGAGGAGCAGTGGGGTCATTAAAAGTGAGAGAATCCAAGAGGAACAGTGGGCCATTAATAGTGAGAGAGTGTGAGAATCAACGGGATCATTAACAGTGAAGGAGTGTGAGAGGAGCAGCGGGGCCATTAACAGAGAGAGAGTGCTAGAAGCAACGGGGTCATTAACAGCGAAGGACTGTGAGAGTTGCAGCAGGATCATTAACAGTGAGAGAGTGCGAGAGGAGCAGTGGGGTCATTAACGGTGAGAGAGTGTGAGAGGAGCAGTGGGGTCATTAACAGTGAGAGAGTGTAAGAGGAGCAGTGAGGTCATTAACGGTGAGAGAGTGTAAGAGGAGCAGTGAGGTCATTAACAGTGAGAGAGTGTGAGAGGAGCAGTGGGGTCATTAACAGTGAGAGAGTGTGAGAGGAGCAGTGGGGTCATTAACGGTGAGAGAGTGTAAGAAGAGCAGTGAGGTCATTAACAGTGAGAGAGTATGAGAGTTGCAGCAGGATCATTAACAGTGAGAGAGTGCGAGAGGAGCAGTGGGGTCATTAACGGTGAGAGAGTGTAAGAGGAGCAGTGGGGTCATTAACAGTGAGTGACGGTTAGAGGAGTCGTGGGATAATTAACAGTGAGAGTGTGAGAGGAGCAGTGAGGTCAGCAACAGTGAGAGTCCAAGAGGTGCAGTGGGCCATTAATAGTGAGAGCGTGTGAGAGGAGCAGTGGCATCATTAACAGTAAGAGAGAGTGAGAGAGGAACAGTGGGGTCATTAACTGGGAGATAGTGTGAGTGGAGCAGTGGTGTCATTAACTGTGAGGGAGTGCAAGAGGAGCAGTGGGGTCATTAAAAGTGAGAGAGTGCAAGAGGAGCAGTGGGGTCATTAACTGTGAGAGAGTGTGAGAGGAGCAGTGGGGTCATTAAAAGCGAGAGTGCAAGAGGAGCAGTGGGGTCATTAACTGTGAGACAAGTGCGAGAGGTGAAGTGGGGTCATTAAATGTGAGAGAGTGCAAGAGGAGCAGTGAGGTCATTACAAGTGAGAGAGTCCAAGGGGAACAGTGGGGTCATTAAAAATGAGAGAGTGTGAGAGGAGCAGTGGGGTCATTAACTGTGAGAGAGTGCAAGAGGAGCAGTGGGCCATTAAAATGAGATAGTGTGAGAAGCAACGGGATCATTAACAGTGAAGGAGGGTGAGAGGCGCAGCGGGGTCATTAACAGCGAGAGAGTGTGAGAGGAGCAGTGTGGTCATTAACAGTGAGAGTGTGTGAGAGGAGCATTGGGGTCATTAACAGGGAGAGAGTATGAGAGGAGCAGTGGGATCATTAACAGTGAGGGAGTGTGAGAGGAGCAACGGAATCATTAACTGTGAGAGAGTGTGAGAGGTGCAGTGGGGTCATTAACAGTGAGGGAGTGTGGGAGGAGCAGTGGGGTCATTAACTGTGAGAGAGTGCAAGAGGAACAGTGGGCCATTAAAATGAGATAGTGTGAGAAGCAACGGGGTCATTAACAGTGAAGGAGGGTGAGAGGCGCAGCGGGGCCATTAACAGTGAGAGAGTGTGAGAGGAGTAATGGGGTCATTAACAGTGAGAGAATGCGAGAGGAGCAATGGGGTCATTAACAGTGAGGGAGTGTGGGAGGAGCAGTGGGGTCATTAACAGTGAGAGAGTGCAAGAGGAGCAGTGGGCAATTAAAATGAGATAGTGTGAGAAGCAACGGGGTCATTAACCGTGAAGGAGTGTGAGAGGCGCAGCGGGGTCATTAACAGCGAGAGAGTGTGAGAGAAGCAATGGGGTCATTAACAGTGAAAGAGTGTGAGAGGAGCAGTGGGGTCATTAACAGCGAGAGAGTGTGAGAGGAGCAGTGTGGTCATTAACAGCGAGAGAGTATGAGAGGAGCAGTGGGGTTATTAATAGCGAGAGAGTGTGAGATGAGCAGTGGGGCCATTAACAGTGAGAGAGTGTGAGAGGAGCAACGGAATCATTAACTGTGAGAGAGTGTGAGAGGTGCAGTGGGGTCATTAACAGTGAGGGAGTGTGAGAGGAGCAATTGGGTCATTAACAGTGAGGGAGTGTGGGAGGAGCAGTGGGGTCATTAACAGTGAGAGAGTGCAAGAGGAGCAGTGGGCCATTAAAATGAGATAGTGTGAGAAGCAACGGGGTCATTAACAGTGAAGGAGGGTGAGAGGAGCAGCGGGGCCATTAACAGTAAGAGAGTGTGAGAGGAGCATTGGGGTTATTAACTGTGAGAGAGTGTGAGAGGATCAGCGGGGCCATTAACAGTGAGTGAGTGTGAGAGGAGCAGTGGGGTCATTAAGAGTGAGGGAGTGTGAAAGGAGCAGTGGGGTCATTAATAGCGAGAGAGTGTGAGAGAAGCAGTGGGGTCATTAACTGTGAAAGAAAGTGAGAGGAGCTTTGGGTTCATTAACAGTGAGAGAGTGTGAGAGGAGCAGTGGGGTCATTAACAGTGAGAGAATGTGAGAGGAGCAGTGGGGTCATTAATAGTGAGAGAGTATGAGAGGAGCAGTGGGGTCATTAAAATTGAGGGAGTGTGAAAGGAGCAGTGGGGTCATTAATAGCGAGAGAGTGTGAGAGAAGCAGTGGGGTCATTAACTGTGAAAGAAAGTGAGAGGAGCTTTGGGTTCATTAACAGTGAGAGAGTGTGAGAGGAGCAGTGGGGTCATTAACAGTGAGAGAATGTGAGAGGAGCAGTGGGGTCATTAATAGTGAGAGAGTATGAGAGGAGCAGTGGGGTCATTAAAATTGAGAGAGTGTGAGAGGAGCAGTGGGGTCATTAATAGTGAGAGAGTGTGAGAGGAGCAGTGGGGTCATTAATAGTGAGAGAGTCCAAGGGGAACATTGGGGTCGTTAAAAGTAAGAGAGTGTGAGAGGAGCAGTGGGGTCATTATCTGTGAGAGAGTGCGAGAAGCAACGGGGTCATTAACAGAGAAGGAGTGTGAGAAGTGCAGCAGGATTATTAACAGTGAGAGAGTGTGAGAGGAGCAGTGGGGTCATTAACAGCGAGAGAATGTGAGAGGCGCAGTGGGGTCATTAACTGTGAGAGAGTATGAGAGGAGCATTGGGGTCATTAAAAGTGAGAGAGTCCAAGAGGAACAGCGAGGTCATTAAAAGTGAGAGAGTATGAGAGGAGCAGTGGGGTCATTAAATTTGAGAGAGTGTAAGAGGAGCAGTGAGGTCATTAACTGTGAGAGAGTGTGAGAGGTGAAGTGGGGTCATTAAATTTGAGAGAGTGTAAGAGGAGCAGTGAGGTCATTAACTCTGAGAGAGTGTGAGAGGTGAAGTGGGGTCATTAAATTTGAGAGAGTGTAAGAGGAGCAGTGAGGTCATTAACTCTGAGAGAGTGTGAGAGGTGAAGTGGGGTCATTAAATTTGAGAGAGTGTAAGAGGAGCAGTGAGGTCATTAACTGTGAGAGAGTGTGAGAGGAGCAGTGGGGTCATTAAATTTGAGAGAGTGTAAGAGGAGCAGTGAGGTCATTAACTGTGAGAGAGTGTGAGAGGAGCAGCGGGGCCATCAATAGTGAGAGAGTGTGAGAAGCAACGGGGTCATTAACAGTGAGAGAGTGTGAGAGGAGCAGTGGGGTCACTAACAGTGAGAGAGTGCGAGAGGAGCAGTGAGGTCATTACGGGTGAGTGGCTGTTAGAGGAGTAGTGGGGTCATTAATAGTGAGCGAGTCCATGGGGAACCGTGGGGTCGTTATAAGTAAGAGAGTGTGAGAGGAGCAGTGGGGTCATTACCTGTGAGAGAGTGC
Organism: Cetorhinus maximus; assembly: GCF_964194155.1. Lineage (NCBI taxonomy): Eukaryota > Metazoa > Chordata > Chondrichthyes > Lamniformes > Cetorhinidae > Cetorhinus > Cetorhinus maximus. The sequence goes on along the minus strand of NC_135885.1, from coordinate 66,283,466 downwards.
GAGAAACAACGGGGTAATTAACAGAGAAGGAGTGTGAGAGTTGCAGCAGGATCATTAACAGTGAGAGAGTGTGAGAGGAACAGTGGGGTCATTAAGAGTGAGGGAGTGTGAAAGGAGCAGTGGGTCATTAACAACGAGAGAGTGTGAGAGAAGCAGGGTGATTAACAGTGAGAGAGTGTGAGAGGAGCAGTGGGGTCATTAACAGTGAGAGAGTTTGAGAGGTGAAGTGGAGTCATTAACAGTGAGAGAGTGTGAGAGGAGCAGTGGGGTCATTAACAGTCAGGGAGTGTGAGAGGAGCGGTGGGGTCATTAACAATGAGAGAGTGTGAGAGGAGCAATGAGATCATTAACTGTGAGAGAGTGAGAAGAGCAGTGGGGTCACTAACAGTGAGAGAGTGTGATAGGAGAAGAGGGTTCATTAACGGTGAGGGAGTGCAAGAGGAGTAGTGAGGTCTTTAAGGGTGTGTGAGTGTTAGAGGAGTAGTCGGGTCATTAATAGTGAGAGAGTCCAAGGGGAACCGTGGGGTCGTTAAAAGTAAGAGGGTGTGAGAGGAGCAGTGGGGTCATTATCTGTGACAGAGTGCGATAAGCAACAGGGTAATTAACAGAGAAGGAGTGTAAGAGTTGCAGCAGGATCATTAACAGTGAGAGAGTGTGAGAGGAGGAGTGGGTTCATTAACAGTGAGAGCATGTGAGAGGAGCAGTGGGGTCATTAACAGCGAGAGAGTGTGAGAGGAGCAGTGGGGTTATTAAAAGCGAGAGTGCAAGAGGAGCAGTGGGGTCATTAACTGTGAGAGAGTGTGAGAGGTGAAGTGGGTTCATTAAATGTGAGAGAGTGTAAGAGGTGCAGTGAGGTCATTATAAGTGAGAGAGTCCAAGGGGAACAGTGGGGTCATTAAAAATGAGAGAGTGTGAGAGGAGCAGTGGGGTCATTAAAAGTGAGATAGTGCGAGAAGCAACTGTGTCATTAACAGTGACAGAGTGTGAGAGGAGGACTGGGGTCATTAACAGTCAGAGAGTGTGAGATGAGCAGTGGGATCATTAACAGTGAGGGAGTGTGGGAGGAGCACTGGGGTCATTAACAGTGAGAGAGTGTGAGAGGAGCACTAGAGTCATTAACTGGGAGGGAGTGTGAGAGGAGCAGTGGGATCATTAACAGTGAGACAGTGTGAGAGGAGCAGTGGGGTCATTAACAGCGAGAGAGTGTGAGAGGAGCAGTGGGGTTATTAAAAGCGAGAGTGCAAGAGGAGCAGTGGGGTCATTAACTGTGAGAGAGTGTGAGAGGTGAAGTGGGTTCATTAAATGTGAGAGAGTGTAAGAGGTGCAGTGAGGTCATTATAAGTGAGAGAGTCCAAGGGGAACAGTGGGGTCATTAAAAATGAGAGAGTGTGAGAGGAGCAGTGGGGTCATTAAAAGTGAGATAGTGCGAGAAGCAACTGTGTCATTAACAGTGACAGAGTGTGAGAGGAGGACTGGGGTCATTAACAATCAGAGAGTGTGAGAGGAGCAGTGGGATCATTAACAGTGAGGGAGTGTGGGAGGAGCACTGGGGTCATTAACTGGGAGAGAGTGTGAGAGAAGCAGTGGGATCATTAACAGTGAGGGAGTGTGGGAGGAGCACTGGGGTCATTAACTGGGAGAGAGTGTGAGAGAAGCAGTGGGATCATTAACAGTGAGGGAGTGTGGGAGGAGCACTGGGGTCATTAACAGTGAGAGAGTGTGAGAGGAGCACTAGAGTCATTAACTGGGAGGGAGTGTGAGAGGAGCAGTGGGATCATTAACAGTGAGACAGTGTGAGAGGAGCAGTGGGGTCATTAACAGTGAGACAGTGTGAGAGGAGCGGTGGGGTCATTAACAATGAGAGAGTGTGAGAGGAGCAATGAGATCATTAACAGTGAGAGAGTGAGAGGAGCAGTGGGGTCACTAACAGTGAGAGAGTATGAGAGGAGCAGTGGGATCATTAACAGTGAGAGAGTGTGAGAGGAGTGGTGGGGTCATTAACAATGAGAGAGTGTGAGAGGAGCAATGAGATCATTAACAGTGAGAGAGTGAGAGGAGCAGTGGGGTCACTAACAGTGAGGGAGTGCAAGAGGAGCAGTGAGGTCATTAAGGGTGAGTGACTGTTAGAGGAGTAGTGGGGTCATTAATACTGAGAGAGTCCAAGGGGAACCGTGGGGTCGTTAAAAGTAAGAGAGTGTGAGAGGAGCAGTGGGGTCATTAAAAGTGAGAGAGTCCAAGGGGAACAGTGAGGTCATTAAAAGTGAGAGAGTGTGAGAGGAGCAGTGGGGTCATTAACTGTGAGAGAGCGTGAGAGGTGAAGTGAGGTCATTAAATTTGAGAGAGTGTAAGAGGAGCAGTGAGGTCATTAAAATTGAGAGAGTCCAAAGTGAACAGTGGGTCATTAAAAGTGAGAAAGTGTGAGAGGAGCAGCGGGGCCATTGATAGTGAGAGAGTGTGAGAAGCAACGGGGCCATTAACAGAGAAGGAGTGTGAGAGTTGCAGCAGGATCATTAACAGTGAGAGAGTGTGAGAGGAGCAGTGGGGTCATTAACAGCGAGAGAGTGTGCGAAGAGCAGTGGGGTCATTAACAGTGAGAGAGTGTGAGAGGAGCAGTGGGGTCATTAACAGCGAGAGAGTATGAGAGGAGCAGTGGGGTCATTATGAGCGAAAGAGTGTGAAAGGAGCAGTGGGGTCATTAACCGTGAGAGAGTGTGAGAGGTGCAACGGTGTCATTAACAGTGAGGGAGCGAGAGGAGCAGTGGGGTCATCAACAGTGAGAGTGTGAGAGGAGCAGTGGGGTCATCAACAGTGAGAGAGTGCATGAGGAACAGTGGGGTCATGAAAAGTGAGATATGGTGAGAGGAGCAGTGGGGTCATCAACGGTGAGAGCGTGAGAGGAGCAGTGGGGTCATTAACAGTGTGAGATTGCGAGTGAAGCCTTGAGGTCATTAAAAGTGAGAGAGTCCAAGAGGAGCAGCGGGGTCATTAGCAGTGAGAGAGTGCACGAGTAACAGTGCGGTCATTAAAAGTGAGAGAGTGTGAGAGGAGCAGTGGGGTCATTAAACGTGAGGTAGTGCAAGAGGAACAGTGGGCCATTAATAGTGAGAGCGTGTGAGAGGAGCAGTGGAGTCATTAACAGTGAGAGAGTGTAAGAGGAGCAGTGAGGTCATTAATAGTGAGAGAGTTCCAAGAGGAACAGTGAGGTCATTAAAAGTGACAGAGTGTGAGAGGAGCAGTGGGGTCATTAACAGTGAGAGAGTGTTGGAGGAGCAGTGGGGTCATTAACTGTGAGTGTGAGAGGAGCAGTGGGGTCATTAACTGTGAGAGAGTGTGAGAAGCAACGGGGTCATTAACGGTGAAGGAGTGTGAGAGGAGCAGCGGGGCCATTAATAGTGAGAGAGTGCGAGAAACAACAGAGTCATTAACAGCGAAGGAGTGTGAGAGTTGCAGCAGGATCATTAACAGTGAGAGAGTGTGAGAGGAGCAGTGGGGTCATTAACAGTGAGAGAGTGTAAGAGGAGCATTGGGGTCATTAACAGCGAGAGAGTGTGAGAGGAGCAGTGGGGTCATTAACAGCGAGAGCATGTGAGAGGAGCAGTGCGGTCTCTAACAGCGAGAGAATGTAAGAGGAGCAGTGGGGTCATTAACAGCGAGAGAGTGTGAGAGGAGCAGTGCAGTCACTAACAGCGAGAGAGTGTGAGAGGAGCAGTGAGGTCATTAACAGTGAGAGAGTGTGAGAGGAGCAGTGGGGTCATTAACTGTGAGTGTGAGAGGAGCAGTGGGGTCATTAACTGTGAGAGAGTGTGAGAAGCAACGGGGTCATTAACGGTGAAGGAGTGTGAGAGGAGCAGCGGGGCCATTAATAGTGAGAGAGTGCGAGAAACAACAGGGTCATTAACAGCGAAGGAGTGTGAGAGTTGCAGCAGGATCATTAACAGTGAGAGAGTGTGAGAGTTGCAGCAGGATCATTAACAGTGAGAGAGTGTAAGAGGAGCATTGGGGTCATTAACAGCGAGAGAGTGTGAGAGGAGCAGTGGGGTCATTAACAGCGAGAGCATGTGAGAGGAGCAGTGCGGTCTCTAACAGCGAGAGAATGTGAGAGGAGCAGTGGGGTCATTAACAGCGAGAGAGTGTGAGAGGAGCAGTGGGGTCATTAACAGCGAGAGAGTGTGAGAGGAGCAGTGGGGTCATTAACAGCGAGAGAGTGTGAGAGGAGCAGTGGGGTCATTAACAGCGAGAGAGTGTGAGAGGAGCAGTGGGGTCACTAACAGCGAGAGCGTGTGAGAGGAGCAGTGCGGTCACTAACAGCGAGAGCGTGTGAGAGGAGCAGTGGGGTCATTAACAGTGAGAGAGTGTGAGAGGAGCAGTGGGGTCATTAACAGCGAGAGAGTGTGAGAGGAGCAGTGGGTTCATTAACTGCGAGAGAATGTGAGAGGAGCCGTGGGGTCATTATAAGTGAGTGATTGCAAGAGGAGCAGTGGGACCATCCTTATGAGAAAGGGTATAGTTCATGGAAGTTGGGACTATGTTCCTTGGAGAAAAGAAGGCTGAGAGGAGATTTGGTAGAAGTATTCAAAATCATGAGGTGTCCGGACAGATTTAAGGTAATTGGCAGAAGAAGCAAAAGCGACATGAGGGAAAACTTTTTTCACACAGTGAGTGGTTAAGGTCTGGAAGGCACTGCTTGAGAATGTGGTGGAGGCAGGTTCAATCGAGGCATTCAAAAAAGGAGTTGGATTATTTTCTGAAAAGGAAGAACATGCAGGGTTACATGGAGAAGGTGGGAGAATGACACCGAGGCTGTTGTTTGTTTGGAAAGCCGGTGAAGACATGAAAGGCCGAATGGCCTCCTGCTCCACTGTAACAACTTCACGATTCTGTGATTCTGACCCAGCTTCTCCAACCTAACCGTCTAGCTAAAATCACTGATCCCTGGAACCTTTCTTCTTAGCAACCTCTTAAGGGTTCTCATATCCTTCCTAAAGCAAGGTGACCAGGACTGGATGCAAATTTCTAGTTGTGCCTTTATAAACCAGAGCTTTATAAATTTTAAGAAACTTCCCTTGTCATGTTCTCAAAACCTCTATTTATGAAGCCCAAGATCCCACATGCTTTTCTAACCAATCTCTCAATGTGTCCTGCCACCTTCAAGAACTATACATTTGCACCCAACATGTCCCTCTTTCCCTGACAGTCTAGAGCTGCCCTATTACATCTAGATTGCTTCTTCTTTCTGCCAAAATGCATCACCTCACACTTCTCCATATTAAATTCAGTTTGCCACTTGTCTGCCCATTCTGATAGACTATCTATGTACTGTTACAGGCAATTTGTATCTTCGTCACTGTTTACTAGTCCTCACTCCTAATACATTTGGTATTATCGTGCAAATTTGGAAAGTTTATTCTGTATTTCCATACCCAAGTCATTTATATATATCGAGAAGCAATGGGCCTACTAACAACCCCTAAGGAGTACTACAGTTTACCACCCTCCAGTCTGAAAAATAACAATTTACCATGACTTGCTAGATGGAATTGTCCCGGATTCGCAGTAAGTGTGGTAGTGGGCAGTAAAATGATGTTTTACCTGCCGGTTACAATGGCCTGTGTTCACACCGTATCATCCCAAACCCATCACATTACTTATCATTCCAGGGAAACATGCCATTTCCATGGTGGCTGGGCTCTCATTCACCCGCCACGCCATCACCTCGCCACTTCATCACGCCAGGCACCACGTTAAGAGTACAGCTTTAGGCTGGAAGGCTCAGTGCTTCCAGCCCAGGACTGCAGCAAAGAAAGGCAAAAGGATTGCAGCCCTCGGGCGCCTTATGGATGATGTGGAGGCCCGCTGTGATTTCCTCTACCCCCGCTCTGACCACAAGAGGGGCAGCTACATTACCACTCCGACTTAGTAGGCAATGGCAGCAGTGGTCAGTGCCAATGCTGCACAGAAGAGGTTGGCCATCCAATGCAGATAGAAGATGAATGATCTCCTCCATGCAGCCAGGGTGTGGCAACCATCTCATCACTCTAAACTCACAAACTCAAGCCCATCACACATTCACTGGCATCTCACTCACTGCCTGCTCAAGGGACATCACCACCCATTCTCACACACATTCCCTCACATCTCCATCTGGCTTCATCTCCTCTGGAGACTGCCTCCTCAGCCCTCACTATCTTGAGGCCACTTGGACACATCAACATGTGCCGCCCACACACACCCTGGGTTACCCTCTTTCTCCAGTACAGCCCTCACCCTGCAGCCTCTTCCCTTGCCTGAGGCCACTTCTCCCCCTTCCCCAAGCAAGGCCTTGCCCTGCAGCTGTCAAAAAGCCACCCACATCTGGCTGATCTGGTAGATAGAGAATTGCCCGTGAGCCCCACTAAAAGTGATGTGGTGCTGTCTGTGAAGCCTGGCGCTGATGTCTGCGAGTGCTGACTGAAGCAAGGTAGGCAAACAAACCTTGAGGTGCAGTTTGCCAGGTTCATGCTTTATATGTGCTGCTGTGAAACACGTCGGTGCGTTTTCCTGCCGACGTGGATGGACGATCCAGTGGGGAGGGGATGAATCCGGCAGACTGGCCTTATAATGATATGCTGATGCATTACAATGAGGTTCCCGATGTCCAATGGCGGGGAACGTGGCCCACCATCAGCGGGTGGAGCAGACGATCACAAACTGGTTTTACAATGTTGTGAAACCAATTTTTGGCCTTCTCCCCATATTGTCCATTCAAGCCACCGAACACGATACGTGAAAACCTGTAATCGTGGCTGGCAGGTAAAACATTATTTTACTCGCCCGTTAACGCACTTAGTGCAAGCCTGGAATGATTCCGCCCAGCGAGTCATGGTAAAAGGTTATTTTTAAGACAGGAGGGTGGTAGACTGTGGTGCTAGGGTCAGTACTAGGCCTATTGCTTCTCGATATATATAAATGACTTGGATATGGAAATACAGAATAAACTTTCCAAATTTGCCCGATAGTACCAAACATGAGGAATGTTAAACAGTGACGAAGATACAAATTGCCTGTAACAGGATATAGGGCAGAATTTTGTATGTGGCGGGTGGGCTCAGCAGGAGCGGGCGGGGGTAGGCACAGAACCGATCGTCGCCCACGATCGGCTCTGATCTGCCATTTTACGCGGGTGGGCCAATTAAAGCCTGCCCAGCGTAAGATGCAAGGCGGTAACACTCAGCGCTACCTGTGCAGGTGGGGGGAGGAGGGAGAGTCGGGCCCAGCACTCTTTCACGCATGTGCATGAAAGAGCGCTTCAACCTCCCTGAGGCACGGAGCTGCCTCAGGGAGATTGAATCGATATTAAAATTATTAAACAAAACGTTTAAAAGCTTATTTAAACATGCCCCTCATGTGACTGTGTCACATGAGTTGGGACATGTTTTTATATTTCTGAAAGTTGTTTTATTTATTTAATAAATGCTTTAGGAAACCTCAACCCGCTCTTGGATGAGGTTTCCTAAAAAACGTGAAGGCCGCTTGGGCTTTTTGCCTGCCCACCCACCTTAAGGTTGGACGGGCAGCGCTAACAATTATAATAATTGCTTTGTTAATGGCCTTAATAGACTGTTTACATTTCATGCGCGCCCGCCAAATGAAATATCGCAGGACTGCACGATGACCTCAGAATGCACGCCCAACATCATCACGTGTCATTTTACGCGTCAGCACGTCGGGCCCGCCCCTGCACGCCGACTGAAAAATTCTGCCCATTGATTGGCTAGCAGAATAGGCAGACAAGTGGTAAATGGAATTTAATACGGAGAAGTGTGAGACCCCAGCAGGCATGGAAAATCCTGGCCATATTCATGAGCTAATTTTTTACCCAAGCTGACACTGACACTCCTATTCATGGGCCTCAATTTTGTTAACCAACCATTTCTGGGGTACCTTGTCAATTGCTTCCTTAAAATCCATACGGACAACATCCATTGCATTTCCTTCATCAATCTTCTCTGTTACTTCATCAAAAAATTCAATTAGATTAGTCAAGCATGATCTGCCTTTTATAAATCCATGCTGGCTCTCCTTAATTAATTCAAACCTCTCCAAGTGCCTGTTGACTTTTTCCCTGATTATTGTTTCTAAAACCTTACCCACCACTGATGTTAAACTGATCAGCCTGTACTTGCTAGGACTGTCCTTACACCCTTTCTTGAATAAGGATGTCACATTTGACACTCTCCAATCCTTTGACACCTCTCCCATATCTAGGGAAGATTGGAAGATAATGGCAGGTCCTCCCGCCATCTCCAGCCCCACTTCCTTTAGCAACCTGGGATGCAAGACATCTGGACTGAGCGACTTAACCACTTTAAGCATAGCCAGGCTTTACAGTAGCTCCTGACTCTCAATTCTCACCCCAATTGTTACCTCTACCTCCTCTGCTTCTACAAATACTTTGTCAACCTCTTCCTTGGTAAACACTGATACAAAGAACTAATTTAATTATTCTAGCCTTGCCCTGAGCCTCTTAAGTAAAATCACCTCTTTGCCCCTAAAAGGACCCTTACGCCTTACTATCTTCTTACTATTTACATGCTGGTAGAAGATTTTTGAGTTCCCTTTTATGTTAACTGCCATTCTATTCACATATTTTCTCTTTGCCAGTCTTATTTTCCTCTTCAAGTCCCCCTCAACCTAGCCTAGCCTATATCCGAAGCATCACCCCCTTAAAATCATTCATTGCTCCATTATAGTTTTTTTCTGTCAGCCTTTGGTTCCATTTTACTCTGGCTAGATCCCTTCTTAACCCATTGAAATTAGCCTACTTCCAATTTAAGCATTCTACTATTGATTGTTCCTTGCCCTTCTGCATTAATAGCCTAGCTTTACGATATGATGATCACCGTTATCCAAGTGTTCCCCCACAGACACTTGGCCCACCTCATTCCCCAGTAACAGATCCAGCAATACCTCCTTCCTGACTGGACTGAGAACATTCTGTTCAAGGAAGCTCTGCTGAACACATTTCAGAACTTCTTCTCCCTCTTTACCCTTTACTCTAACAATATCCCAATTGATTTTTAGGTAATCAAAGTTCCCCAATATCATGGCTCTATAGTTCTTGCATATCTCTGATTTTCCTAAATGTTTGTTCCTCTATTTTTCTGTCACTATTTGCAGGACCATAGAACACCCACCATGGCATGGTCACATCCATTTTGCTTCTCAAATTTAACCAAACGGATTCTATCCTTGCCCCCCACAAGAACATCTTTTCTTTCCAACACTACAATGTCTTCCTGAATCAGTACTGCCACGCCACATCCCTTTTTCCTTCCCTATTTTTTTCTGAACACTTTATATCTTTAAATATTAAGCTCCCAGCCTTCACAATTTTTAAGCTACATTTCTGTTCTTAGTGCTACTTCATATTCCCACGCAGCTATTTGTGTTTATAGCTTACCTGCTTTATTCACCACCCTGTGTATATTTGGATACATGCATTTAAACCTGTCTTTGTACTCCTCATAGTCCTTTTTAGTCCACTCTTATCTAAAATGCTACTACTCCAATCTCTCGCACAGTCCAATACTCTCACTTTATGCACCTTATTCCTCTTTTCTACTTCTATATGTTGGTGCCCATACCCTTGCCAATTTAGTTTAAACCCTCCCCAACTACACTAGTGAACCTCCTCACACGACATTGATCCCAGTCCAGTTGAATTGCAAGCCATCCCTTTTGAATAGGCACCTCCTACCACAGAATCGAGCCCAACGGGCTAAGAATCTGAAGCCCTCTCTCCTGCACCATGCCTCAAATCACACACTGATCCTCCCTATCATCATATTTCTATTTACTCTAAGTGCATGGCACTGAGAGTAATCCAGAGATCACTACATTTGAGTCCCACTTTTTGACTTCCTCCTTTGCTCCTGAAAATCTGACCTTAGAACCTCAATACCTGCCCTGTCTATGTCGTCGGTACCAACGTGTACCATAACTTCTGGCTCACTCCCTTCCCCCGGCAAAATGTTCTGCACCCTCTAAGATATCCTTTATCCTAGTCTCTGGACCTGCCCTATGCGAATACTCTTATTCATTCACTTTCTGTTATACTTATGCAATTGAAGTTTTTAATTTCCCAGCTCCTAGTTTGAATGAATACCCTAGTTCAGAGAGGGAAAAGGAGAAATACTCACCACCCAATCACTTACCTGCTTTTCTGTTGTGTCTCATATTCCTAGAACGCAGTCAGTCAGCACTGAACCCATCTGTTATCCACCCACTGGTCTTGCTCTGCTCTTGCACACAGGTTTGCTCTTTTATCCTCCTGCAGGTCTATCTCAATGTTCCGAAAGTGGAAGTAGACGTCTTTAGAGATGGAATGGATATGGTTTCAGAATCTCTGCTCAGGGTCAAAGAGGCATAGTTGCAAGAGGTGTGACCGAACATTGTTGTGATATTGCATGCATGCCAATGCAGACAATGACATGTACCTTTAAGAAGCTGCATAGTGACATCACTATGACATCACCATGTGTAAGGCTCGAGGATAAACGGTACAGCCTCCATGTTAGAGGTTCACTATTGTCTGTAATCTCTACTGCAGATGTTCACTACTGTCTATGACTCTGCATCAGTAAGACTTTATGTATACCTTATGAGTCAGGCATATAGTCAAGTAATCAGCCTATGTAACTGTTAGGACCCAGGCTAGATCAAGGCCTGTGTAGAGTTGTATATAGTTGTTGCTAGTAATAAACTTCATGTAATTGTGTTCAACCAGAACCCTCAGCAGTCTCAATATCTTGCTTAGCATAGATAGCATAGAGACAGATCCCTTGAGGTCTACATCAAGACTCTCAATATATATGGTGACAGCGAACAATAAGAGGCCACGACAAACCTTATGCAGTGACCAGGCCAGGCAATTGAATCGTAATCTTAGGAACAGAGTTTGTGACAACAGCTGAAGACAATGGCTCCAGTCTTCCCAGTATTTAGTTGGAGGAAATTTCTGCTTTTCCAATACTGATGTAAGCACAGCAATAAGTTACTGTTCCTGTCATGTACTTTTAGCAGCCAGCACAAGCAACAGAGTTTATTATTGAGCTGATGGTTTTATAACAAGATACTTCAAAGAATGTCAAATGCAAGACGCTCTGCAAAAATTAAATGCTGCTATTTCTTTAAAATAACACAAATCTTTGTGTTGTAATAACACATTAAGTTGCCCAAGAGGTTGACAGCTTAGTTGCTTGAACTAAATACAGTGATGTATCTATGGTAATTGTTAAACTATTTCCTCACCTTTTCTTTTTAGTGTTCTTTTGAGCTAAGCACCATTCCGAACCGAGAAAGCTGCTGGGTGATTTGCTTGCAGCTTTCTGATAATGCTGCAATGAAAACAGTTACTAGGATAGAGTAATAACAGTACAAATTTTATCTTCTTTACTCTGGGGAAATCCTGGGCCTCAACGTGGCATCACCCCATGGCGGCAAATTGACATCAGGAGTTTAACACAATCATGGGCTGTAAACCCTCCTTCTAATCCTCTGCAGCTTGGTTTGTGGGACTCCATAAACATAGCATCTTAGAAGTTTACAGCACAGAAGGAATGTATTCGACCTATAATCCTCAGCCAACTCTTTGCTCCAGCAATTCAAAATTAATTCCACTACCCTGTTCTCTCCCTGTAGACTTGTATCTTCCTCAGCTCCAAATATCTATCCAGCTTTCCCTCAAAAATGCTATGAAGTCTGCATCAATCACTCCCTCTGGCAACACATCCATGCCAACAACCTTCTGTGTGAAGACATTTTTCTAATCTGTCTCCTCACTCTCAAAAACTACTTTAAATTTAAATTGATGGTCCCTTGCCACCAATTCCCCAGATAGAGAAAATAGCCTTTTCTTATTCAATCTATGAGTGCCTTTGATAATTTTAAAAACTTCTGTTCTCATGAAAGTAGCCTCAGTATCTCAAGTCATCCTTCATTGCTATAATTCCTCTTCTGACCTATTTATGGCTGAACCCACCCTATGATTTGATGATCAATCTTACGTAACAGTTCCTCGCTGTATTAATAATGTATCGGTATCCTGGAACTCCCTCCCTAACAGCATTGTGAGTGTACCTACACCACATGGACAGCAACGGTTCAAGAAGGCAGCTCATCATCACCTCTCAAGGGCAATTAGGGATGGGAAATAAATGCTGGCCTAGCCAGTGATGCTCACATCCCATGAATGATTTTTTAAAAAAATTATCATAACCTCAGATATGTCACAAATTCGTTAGTTACCTTGCTAATAGGAAACCAGTAAGAAAAATACTGGCCCTAAATATCCATTTGGTGGGAAGGTGGCATCCCAGTATAAATGCTGAGCTGGCTACCTAGGCCCTTCACTGCAGTGTCAGGGTAGCTCCCTTCCTTTATTTGTTAATGGGAAGCACCCAGGTCACTAGGGGTGCATTTGGGCGCTCACTGTGCTTTAGAGGCTGGAAGCATTGGTTCTGGTGCAGAGGATATGAACACCCCATCCCCACCCTGTAAGTTTTAGGAGAATGGAAAGAGTTGTGTCTTTTCTTACCATTAAAGTGTGTATTCCAATTAAATAATTACTCAGCAAGATTTCATAAGTTTAAAAATACAGAAGGTTACTTATTCTCACAAACTTACCATGAGTTAACGCAATATTATACATTCGGTCTCACAAATATACACACACAAAGATTGGATACAGATAAAGATAGTATACTTTTACAGATCACAGTTAATTTAGTCTCTGATTTAGGATTTCTGGTCTCCCACATGGCAGGCCTGTGGTTTCTTGGCTGGGTTCAATGATTTAAGGTTGAAGTGAGAATCTTGTAAAGCGAAGGGTCCACAGCAGGTTGCGAGGTTGCTTGTAGCCGAGTATCTAGGAAGTTGGTGTTCAGACGAACTTTGAAATTGGAACAGGTTAAGTACTTTGACTGCTTGATGACTTGCAGCTAGTTCCCAAGTCTCGTTCTCAGACAGGCTGATGACTGATGGTTCTGTTGGATCTGCTGGGGTAATAAGGATGCAGTTCCTAAAACCAGCTTTGTTCACATGGTCACTGGGTTAACATATCTGAGGCCCAGCCAGTCTTGTTTGGATAGGGGAGGCCGACGTGATACAATGGGAAGTTGATAGTGGCCATTGATTTTCGATCTTCCCTTTTGTCCAGTATGAAACACGGATATAGGCAGACTGGAAACTCCATAGTCTTTAGGCATTGGCCCATCCTTAAACAATGAGATGTGTGAATTCCACAAATGGCTGTGATCTACCCTCCCCTTTGTCCATATTTAATTAGGTATTTTCCAGAGGCTTGAGGCTATCTGTAGTCGAAATGTCAAAAGTCACATGGCAGCCATCTTAACATCTTGTTTGCTCGAATATTTAAAAGTATTGTACATAATATGACATGCCTGTACTAAGCATAACACACAATGGCTTATGCCTCCTAGATGGTAGACAGTCTTTGGGGAGGCAGGAGGTGAGTTACTTGCCACAGGTTTCCCAGCGTCTGACCTGCTCTTGTAGCCACAGTATTTATACGGCTGGTCCAGTTCGGTTTCTGGTCAATGGTAATGCCTCCCGAATGTTGATTCGGGAGGCATTCAGGGGGATTCAGAAATGGTAATTCCATTAAATGTCAAAGGGAGATGGTTAGATTCTCTCTTGTTGGAGATGGTCGTTGCCTGGCACCTATAACTTCTTTCCGGGATGCTGGAATTTGTAAGATTTCAATAATGCTGCTAGCTTTTAGGGTTTTATGTTGGTCTGAAATAACATTTATGGATTTTATCTTGACCACTTTTTAAACAGCTCAGTTTGAATTTCTGCTAGTGGGACAATTTACAGTTAAGGCAGCTATTTGCAAGAACTGGTATTGATAACTTAATTACTTTAAAGATACTGTAACGTCTGGGTTCAAGAAATTGTATTTGTTTTAATTACACTGGGCAGTTTTGGGCTTCTTTGTAAGCTTTAAAGTAGCTTGAACTTAATATGCCACCTTATCTTTAAACAGAGCCATGTTTAACCACATTTGAAGGGCAGAACATCTGCATTAGAGGAAAACCTTCTTTTCCTGACATTATGGTAGGATGTGTGATTAACCTTGTTCTTAGAGTCTTTTGTATGGGTTTAGAATGAGTTAAATATGGTGATGTGAATTGTTTACAATAGGTTATGTTATTGATTAGAGGATGTAACATTGTTTGTAACTGCTCTGTATCTAACTACTCCGTACAAGAATGTGACATTTATTCACAATGGAATTTAACTTTGGGGGCCCAGGGAATAAGGGATGGATATTTGTCTTCAGTCTACATGACTCTAGTTACAGAGATGGGGTGACACCAGATGACCCTCACCCTAAGCCAATGAAAGAGAGTAATTTGGATTATTTCCAAATGAAGGATGAGGAACAGTCAGAAGTAGGGATAAAAGTTGGAAAATCAAAGTCTTCATTGACATTATTTTACCATGGCTTCTGTGGTATGATTCTTCAGAGACACAATTCAACATAATGTCACTTCAGAGGCAGAAGAAATCATCGCCTGTGCTGACAGCACACGAGGAATCCTAGGGCTTTGAGGGATAAGAAATTTCCATGTTGTCTTCACTGTTTTTTTGTGGTGTATATAAAATCTTGCTTAATAAATTCTACTTCATTCATAAATACTAGTTATTTGTACCTTCTTAGGTCAGGCACAACTGAGGACCCCATTGTTGGAAATTAAGAATTCAGAACTTAGATATTTTAAGTAAAAAGATTTCATACCTCAGAATCCCTATACCACATGGACTGCAGTGGTTCAAGAAGGTGTCTCACCATCACCTTCTCAAGGGCAGTTAGGAATGGACAATAAATGCTGGCCTAGCCAGTGATGCTCACATACGTGAAAGAATAAGTAAAAAGAATGAACTTTGGGGGAGGTATGTTTGAGAAATATTTGAAAATCTTCATATTTGTGTTCTCAGTGGCTAAATTCAGGAAAACAGCTTATTTATTTTGATAAATTAGACACAAACTATTATGTTTAACTCACACTTTTGAGAAACTATGCACTGTTACAACAAATCAGTAATGTGTGCTGTGAGATATTCCATTGCATTAATAAATTATATCTGTCACTGTTTCAAAGTTAATCTAGTTATCAAAAAATATTGGAACTTCTACTAATAGGGCAGAAAAACAAGGAAGACTCTCTCCACTGAAGCCTTTACAAAAGATCTAGCCTGCCTTATAGCTTTATTTTATAAATCCTTGTGCAAATTTTAAAAAATCAATTTTCACTGACAAAGCTGCCTTGCAGATTTTGTCTTCACATTCTGTTCAATGATTTTAAGCTGTCAGAAGGAAATTGTTGGGTTTGGCAACAGCCGTGACCTACTTTGTATTGCTAAATACATAATAGCGCTGATTATCTAAAAAGGCATATTGACCCAGAGCTGAACTCCTACTAACTCTCATACCATTTGCTTTGTACACAGTGCCTGTTATGAAACATCATGGTCATGCAAGCAGCGCTGCATAGCTACACAAGTAATAATGGAAATAAATAGCTCCTCCTTGGAATTGGGCTTGCAAAATGCTCATGAAATTCATGACCTTGGTTAGCAGCATATTTATTTTAACAGATCAAACTCATATTAATTTTGGAATTCTGCCTTCCCTTAATTTGTCAAGAGTATTTTTGATACAACTATTCCATGCTTCATACTACACTTGACTCAGTGGGCGTATTCTTGCCCCTGTGTCAGAAGGTTATGAGATCAAGCGCCACTCTAGAGACTGGAGAACATAATCTAGGCTGGCACTTAGGTGCTGCTCTGTTCGAGGATTATCTTTCAGATTAAATGCTAAACTAACACCTTCTCAAGTAGAAAATCCCACTGCTTAAAGATGAGAAAGGAGTTATCCAGGTGCCCTGGGAAAAATTTACCCTTCAGCTAACACCTCCAGAACAGATCATGTAGTCATGTATCTCAGTGCTGTTTGTAGCTTTTTGCTGTGCGCAAATTGACTGCCACATTTTCCTACAGAACACCAATGACTCCACATCAAAAATATTTGGTTGTGAAATGCTTTGGATGATGATGTGCAATATTAATATAGGGCAGAATTTTCCCCCGCCAGGGGGGAAGTTCAGGAGCGGGCACGCCTCCGATCGGTGCCCCTGATTGGGGGGGCGTTGCCATTTTACTTGGGCAGGCCAATTAAGGCCCCCCCAGCATGACATCCGCCAGGAGCTCCCTGTGCGGGCGGGGGGGATTCCCTAAGCCAGGAGTGTGTTCTTTCGCACATGCGCGCGAAAGAGCGCACTCATTTCCCTGAGGCTAGGTGCTGCCTCAGGGAGATCGGCGCCAAATTCAGAAATGTTAAATATAGAAAAAAAATTTCTCTGACATGTCCCCTCATGTGACACTGTCACATGAGTTGGGACATGTCCATCACTTTTAATTAAACTTTTATTAAATTTTTAAAAACCTACATGAAACCTCATCCCGCCCGTGGATGAGGTTTCATGTTTTTTCTGAAGCCCGCCAGGAGTCCCGGCCTGCCCGCCAGCCTTAAGGTCGGACGGGCAGGTCCATTAATAACCTCAAGTACTTTGTCAATGGCTTCAGTTGGCCGTTGACAGGTCGGCGGGCGCACAGCTGATTCGGCTGCATCCCCGGCCACCTGAAAATTGAAATGACACAGGGTGACATTGGGAGTTCCGCCCGATGTCATCCCGCGCCATTTTACGCATCGGCAAGAGGGCCCTGCCCCCCACTTGCCGACCTTAATATCCTGCCCATGGTTTGTTATTTTCTGATGTAATTCAGAAAATGCTTATGTAGTAATAGGATGAGGTAGAAATATAATATACAGATTAAGTGGAGAGGTCTGCTGGCATCCATAAAACATAACTTGAGCAGATTGCACACCATCTACATTCAAATTTTATTATGCACTTGTGTTACTTGCTCTTATATGTGAAATAAATGACTTTGCATGGCCTCAGGTATGCTGCGAACACATTTTGCAGCCCACTCAGGGCGAAAATGAGACCACACAATGAACATGAATTGGCTTCAGTTAAAAGGAATAATTATTTCAAACACGTCCCACTCCAAATCTGCAGACTTTTAGGTTAGGCTCTGCCCTTGAGAAGGCACAGAAATTCCAAGTCCTGTGCATTGTCACCAGAAGTGCCACAAGTCGCATTTCCACGACCCAAAACTAACAATAATCTCATCAGAAATCCTGCAATCAGCTAATTTTACTGTTGATTGGCCAAAAAAAAAACACAAGTCACACCCATAATTAGTTATACTAAAGAGATCCAGAAAACTGTGAGGGTGAGGAGAAGGGAACGAAAAGAGGAGCTGCAAGCTTCACCAAGAATTATGTTCAATATCTGAATAATAGTCAACTGATTTTAGTCAGCGGTAAGATAGCACCATGTTAAAACCCAGACATCTGATAAATAGTTAATGGCCCGCTCAGTCATTTGTCTTGAGTCTGCATCAAATGCAATGACCTGGGCTGCCCTGATAAATGGACCATTAACTGTTTACAGTTGTAGGATCTGTCACAGTTTGACCTGCATGCAACATCAGGAACAAGGTTAACTCTTCCTGTAAAGATAAATGTGACTATATGAGGTTGTCAAATCACAGGATCCTCGCAAGATGGAAAAGATTTGCTGTATCAGGCTGTCTACAGAGCACAAACGTCAAACATGTATGTGAGAAGCTGCACCATCATTATTTTCCTCATGGAAAGGAGGCATCAGTTGGACAAGACATAGAGCTCTCACCAAGGTGGCATGGTTCCCTCATATGCAAAACATTGTAAGTGACACTCATTTGGGAATCAGGCCTACTCGTATCAACTCCACGGCTTACAAAAAAAGCAAGGATATACACCAAAGTAACGTTCAGCTCATACCAAACTACAGAAACATCATTGCGCACATCAATGGCCATTATCCAGAAAGCAGCCACTATGTCTTCATTATGTGGTAATTTTGAAAGGAGAAGAAAATTAGGTTATGGCATTAACCTTTGCATCTATGGCTGCTGATGCCACTGAGAAAACTCTGAGCAACAACGGAGCACCTGAGCATCTCAGTGCTACCCCCAACAGCAAGAACATTTAAATGGGTTGGAGTTTGCAGTCAGTGGCAAAACAATGGTGTTTACTGCTGTCCTTGAAAGAAGCTGCCCACAAAGCTCTCTAGCAATCTCAGTGGCACAGATTTCCTCTTTCCTGATGACAGTTTGAATCTGGCACCAAGTTAAAGCGATCTCTAGGTGTCCAGCAGCAGTGATGTTATCAAGCAGGGTAAGCAGTCAATGACATCGAAATATTCTCACAGACAGCAAACTAGGAAGTAAAAAACCACTGAATTCCTTCACTCTTAATTTTTTAATTTTATAGATAGCAAAATAAATGATTGGGACATGCACGTGGGATTAACAGCTAAATATCATACAGAAGCTTAAGAAAAAAAATTTGTAAAATATGCAGAATTTCTTGTCATGTTGGAGAATTCTGACATTCAACAAATATAAGCATACTCTTTCAGGGCTACTGAGGCTGGTTAGCAGTAATTGTGAACATTTTGCATCATTAAAAATGCAGTTACACCTCATTCAACAAGGTATAACTTTTTCAAGGATTTTTATACTGAGACTAAGAGCATAAGAGTGGAAGTCCTCATCAGTTCAAAGATTTTTAATTGATTGAATTCCAGGGGACCTCAAATGCACACCCTCTGGAGAACATGGAATCCCTGACAGCAACATTGGGATTTCTACATTTAATTGTGTATGTGCGCACTCTGGAAGTTACTGTCAATTTCTGAGGATTAGTGACAGAGAAAATTAACAGTTTTACTATGTTACTACTGCAAAACCTGTGCAATGTTTGAAATGGTACCTTCAAGATTGTGCAACAGTTGACAATTTAGGTGTGAGTCAAGCTTGATGGGATCTCTAGCGTTTCAGCAATAAAGGAAGCAGTGGTGTCTACAAGCATCCAATGAGCCATTGCAAACAATTAGTCAACTTCATGCCATAACCACGATCTTAAAAAGCTGTTGCCTCACCAAATTTTCCACTCCTCAACAGAATGTAGTTCAGGTCAAAATCTCTGGCTACGTTTTTCATGTGCCAGTAATGGGGAGAATGCTTATTAGGCTTAACCTACCCCTTCCCTGCATCATGGGCCAACTGAAGCACTTTTTGCCATTTTTAATAAATCACAACTAAATTAAAATATATAGTGTGAGTACCTAAATAAACCACAGCAGATTTTTAAAACTATTGAATGTACATATATGTACTCACAATTTGTATTTTAACGTTCTAATCTGTTGTCCTGCTGTGAGTTGAAACATTCTAGGATGATGTTAGCAGATGAACAGATTGAGGAGAGAAGGAAAATGATGATGCTGTAGATTAGTATTTGATAGTTGTTATTAAGGGATTCAGGACAGATGGTGGGCTTTAGCATGGAATGCAGAGTGGTTCTTGTTTTTATTCTTCCACGGGATGTGGACGTTGCTGGCTGAGCTATGTGCAATCTGTTGTAGGCTGTATCCTCAAAGGCAATTTTTTTTTCATATAATGCATCGGTTTTTTTTATGTTATTGCAATGTTCTTTCACATGTAAACCTGTCCTGGATAAATTAATGGGCTATTCAGCCCATTGAGCTAACAAGCTGCAGTGAAGTTTTATCATCTTTTTCTCCATTATTATGTAGCACAAATATGTACAACATGTGGCACTGTATTGTAATGCTGGTATCTCACATTCATACATTTTCACTAGGCAGTTTTTTAGGTATCTTACAAGAGTGTTGAGGAGAATACCGCTTATAAAGATCAACTGGTTAAAGAAGATTATGTTTCTTTTAATATACATTTTATGGATAATTTACCAATGCATGCTTCCAGGAAGGAGACTCACCCACTCCATAACTGATGGAAAGTGCACCCACTATTTCCTGATCTTCAACTCTGGCAAGCAAGGGTGTCTGCTGATAGTGTGTTTTCTTTTAAAGTCAATCCTTGATGTTTATTCCTGTTGTTTAAAAACAGGGGGAAAGAAACCATTAATACTGAGACTGTCATCAGGGCCCAACATTGTCAATAACATTATCAATGGGAATAACTGAATGTAATTGAATTGACAGGATTATTAAAGCGCCTTTGTCATTGATAGCATGAAGGATTATGAGAGAGGTAATTCAATTACATGTGAATGCATTTTCAATGATACTGACAAGTTCTGCAGGTAGGTATCATTCACTCTGTGTAATTAACCCTCTTTACACTACCTCATATGAGTAATTTAATCTGAGTGGATATTTTAGACGTGAACTCATGTAAGACATTTACAGCGAAGAGATCATTTCTCCTGCCACTGGCATAAATCAAGATAATCTCCCATGAACATATTTTTACCAGCAAGTTTCACAGAGTAAAGGAGCGCTGCACATGAATGAACATTTCAGAAACAGTTTTAGTTACTCTCAGAAGGGTGAACAATTCAATCTCAATCTAGGAATCAGGTCTTGAAAAAATGACACAAAAATAATTTAAGATGCTGGAGTGAGAAGACAAGATAGCTTTGAAGTTACAAACAGCATTAGTCCTAATGTTTGCACCCATTAGGGTTACTGAACCATAGTCTTGGAACTGCTTTGTCCTTATATTTGCCTGTCTGCTTCCATAGTCTCCTTTGCCCTTCCTGAAACACAATTGCCTCTTCCCCCCACCACACTCCCAACACCCCTGTAACTCACCTTGTCAAGTTTTCTTGGTCCCCAGCAGGAGCTGAATTTCACTGGCATTTGTATGTGCAGAGCACCTAATGCCTGTTTTAGGTGGACATCCTGCCTGCTTCCAAATTGGCAACCAGTGCACTTACAGGGGAGATCTGGCATGGAAGTTCCCCTTGTGTCTCTGCCCGCTACCTTCCCCGCCACTAACTCTGTATCTCTGTGATGACAATTCCTCTCTATATCCCAACAATTCATTTCTTGCTCCATCTCCTCAATCTCTCTTGCTATTTATTCCCCACTGGCAGTTTTCAGGTTTTCCAGCCTCCCTCATTGTCCGTTTAATCTCTGTCTCTCTGTTATCCAAATATCTGGGTTTTACAGCCCCCCTGCTGAGTGTGTTTTTGCAGGGGACACATAAAACATATTGAGTGGCTAGCCCACCACCTTTCTGCCCAACCCCGACCTGGTTCCCATAGTACAGGGGAGTGACTAAGGCACCCTCAAACCTGCCCACGCTTAGATCTAGTGAGGCCCTCAAGTGGCTATTTATTGGTCAGTTAAGGCCTTCAATCCACAACCACTGCCATACAGACTGGGCAGTTGAAGGCGGGTGAGAGTGAGAAGGCCGTTTTCTCACACAAGCAGGTGAAAAGGCGGGAACAAAGTGAGGTACATTCTTTGGGGGGGTGCCCTGTGCATATCCTTCCCCCTTAGAATGTACCCCTTCTTTGTGCCTCCCTGCCTGGCCTCCAAAACCCACTGCACCAACCCACTCTCCTGCCCTCCCTAAGGGAACGGACCCCTCTCCGCCCAAAAAAAGCCCAAATTGACTGTCTCTGGCATCCATGACAAGACTTCCTGGGGCCTCCTTGCAGTCCTAGCTGTGTGCACTACTCTCTTCTGGCATTGATGGCACGGCAAGAGCTGCTGCCCAATCAGATTGGCCAGCAGCTCTTGAGGGCATGACTTCCTTCAACTGAGAGGTGGATGTCCGACCCCCCAGTTTGCTAAGGCTGCTCGCAAGATATTATCATCAGTTTTACAACACACCCTGTAAAATTCAGCCCTATATCTCTTTCACTGCGACCCCAATCTGTCTTCCCCCATAACCTTTCTTTCTTTTTGTCTAACTCTCCCTGTTCTGAGTCCTGAAGAAGAAAGTGGCAGCAACAAATGGCTTAAGACTGGGCCTGCATCAATACAGCATCATTAACCCATGTATGAGCAGTGGGCAGGTAGGGTACATGTCTTCATGTATCAAGAGGAATAGGACACGACATTGGCCCATGAAACAAGGGGCAGGCGCAGGATGTGGCATTGGCCCCTGTACCCAGCTGGCATACCAAAAGGTACCTCATGTATTGGCTGCTGAATTGGCCCATGTATCAAGGGTGGATGTCAGTTATGGGGCGCTGCAGTTCGTCTGTGTGTTGGATGGGCAGGGAGGGGGTGGGGGGTGGTGGCAGGTAAAGGAGATGTTGGTGATGATGAAAAATATTAGGGTAGAGAGCAGTCCGTGAATGGCCCAAGATGGCTCAAAAGAAATTTTGGACGATAACAGGCAGTCTGAGAACAATGGTGATGTGCAGGAGCATGGGGTTTCATGTGGGGAGGGGACATGGGTGACATGAGGGGGCATGGGGAGAAGAGGGAGGTAAGGGGTGAGGTTTAGGGGACTTTTAAATGATGTTGGAGGCTGAACTGTCTTGTTGGAGAACCAAGGTGGGCCTTCTAACTGGCCTGAATCCACACCCATACTCCTCACACACTCCATCGCAGCTCACAAAGTGCACTGTGAACCCGAGCCCTGTGTGAAAAATGGAAATGGAAAGAATGCCTATCATTGGGAAAAATAAAAAGAATATCAGTCAATAATAATAGAATTGAAATGTTAAATCACCAGCAACTTACAAATTAAACCACTGTGGCATTTTAGCATTAAGAAACAATTATTTTTAATTCATTCATGAGATGTGGGCGTTGCTGGCTAGGCCAACATTTATTGCCCATCCCTAATTGCCCTTGAGAAGGTGGTGGTGAGCTGCCTTTTTGAACCGCTGGAGTCCATGTGGTGTAGGTACACCCACAGTGCTGTTAGGAAGGGAGTTCCAGGATTTTGACCCAGTGACAGTGAAGGAATGGTGATATATTTCCAAGCCAGGAGGCTATGTGGTTGAAGGGGAACTTCCAGGTGGTGTTGTTCCCATCTATCTGCTACCCTTGTCCTTCTAGATGGCAGTGGTCATGGGTTTGGAAGGTGCAATCTAAGGAGGCTTGGTGAGTTCCTGCAGTGCATCTTGTAGATGGTACACACTGCTGCTATTGTGCGTCATTGGTGGAGGGAGTGAGTGTTTGTGGATGGGGTGCCAATCAAGTGGGCTGCTTTGTCTCGGATAGTGTCTAACTTCTTGAGTGTTGTTGGAGCTGCACTCATCCAGGAAAGTGGAGAGTATTCCATCAAACTCCTGACTTGTGCCTTATAGATGGTGGACAGGCTTTGAGGAGTCAGAAGGTGAGCTACTCACCACAGGATTCCTAGCCTCTGACATGCTCTTGTAGTCACAGTATTTATATGGCTAGTCCAGTTAAGTTTCTGGTCAATGGTAACCCCCAGGATGTTGATAGTGGGGGATTCAGTGATGGTAATGCCATTGAATGTCAAGGGGCGATGGTTAGATTCTCTCCTGTTGCAGATGGGTCTTTGCCTGGCACTTGTGTGGCACAAAAGTTACTTGCCACTTGTTAGCCCAAGCCTGGATATTGTCCAGGTCTTGCTGCATTTGGACATGGACTGCTTCAGTACCTGAGAAGTCAAGAATGTTGCTGAACATTGTGCAACTATCAGCGAACATCCCCACTTTTGACCTTATGATGGAAGGAAGGTCATTGATGAAGTAGCTGAAAATGGTTGGGCCTAGGACACTACCCTGAGGAACTCCTGCAGTGATGTCCTGGAACTGAGGTGATTGACCTTGAACAACCACAACTATCTTCCTTTGTGCTAGGGCTCCTTGATGTCACACTTGGTCAAATGCTGCCTTGCTGTCAAGGGCAGTCACTCTCACTTCACCTCTGGAGTTCTGCTCTATTGTCCATGTTTGAACCAAGGCTGTGCTGAGGTCAGGAGCTGAGTGGCCCTGGCGAAATCCAAACTGAGTGTTAGTGAGCAGGTTATTGCTAGGCAAGTACCACTTGATAGCACTGTTGATGACCCCTTCGATTTCTTTACTGATGATCGAGAGTAGACTGATGGGGTGGTAATTGGCTGAAGATTGTAGCAAATGCTTCAGCCTTAGCTTTTGCACTAATGTGCTGAGCTCCCCCATCATTGAGGATGGGGATATTTGTGGAGCCTCCTCCTCCAGTGTGTTGTTTAATTGTCCACCACCATTCATGACTGGATGTGACAGATCTTAGATCTAATCCGTTGGTTGCAGGATCGCTTAGCCATATCGATCACTTGCTGCTCATGCTGTTTGGCATGCAAGTAGTCCTATGTTGTAGCTTCAACAAGTTGACATCTGATTTTTTAGGTTTGCCTGGCGCTGCTCCTGGCATTCCCTCCTGCGCTCTTCATTGAACCAGGGTTGATCCCCTGGCTTGGTGGTAATGGTAGAATAGGGGATATGATGGGCCATGAAGTTACAGATTGTGGTTGAGTACAATTCTGCTGCTGCTGATGGCCAACAGTGCTTCATGGTTGCCCGGTCTTGAGTTGCTAGATCTGTTCGAAATCTAACCCATTTAGCACGGTGGTAGCGCCATGCAACGCTATGGAGGGTACCCTCAATGTGAAGACAGGACTTTGTTTCCACTAGGACTGTGTGGTGGTCACTCCTACCGATACTGTCATGGACAGATGCATCTGTGGCAGGCAGGTTGGTGAGGATGAGGTCAAGCATGTTTTTCCCTCTTGCATGTTCCCTCACCACTTGCCACAGACCCAGTCTAGCAGCTATGTCCTTTAAGACTCGGCCAGCTCAGTCAGTAGTGGTGCTTCCAAACCACTCTTGCTGATGGACATTGAAGTCCCCCGCCAGAGTATATTCTGCGCTCTTACCACCCTCAATGCTTCCTCCAAGTGGTGTTCAACATGGAGGAGCACTGATTCATCAGCTGAGGTGGGGGAGGGTGCGGTATGTGGTAATCAGCAGGAGGTATCCTTGCCCATGTTTGACCTGATGCCATGAGACTTTGTGGGGTCTGGAGTCAATGTTGAGGATTCCCAGGGCAACTCCCTCCTGACTGTATACCATGATGCTGCCACCTCTGCTGGGTTTGTCCTGCTGGTGAGACTGGACGTACCCAGGGATGGTAATGGAGGTGCCTGGGACCTTATCTGTAAAGACTATGTCAGGCTGTTGCTTGACTCGTCTGTGAGACAGCTCTCCCAATTTTGGCACTAGCCCCCAGATGTTAGTATCTGCAGAGACACTGGGTGGCCAGAGCCTGCAACTGCATGAGACGCAAAACCTTTTTTTGCTATACACTCCCACTTCTAAAACAGCAGTTGTAACACCAGCAGCTGGAATTTCCTGTGGGGTCAGGAAAACCTGACCTGTCCAATTTTGCACCTTCCAAAATGCACTTGTGTGATTTTGCTCAGGACTTCTGTTTTTTCACACAGGGCTCGGGTTCACAGTGCACTTTGTGAGCTGCGATGGAGTGTGTGAGGAGTATGGGTGTGGATTCAGGCCAGTTAGAAGGCCCACCTTGGTTCTCCAACAAGACAGTTCAGCCTCCAACATCATTTAAAAGCCCCCTAAACCTCACCCCTTACCTCCCTCTTCTCCCCATGCCACCCCATGCCCCCTCATGTCACCCATGCCCCCTCCCCGCATGAAACCCCATGCTCCTGCACATCACCAATGCCACATCCATGCCACCTCTGTGCCCTCCATGTATCCTCCATTGCCACTCACCCAGTATATACAATGTACAGTCCTCAGGATTGGCAGAGGGGTGGGCACCAGCATATGGAAGTAGAAAAGAGGAATAAGGTGCATGAAGGAGTGAGTGCTGGTTGGTACTAGAGAAGCAAATAATGCCATATTAGAAATGAGCAGACTAAGAAGGATTATGAGGAATATAAGGATAGGTTTAGAATTGCATGTATATGAATGCACAAAGTGTGGTGAATAAGGTTGGTGAGCTACAAGGACAAATAGCCATGTGGGAATTTGATGTAATGGCAATAAAGGAAAAGTGGCCTAAAAATGCTGAAGACTGGGTGTTTAATATTCACGAATACCAAAGGGAAAGAAAAAGGGAGGTGAGATAGAAGTACTGATTAGGGAAGACATTGTAGATTTGGAAAGAGAGAATATGGCTGAGGGGGGCAAGGACAGAGTCTATTTGGATAGATTTGAGAAGCAAAAAGAATGTGATCATAATACTGGAGTGTCCTTTGATCATCCAAAAACTGTATGAGAAGAGATTGAGGAGCAAATCTGCAGAGAAATCACACATAATGGTGATATGGGGGGCTTTACTAACACAACTATCAATTGGAATAATAGTGCTATAATCTACAATCTTCCCTAGATATCGGGGAGGTGCTGTAAGATTGGAAAGTGACAGATGTGACACCTTTGTTCCAGAAAGTGTGCAAGGACATGCCAAGTAACTATAGGCCAGTCAGTTTAACATCAGCGGTGGGTAAGGATTTTGAAACAATAATCAGGGAAAAAATTAACAGACACTTGGAAAGGTTTGAGTTAATTAAGGAGATCTGGATTTGTAAAAGGTAGATCATGTTTGACTAACATAATTTAATTTTTTGATTAAGCAACAGAGAGAAGGTTGAGGAAGGAAATGCAATGAATGTTGTCTGTATGGCTTTCAAGAAAACGTTTGACAAGGTACCACATAAAAGGCTGGCTAACAAATCTAGATTCATGGAATAGGAGGGTCAGTATCAGCTTGGATAAAAGATTGGCTTAAGGGTAGAAAACTGCGAATTGTGGTAAATGATTGTGTTCCAGGCTGGAGAATGGGTAGACAGTGGTGTTCCTAGGCCATTGCTTTTTTAATAAATATAAATGACTTGAATATTTGAATATTGGAATACTGAGTAAAAGTTCAAAATTTGCCAATGATACCAAAGTTGGAGGTGTGGCAAACAGTGAGGATAATACCAATCGACTGCTGTTATGATGATAGCTGGTTGTGTGTGTGGACTTGAGTATTGGATACTACATGGTACTTGGATGAGATACTGTAAGATACACTGTACTACATATGGGGTCACCTGGCCTGTGGGATTGAAGATCAGATAGCACGTGTTAGGGAGTTAGCCAGCATGACAGATTAAATGATGTTGTTCTTGCAGTTAAATCGGTGAGTTTGAGTGTTGTTCTTTCAGCCTGAGATATGACATTGTCAATGAGGATAAATACAGAGATATTTAGGATTGTGTCATAGCATTTACTGGAGCTGGCATGGCTGTAGCCCAGGGAATTGAACCTTTTGATCCGGCGGGTGATGCCAGTACTGTGGGCATGAAAAGGAAAGTGTGGCTGGAGGAGTTTGAAGGGTATTCTGAGGGTCGCAGTCTATTTTTGGGGGCGACCGATTTGAGTGGGGGGGGGTGGGGGGCGGTGGTGGGGGCGGGGGGGGTGGCGGCGGCTGGGTGGGGACAGATGGTCCAACATTGCAAGTCAGATAAGTTGAGGCATAAGCTGATGGAAAGAGGATGTGACTTAACGTTGGATGACACTTTGAAAATAGGAGCTGCATTGGAAGCAGTGGATGGACAACTTCACAGCATGAAACTTGGTCCCACCTCTGCCATTGGCACGACAAAAGTTAAGGTTAACTGAGTGGCACACGGAATCCAGGTGTAAATGTAAAAAGAAAAAGTCTGAGAGAGAGTGTTTCAGATGTGGAAACTTGGGGCACTATGGAAAAGATGCCTGCTGTCCTGCCAAGGGAAAGATATACAGAAAATGTCAGGGCAAAGACCATTTGCCAAGAAGTGAACAGAGAGGGAAGCCTGGCAAACTGTGTAAAGGAAAGAGAGATGAAAGTAGCATGACTGTGACGTGAGTTGAAGATACAGAGTTTGAGGACTGTGGCGAAACTAAAATACTTACCTTACTCTGAACTGAGATCGGGAACTCGGGTCTTCTGTACGTGCGCTGGCCAGGAAAATGCTGCCCATGTGCAGTTCATCTCTTTTCATGCGTGAAACAGTGCGAAATTGCAGGTCAGGTGACCCAAACCAGAGCACCATTCCAGAGAAGGTTCCCAGGGAGCAGGACACATGGAGGGAGATAGGGAGAGGTCCCAGAAGGAGGTCCCAGGCAGGGACAAAGCCACGGATCAGAAAGAGGCCCCAGAAGTCAAATCTAAAGAAAGGAGAAGAGCAATAGGCTTCGAATTAAAGAGAGAGCTGTGAGGAGCAGACTTGAAGCGAAGCGGGCTTGAGAGAAGCCCTGAAGATTCAAGGAGATAGCCGAAGGTTGCTGACTCCTTACTGCAGGCTTTTTGGAGCAGTGATGTTATGCTTGCCATGGCTGAAGATCTGAAAGTGTGCTTGGAAGGTGAAGCTAGAGTGTACTTGGAGATCCAGTGGAAATGAATCTCGTGAGGCGAGATTGAAACCCTGGAGGTGGATCCATGTTGAAGCCATCCAAGTGGGAACAGCGTTTGGACAGAATTCCAATGTGAGTTCTTCAAATGTAGAGACTGGAATCCCTCGTGATTAAGGCAAAGATTCAGTGAGAATGGTTGGCTCACAATTTGACAAATGGCTGGTTGGGTTGTTGAGAAATCCATGGAATCTGCTTTGGTCACACCTGTCATTTACTTTGGAGTGTGGTGTGTCTGACCACAGTTCATCTGTTAATTCACATGTACCTCATACTTACCCTGGATATTGGTATAAGATAGATATTGTAAACTATTTTATCTTTCTGAATTTATATGTGTCTGTAGAGATATTGCTGGGGCAAGGGAATAATAAATATTTGAATCATATTCTTGTGTTTGCATTGAGATCTTTCAAACATTTTGTCTGGTGTAAAATAGTTCATTTTTCTTGTTTTAATAATTATTTTATTGTTTGTGTTAAAAGTCCATCAGCACACAGCTGTGAATTTGTTTTGTAACTTTTCTCCATGGTTTCTAAAAAAAATTTAGGATCTATCAAGCAAGGGCCAGGATTTTACAACCCCTCCCCATCTGGTGGGATATTACAGTCCTGCCGAACTGAATGGAGATATAAATAACTCGTCACATCCACTGAAGGGGGTACATGCCACAGTAAGATCCTGGCCCCAGTTTCTCTCTAGGATCTGACTTGTCCAGTGTTAACATCAGCTGGGATCATAACAGGACACAGATAGCAATCATGAATACATCTTTTCTGTCAATGGGAGCAACAACAAGAAAGTTCCAGTATTTGTTGGTGGTGTTGAAGTGAACATTGTTGTAGATTCAAGCGGTGACAGTAATGCCATCAACAGTGCACTATGGGAGGAACTAAAGACAAAGAAAACCAAGTGCACATCTGGAAATATGTCAAAAATTCTATTCTTGTACATCTAAAAGCCCACTTCAAACGGTTGGTGCTTCATTGTGGATGTGAGGGCTGGGGATCAGAATGTCAAGGTGGAATTTATAGTGATTGAGGAGGATGGTGAGCCTCTTCTGAGCAGGGAAACTGCCCAAGCTCTGGAGGGGGGGTTGCTCTACACATTGGATTGAAAGTGAATTCTGTGAAATCCTTTGCGAAGCTTAGAGAGGAGTTTGGACCAGTCTTTCAAGGAATTGGGAACTTACACAACCATCAAGAGAGATTAACCAATGCCAAGAACATGAAGCCTGTAGCTAAGCCTGTATGCAGAATACCTTCGGATCTGAGAGGAAATGTTGAAGCAAAGATTAAGCAACTGATTAATCAAGACACTTTAGAGCCTGTTGAAGGACCAGTGCCGCGGGGGAGCCCTGTTGAGATTATGCTGAAACCAAATGGTGACATCAGACTCTGTGTTGACAGGTGAATGAACAGTAGTGAAAGAATGCCACCCAATTCCCACTGTGGAAAAGGGCGGAGCCATCCCAGGTTTGCACTAAGTGCGGTAACTGGAGGGTAAAATGATGTTTTACCTGTTGGCCGCAATGGTGACTTCGCACGCTGTATCATCCCAAATCCGCCTCATTAATCATGTATTCTCGGGAAACACGCCATTTCCATAGCGAGTAGGCAATCATTCACCCACCATGCCATCACCTCACCACTTCATCACACCAGGCACCATATTTAAAGTGCAGCCATGCACACACCTCTCAATGCTTTTAGCCCAGGACTGCACGGAAGACATGGCCCCCAAAGGAAAGAAGACTTCAGCGTACAGGTTCAATGACGCATCCCTCAAACACCTTTTGGACGCAGTGGAGGCTCGCTGTGGTGTCCTTTACCCCGACCTGGCTGCAGGATGGGCAGCAACATCACCAATCTGGCTTGGGAAACAGTGGCAGCAGTGATCAGCGCCAAACTCTTCAAAAGCGGACAGCCACCCAGTGCCGCATGAATGATGCTCCTCTGTTTTGCCAGGGTAAGTCGCTCTCCTCATCACTGTCAACTCACACACTCACAAACCCATCACAC
This sequence comes from Cetorhinus maximus, assembly GCF_964194155.1. Taxonomy (NCBI): domain Eukaryota; kingdom Metazoa; phylum Chordata; class Chondrichthyes; order Lamniformes; family Cetorhinidae; genus Cetorhinus; species Cetorhinus maximus. The sequence goes on along the minus strand of NC_135885.1, from coordinate 66,253,052 downwards.
ATCCACAGGTCCCTCACTCACTGCCAGTTCCAGGGACATCACCATTCACTCTCTCACACACACCTTCATTGTCCTCATCCCGCCCATGGGACCACTCACCACCCACACATGTCAGGCATACTTATCATCTGGTCTGGCAGGCGTCCTGCTAACACTCTGTCCATCTTTATTCATGCAGGACAAGCTGGCACACAACAAGATGGAGAGGTTGCAGCCTGGTAGAAGAATGCCTGAATTCAAGGTCCTCACAGACTTTGAAAACAAAGCCGGTGAGGATCTGGGCCGTTCTGTGCTGACAGTGAGGTTGGCGGTGCTCTACCAAGTGAGGACCCAGCAGTGCAACATCTATCAGACAACCATGGCGTGAGTGATGTTCCCTGGTTTACAGGCCACTTCCATGCACTTATTATCTGTCCTTGTTTTTGTAGGCACATGTAGGGAAACAGCAAAGGGGGTCCATGACTCAGGCCTCCAATTAAGGCCCAAGGGAAGTTCAGAAGAGGAATCCGCTGAAACCCTCCCTGAAGACCCATCCCAGCGTCACCCACACCCTCCACAAGTGCAGAGACACACACCTCAGTGGGACCTGGCTTTAGAATAGCCTCGGGATCACAATCTGGTGAGCACATTGTGCTTTCTGATCCACAGCAGGCGTCAGCAGGGACTTCCCAGGTCCCCAGCATTTGGAGGACTGCTGGAGGCTAGAACATTGCTGAGTCCAAGTCAGATGACGAGCCTCTGAACTCGGTCGTGACAGTTGCTGCAGCTGCAAAGGCAAGCTTGGGAACATCAGGAAGGGATGTCCACTGCACTCCTCAGATTGCAAAGCATGATGGAGGAGCCTGCCCTCCTTCAGGCTGAGGTGATAGCGCCGGCATGTCAACGGACCGAGGTCAACACTGGCAGGATGGCGGCCGCCATGGAGACCTTGATCCAGGGTATTGCTACTGCACTGCTGCGTGGGCTAAACTTCATCGCCGATGTTATAGTTGGCTTCCAACAGTTTGTACGCGAGAGGGGTGCAGGACAGTCCACTCTCACCACAACTAGCCCTTCTTCTTAAGGAGTCAGCCTGGGGCCCTCAGGCACCCATAGGGAGGAGGATCGGCAGGTATATCCCCCGGGGCCATCCATCCAGGTGACTCGGGGGGGGGTGTCCGGCCCATCCGAATCCCCACTTCCAGTGACCTCAGCAGCTCCAGTTCCACAGGCTGAGGAGGGTGCCACTGCCACACAGCAGAAACCCAAAAGCTGGCCGGGGCCTTCCAGGTCTCGGCCTTCCAGAGGACTCCCACCAAGGTCATCACAGGCAGGGCGTAGCAGTCAGCAGGCTGGCTCCACCTCCACTGTGGATGTCCGGGAAGCAACAAGACGTAGCGGCAAGGATAGGAAAGTTAAGAAGATGTAGTTGCACAGCCTGGGCATGGGTGTTAATCACTTGTACATCATGTTCACTATTGAAAAAAAACTCCCAAGAATGTTTAAGATAAAAGCTGATGCTGGAAACCTGCAACAAAAATAGAAAATGCAGGAAAAAACTCCACAGGTCTAGCAGCATCTGTGGGGAAAGAAACAGAGTTAATGTTTCAAGTCCGTAAGACCCTTCTTCAGAGCAAAAGAAAAGTAGAAATGTGATGAAATTTATACTGTTTAAGGAGGGGTGGAGCAGGTGAAGAAGGCCAGCAATAGGTGGGGGCAAAGGAGAGATTGAAAAAGATGTCATAAACAAAAGGACAAAGGGAGTGTTAATGGTAGCGGTAAGGGCTACAAAAGGTGCTTATAGTGGCATAAAGGTAATAAAACAGAATGTGGTAATAGCAGAACAAGGGTCAGCACGCTGTGAAAGAACAACATGGAACAACTAACAGATGGCCCTTTTGGGGGTGGGGTGGGGGGGAAAGGGATAGAAAACGGGATAAAGGGGGGATAAAAAGGGGAATAAAACAATGAATAAATGAATAGAAATAGAAATAAATAGATAAAAAATAAAAATGAGGTTTGAAAAAAGGGATTAAAAAAGGGGTGAGGATAGAGGAGAGAGTTCATGATCTGAAGTTGTTGAACTCAATGTTAAGTCCGGAAGGCTGTAAAGTGCCTAGTCGGAAGATGAGGTGCTGTTCCTCCAGTTTACGTTGAGCTTCACTGGAACATTGCAGCAAACCAAGGACAGACATGTGGGTATGAGAGCAGGGTGGTGTGTTGAAGTGGCAAGCGACAGGAAGGTCTGGGTCATGCTTGCGGACAGACCGAAGGTGTTCCGCAATGCGGTCACCCAGTCTGTGTTTAGTCTCCCCAGTGTAGAGGAGGTCGTATTGGGAGCAGTGAATGCAGCAGACCAAATTGAAGGAGGTGCAAGTGAAGTGCTGCTTCACGTGAAGGGAGTGTTTGGGCCCTTGGATGGTGAGGAGGGAGGAGGTAAATGTCTCCCTGCCAATGGCTCCTTGCTCTGATGAGCAGTGTTTGTGTCACTCAGATGTGAAACGTTTCTGCACAAGATAAAGGTAGGTATCTCAGTCCACGGCCTCTTCTCTGTGCTTTGTACAGTCTTCAAACCAAAGTGATGGTCCGGCCTCACACTCCCTGGACACATTACTGATGCCTGCACCTCAATGGTGCTTGTCATTGCTGCCAGAATATCATGGGCAGGGGCTACAGAGTTCCATCATTCTCTCAGCACCTTTAAGGTGGGGCTGGCCTCCATCTCTTCAGCATCTGTTATCAGTGATGCTGTGCTCCCGAAAGTGCTGAAGGCGAACAAAGGGTCAGGTACTTTTAAAGTTTCTTATGATATGACCCTGATCACAGAGCACAAGCAAACTGCCCTCGGACAGACAGGAGTCAGACATTCTCAGAGGCTATGTGAAGATCTATGGAGTGTACCCACTGCATGTTGTCATCATCCTCCTGCAACTGAGTGACTATTAGGGCCTCCACTGCATCTCCATGACAGGAGCATTATCACAGAAGGTATATGCACTGCTATTAGCCAGACTGGGGTCAAATGTTCATAGGTGCAATGTGAGGATCCACGGTGACTCCTCACTGCATGTCGTTATCATCCTCCACAAATCTAGCATCTATGAGGGCCTCTTGAGTGCGCCTGCCTCATCTGGCCAGTGCGAGAGCCACATCCTCATCATCGTCGCCTTCAAGAACCTCCTCACCCTCATCACAGTCGACATCCTCCTCATCGATGGAGACCTCCAGTTCCTGCATCTCCTCCTCAGCCAAATCCTCTCCCCGTTGCAGCACCAGGTTGTAAAGGATGCAGCAGGCAATGATGATGTGTAACACCCTCTGTGGGCTGTATTGCAGGGCACCACCAGACCGGTCCAGGCACCAGAACCTCATCTTCGGCATCCCGATGGTTTGCTCCACCAAGTTGAGAGCTGCAGCATGAGCCTCATTATAGCGTCGCTCTGCTGCAGTCTCAGGCCGCCGCACGGGTGTCATCAGCCATGTCCTCTGTGGGTGGCCCTTGTCCCCTAGGAGCCAACCTGCAGCCTCTGTGGACCCTGGAAGACATCAGGGATCTGAGACCGACTGAGAATGTAGGAGTCATGGACATTCCCTGGAAGCCGTGCGCAGACCTGCAGAATGTGTTTGTGGTGGTCGCATACTAGCTGCACATTCAGCGAATGAAAGCCCTTGTGGTTGACATAGTTGACTGCGTGTTGCAATGGAGACCTGAGCACCACGTGAGTGCAGTCAATCGCGTCCTGCACCTGTGAGAAACCCAAGAACTGGGCAAATCTAATCGCTCCTGCGCCCTTGCTCTCTTGGTCCTGGGTGAAATGCACAAAGTTGTGTGCCCTCGCAAGGATGGCATCCGTGACCTCATGGAAGCATTTGTGGGTGGAGGCTTGTGAGATCCCACAGAAGTTACCTGTGGAGCCCTGATAGGAGCCACTGGCGTAAAGATTGAGTGCCGTCGTCACTTTCACAGCCACGGGCAATGGATGACCTCCATGTCCCCATGGCACCAAATCCTGTAGTAGCTGGCAGCTGTGACCGGCCAGTTCCCTAGACATGCGCAGTCTTTGGTGACACTGGTTGTCTGCAGGAATGAAAGGCAACGTCTATAGTCCCTGGGTCTAGCTAGGCAACGACCAACGATGGCTGGCTGTGGCTGTTCAGCAGTGTGTGGGGGAGCCCCAGCCACCCCTTCGTCCTGAGAGTGCTGCTCCTCACTCTGCATAGCCAGGCGCCTCCGTCGTTCTCTTCTCCATTGTCTCTGCTCTCTGTAAGCCACGAGGCATACAGCTAGTTCTCCAGGCTCCATGATCCTGATGTACTCCTCCTGCAGGATGAAAGAGAGAGACACCTCTTTTATTAAGTCTGAAAGCCCCTTAACACATCCCAGAGATGCTAGCCACCGATTGGATGGCCAAAGTTTAGTGCGCATCATGGCTGCCCAAAACCCCAACCATCTCCCCGCTCCACCTGACTGATTGGTAGATTTGCCCACTGGACTTCATGCTGTGTTCTCAGCTCAGGCGCAGGCATTCTCCTAACCCACACTGCAAGACTGTACTGTTAGCTTGAACCATGGGGGAGACTGGTCTAAATCGGGATGATGATATTGCAAGGGGCTGTGAACGCCTCCACCAGTGACTGCTCCACGGCCAGTTTTAGCAAGGAGATTGTACATTGTACCCAGTTGTCCAACTGTTCTGCAGTCCAATAAAACGCTCATTAGTTTGCAGTCTGTGCCCAAGGGGTGAAAAGCTCTGGAGCACTTGGTGGCACTTTCATGCCTCTGCATTGCTTGAGTGGGCAGAGAAGCCGGACTCCACACATGTTAATGTGGCTGTGTCTGAACTGTCTCAGCTGCAGAGGATTGGTCACTTTGTACAAGATTCCCCTAATGCATGGTCGCTTCCCTCCCCCCTACCCACACATGCTTGTGCCACCTTCAACCGCAGGCAGCCCTTGCTTCCCACCCCCAACATGCCTCAACCACAGGGCAGCCCTTGCTCCCCCCCACAACACACCTCAACCTTGAAGTCCAACAGGTGACCCGGGTGAACGCTGCGCAATATTACTGTGTACTCACCTCCAAGTTCCCCTCATAAGCCAGCCAAGTGCACACCTTATGTATGCTGTTGTGAAACATCTCGGCGGGGCGGACAATCCAGCAGGGAGGGATGATTCCGGCAGCCTGGCCTTATAATGATATGTAGATGCATTACAATGAGGTTCCCGATGTCCGATGGTGGGGAACGCAGCCTGCCATCAACTTCCTCAATGGATCAGCCAGGGTAGTGACGTTTGGGATATGCCTCGCACAATAATTCACAAGTCGCAGAAAACTTTTCACTTCGCTGGCATTTTGTGGTTCAGATGCCTCTGCTGTTGCTTCTACCTTTTCTTGATTGATTCCACTGCTCGTGAGTTTATGCTCCATGAACGTTAGCTCTGTCACATCCAGCAAACACTTGTCTGCATTTATCCTAAAATCTGCTGACTCCAATCTAGCCAAGAACAAATACACCAGTGAAAGTCATAGCAGATGCTAATCCAGTAGGATTAGGAGCAGTGCTGTTGCAAATGCCTGAAGAAGGCCCAAGAATCAGTACTTATGCAAGCAGATCCGACAGGTATGGAGAGGAAATATTCTCAGGTGGAAAAAGAGGTCATTGGATTGGTGTGGGCATGTGAAAGATTCCATGCATACTTATTCAGCATTGAGTTTGAATTAGTGACAAATTACAAACCATTAGAGATAATTTATTCTCGCAGATCCAAACCACGTGCTAGAGTTGAAAGATGGGCTTTGAGGCACCAGGGCCAGAATCTCCAGCTCGGCAAATGGGGGCAGGGCCCACTCACCAAGGCGTAAAATGACATGCGGTGACATCGGGCGTGCGTCCCGACGTCACCGCGCATCATTTAGATTTTCAGTTTGGCGGGCACAAACCTAAGTCGGCTGCGCGCCACCAAACTGTCAAAGGCCTATTAAGGCTATTTAAAAAGCCAATAAAGCAATTACCTGAGCTGCCAATCCAACCTTTAGGTTGGTGGGCAGGCAAAGAGCCCAGGCGGCCTTCACATTTATCATGGAACCTCATCCACAGGCGGGATGAGGTTTCATGAACATTTTTAGAGTGTTTGAAAATTTTTTAATAAAATTAATGGACATGTCCCAGCTCATGTGACAGTTTCACATGAGGGGACATGTCCTTAAATTTTTTGCTTACCTCTCTTGGATGTTTCATAAGTGAAAGTACACATGCGAAAGAGCGCACTCCCCGACTCAGGCAACCCACCCCCGCCCACACAGGGAGCACTCAGCGCTTTCGAGCGCACATCACGGAGGGCGGGCCTTAATTGGCCCACCCACATAAAATAGCAGCACCCAGCCGATTCGGGGTGCTGATCGGCTGCGCCCGCCCCCTCACAAACTCCCCCCACCCCCGACAGGGAGAAAATTCTTCCCCAGCAGTATTAGTACAATATAGTTCACATTGCTGGAAAGATGAACATCGCTGACCCACTGTCATGACTACTGAGGGAGAATTTAATGCACAGATCCTCATGTGAGAAAGAAGCTGAATCATTCATGCAGTTTGTGGCTACACCCAGAGCAATGACAACTAAAGAGATTGAAAGAGAGTGAAACAAAGATCCAGATTTGGATGACATCAGACAGAGAATCCAAGCTGGAAGGTGGGAGAGTTGCCCATTCAAGGCCTACATCACTATATAAGCTGAACAATGCACAATTGGGAAAAGTGTTCTCAGAGGCAGCCTTCTGAGGCCCACTTCTATCAGGTGAGTCCATACTAGTGGTGATTGACTATTACAGCTATTACAGTGAGCTTATAGTGATGAAGTCCACAACAGTGGAGAAAACGATATTTGCAAGCCATGTTCTACCTGTTACTCTGTATTCAGTCAATGGGCCATGATTCATTTCACAGATCTTTGCATGCAAGTCACAGGCATTCACCATCATGGAGTGACTCCTAAATGGCCACTCACAAATGGGCAAATTGGATGGTGAAATCAAGCCTCAGAGAAACAGATGAGGATTCCTCAGGCTGAATGCGAAAGTTGAAAGGAAGCGTTGCTGTCAAATACAGCCAAGTATAGAACAACTTCACACTACAACAGGAAAGAGCCCAGTTGAGTTGCCATTTGGACTCAAAATACACACCAAGATGTGAGAATTTAGGGACATCAGTGCTGATCAGAAGATTCTAGAATATGATGCAGAGCAAAAGGATGCTGCAAAGTTTTATGCAAACCACAGAAGGGGAGCTAGACAGCCTGATGTGATGCCAGATGATGAAGCACTGCCGAGATGGAAGAATCCAAGTAAGATGGATACACCCTTTTGCCCCAAGCCATACACTGTCATCACCAAGTAGGGAAACAGTGTGATTGTGTAGTCACCAGAAGGAGTACTGTACAAGGAGAAATTCTTCATGTGTCAATAAGTATCATGGTGACAGGCACAGCAGCCGATGAATCAGATGTAGGGTCTGAGATGAAGCTGACATCTAACAATCCAGACATTCAAGCCAATGGTGCTGATTTTAAGCAGACAGTTTAATATACAGAGGGAAAACATCAGTTCCAGAGGGGACAACAACACTTCCTAACCCTGACACCATGGCCAGAATTCTTCAGACAGCAGGCAGATCATGGCACGAGAAGAGACCACCAAAGCAATATGAAGGTTTTGTGTGGTTTAGTGGCAGAACATGAAAGTGAAAATCAATTTGGAGAAATGATTTGTGAATTAGGACAATGGGTTTATTGTCTTCCCCTTATATTGGTATTCTTGTAAAGTGTCCTGATGAGTGCAAGATGAAAAGCTTCAACATGCCTCTTTGTTCAGCAACAATGTGATTGTTCTAAAGTTGAAAACCAGCAAATCTTGATACAAAGAATGTGCCTAGATGTGAAGATGTATGTGTTGTGATTATGTTCAATGCTAAAAGGGTGTACACTGAATACTGCCCTTGTGATTTTGAAGTTCCTGTTTGTAATGATGCAAGTACATGAGAAAGCAATTGGAGTGAAACATTGAGGAGCGTTGAATTATATACCGATGATTATCACAAGGGATGCCACAGTTTAATAGTGAAAGAGAAATAATAGTTCCATAAAGTGAAACACTTTAGACTGGAACTATATGGACTGTGATACACTGAACTTACCTAACATTCATAACTGAAGAAATGTATTTATTCTGTGGGTTAGGGAAATAAAGATTTGTTAAGTTTGTTTGCAAAATTTATTCCAGTAAGGGATGGAGTCTTAACTACATACACCAAACAGATAAATCATGGACAGGTTTTTGGTCTAATAAGGGAAGGGTCACCAACGGTGCTATCAAGCGGCACTTGCCTACTCACTGATGCTCAGTTTGGCTTCCACCAGGGCCACTCAGCTTCTGACCTCTTACAGCCTTGGTTCAAACATGGACTAAAGAGCTGAACTCCAGAAGCGAGGTGAGAGTGACTGCCCTTGATATCAAGGCCACATTTGACCGAGTGTGGCATAAAGGAGCCCTAGCAAAACTGGGGCCAATGGGAATCAGGGGGAAAACTCTCTGTTGGTTGGAGTCATACCTAGCACAACGGAAGATGGTTGTAGTTTCTGAAGGTCAGTCATTTCAGTTCCAGGACATCACTGCAGGAGTTCCTCAGGGTAGTGTCCTAGGCCCAACCATCTTCAGCTGCTTCATCAATGACCTTTCTTACATCATAAAGTAAGAAGTGGGGACATTCGCTGATGATTGCACAATGTTCAGCACCATTCACAACTCCACAGATACTGAAGCAGTCCATGTCCAAATGCAGCAAGCCCTGGGCAATGTTCAGACTTGGGCTGACAAGTGGCAAATAACATTCATGCCACACAAGTGCCAGGCAATGAACATCTCCAGCAAGAAAGAATCTAACCATCACCCCTTGACGTTCAATGGCATTACCATCAATGAATCCCCCACGATCAACATTACCATTGACCAGAAACTGAACTGCACTAGCCATATAAATACTGTGGCTACAACAGCAAGTCAGAGGTTCGGAATTGTGCGGTGAGTAACCCACCCCCTGACTCACCGAATCACAGAATCACAGAGTGCAGAAGAGGCCCTTCGGCCCATCGAGTCTGCACCGACACATGAGGAACACCTGACCTACCTACCTAATCCCATTTACCAGCACTTGGCCCATAGCCTTGAATGTTATGATGTGCCAAGTGCTCATCCAGGTACATTTTAAAAGATATGAGGCAACCTGCCCTTACCACCCTCCCAGGAAGTGCATTCCAGACCATCACCACCCTCTGGGTAAAAGAATTTTTCCTCACATCCCCCCTAAACCTCCTGCCCCTCACCTTGAATTTATGTCCCCTTGTGTCTGACCCTTCAAATAAGGGGAACAGCTGCTCCCTATCCATCCTGTCGATGCCCCTCATAATTTTGTACACTTCGATCAGGTCGCTCCTCAGTCTTCTCTGCTCCAACGAAAACAACCCAAGTCTATCCAACCTCTCTTCATAACTTAAATGTTTCATCCCAGGCAACATCCTGGTGAATCTCCTCTGCACCCCCTCCAGTGCAATCACATCCTTCCTATAATGTGGCGACCAGAACTGCACACAGTACTCCAGCCGTGGCCTCACCAAGGTTCTATACAACTCCAACATGACCTACCTACTTTTGTAATCTATGCCTCGATTGATAAAGGCAAGTGTCCCATATGCCTCTTTCATCACCCCACTAACATGCCCCTCTGCCTTCAGAGATCTATGGACACACACGCAAAGGTCCCTTTGTTCCTCAGAACTTCCTAGTGGCATGCCATTCATTGAATACTTCCTTGTCAAATTGTTCCTTCCAAATTGTGTCACCTCACACTTTTCAGGGTTAAATTCCATCTGCCACTTATCTGCCCATTTGACCATCCCGTCTATATCTTCCTGTAGCCCGTGACACTCAGCCTCACAGTTCGCCGCCTGACTTTGTGTCATCCGCAAACTTACTAATCCTACCCCCCGCATTGTCATCTATGTCGTTTATATAAATAACAAATAATAGGGGACCCAGCACAGATCCCTGTGGTACACCACTGGACACTGGCTTCCAGTAACTAAAGCATCCTTCTGTCATCACCCTCTGTCTCCTACAACTAAGCCAATTTTGAATCCACCTTATCAAAATACCCTGTATCCCATGTGCATTTGCCTTCTTTATAAGTCTCCCAATGTGGGACCTTGTCAGAGGCTTTGCTGAAATCCATCCCCCAAAGCCTGTCCACCATCTACAAGGCACAAGTCAGGAGTGTGATGGAACACTCTCCACTTACCTGGATGAATGCAGCTCCAACAACACTCAAGAAGCTTGACACCATCCAGGACAAAGCAGCCCGCTTGATTGGCACAAACATTCACATCCACAAACATTCACTCCCTCCACCACAGATGCACAGTGGCAGCAGTGTGTACCATCTACAAGGTACACTGCAGAAACTCACCACGACTCCTTAGACAGCACCTCCCAAATCTGCGACCGCTACCATCTAGAAGGACAAGGGCAGCAGATACACAGGAACACCATCACCTGGAAGTTCCCCTCTAAGCCACTTACCATCCTGATTTGGAAATATATCGCTGTTCCTTCACTGTCGCTGGGTCAAAATTCTGGAACTCCCTCCCTAACAGCACTTGGGGGGAACCTACACCACATGGACTACAATGGTTCAAGAAGGCAGCTCGCCACCACCTTCTCAAGGGCATGGCCTAGCCAGCAAAGCCTATATCCCTTGAATGAATAACAAAATGTCATGATGATAGCTGATTGAGTGTGTAGACTTGAGTTTTAGAACGATATGGTACTCGGATAAGATACTGTAAGGTGTAGTCTGGACTACAAATGGGGTCACCTGACCTGGTGGGGGTTGAAGGTCAGATAGAACATGTTAGGGAGTTAGGCAGCATGGCAGATTAAATTATGTTGTTCTTACAGTTCAATGTGTGACTTTGAGTGTTATTCTTTCAGACTGAGATGTGACAACTGCAACAGGATATCGGTAGGCCAGCAGGTTGGGCAAGTGGCAGATGAAATTTAAAACAGAGAGGTGTGAGGTGATGCATTTTGGTAAAAGGGATTGGGAAAGGCATTTATCCTTAATGGCACAGTGTTAAAGTGTGTGAGGAACCTGGGTTCATATGCATAGATCTTTGAAGGAGGCATAACATATTGAGAAGATTGTTAACAAAGCATATAGGATCTTGGGCTTCATAAATTGAGGCATTATGTACCAAAGCAGGGAAGTTTTATTGAACCTTTCTCAAGCTCAGGTTAGGCCACAACTAGAGTGCTGCATCCAGTTCTGGTCACCACACTTTAGGAAGAATGTGAAGGTCCTTGAGAAGGTGCAGAAGAGGTTTACCAGAATGGTTCTAGAAATAAGGGATTTTAAATACAAGGTTAGGTTGGAGAAACTGGAGTTGTTCTCCTTGAGGAAAGGAGGTCGAGGGGAGAATTGGTAGAGGTGTACAAGATTATGACAGATTTAAATAAGGTGGACAGAGAAACTCTGTTCCCATTAGCTGATGGTACAAGGACTAGTGACAGAGATTTAAGGTTTTGGGCAAACAATACAGGGGGGAATGTGAGGAAGAACTTTATTACGGGGTGAGTGGTAATGACTTGGAACTCACTGCCTACAAGGGCTGTTGAAGCGGAGATGATCAATGATCTCAAAAGCTAAACACTTGAAGGATTTGATTAGTATCTTAAACTATTATATTTCCATACTATCGGGTTAGCATAGCTGTAGGATATGAAGGAACATGTCTGGCAAGAAGATTTATATTCTATATATAAGAACTTATTTTAAATTAATTTTATAGTTCCTGATGATTATGTGCTAAAAAAAATTCTAATTATCCAAGAGATGTTTTACATTCTGGTACAATCTGAGTCGAGCATTAACTGCATTACTGCAATAGGAACAGTCAACTTGTTTTACGCAAAGGGAAAATCTTCTTATAACTCACTCATACTGCAGCACTTATAGTGATTTCACACATATGAAAACAGAATCACCAGAGCAATATTTCATATCCATTTTTATGCTATAGTACAATATTATAATCATGCATATACTATTGTTTGAATAAACATTTTTGTCATTGCTACCTCTTTTGAACTGTTTCTCCTGTTTATCAGAGGGCCACAATTACATGGCTTGTCAGATTTTATTCCTCTAGTCTATTAAGAAAAGCCACCATTATGAGATACCACCAAATAATTGCAAAACATGTTCTAAATGTGAAAGTATTGTTAAAATGTAGAACCAAATATATTGGTTAGGACAATATGAAATTGCTGAAAAACAGACATTCACCAGAAAATATATTTCTTTCAAGTGACTGATTAACAAGCAATATATTAAACACATAAAGAACTACTATCAACAATAATTATCACTCTAATAAATCAAATCATTAAGTGGGAGTGTGTCGACACCTCAATGTACTGTAACTCCAAGTGAAAGAATAAAACTTGACACTTTTGATTGCCTGCACTGAGTTCCTAAACTAAATATGCCATTCTAGGAGTTGTCAAGCAGAAAAAAAGACACTTCCTCACAGGCAAATGCCAGTTGCTGCAAAGCTTTGCAGAAGCCTGAAAAAGATAGAGATAGGCTTGGTTATCAAAGTTGAGAAGTGGGTCAGAAAGTCAGAAAAAGATTCATGCCTAGACCATTCTTGTACATCTCACAGTAGTTGAATCAGAATGACATTGGAAGACAGTGAAAGACAGTTACCTGCCTATTGTTTAACACAGGGTGTGTATCAAATATTATGTGACATTTTAATATACATCACTAGCACATGTCAGTTTTATGGTTGCAATTTTCATAATTGTCCAGCAAGAGCAGTCATCTCATGTCTAACATGTCCATGTTCCTGTAAGTTTGTGCCCTGAGCTATGATATGGCTTTGCTGCTACTTTTATTCTAGATACTTTTTAATTTATCGATTACATTATGAATTGCTATTGTAGAGTAAAGGCTTAACATCAGAAGCACCTGATGCTGATGTAACTGCTGGTGTGACTATGATGTAATTTTGCATGATTAAGTAACTGAGATCTGGTGGGAAGCAGAAGTACAACCTCGTGTAGAGTACTGAGATGTATATAGATCTGTACATAAACAAGAATAACAGTCTATGGTAGCATTCTTAGGGAACAGGCAAACCCTAAATAAACCCCATTTAGACCCTAAGTGCAACATGGTACATGGTGGCAGCGAACAGAGGAAAGTGACCCAGAAAATCTCCAAAAGAAGACTGCAGACTTGAAAGACCTACAAACACTCGGAAAAAGGACAAGAAGAAAAAAGATTGAAGACTCACCTGAGATCGGAGCATCTTGGGTGCTGCAGATGCAAGCAGACATACAGGCCTGCAGTCCAGACAGCAGTGAGTACAGACCATAATCTACAGGTCAAATTACTGAAGCAGCAAAAGATCCAGAGCATCAGGTAAGCATGGAATCTACATTGCCACTCCCAGATTCATTCGGAAGTGCTGAAGGCTCGCAACAGGCTCAATACTAGGACAGTTGGAGGCAGAAATTTCCGAGATACAGAACAGCTTCAGGTTTCATAAGAAGGAACTCATATATCGGGTCAGTACTTTACTCCATGCAGTAGGGGCTTTTTCAGATGACATAATAGCAAGACAGGGAGCCAATGAGGCTTCAAGCTCATATGATGAAGTCTTCATTCGATGTGTGCTCCAGTATTCAAAAAAATTTGATCACTGAGCAAGCGAAATTTAATGAAGAGGAAACAAAAACTGGATGAATGCATGGATTCATTCATAAATGACTTGTACAGACTCACGAAGAATTGCGACTATGGGGTCCTCAGAAATGAATTAATATGTGATCATATAGTAGTTGGAGTCTTAGATGAAACCCTCTCAGATCTTTTGCAAATGAAGGGAGATATAACTCTCACAAAAACAGTGCGAATAGCACGACAGACCGAGCTGGGGAAACAGAGCAGCTGTGCGTGGGGAAAGTGATATCCCTTGGAAAAAATGAGTGAAGACATTCAATATATCAGACAAAAAAGAGGAAGTGCAGTGGAGCAAAAGCCTGTGAAATCATGAAAAGCAAGCCAACTTCCATCTTGAAACGTTCTCAGTATGCTGGGAAAAACTTGCACAAGTGGGAAGAATGGCCAGCAGGAGGAGCAGAGTGTCACAACTGCAGAGAGTTAGGACACTTTAAAAATGTCTGCCTATCTAAAGGACAAGTAACTCACAGGAAGAGAGAGAAAATAACACATCAAATTCAAGAAGTGGAAGAGCCACAGAAAAACAAATAACCTTCCTAGGAACATTAAAGGAGCATTGGAGCATTAAATTAGAAGTTGATGGTCACCTCACAAAATTCAAGCTAGATACTGGTGCAGGTGTTTCAGTATCATCTGATGAAGTAAAGTGACTTAAAAATATCACATTACAGCCATCTTCCATCCACTTTCAAGGTCCAGGAGGGACTACACTGAAAGTAATAGGTCAACAATTGGCGAGATTAAGATACAAAGACAAGAAATTATTGAACCCCTGTATGCTATTAATAACCAGGAAACATCATCATTGACCAGAAAAGCATGCTTGCAGTTGTGGCTGATTTACAAGGTTGATGAAATTGCTGACAAGCAGTCTAGTAATGTATGCTAAAATTAATTCCCATCCTATTTTCAGGTTTAGGAAAGCTAAAGACAGAATATCTTGTAACCCTAAGGCAGATGCTAAGCCTGCCTGTCTCTTCTCAGTGAGTCAGGTTCCTCACCCACTCTTCGACAAAGTAAAGTGTAAGATTGAATAAATTACAACAATGGGTCATCTCTCCAGTAACCATACCGATGGAGTGGTGCCCGGAATTGTCACAATACCAAAGCCCAATGGTTCATTTAAAATCTGCATTGACTTGACTCGATTAAACAAGTCAGTAGAGCACAAGATCCTCCTGAGGGCATCAGTGGGTGAAAGCCTTGCCAAATTAGCAAAAAGCGCCCTCTTCACAAAATTGGATGCTAACAATGGCTTTTGGCAGTTCTGGACAAAAAACCCAGATTGTTAACTACTTTTATCGTCCCACTTGGTCATTATTGTTTGAATGGGTCACCATTTGGAACTGTTTCTGCACCTGAGATATTCCATAGAAAGATGTCTCCGACCCTGAAAGGCATAGAAGGAGTAATATATCATATGGACGACATTCTCGTATGTGATTCATCCAAGGAAGAACATGACATGATATCTAATTTTGTGACGCAGTCTGTGCCCATATGCAGCAAGACCTAGACAACATTCACGCTTGGGCTGTTAAGTGGCAAGAAACATTCACACCACACAAGTGCCAGGCAAGGTCCATCTCCAACAAGAGAGAATCCAATCATCCCCCCTTGACATTCAATGGCATTACCATTGCTTAATCCCCCACTATCAACATCCTGGGGCTTACCATTGACCAGAAAATGAACTGGACTAGCCATATAAATACTGTGGCTACAAGAGCAGGTAAGAGGCTGGTAATTCTGTGGAGATTAACTCACCTCCTGACTCCCAAAGTCTGTCCATCATATACAAGGCACGAGCCGGGAGTGAGATGGAATACGCTCCACTACCCTGGATGAGTGCAACTACAACAAGACTCAAGAAGCTTAATGTCATCCAGGACAAAGCAACCCACTTGATTGCTACCCCATCTACCACCTTCACTATTCACTCCCTCCACCACCGATGCTCAGTGGCAACAGTGAGTACCATCTACAAGAGGCACTCAGCAACTCACCAAGGCCCCTTCAACAGCACCTTCCAAACCTGTGACCTCTACCACCTGGAAGGACAAGGGCAGCAGATGCATGGGAACATGGCAACCTGCACGTTCCCCTCCAACCCACACGGCATCCTAACTTGAAACTATATCACCATTACTTCACTGTCACTGGGTCAAAATCCTGGAACTCCCTCCCTAACAACACTGTGAGTGTACCTACAAAACATGGACTGCCGTGGTTAAAGAAGGTGGCCCCAGTACCACCTTCTCAGGGGCAATGAGGGATGGGGAATAAAAATGCTGGCCTAGCCAGTGACACCCACGTCCCATGAAAGAATAAAAAATGAAAAATGACCGTCGAATAACAGCAGTCCTCCAAGTTCTACAAGAACCAGGTTTGACATGAAATGACAAATGTGAATTTACAAAGCCTATGGCTTAGGGCACATTGTGCAAGCTTCATGAATAACTGCTGATCCGCAGAAAACCAAGGCAATTAGAGAGTTCCTACAGCCTAGGACCATCACAGAATTACGAAGGTTCCTTGGGATGGTCAATCAAGTAGTCAAGTTCCAACCAATCTTGGTGGAAATCAACAAGCCATTACGGCAACTATTGAGACAAGGTCAACAGTGATTCTGGAACATGGACCAGCAAAATGATTTTGACAAGATCAAAATCTCCTAATTTCACCAGAAATTCTAGCGCTCTACGATCCAGAGTTGCCAACAGCTGTAGCAGCAGATGCATCATCTATAGGCTTAGGTGCAGTGCTGTTCCAAGTTCAAAAAGATGGAAAAAGAAGAGCAGTTTATTACACCTCAAGATCTCTCATGGACACAGAGAAGAGAACCATTGAGAAAGAAGCATTAGCAGCCACATGGGCCTGCAAGAAGTCCTCTGATTCTCCGGTTATGTTATGGGATTAAGGTTTAAAATTGAAACCGTCAACAAACCTTTGGTTACTCTTCTTAACCTAAAAGAAATTGCAAAAATACCACCTAGAATTCAATGTTTTAGACTGACACTCTTGAGATGCGATTCAGTTACTGAGTACATTCAAGGAAAGTCCCAGACAACTCTTCGACCCTAAAACACTTTGACTCAACATTCTCCAAAAAATACAATAAGGTCACTTGGGAATAACAAAATGTCAAGCAAGAGCCCAGCGGTCAGTCTGGAGGCCAGACATCGGTCATTCCATTGAAGAGTTAATCACAAATTGCCTTACATGTGCAGTGAATAGCCAACAGACGAAAGAAATGCTGGCACCATTTACTTTTCCTTCAAGGCCATAGCTGTGCCTGGAATGGATTTATCAGGGTGCAAAGGCAAAGTTTTCACCATTGTAATTGATTTCTATTCCAGATGGTTTGAACTGAGTAGACTGCATAGTACCATGTTGGACACAGTCATTACAGCACTAAGAAGAATCTTTGCGACTCATGGCATCCCAAACGTTGTGGTGTCAGACAACAGTTCCCAGTTTGCTAACAAGATGTTCTACAACTTTTTACAGGAATATGGTTTCATGCGTGTGACTGGTTTGCCTAGATATCTTCAGTCAAACGGAGAAGCAGAAAGTGGAGTTCAAACAATCAAGGAATTGATGAAAAAGAACAAAGATATTAACTTAGCCCTTCTTAACTACAGAACCTCTCCACTAAAAAATGGGTTCCCGCCATCAGAACTATAGATGGGAAGATGGTTGTAAACATAACTTTGAGCTCTACAACAAACTCTACAATCTAACATTACCTCAGATGATTGTGAGAAAGTTAGGAACATGAGGAGCAACAAAGAGACATACAAGCTTGTAATTTCAACTTCATGCACAGAGCATGAGACTTGGGGAGATAGTGTGGATATGAAATCAACAGAAAGAAGGCATAGTTATAGAAAGAGCTCCACAAACAAGATCTTGTGGAATTGAGGTGGTCCATGGAAATATCAGAAGGAACTGAAGAGCATCGATATCATTGGGAAGGAAACCAGTGAAATCTTGGACCTGCTATATAGATCTGGTTGGAGACAAGGAGCCAGAAGCAATTAGAAACTCTACAACCACCCAAGTGGAAGGCACTCCTATCAAACAATCAAAGAGTGTAGTTTGTCCTATCAAACAATGAGAGAGTGCAAAAGAAAAACAGAATTACCTGGAAAAACTCAGCAGGTCTGGCTGCATCGGCGGAGAAGAAAAGAGTTGACGTTTCGAGTCCTCATGACCCTTCAGCAGAACTGAGTATAGTTAGGAGAGGGGTGAAATATAAGCTGGTTTAAAGCGGGGGGGGGAGAGAAGTTGGGGTGGGGGGTGGTTGTAGGGACAAGCAAGCAGTGATAGGAGCAGATAATCAAAAGATGTCACAGATAATCTTTTGATTATCTGCTCCTATCACTGCTTGCTTGTCCCTACAATCACACCGCCCCCCACAACTTCTCTCCCCCCACCCCCCTCCCCCCCCACCTTAAACCAGCTTATATTTCACCCCTCTCCTAACTATACTCAGTTCTGCTGAAGGGTCATGAGGACTCGAAACGTCAACTCTTTTCTTCTCCGCCGATGCTGCCAGACCTGCTGAGTTTTTCCAGGTAATTCTGCTTTTGTTTTGGATTTCCAGCATCCGCAGTAGTTTTTTGTTTTTATTAATGAGAGAGTGCAGTTTGTCCTACCAAACAATGAGAGAGTGCAGTTTGTCCTATCAAACAATGAGAGAGTGCAGGTAATAACCCCTGCACCAAATGGTGAGGTCCTGGCCCTCTGGATAGTGGGCCTTAGTCCTAAGTTTCAATGGGTCAGCAAGCTGGAGACATCTGCTGGGCATCCTCAGGCAGCTCAGCCGCAAAGACCATGCAAATTCTGGCCTACTGCCAGTAACGCAGAAAGGTCTTGTAAGAGGCATTTGACTAGGAGACTGAGACTGAGAGAGAGAGAGAAAGAGACAACCTGGAGAAGGGGCAACCTGAAAAAGATGTGATCAAGTGAGGCAGAAACTTGGGAAAGAGACAACTGGCAGGTAGGTCGAGACAGTAATTGGGACAGGGGCATACAGTGGCTGGTAATACCCTACCTTTTAATGGCATTAGCCTTGTCAGGGGAGGGGATTTGGGCAACCACCCATCCCACTAAAGGAAGACAGGTGCCACAGGAACCAGAGGTGTGCACAAAATAGTGTTTGCGCCAAGACCAGCCCCACCACCATAAAATACCTTCCCATTGACTCGAAGGGTTGGTTCTGCAGGGCCCTGGCAGGTGTCATTTCAGCAAGGCTACCTAAATCAAGATTGATGAATTTTCGGCTCTTCAGAGAGTAGTCTTTTCCTAGTCTTGTAGGGAATGCTATTGTGCAAAGGAGCACATAAGGTCACATAGGGGCGATCTATAAACCCCAGATCTTCAGGAAATCTGCCATTGTAAAATCGTTTCATTTGATTGTCTGTGTGGAAGATGTGAAATTGCTTGTTTGAGTATTTGCTTTATACATTTATGAACAGCGGATTGGCTTATTTTAATGTTTTTTTGTGGTGCAAGGATAGTTGTTACCTTCACAACCAGGTACAATGATGTGTCTATGGGGAAAATTTGTTGCAAGTCAGCTTGAGGAACAGTTTCCATAATTACTTCTCCTTTAATAAATTGTGATATATGTGTCACTTTCTGTAGATTATGATGTGGGAACTCTTTAGGTACAGCCTTGCTCTGGCATTCCATTGTTGCTTTGCCTTTTGTTCCTTCAAAAATCACAAAAATAATGGGATTCCCATGGAAGTGTCGCTGTTAGCCCTATTTGCAACAAAAACAGTTGTCACAGAGGATCTTGAATGTCCAAGTGATACACCAAAAATCAAAATGGAATGCAAGAAAAACATTTGAGAATTTACTTGAAAATTGTTTAAAAGATCTTCTCATTAGGCTCTTCAAATAAACTTCCATGGTTATCTTAGTCCCTGCCAATCCTGTGTACTCATTTTATTTGGGTAGGTAAATGATTCAATGTAATTCATGCATGAAATTGCATCTGTGTCAAATTAAAGTAATCAAAATTTAATTCAAATGTTCAAATTATGTCCTCCCCTGGTTTGAGTGTAGGGGCTGGATTTTCAATCCAGGTTTGGGGACCCAGTGCCTGGAACATATCCAGGTCCCCACCCTGCATCGCATCAGCGTCAGTGATGTGAGGTGATTTTAAGATACAATTGGTCAGTTAGCCCGGGGCTGAGTTTGGTGCCCAATTGGCCGGCTCTGGGAGTCCTAGGCTGGACCTAGAAACTGAGGGCCCTTTGAAAAGATGAGTGGCAGCCATGGCTGGGCTTGCTATTTGTTGAGCAGCTGACTTAGGAGGGTGTGCAGAGCACCAGCGTTGGTATAGGCAAGCATCCAAGGGTGGCAACAAAGTTCTCTGATGTCTTTTTTGAGGCGTTAACCGAGACAGTCACTGAGAGGCAAGAGATATTGGACGTTTGTTATGACCGATGCAGTTGGTAAAGCAGAGTTATTTAAAACTCCCAGAGGGGAACTTTAAACAACTGTCAAGTGGTATGTTTGAGATGCAACTCTAATTCAGGAATCAGACCACCAGTTCTTGAGGCTGTATATTAAACTAATTGAAACATTTTATTAATTTACACAGGTTAAAATATATACACATGGCTACAAATTACCACTAACATAACTTTTAACAAATTCCCAAACTAATCTCCATTAAGGCAACAGCAACCCATAGACTTAACCAAACACCAGGCAAAGCATTTTCACCTTACTAATTCAGAATGTCCAAAATACTATATACATTAATAGCTTCATGACACATTAAGGCCTGGAAAGGCGAGTGGCAAGCAACACCCAGGTGACAGGCCTCTAACTCTATATACAGCAGAATGCACATGAGCTGAGCAGACTGAGTGCCCATAGTTCTCCTTAACACTGTCAGAGCAAGTGGCCAGTTACATCACTGAGAAGTCAGCCACCTTCACATCTGAAGTGCAATTGCGAAGGAGGCATGACTGAGGAGCCAACAGCTCTTATTGATATCATACTGTAATAGACGAGGGAGACCACCCTACTCAGACATCATCCTCTTCTCATCCTGCAGGAAAGGAGAGCTGACTACAGTTGCCAGATATTTCATATAGGTGATGGTGTGCTGGATCTGTACAATCTGACACAGCTGGAGGAGGCAGCACTGGACATTACAAGAGTGCTATCATGGTGGATAATGGGTGATGGCAAGTCAGGAGGCCATGAAGAGCAGGTTCATTTGATTGCTGTATGTTCAAGTGAAAGGCATGAAGGAAACTCCTGCCCAATGTGTGCTGTGGCTCTTTGCTGTTGTCTATTGGGTTGATTGCGTAGATGCACCTGTTGAGTTGTCCAAGCTCTCACCACTACCTTCTTGTTTCACACAGGGCCTACAGCGTAGGGGGAAATGAATGTCTCTGCACAGTCATTGCCAGCCTCCTTGGCGGGGGGAGATCTCACTGAGCCTGCACTGTTACATCATTCATCCTTACCTTCCAACAGTGCAGGCACACTCACCTCTGTTGGGCCAAAAACAAGGTTAGAATGAGGAGCACAGGGTAAGCAGCAGATCACAATTGAGTAGGAGGAGGAGAGAGAGGAAAGTCGACTGTGAGCAGTCCCCTTCAGAGAATGGAGGACAGACACAACCATTCTTCACTGGGTGAAGATGCTGAGTCTCGGGTGATACAGACAAGGAGGGTCTTTCTGGAACATCAGAGGCAGATGAGGTCCCGGTTGTCAAAGGTCCTGAGACATGGCAGAGGCATAGGCAGATAATGGAGATGTTCATGCAGTGCATGTTTTCCATTATAGCTCAGGAATTTGAGCGCATGAGCTCCTCCATTAAGAGAGTGGCCATCCTCATAGAGAGCCGCATGCAGCAGCACTTTGGATGGGTACAGGAACAGTGCGCTGACATGCACATAAAGAGTCAGGCTCTCTGTGGCATGGGACTTTCAGTGTCACTGATGGCAGAGAGATGCTTGGAGTGGATGCCAACTGCATCCCAGCCAGTGGCTTCATCGAGCATGCTAGTGCGCCATGAAAGGGCTGAGGCAGTCGAAGAGGCTGATAAGGGGGGCACTCCTCAGAGAGCACCAGTATCATTCCTCACCTCCTCTGCCCCTCTGATTCCGAACCTATCCTTTCCAAAAGGCCCTGTGACAGAGGCTGCCCCTGTATGGGCACAGGTGCAACAACCTGTGGAGGAGCCCCCACGAGCACCTTAAGGTTGGACAGGCAGGTCCTTTAATTGCTTAATTGACCCTGTCAATGGCCTCAATTGGCCATTGACAGGTCGGTGGCCGCGCAGCTGATTTTGCTGCGCTCCCGCCTTCCTGAAAATTTAAATCGGGCGCGGTGATGTCAGGAGTTCCCCCCGACGTCACCGCACATCATTTTACGTGTTGGTGAGCGGGCCCCGCCCCCGCTCGCCGATTTGTAAAACTCTGCCCATAGAGTTTGCATTTTGACCTGAAGAGATGCAGCACCTGGGACTTTCGCAGGATGGATGAATCATGACAGCTGCCCTGGGAATGAGTGTAGGCCTTCAGCTAGTGCTTCCTGTGATCACAGACCAGCTGGATATTCAATTAACGGAAGCTTCTTCTGTTCAATCTAACTGGTTGATCGGTCACTGCCTCGATGGTTATGTGGGTGCAATCGATGACCCCTGGACATGAGGAATCCATCGATGGCAGCAAAAACCCAATGCCCTCAGTGCCTGAGCTGGTGCTCTGTGTCAAAATGGATGAATTCCGCCCGCCAAATAAAGTACCCATGATCTGTCTGGTGGTGTGATGTGCTGCCAACTACAAGATGCTTCCAAGGTTGCAGCTGAACCCTGGGATGATCCAGAAGCATAAAGATTCAGCGCCACGCTGACCTTGATGGTTACAGGTAGGGGACTGCCATGGGAGGAGAGGGCCACAAGGCCTCAGGCCATTGAGGATCAAAGCGATGTCCTAGACCAACAGTCTGGATAAGTGCAGCCTCCTACAGCACTGACGCTCTGTTATTTGAGAGTAGCTGACTCTTAGGTGGTTTGCCTGATGTCTTGGATAGCACTGCCTTCTCCACTCAACCCTTCACTCTGCTCCTCCGACCTCATCCTGGCTGGGAGGATGCACCTACTGAAGCTCCTGCTCACTACTCTGTCCAATGTCAGAGTAGCCTGCTCCAATTTCAACTCCATGAGCGAGAACTCTTTCGCTCACCGGAGCTTCCACTACCAACACCTGCTGCCCAAGAGATACCAGCAGCCTCACATCCTTATCAGGAGTCCTACCACTCACTGCTCAAAAATGCAAACCTCTCCACTCCAGCAATGGCAGCTCTGTGCCACTGGTTGAGCAGATAAGCATTATTCTCTGCTTCTTAAGTATGCTGACTAGTGCATCCGTTCTGGTTCTACGCTGTGTACACGTTAGGTTCACCCTGACATGTTTGAGACATTGCATTTTCCCCATGCCTGCTGATTGAAAATGTCAAACTGCTCCTCTGAGGCCTGATAATGAGCTCAATGACTAGTTAATTGGAGGCGTTCGGGTCCCTGGCTCTCTGCCTCCCACCCTCCCATGGAGAATTGCATCACGTTCTGAGGTATCAAGATTCAGTGATGCCCTCCAGGAACGCGGCTTCCATTGCACACCTGCACTCGTGCTCATCCCACCAGCAATTGAAAATCCAGCCCTCTAATCTGCACCCATGAAAATCCCCAATGCGTTCATAAAATGGGAAGAGATATGGCAAGAGTGATTTCAGCCCAATTTTAAATAATGCCCATTTTGTGCCTGAAAACGAGGCAACAATGTTTGGAAGATCTACCCCAATGTTTCAATCATAATTTTACCAATTAACTTTCATGTGTGTATGTGTTCATCCTTTGTAGTTGAAGAGGACCATGAAATCAACTAGAATTCATTAAATTTCAGGAGCATAATATTAGTTTAGAACGAAAAGCTCTGAGCATGAAAGGCAAAGTAACTTGTTTTGACTTATGTTCAGGTGGGCTTGAGGTGCATGCCAGTGGTTTTAGTAATAACTGAAAATTTTCAGTGAATTTTTAATTTTCATAATTAAATCCTCTACCGTGTGCACCATTTCAAAATCTTCCAATGTGCTTTACTTTGCATTTATGTGCATTAAAAGCCATCTGCCATACCCCATCTGTTTAATTGCTGCTTTTCCATGTTGCGCTTGGCAACTGTACACATAATTTGGTACCATCAGCAAATTTTACGGTACTAGCACATCTCCTGTGGGTGTGCCCATGGTGAGTTGGAGAATGTTTTTTTAATAACAGAAACATTATGCCATGCTAAGCAATGTACAAGTGCCACTGATTTATAGTGATTAAATAAGTCAAATTCTTGGATTTCTACCAGTATTTTGAGGGTTATATCAATGATTATGTCTATTTTTTTGAAAAAGCCAGAAATCAATGATTATTATTGCCTGAATAAAAATAACTAATTAGCCTCTCCCTTACTTGTTCTTTCTAATTCTCTATTTCCTTCTGTGTTATTCTCTCGCTGGACTACATTTTCTTTTTCATCATTTGGGTGGCAGTCTGGCAGAGCTGATCGCCAGCCATAGTAGGACCCGTCTGGTTTTCATTCCATTGATATCAACAGAATGAAATTTGGGCAGATTGTATAACAGGTGGACAATTTGCTTTAACAGATGACCACCTGGGTGATTAAGACAAAAATTTACAGCTCTTTTATCCCTGTCTCTCTCTGAAGGTTGGACACTTTTCTCAATGTGGTATCTTTGTCTGGCCCTGAAAAATTAATTTGATGTTCATGGAGCTTAGTTGAATGAATAATTCGTAGATTTTTTAAACTAAACATTTTAATCATTATTTTTTTTTTTCAATATATTTTAGCTTCAAACTTCATCCGATGTGTCAGCCCAAATATTTAATTTTTAAAAGTGATTTTCTTTTGCAGATTTTTGTTTCCTGTTTGTGAGTTTGTTAAAATCCTTTAATGTGATTGGTTGCTTGGACAGTTTTATGACATCAATGCAGCTCCACGCTCAGGATCATCAGAATCTAACTTCAATCAGTTACAGTGTTACTGCTGGGCAATAGAGGTGAAATTCTCACCAGGGAGATCATGAGATTTCTCAGCGAGACTTCAAGGTCGGCATCAAGCGCCCTTGCTTTGCTGCTGACTGCAAACTCTGGGCCAATACAAAAGCAAAATACTGCAGATACTGGAAATCTGAAATAAAAAGGGAAAATGCTGGAAATATACAGCAGGCCAGGCAGCATCTGTGGAGAGAAAAACAGTGGTAGTGTTTCAGGTCTGTGACCTATCATTAGAACTGAAGAACATTAGAGATGCAAAAGGTTTTGAGCAGGTGAAAGGGGAGAGGGGTATAAAATAGAAGTTCTCTGAAAGTGTGGAGGACAGGACAGATTAAATGACAAAAGGGTTCAGGTACAAAAGGAAAAGTGAGTGGTAATGGGACAAGTAAAGGAAGATGTGTCTAGATGAGGTGTGAATAGTAGGGTAGTAACTGCAACAATAATTGCAACAGGCAAGCTGCTGGAGAAGGTCTACTCCAATCCAAGCCTGCCTTTATTCAAGGACCTCCTCAACCCACAAGCACTACGCCTTCCCTCACACCATCCCCATATGGTTAAACCCATCACACCAAAGAGTAACAGCTGAGGATCTATGGCAGAAGAACTGGCAGGAGAAAACATCCGCCAGAAACCACCCTCTCAATGTACACCCTGCTGCTCATCCACCTGGCTTTGATCTCCCAAGGCAACAGTCCATTTCCATTGGCCAAGGCCTCCATGTAGTCACCCAAAATCAGTAGGGTCACCAAGACCATCCAAGCTGCAGCTGTGGTGCAGTCCAAACAATGACTCACATTGTCGAGGAGTGTTTGCTGACTAAACCTGAAGGCGGGCTTAAAGAATCCCATCCAGCCACTGGCAAGGCTATTGCTTGGCTCTGTGAATATGCACATGCTAAATAAATAACTATCAAAATGCAAAGTAGAGGAATCAAAAAAGATAAACAAGAGAAAAAACTGAACCAGCAAACAACATGAAACAAAATGGGAGCTCAAGTGGCAATCTAAAATTGTTGAACTCACTGTTGAGTCCAGCAGACTGTCAAATACCGAGTAGAAAGGTGAGATGCTGTTCATCGTGTTTTCTTGGAACACTGTAGCAGGCCGAGGACAGAAAGGTCAGAGTGGGAGCAAGATGGAGAATTGAAATGACAGGCAACAGGAAGCTCAGGGTCATGATTTTAGACTGAACTGAGGTGTTCTGCAAAGCTGTCACCCAGTCTGCATTTGGTCTACCATATACTGGGGAGAGGACATCATGAGCAGCAAGTACAGTAGACAGGGCCAAAGTTTGATTTTGGTTTGTTTATGGAGGGCGAGAGGAAAAAAAGGCATCTAAGACAGCCCTCCTGGGCACAGCAGCAGACAGCAGGAACATTACTGCATAACTAACTGACTGATCATACTACCATCAGCTGGGGTACCATGAACTGGAGCTATCAAATATGAATATTATGTAACATCAAGACAAAGTTTCATAATTGCTCCCTCAGATCATATGGTTCCTGCTTGTAAATTCAAATCTACAATATAAAGTGTTAAACAAACTCTGAATTAATTTGCTATCTTCAGATCCTTTAGGATGATTTCCTACTTCTAGACCTCCTGAATCTAAGTACCCAGGGTCCTTAAATGAGTGGGTTTTAAATATTGAAGAGCCAATTAATGCCACAGAAAAGATCATCACAGTGAACTCAATATCTATATTTGAAGTGAACTTTGAAGGTAGAATCATTGAATCATGAAATGGTTAGAACACAGAGGAGACCATTCAGCCCATCGTGTCCAGCTCTCTGTATGTGCAACTCACCTAGTTGCATTTACCTTTTCCCCATAGCCCTGCAAATATTTTTCTTCAGATAATTATCCAATTTGAAACTGATGATTGAATCTGTCTCCTCCACAATCTCAGAAAGTGCATTCCCGATCCTAACCACTGTCTGCCTAAAAAGTTTTCCCTCATATCATCATTGCCTTTTTTTTGCTAATCATCTTAAATTGGTGTCATTTGGCTCTCGGTACTTCAGCCAACGGGAACAGTTTCTCTCTATCTGCTCTGACCTGATCCCTCACCATTTTGAACACCTCCATCAAATCTCCTCTTAATCTTCTCTTCTCCAAGGGGAACAGCCCCAGCTTCTCCAGTCGATCCACATAACCGAAGTTGCTCATTCCTGGAGCTATTCTCGTGAATCCATTCAGCACCTTCTCTAATGCCTTCAGATCTTTCCAAAAGTGTGGTGCTCAGAACTAGACACAATACTTAAGCTCAAGCTGAAGTAAGGTTTTATACAGTTTTATCATAACTTCCTCCATGCCCCTATTGATAAAGCCTGGGATCCCATATGCTTTATTAATCACGCTCTCAACCTGCCTTGCCACCTTCAATGATTTCAGCACATATAGCTTCAGGTCCCTCTGCTTCTGCACTCCCTTTAGAATTGTATCTTTTATCTTATATTGCCTCTCCTTGTTTTTTTCTACCAAAATATATCACTTCACACTTCTCAGCGTTAAATTTCATCTGCCTATTCCACCAACCTGTCTATGTCCTTATGAAGTTTATCATTATTCTCCTCACAGTTCACAATATTTACAAGTTTTGTGTCCTCCAGAAATTTTGAAATTATGCCCTGTCCACCAAAGTCCAGGTCATTGAAATATATCAAGGAAAGCAGGGGTCCTAACACAGAACTCTGGGGAACTCCGCTATATACCTTCCTCCATTCCAAAAAACAACCGTCAACCACTACTTTGTTTCCTATCATTCTGTCAATGTTGTATCCATGCTGCCAATATTCCTTTTATTACACGGGCTCTAACTTTACGGACAAGGCTGTCATTTGCATTTTATCATATGCCTTTGGCCTTGGCTGCATTTGTTGATGCCACAACTGCAGAAAGCGCGTTCCCTGATCATTGCACATTGCACAGCACCATTGGCAAATCCTCAGATGCTGAAGCAATCCGTGCCCATATTCAGCAAGACCTGGACAACATTCAGGCTTGGGCTGATAAGTGACAAGTAACGTTTGTGCCACACAAGTGCCAGGCAATGACCATCTCCAATAAGAGAGAATCTAACCATCTCCCCATGATATGCAATGGCATTACCATCACTGAACCCCCCATTATCAACATCCTGGGGGGTTACCATTGACCAGAAACTGAACTGGACTAGCCATATAAATATTGTGGCTACAGGAGCAGCTCAGAGGCTAGCAATTCTGAGGAGAGTAACTCACTCTCTGACTCCCCAAAGCCTGTCCAACATCTACAAGGCACAAGTCAGGAGGGTGATGGAATACTCCCCAGTTGCCTGGATGAGTGCAGCTCCAACAACACTCAAGAAGCTCGATGCCATCCAGGACAAAGCAGCCCACTTAATTGGCACCCCATCCACCACCTTCAACATTCACTCTCTCCACCACCGACACACAGTGGCAGCAGTGTGTACCATCTACAAGATGCATTGCAGCAACTCACTAAGGCTCCTTTGCCAGCACCTTCAAAACTCATGACCACTACCACCTAGAAGAACAAGGGCAGCAGATGTATGGGAACACCACCACCTGAAGGTTCCCCTACAAGTCACACACCATCCTGATTTAGAACTATACCACTGTCACTATCACTTCACTGTTGCTGAATCAAAATCCTGGAACTCCCTTCCTCAAAGCACTATAGGTGTTCCTACAACACATGGCCTAAAGTGGTTCAAGAAGTGAGCTCATCCTCCTGCTCCCCTTTCTCCCCATTCTCTTTGCTGCTCCCTCCCGCCCTCGTTGTCCACCTCCTTTCATTGCTTCCCCACTCTCTGCCGTTTCCCCTGCTCTCTTTGCCACCTCCCCTGTTCCCTCCGGCTTCCCCCCAGCTCTCTTCGCAATTTCCCTCACTCCCTTCTCCTCTTCCTCCCGGTCCCTCCTGCTCCTTTCGTCATTTCCCCTCACCACTACATCTGATACTTGCCCCGCTCTCTTCGTTACTTCCCTCACTCTCTTCGCCACTCCCTCCTGCTCCCTATACTGGTGGAGTCTTTTTTGTGAGACATTAAGCAGAGGTCCTGTCTGTGCTCTTGGGTGAACATGAAAAGATCCACTGCACTATTTGAAAGAAGAACCCAGGAGTTATCCCCATTATCTTGGCCAATATTTATCCCTCAATCAACATCAAAAAAACAGATTATCTGGTCATTATCATATTACTGATTGTGGAACTTGCTGTGTGCAAATTGGCTGCCATGTTTTCTACATTACAACGGTAACTATACATCATTGGTTGTAAAGCACTTTGAAACATCCTATGGTCATGATAGATACAATATAAATGCAAGCTTCTCTCTTTTCTTTCTTCTTTGCTTCCAACATCCTTTCAGGCATTGTAGTCTCGATCACAACAAATCGTTACATAAAAACACCTCTTCATGTCACTTTGGATTCATTTTCCAATTACCTTAAATGAGTGTCCCTTGGTTACCAGTCCTTCTGCCACTGGAACCAGTTTCTCCTTACTTAGTCAATCTAAATCCATCATGATTTCGAACACCTTTTCTCACATCTCCCTTTAACCTTCTCTGCCCTATGATAAACAATCCGGTTTCTCCAGCCTCTCCATATAAATGAAATCCTCCATCCCCTATAAAATCCTTATAAATCTCCTCTGCACCCACTCTAATGCCTTGACATCTTTTCTAAATTGGGGTGGCCAGAATTGGACACAATGCACCAGCTGGGCTCAAACCAGTCTTTTATAAAGTTTCAGGATAAATTCCTGGCTTTTGTATTCAGTGCCCCATCCACAAAACCAAGGATTCCACGGTTAGAATTTTATGGGCCCCTGGTGGCAGGTTTGCAGATAAGGGGTTTGGGGGGGGCAGCAAAATTAGCAAGGTGGCATTCCCACCAACCTCCCAACAACCCATGACCTATCCACAATTTTACGGAGAGCGGGCAAGGCCGAGGGCGGCCCACCTGCTCTCGCCCCAATTGAGTCCCTTAAGTGGTCAATTAATAGCTGCTTAAGGGCCACTTCCCACCATTTTGATGCCAGCAGGAAGAATTCAGAGATGGGCGAAGCCCAGCAGGTCACCATTCTCAGGCCTTGGCCAGGATAAGTGAGGGGTGCACCTCCCTCATTGGCCCACTTTCTAGATTGGGCACCCTTTAAGGTTGTCCCCCACCAGGTGCTCCCTCCCCACCTGGCCATGCCATCAGCAGCCCTCAGCCCTTCGGGTCTCCCTTCCCAGCCATGGGGCTCCAGACTTACTTTGTCCTGTGGGCTCTGGCACTTCAGCTGATGGAATTGTTTATAGTCCCAGCACTGGCCACTGGTGGAGCTGCTGAGACTACAGAGCTTCTAGCCAAACAGAATGGCCGGCAGCTCTCTGAGGCGGGACTTCCTGCTGAGTGAGGGGCGGAAGTTTCACCTCCAACCAATTAATAGTCCCGGGAGTGTTAAATGGCTGCAGGAAAGGAGTGATTAGCGGGGATGCATTCCCCACCAACTCTACGGGTGGCAGGGTGGGAAGATCTGCTACCTGTTAAATTCTACCACATGTTTTTTAAATGCCCTCCTCAACTTTCCATGTCACCTTTAAAGGCTTGTGCATGACAGTCCCAGGTCTTCTCTGTTCCTGCACCCCCTTTAAAATTGTACCATTTTGTTCACATTTGTGTTTGCTAATTTTATCTTAGAAATCTAGGCTCTGTCATGAATGATGTACTGTAATTATTTATGGATTGCAATTGCAATTGTACTGAGCCTTGGTCAGATCCCATTTGGAGTATTGTGTTCAGTTCTAGGCATTGCGCCTCAAAGAAGGATACATTGGTCCTAGAAGGGCGCTTAACACAAATTCACCAATATAATACTGGGGCTAAAAGAGTTAAATTATGAGGACAGGTTGCATAGCTGGGTTATATTTCTTTGAGTTTTGAAAGCTGAAAGAGGATCTAATTGAGATGTTTAAAATAATAATAAAGGATTTGAAACTCTGATGACAATCTGCTGTGCAGATTCCATAAAGAACACTGGAAATTACTTAATCAGACAGCAAGAAATGATATGACTGGGATCTTCTCCACCAGTTCCAATCCATAGCACTTGTAGCTAAAAACCTGATGGGTGGCCAACAATCAGCAATGATAACATTAACCAGCCCAAACAAATAACAAGACCTTTGGACCCCTCACATAAATGCTGCCTAGACTTCAGGCCACCCTATAGAGATTTTGGAAAGCAGCCACAGATTAAGAATTCCTGTCGATCTTGAAATACAAAAGACATGGTAACTAGACCAAAGATTGAGAAGCATCCTGAACAAGCTCACACCACTAGATATTTCATCAGTTAATGAAATAGATCAGAAGCTGATAATCGATACCAAAGAAGTAGCTATTGTAGCTACTCATATAATTTCAGATGTTTTACCTATTCCTGTATATTACAAACCAACAAATTCCCATGAAGTGCATGACTCTGATTCAGGCGTGACCTCTGTTGAAAACTATGAAACATGACAGTGTTGAAACCGAACCTGAGATATCGCCTTGCACTCATTTTAATATTCGTTCATCTCCCCAACTGTCCAACCTGTTTGAAGATTTCACCAAAGTTCAAGGAAACCTCTAAATCATTTTATCTTGTAGATAATTCTAAGTGTAATGGTTTTCATTTATACTTCATCTTTCCTACATATTACCAGGAGAGTGCTATGGTTATTGTTTTTATCACTTTATTGTATAACATTGTCATTGAATGTCTTTACTTAATGCATTATTGTTAACCAGTTCTGGTTATATTGGAGTTCTAAAGTGGGGGTGTGGTATTAAATTTTAAACTGGATGCTAGAGAGCCTCCTGATGAGAGTAAGTGTCCTGTAGCAATTGCAGCCCATGATATCTATTTTATTGTTTGTTATAATTAGAGGAAATATTCTAGAGTCTGAAATAAAGACAGCCATTGCATTACCACAAAAACATGAGTGTTTATTAGATATAACACAAGACTGGGAAGTAGCCATTCATGGCATCTAACAATGCAACCCATGCACGCCCTGCACCTCATGAGACATATGCCTGGAGCACCTGTACATTAGTCAAATTCAGTGGCATTGCTGTATTTGATGAGGTCAGCCCAACTGTATGATGTGATGGGAAGGTAGTGTGTAAAAAAGCAGGAATCAGTGAATGGAGCGTTCAGGATGTAGCAGGGTTCTTAGGCCTGGTGGAAGTTGCATAAATGGAGAGGGGTGAGGTCATGGAGGGATTTAAACATAAAGCTCAGAATTTTGAATTTGAGGTATTGTTGGACTGAAAGCCAATGTTGGTTCGTGAGACCAGGGATGAGGGCTGACTTGCTACACAATAGGGTATGAGTAGTATAGTTTTGAATGAGTGGATTTATATCACTGTAACTCTTATAAAATAATTCAGCATATATGTCAACTCATGTATAAAATGCAATCTTCAAATTGCATCCAAAAAACCTGAAAATATCCATGACTTTCTATAATGTGAAGGTCAATATTACAGAATTTCTATCCACTAAAAACCTTGCCATAATCTTCTTGACATTCACAAATATATTTCTTTCTGTTCTCCAGCATTTCAACCAACCATTTCATTCTCATCCTCCCTGTCAACTTCATTGCTGTTGATTTCAATTCTCTTTTCCTTCTTCTTTATCCAAGGAAACTGCTTCAGATTGTAAACCAGCAGCAGAATTCTGGATTGAAACCATTAGTGAAGAAGGAAAAATGCTGGTTGAATGCATCATTTTGATGTACACCTTGTTGTGAGGTCGAGTGTCACATGGGTCCATATTTAGCTTATTAAGCATATGCAATTTTACAGTAATTATGGACGGAATCGTTCCAGGTTTGCACTAAGCATGATAGCCAGCGCGAAAAAGAACGTTTTACTTGCCTGCCGCAATGGCGGCTTTTCACGCCGTATCATCCCAATCTCGCCTCACTAATCATGCAGTTCTGGGAAACAGGTTGTTTTGATGGCGGGGTTGCTCCACTCCGGCCATCACCTCGCCACTTACTCACGCCAGGTGCCATATTTAAAGTGCAGCCGCGTGCACACCTCTCAGTGCTTCCAGTCCAGGACCGCTGAAAAGAAGACACAGCCCCAAATGCAAGAAGACTACAGCCCCTCGATTTAGTGACGCACCCTCAAGTGCGTTTTGGATGCCATGGAGGCCTGCCGTGATGTCCCCTACCCCCACTCTAGCCGCAAGCTGGGGAGCAACATCACCAATCCAACATGGGAGGCGGTGGCAGTGGTGGTCAGTGCCAATGCCCTGAAAAAGAGGACAGATAGCCAGTGCCGAATGTGAATGAATGATCTCCTCCGTTCCGCCAGGTTAAGTCGCTCTTCTCATCACTCTCAACTCAGACACTCACAAACCCATCACACATCCACAGGGATCTCACTCACTACCAGTTCAAGGGACATCACCATTCCCTCTCTCACACAGAATCACAGAACCTTAATGGCACAGAAGCAGGCCATTCGGCCCATCATGTCTGTACCGGCTCTTTAAACGAGCATTATGACCTAGTGCCATTGCCCTGCCTTTTCCCTGTACCCTTGCACATTGTTTCTATTCAAATAATCATCTAATGTCCTCTTGAATGCCTCAGTTGAGTCTACCTCTGCCGTACTTCTAGGCAGTGCATTCCAGACCCAAACCACTCATTGTGTGAAAAAGTTTTTTCTTACGTCACACTTGTTTCTTTTGCAAATCACTTTAAATCTGTGCCCTCTCATTCTTGATCCTATTACGTGGGAACAGCTTCTCCCTATCAACTCTGTCCAGCCCCCTCATGATTTTGAACATCTCTATCAAATCTCTCAGCCTTCTTCTCTCCAAGGAGAACAATCCCAACCTCTCCAATCTATCCTCATAGCTGCAGTTTCTCATCCCTGGAGCCATTCTTGTAAACCTCTTCTGCACTCTCTCCAATGTGTTCACATCCTTCCTATTGTATGGTGCCCAGAACTGTACACAATATTCCAGCTGAGGTCTAATGAGCGTCGTATATAAATTCAGCATAACCTCCCTGCTCTTGTACTCTATGACCCTATTAATAAAGCCCAGGATACTATATGCTTTATTAACTGCTCTCTCCACCTGTCCTGCCACCTCCAATGATCTATGCACTTATACACCCAAGTCTTTCTGCTCCTGCACCCCCTTCAAAATTTTACCCCATATTTTTTATTGTCTGTCCATGTTCTTCCTACCAAAATGCATCACCTCACACTTCTTCTCGTTGAACTTCATCTGCCACTTATCTGCCTACTCCACCAACTTTGTCTATGCCCCCTTGAAGTACCATACCATCTTCCTTGCAGTTCACAACACTCCCAAGCTTCATATCATTTGCAAACTTTGAAATTGTCCCCTGCGCACCAAGGTCTAGATCATTAATATATGTCAGGAAAAGCAAGGGTCCAATACTGACCCCTGGGGAACTCCACTACAAACCTTCCTCCAGCCCAAAAAATATCCATTGGCCATTACTCTCTGCTTCCTATTTTTCAGCCAATTTTGTATCCATGTTGCTACTGTCCCTTTTATTCCATGAGTGTACACACACATACCTTCATGGTCCTCACCCCGTCCATGGGACCACTCACCACCCACACATGCCAGGCATACTTATCATCTGGTGCATCCACAGTATTTTGCTTTTATACTTATCATCTGTCCTGGCAGGCATCCTGCTTACACTCTCTCCATCTCTATTCATGCAGGACAAGCTGGCACATAACAACAGGGAGAGGTCACAGACTGGTGGAGGAATGCCTGAAATCAAGGTCCTCATGGACTTTGAAAATAGAGTCATCCAGCTGGCTGGCGAAGATCTGGACCGGTCCTGTGCCAATGGGGAGTTCAGCAGTGCTCTACCAAATGAAGATCCAACAGTGCAACTTCCATCAGACAACCATGCTGTGAGTGATGTGTCTTGTTTCACAGGCCACTGCCATGCACTAATTATCTCTCATTGTTTTCGCAGGCACATCTGGGAAACAGCCTAGGCCATCGAGGGCCTCCAATCAAGCCCCGAAGATGCATCAGAAGAATCTGAAGGCACCCTCATTGAAGACCCATCACAGCGCTCGCCCACACCCTCCACCAGTGCAGAAACACACACATCAATGGGACCTAGTTATAGAATAGCCTGATCCATAGCAGGCGGAGGCAGAGACTTCCTAGGGTTCCAGCACTCGGAGGACTGCTGGAGGCCAGAACATTGCTGAGTCTGAGTCAGATGACGAGCCTCTGGACTCGGTCATGTCACAGCTGCAAAGGCAAGCTCGGGAACATCAGGAAGGAATGTCCACTGCACTCTTCAGATTGTAAGGCACGATGGAGGAGTCTGTCCGCCTTCAGGCTGAGGCGATAGCGCCAGCATGCCAACACACCGAGGTCAACACTGGTAAGGTGACAGCCGCCATGGAGACCTTGGTCCAGGACATCGGTCCTGCACTGCTGTGTAGGCTCAACTCCATCGCTGATGCCATAGTTGGCCTCCAGCAGTGTTAACTCGAGAGGGGTGCAGGGCAGCTCGATCTCACTGCAGCTACCCCTTCTCCTCAAGGAGTCAACCAGGGGCCCTTGGGAACCCATAGGGAGGAAGATCAGCAGGTACACACCCCAGGACCATTAACCCAGGTGACTCTGGGAATGCCTGGCCCATCTGAATCCCCTCTTCCTGTGACCCCAGCAGCTCCAGCTTCACAAGCCAAGGAGGGTGCCACTGCCACACAGCAGGGCCCCAAAAGCAGGCCCTCCAGGTCTCGGCCCTCCAAAGGATGCCTGTCACGGTCATCACAGACAGGATGTAGCAGTCTGCAGGCTGCCTCCACCTCCACTGTGGATGTTGGGGGAGCACCAAGATGTAGCCGCAGAGTTAGGAAGGTTAAAAAAGATGTAGTTGCACAGCCCGGGCACGGGTGTTAATCCCAAATATGTCTCCTTGTTTATGGCTCCTTCTTATGATGAGCAGTGTTCATGTCACTCAGATATGAAACCTCGGTTCCTGAACAAGATAAAGGCAGGTGTCTCAGTCCAGGGCTTCTTCCCTGTGCTTTGTGTAACCTTCAGAACAAATTGATGGTCCAATTTCACACTGACTGGACACATTACTGATGCCTGCACTTTGATGGTGCTCGTCATTGCTGCCAGAATGTCATGGGCAGGCGTCACAGAGTTCCATCATTCTCTCTGTGTGCCCTCAGCATCTTTGAGGTGGCACTGGCCCCCATCTCTTCAGCATCTGTGTCCAATGACAGTGTGCTCCTTAAGGGGTCAGGTGCTGAAGGCTGACAAAGAATCAGGTGCATTTAAAGTTTCACGACTGCATCTTTATGATATGACCCTGATCACAGGGCTCAAGCGAGCTGCCCTCAGCCAGACAGGAGCCAGACATTCTCAGAGGCAACATAAAGACCTATGGAGTGCCCTCACTGCATGTCGTCATCATCCTCCTGCAATCGAGCGATTATTGGGGCCTCCACTGCGTCTCCAAGAGAGGAGTCTTACCATAGAGGGTATGTGCGCTGCCATCAGCCAGACTGGAGTCAAACGTTCACAGATGCAAGGTGAGGATGTCAGGACTGTCTTCACTGCATTTCATCATCATCCTCCATGAATCTAGCAGCTTTGAGGACCTCCCAAGCACGCCTGCCTTGTCTGGCCAGTGCGATGGCCACATTGCCGTCATCATCGCCTTCGAGGACCTTCTCACCCTCATCCCCATTGACATCCTCCTCATCAGGGAGATGTCCAGCTCCTCCATCTCCTCCTCAGCCAACTCCTCAGCACATTGTAGTGCTGGATTGTAAAGGGCACAGCAGGCGACAACGATGCATGACACCCTCATTGGACTATAATGCAGGACTCCACCAGGCCTGTCCAGGCACCAGAACCTCATTTTCAGCATCCCGATGGTCTGCTCCACCAAGGTGTGAGTTGCAACATCAGCTTCATTATACCCTCGCTCTGCTGCAGTCTGAGGCCACCGCATGGGTGTCATCGCCACGTCTTCTGCGGGCACCCTTGTCCCTGATGAACCATCCCTACAGCCTCTGTGGACCCTGGAAGACAACAGAGATCTGAGGCCGACTGAGAATGTAGAAGTCATGGACACTCCCTGGGAATTGTGCGCAGAGTTACAGGATGTGTTTGTGGTGGTCGCACACCAGATTAACATTCTGCAAGTGGAAGCCCTTGCGGTTGACATAGTTGACCGCGTGTTGCGATGGAGATCTGAGCGCCACATGAGTGCAGTGATGCACCTATGGGAATCCTGAGATCTGGGCACATCCCAGCGCTCTTGCTTTCTTGGTCCCAGGTGAAATGCTCAAAGTTGTGTGCCATCGTGAAGATGGCATCCATGACCTCATAGATGCATTTGTGGGTGGAGGCTTGTGAGATCCCACAGAGGTCACCTGTGGAGCCCTGAAAGGAGCCTCTGGTGTAAAAATTGAGTGCCACGGTCACTTTCACGGCCATGGCCAGTGGATGCCCTCCATGTCCCCGTGGTGCCAAATCCTGCAGCAGTTGGCAGATGTGACCGACCAGCTCCCTAGTTCTTGGTCATCTGCAGGAATGAAAAGCAGAGCCTATAGACCCTGGGTCTAGATTAGTGCCAACCAATGACGCTGGCTCTTCAGCGGCACGTGCAAGAGCCTCAGCTGCCCCTTCTTTCTGAGGGTTCTGCTCCTCCCTTTGCCCAGCCAGGAGCCTCTGTTGCTCTCTTACTCGTCTTCACTCTCTGTACACCATCAGGCATACAGCTAGTTCACCAGGCTCCATGCACCTGATATATCCCTCCTGCAGGATGAAAGAGAGAGACGCGTGGTTAGCATGGGTGTA
The DNA here is from genome assembly GCF_964194155.1 of Cetorhinus maximus. Lineage (NCBI taxonomy): Eukaryota > Metazoa > Chordata > Chondrichthyes > Lamniformes > Cetorhinidae > Cetorhinus > Cetorhinus maximus. The sequence goes on along the minus strand of NC_135885.1, from coordinate 66,215,220 downwards.
CTAAGATTGGTTAAGTCTGAAGGCCTCTTAACGCACCCCAGAGAGTACTGGCCACCACTTGGATGGCCAGAGTTCAGTACGCTGCCTGGCAGCCCGAGACCCCCATACAACTCCATTCCACTCCACCCGACCAATTGGCGCAGCTTTGCCCACTGGACTGCATGTTGTACTCTCAGCTCAGATGCAGACATTCTCCTAACCCACACTGCAAGGCTGCACTGTTAGCTTGAACCATGGGGGAGACTGGTCCAAACCAGAATGATGACATTGCAAGGGGCTGTGAGCATCTCCACCAGTGACTGCTCCATGGCCAGCTTTAGCAAGGAGATTGCACAATGTGTCCAGCTGTCCAATTGTTTTTCAGTCCATTGAAATGATTATTAGTTTTCAGTCTGTGTCCAAGTAGTGAAAAGCTCTGGAGCATTTGGTGGCACTTTCAGGCCTCTGCGTTGCTTGAGTGAGCAGGTATGCTCAAAGCCCAACTCCATGCATGTCAATGTGGCTGCGTCTGAACTATCTAGCTGTGGAGGAATGGTCACTTTATACAAGGCTTCCCTAAAGCATGGCCGCTTCCCTCCCCCCAACTCTGTACATGCTTGTGCACTACTGCAGAGCAGCCCTTGCGCACCCCCCCAAATCGCCTCAACCACAGTGCAGCCCTTGCCCCCTGCAACCTGCCTCAACCGCAGTGAAGCACTTGCATCCCCCTCTCCTTAACTGCAGGACAACCCTTGCATCACTCCCCCAGTCACCTCAACTGCAGTGTAACTCTTGTCCGTCCCCCAACTCACCCCAACCGCAGTGCAGCCCTTCCCCCCCAAGTCACCACACTGTAGTGCAACCCTCCCCTCCCCGCCCCCAAGTCACCACAACCGCAGTGCAGCCCTTGCCGCACCCCCCCGCCCCCCCCCACAACTTGCCTCAACTGCAGGGCAGCCCTTTCCCCACCCCGCAACTCACCTCAAGCACAGGTCAGCCCTTGCTCCAGCACCGCACTGTCAGCCAGCCGGGAAAAAGCGACTTGCCTGTGCACCCGCCTAAATGTGTGGCACCTCAACCTTGAAGTACAAGCGATCCTTACGTGTGCTGCCCAACGTTACTGTGCCCTCACCTTCGATGTCCCTTCGAAGTGCAGCTCACCAGGTGTTGTGAAACATGTCAGCATGATTGCACACCGCCGTACTCAGATGGTCCAGTGTGGGAGGATGATTCCGATGAGCTGGGCTTATAATGATATGCAGATATATTAAAATGAAGTTCCCAATGTCCAGCAGCAGGAAACGAGGCCCGCCATTGACGGGCAGAGTGGATGATTGCAAACTGCTTTCACGACGTCGTGAAACCGATTTTTGGCCTTCCCGCCATATTGCCCACTCATGCCCACCAAACTCGCCCACTGCCAACAGGCATGGAAAATTTCACCCTATGTCTTTATCCTGTTTCCCCCTACCCCGACATCCACCTCCATTGCATATAAAAAATCTAACAAAATACTTAAACAAAACTGGAGGTGAATCCACTTGAAGTTTAAATTCCTGGTACAGCATTGTTTACATGTATGTGATTCTTTTAGTTCTGTAAATGAGGCTGTCAGCATAATTCAGAACAAACCTTTTTATCATACTTCACTGAACATTGAGGTGATTGAAGAGAACTATGTAAAAACAGCAGATCTTTTCTTTCATTACAGCTACAGCTGTACCCAGGAGACATTATTAGTGTTCATGGTTTTTGTAAAGCATATTGCATATTGGAATCCGATTACTCACTCATAGCAGTAGCAGGGAAGAAACTCTTATATGCCATATGTTAACAGATTAATGTGACGCTTTGCAGGCAAATCAGCAAATAAATCATTAAAAAATTATTTTCAGTTAAGATTATTTTAGTCATGCTTGGAAATAAAATTAATTTACAATGAATATAAAATAATTTATATGTTCTGTCATAAAAATGTAACAGAACTGTAATCTCTTCTGTGGATTGGCTGGCAGCTTAAACATAACCAGCCTGGTAATTGTTAAAAATGAAGGTCTTGTTGGACTAATACCTTCCTTTTTTTTAATGTATTCTATGTTCCTCGCTGCTCTTCACTTGCTGTATTCTTGTTATAGTAAATCCATCACAAATTCTCCCCGGCAACCTCTGATCAACAAATCATCCTTCAAAGCACAGATCAAACTTCAGTGCTTTAAACAATGCATCCTTTAAAAACTAAACATCTACAAGTAATTATGGTTAACATTAAAATCCTTCTGTTCTGTTTTTTCTATTTTTGCTGATATTTCCATACTTTTACTTCATTTTCAAGTAGATTCCATCAGGGGCAGGTGTTTGAATTAGTTACTGAGAGGTAGCTCAATTAATATCAGTGGCACTACAGGCATTAGCCTAACAATATTTCAGCATCTATATATGGCCCATTTTCCTGGGTGCAAAATGCATGGGTGCAATCCCTATTCACTAAACATTCTTTATAATTTTACAAATTTATTTTAAATATGCTCATAGCCTTCTCTGCACTGTTGGATATATTCCCAGTATCTCAAGTCACCCCTTATTACCAATGTTTCCTTTAAAATGTATTTGTTGTGCATGGCCAGATTTTCAGTGTGCAGTCCCTTTAAATTTTTTTGCTCAGCCACACATGCATATTAATTAGTATGGAACAAAGCCTGCAAGGTGCCTTCCACCCTGCTGCCCAGTCTCTCACCTTAGCAGCTTAGTAGGAACATTGCTAATAACTATAGCTTTGAATTCCAGCAACCCTAGTGAACCTATACAGTATGACACCTGTGTAGATTTAATATATTTTCTATAATGGAACACAGAAGACTGCACACAGTATCCTGTGATCTGATCAATGTTTATACTAATTTAGCATTACTTTACTCTTTCCCTTATTTATAAAACCCAGAGTGCAATAGGCCTTTGTTTTGACTTTACCTACATTTTATCTTCACACATTCTTTGGGTATGGGCATCACTGGCAAGGCCAACATTTATTACTCATCCATAAATGCCCCGAGATGATGGTGACATGCCTTATTCCTGAACCATATGATCTGATAAAACTAATTAGCTTGTTACACCGCTTCATGGGCAATTTAGAGTCAATCATGCTGGTGTGTGATTGAAGTTTAATGCAAGTAAAACCAGGTAAGGAAGGACAGCAGGTTCCTTCTCTAAAGAATATTGGTGAACCAGCTGGTTGTTTACAACAACCTAACAGCTCCATGGTCACTTTTACTGAGTTTATTTTTCCTGAATTGTAAATTGAATTCACATTTTCAAACTGCCTTGATAGGGTTTTATTCACATTCTCTGGACTGCCAACCCTGTGCATACTGCCATGGTACCATACCCGTGAAATGTGTAGATGAACAGGGACACCTAGGGGTTCAAATACATAAATTCCTTGAAAGTGCATGTACTCTGTTCATGAACATCCCTTCCATTGAATGTGAATGTCTTTCTTTCTTTTCTTTCCAAAAACTATAACCTTACCTATCTATAATGAATTGCATCTTCCATGTGTTTTCCTTTTGTCATTTTTCCAACCCATTTATGTCATCCTTGAAGATATTCCTGCTTGCTGTTTGACCAAGATCCCTTCTTTTAGGTCATCAGCATTTTTTTTAGGTTTTGTTCCCTATACTTAAAGTTCAAAACATGTAGTCCCACGATATACATTTATGCAAACGTGATTTGCCCGCTATACGCAATGGCAGGTATAAATAACATGGTGGCACTACAAGAATGTTAATCATCACTCGTCATCATCTGCAGCTCCCTGAATGAACCTTTTCTCTGATAGACCACAGACCTGACCAAACACCATGAACATCAACCTCAACCTGGCTGCAGTCATCAGGAAACAGAGAACAGAACAACTATTTGACAACTTATATTTATATCGTGCCTTTAATGTAATGAAATGGGCCAAGGCATTTCACAGGAACATTATAGAACAAAACATGACACCCAGCCACATTAGGTAACCAAAAAATGGTCAAAGAGGTAGGTATAGGGAGTGTCTTAAAGGAGGAAAGCGAGGTAGCGTGGCGTAGGGAGGGAAAGCTAGAGATTGGAGCCTAGGCAACTGAAGGCATGGCCACGAATGGCAAAACAATTATAATTGGGAACGCACAAGAGGCCAGAATTAGAGGGACACAGATATCTCAGAGGGTTGTGGAGCTGGAGGAGATTACAGAGATAGGGAGGGGGCAAGACCACAGAGGGATTTGAAAACAAGAATGAGAATTTCAAAATCAAGACGTTGCTTGACTGGGAGCCAATGTAGGTCAGCCAGCACAGGGATAATAGGAGAATGGGACTTGCTGCAATTTAAGACACAGGCAGCAGAGTTTTGGATGACCTCAAGTTTACACAGGACAGGATGTTGGAGATCAGCTGAGCGTACATTGAAATAGTCAAGTCTGAAGGTAATAAACTATGGATGAGGGTTTCAACAGCAGATGATCTGAAAGAGGGACAAAGTTGAGCAATGTTATGGAGGTGGAGATAGGTGGTCTTAGTGATGGCACAAATATGAGGTTGGAAGCTCATTTCATCTCAGCCTGAATCTCAGACTGTTGCCAGGGAGAGGGATGGAGTCAGTAGCTAGGGAACAGAGTTTGAAGCAGGGACTGAAAACAATGGCTTTAGTCTTCCCAATATTTAATTGAGGTAAATTTCTACTCATCCAGTACTGGATGTCCGATAAGCCATCTGATAATCTTGCAGCAGTGGAGGAGTCAAGAGGGGTGGTGGTGAAGTGTAACTGGGAGTTGTCAGTGTACCTATGAAAATTATTGCTGTGCCTTCAGATGATGTTGCCAAGGGGCAGTATGTATATAGGAGGGGCCAAGGGTAGATCCTTAGGGGCAACATAAGTAATAAGATGGGGGCAGCAAGAGAAGCCATTGTAAGTGATATTCTGGCTATGATTAAATATATAAGAATGGAACCACGTGAGAGCAGTCCCATCCAGCTTGACAACAGAGGAGGTGATGGAGGAGGATGGTGTGTTCAATCATGCTAAGGCTGCAGACAGGATGAGAAGGACCAGGAGGGAAAATTTACCTTTGTCACAGTCACATAGGGTGTCATTTGTAACTTTGATAAGTGCCATTTTGGCATAGTGGCAGGGGCAGAAGCCTGAGTGGAGGGGTTCAAATATCCAGTTTCAGGAAAGATGGGAATGGATTTGGGAGGTGACAATAAATTCAAGGATTTTGGAGAGGAAAGGAAGGTTAGAGATGGGATGGTAGTTCGCAAGGACAGAGGGTTCAAGGCATGGTTTTCTGAGCAGCAGTGATGATGGCAAATTTAAAGGAAAAAAGGGCAACACCTAGAGAGAGAATCATTTACAATATCAGCTAATATGAGGGCCGGGGGGTGGGGGATGTTAGCTGATCAACAGTTTGCCAGGAGTAGGGTTGAGGGAACAAGAGGTGGGTCCCATGGTAATGGTGAGCTCAGAGAGACAAGAGAGAAAGATGCAAGTTCAGGGCTAGGGTCGGGCATGGGGGGTGGATGGTAAAGGAAGTTTGACCAGGTGGGCTAGTGGAAGAAAGTGACATGGCAGAGGCAGTTGATGGATTGTCTCCATTTTAGTGAGAAAGAAGTCCATGAGATCTTCACACTTGTTGTTGAAGGTGAGGGTGAAGGGGACAGGGGTTTAAGAAGATAGTTTGAAATAAAGAAAAAAGGACTGGGGTTATCTTTGCATTCCTGGAAGATCCAGGAATAGTGAGCAGGTGTAGCAGATGAGATTAGGACCCGATAGTGTTTTAAGTGGTCCAGCCAGATCTGGCGGTAGCTAGCTAAAACAGTTGTCCACCATATCCTTTCAAGTTGGCGTCCCTTGAACTTAAGGGAGTAGCGATGAAGGAGGTACCAAGTGGTGTGGCCAGGTGAGAGAGAGTTTGGGCTGGATTTTTTCTACTGAGGTGAATAGCAGACTTGCCTAGGTTTAAAGGGCCCCTTTAGACCCAATTTTTGCTCTGGGAGGGCAGGGGTGGGATAGACTCAGGCTCGCTGACCCCAGAAGCAGATCGTAGGTAGCCATGGAGATCATAGGTAGCCATGGAGATGGGCGAGTGCTGAGGTGGCTGGTTAGAAGACCTGGCTTGGTTCTCTGGGACTTTGTCCCAGTTGTTTTAGAGGCTGTTAGGCCCTCCAGCCATCAAACCTCCTCATCCCCCAACAATGCCCCATGTCCCCTCATACCACCACCTTGCCAACACATGCCTCTGCCTGATACACCATATGGCCTCATGCCACCTCATAACCCCCACTCACCCCCATGTCCCCTCATAACCCATGCCACGTCTATAGACACTCATCCAGTATCCACTATGGGGAGATCTCAGGAACCATGTGGAGATGAAAAAAATAAACTAACAACCTAATACAGATCCCACTCATACACAGTTGATAGTGAAAAATCTCCCATTCATGAAACACATTCAAAGCTTTTAAATCTCACGTGGTTAACCTATTATAAAAACACAAACACACTTCTATCCGTAGCCACATCAAAGGGAGTTAATCCTTTAATAGCCTCTTTAAACTGTCCACCAAATTCAGAACCCTCTGCAGAGATAATTGTAGATTTTGAAACTCAGCCAAGTATTCATAATGACGTAACAGCTTCTGGGAAATGTCAACAAAGAACTCTGTTGAAACTGTGGCACATAATGTACACCTGGTAGCCTGTCAATCAAAGCAGTCAGCAGATGGTGTTTCTTAATTCTCAATGACAGCTTAAGCTTGTTTTTATCCGCAAGTGTAAATAGCAGAGGATTTAAAAAGCTTCGGATCATGACACTTTAAAACAGACCTTATCCACCCTTCAAGAGCATTTATGTCTACTCCATCAATTTGTGACTCCCACTATGCGGGTTAAGGCCCATGGAATAGACAATTTGGGGTCTGTTTGAACTCAGCACTAAGTTCAAAGGCTCTGCTGAGTTCTAGTTTCCCATGTGTGTGAATCACGTCCCACCTCTTCTCCCCACTGACAAAAATGGGATCTGTCAGATATGGAGGCTGGACTTCCACATCCGGGACCCACCTGCCATTTTTAAAGGTCCGTGGAATCTTCCCAACTCCTTGGATATCTGGCCCTAATAGTTTTATTGGAGACTAGGACATCAAAGATGGAGATGAAGGCATGGTTGAGTAAATCATTAGCTGCAGAAATGTTGAAAGTGCATTTGCAAGTGAATTGGGTGATAGTTTTTTTCCAGGGACAGATACAGGAGGTCGGTTTGGGATGTTGAAGGGGGATATGGGTGGTGACTGATATAAGGGAGTAATCAGGGATGGCCTTATCTGTTGTTATGATCTCAGTAGAAACCAGTAAAGTTTTTTTTAAGAATCCAAAAACCCAGGTATTTACTCAAAGAGTGAAGCCGCAAGGCTCACAGTTTAAGTCAAAAGAATTTTACTACACAAAAATCAAAGAACACGAATAATAACTACACTATGTTAAATAGTTAGTTATATTAAAGATATTAAAAGTGCAATGAACACCAATGCTTATATTTTAAACCAAACTTCTGAACTTAACTTTCTTTCTATACCCATTGACTTACACCCTCCAAAACTCAAATCAGCAAGCTCAAGCACCACACCTCCACAACAGTTTTGATGGGATGAGTGGTGGAAGCTGTAGCCAGACAGAGGTTTCATTAAGAGGAAGGTGTCATCACCCCTCAGCCATGATGTTAATGCAACCACCCACAATAAGTTTAAACAACCCTAAAATTCAGGTGCTCGGATTACTGTTCATGAAGTGTTATCTTTGTTAAATATAAATATATATTTAAAAACATGTAGTTTACCATGTATACTTCACTCATGCAATATCACAGATGTGTAGGAAAAGCTGTTTCTACCTGAAATAAGGAGAACTTAAGACATGATATCGGGCAACAGTGAAACTGATGTTAATGCAAATAGACAACCATTATTGCATTCTGAACAATATAAGCAACTGCCCATTTTAAATGCAGACATTAAGTTGTAGGGAATTTATATACACTGAGAAAACTGACACCTACCAAACATTTCTTACAGCTCATTTTAAATCTGAGCAACATTACTTTTTCTAACCTTTTTGTTTCCTATCCATCAGGCAACTTTCTATTCCTGCTGCTACATTTCCTCTTCTACAATATGCCCGAATTTTTAGAACACTATTTTAGGTACCTAAGATACTGAGCATCTTCTGAAAATCTGTATACAACCTGTATTTATCCAGTCACTTCAAAAAAAAATTTCAAACCTAACTTGCTATCCTTCAATATATCATTTTTTAATTGAATCTTGAATGATGGATTCACTCAGAATTTCTCCAAAGGCTCTCCTGATCTCCCATTGTAATTTTGATGGGAGATTGACAGAAACCCTGAAAAAAATCAAGTAACTGACTGGAAGATAACACTTCATGAACCGTAATCCGAGCACCTGAAATTTAGGGTTGTTTAAAGAGCGCGGAGGGAGGTGAGAGGCCATTAAAGAGCACAGAGAGGCAAGAGGTCATTATAGAGCGCGGAGAGAGAGGCGAGAGGCCATTAAAGAGCACGGAGAGAGAGAGGCGAGAGGCCATTAAAGAGCACAGAGAGGCAAGAGGCCATTATAGAGCGCAGAGAGAGAAGAGGCCATTAAAGAGCGGAGAGAGAGAAGAGGCCATTAAAGAGCACAGAGAGGCGAGAGGCCATTAATGAGCATGGAGAGAGAGGCAAGAGACCATTAAACAGTGGGAGGGGGAAAAGAGCGTGGAGAGCAGCTGATTGGTGAGTATTTCTATGCTTCAAAGTGAAAATGCGTTTAGTTTGTGTTTAGGTCTCTAGTCTTTTTTTCTCTTTTTCTTAAAAATAGCTTGCTAAGTATAGGATTGATACTTGTGTAAAAAATAATTACAATAAAGTGTAAAGAGCAGGGGATTCTTCAAGTGTAAAGAATAGGGATACTAGAGTAATTAATTAATTTAATTAAATTAAATATGGTAGTGATGGCAGGACAGGTGATGTGTTGCTGCTGCAGCATGTGGGAACTGCTGGACGCCAAGGTGATCCAGAGTGAACACATCTGTAGTAAGTGTTTGCAGCCCGAGGAACTTCGGATCCGAGTTAAGGAGTTGGAGTCCAAGCTGCTGACATTGCGCCACATCAGGGAGGAGGAAAGTTACCTGAACACTTTGCTCCAGGAGGCTGTCACACCCCTCAGATTAGGTAATTCAAATTTGGCCTATGATCAGAGATGGGTGGGTGTGACTGCAGGTGAAGCAGGTATGGGGACCCAGAGGGTCGCATTCGAGGAACCTCGGCCCCTGCGACTGTCCAACAGTTATGAGGTTGTTGCAAGCTGTGTGGACGAGAGCAGGGACTACAGGGAGGATGAGCGAACTGACCATGGCACCGTGGTACAGGGAGCCATTCAAGTCAGGGGAGGAAATGGGAGCATAGTGGTGGTAGGGGACAGTATAATTAGGGGGATAGATACTGTTCTCTGCAGCCACGAACATGAGTCCTGAAGGTTGTGTTACCTGCCCGGTGCCAGGGTGAAGGAAATCTCCTCAAGGCTGGAGAGGAACTTGGAGTGGGAGGGGAGGGATCCAGTTGTCATCATCCACATTGGTACCAAAGGCATCGATAGGATTAGAAAGGAGGTTCTGCTGAAGGAATTTGAACACTTAGGACCTAAATTAAAAAACAGAACCGCCAAGGTAATAATTTCAGGATTACTACCTACACCATGGGCAAACTAGCATAGGGTAAATAAAATCAAGGAGTTAAATGTGTAGCTCAGAGGTTGGTGTGGGAGGAATGAGTTTCAGTTCATGGGGCACTGGCACCAGTACTGGGCTGGAAGGGAGCTGTTCTGGGGGGGAGGGGCTTCACTTGAACCATCCTGGGACCAGTGTCCTGGTGAACCGAATAACTAGGGTTGTAGAGGGGCGGGGGAGGGTGAGAGGGGATCCATTTGCCTACAAAGAAAAAGGATATGGCAGCATTGCAGGACAGATATTTCGGTAATGATACTCAGTGTGACAGGAAGGGACAGAGTGCACAAACATAAAAAGTCAGTAGCAAATAGGGTCAAAAAGGGGGAAAAAATGGTAAAAAGGCAAAATTAATGGCTCTTTACTTAAATGCACATAGTATTCGGAACAAAATAAATGAATTAAGGGCACAAATAGAGATTAATGGGTATGGTCTTATAGCCATTACAGAGACACGGTTACAAGTAGATCAAAGCTGGGAGCTAAATATTCAGGGGAATGAGACTTTTCGAAAGGACAAGCAGGAAGGAAAGGGCAGTTGGGTAGCTTTGTTAGTACAAGATGGAATAACAATAACAAGAAATGATCTTGGATCGCAAGATATAGGTGGAGGTGAAGGTAAGAAATGACAAGGGGAAGATGACACTGGTGGGAGTAGTCTATAGGCCCCCTAACAGTAGCTACACTGTAGGACAGAGAATAAATCAGGAGATAATGAGTGCGTGTAAAAAAGGCAGTACATTAATCATGGGTGACTTTAGTCTTCATGTAGATTGGGAAAATCAAATTGGCAGAGGTAGCCACAAACAAGAATTCATAGGGTGTATTCAGGACAGTTTCGTAGAACAATATGGTTGTGGATCCAACCAGGGATCAGGCTTTTTGGATCTGGTAATGTGTAATGTGGCAGGTCTAATAAATGATCTCAGAGTAAAAGATCCCCTCGGAAACAGTGACCGTAACATAGTAGAATTTCGCATTCACTTTGAGAGTGAGAAACTTGGGTCGAAAACAACTGTGCTAAACTTAAAAAAGGGTAATTACAAAGGAATGAAGGAATAATATAATCAACCAGAGCCAGCATGGCTTCATGAAGGGGAAATCACACCTGGCAAATTTATTAGAATTCTGAGGTGGTAACAAGCAGGATAGATAAAGGGGAACCAGTAGATGTAATATAGGGTTTCCAAAAGGTGTTCGATAAGGTACCGCACATAAGGCTACTTAATAAGATAAGAGCCCATGGTGTTGGGGGTAATATATTAGCATGGATAGAGGATTGGCTCACTCATAGAAGGCAGAGTTGGATCAAGGGGGACATTTTCAGGATGGCAACCTGTAACTAGTGGAGTACCACAGGGATCAGTCCTGGGGCCACAATTATTTACAATATATGTTAATGACTTAGATGAGGGAAGTGAATGTAAACCAAGTTTGCGGATGAGACAAAAATAGGTGGGAAGGCAAGTGGTGAGGGATATACACAGAGGGATATACACATGTTAAGTGAGTGGGCAAAAACTTGGCAGATGGAATATAACGTGGGAAGATATGAGGTTATGCACTTTGGCAGGAAGAAGAGGAGCTGAATATTATTTAAATGGAGAAAGACTGCAGAAAGCTGCAGCACAGAGGGGTTTGGGAGTCCTTGTGCATGAATCCCAAAAAGCTAAACATACAAGTTCAGCAGGTAATAGGGAAAGCAAATGGAATGTTGGCCTTTATTTCAAAGGGGGAGTATAAAAATAGGGAAGTCTTGCTGAAACTATACAAGGCACTAGTTAGACCACACCTAGAATACTGTGAACAGTTTTGGTCCCCTTATTTAAGGGGAGGTATACTGGCATTGGAGGCAGTCCAGAGAAGGTTCACTAGATTGATAAGGTTCATTAGGTTGATCCCGAGTATGGAGGGATTTTCTTATGAGAGGTTGAGTAGGTTGGGCCTGTGCTCATTGGCATTTAGAAGAATGAGAGGTGGCCTTATTGAAACGTAAGATTCAAAAGGGGCTTGACAGGGTGGACGCTGAGAGGTTGTTTTGCCTTCTGGGAGAATCTAGGACCAGAGGGCATAATCTCAGAGTAAAGATTATTTAAACAGAGATGAGGAGAAATTTCTTCTCTCAGAGGGTAGTGAATCTGTGCAATTCTTTACCGCAGAGGGCTGTAGAGGCTGGGTCGTTAAGTATATTCAAGGCTGAGATAAGGGGGGGGCGGGAAAGCAATGCATGGCATGGTTACATGAATTGTAAATCTTGGTTATGTGTTCAACACTCGAATGCTTCCTGATGGTGTGAGGATGTTATAAGGGGTTTATTGTTTCAAGGTGTCATATCTCACCATCATTAGCACCAATGGTTTATGAATCTTGTATTCTCGCACACGACATGAAAGTTGTGTAAGGGTAGGCTGGATAGGAAACAATTCTTTCCTGTACTGGAGAAGATCTTTTCTCATCATGAACCTGTCTTCCAATTCAGACATCATTTTCAGGTTAGAAAACATACTTTTTCCTGTAGCACATGGAAAACGTGAATGAGGTGGAAGCTAATATGCAGTGACAAAATAATCAGTTCAGAAGTAGTTTTAATCCAAATAAATATATTTTGTACTTTTATATAATACATATTTACATAAAATATTGCAGCATATTGTTTTAACCATTTCTGAAACAGAAAAGGCATTGAATCAAAACATAGGAAAACATTTTATGGTAGCCACACAGTGCAAAGATTTCAAAAAGTAAATAAAAAGATTCAGACTTTAGATTAAAAGGCCTCTAGTCATATACAACACATTTTAAATGAGAAATGCATGACACAGATCCTTGAAGGTAAAAACAGTTTCCAGTTCAAGTTCAGTGTTGGAGCATACCACGTGCAAATATAATCTGAATGTAAACTGGTCTGGGGCTTGCATTTATGTATTTTGGTTGCTAAAATACTGAATGCCAGATTCCTTTTGACCACTGCAACATGGCATACGAAAGAATTTACAGTGTGCAAAACCAAGAATGAAATTTTGCATATATTACCTGCCTTTAAAAAAAAAGTGCTGTCGGCAGCAATTGTATGATAACATAGCCAGAGCTGAAAATTCATCGTGTTCAGCAACAGTGCAAAACAAATTCTGCATCTGTAAATACTCCATTTAATTCACAACATACACCAGAACCAATACTAAAGATGAGTACAAACTAAATCAAAGCTGACATTATTTGGACAATGGTTTTTGTGAGCCATGTTCTTGTAGCAAATATATATCATTGCTCATTTTGGTTTTTTAACTTCAGAAACAAATACAAAGCTTGCTGCTTCAAAGCAACACTGTGAAATGTCTATGAAATTGTATAAATTCAGCAACATACAACAAATTAATGAAGCATCTTCATATGAAATAAAACAATAAGATAGCAAAGTTTAGCATTGCAAACCTTGATAACAATTCACAGTCACACTGGATTTTTCAATCACAATTGTTATTTCACAAGCCAAGTGTTCAACATCCCTAAGAACAGATTTTAAATTCATAGGATTTTGAAAAAATTGGTGGAAATTAAAATTAAACATCTCTAAACTGATGATTGGCAGTGTTTTAGGGCATTAAAAAAAACAGTACCAATTTAAGCATTTCCAAAATATCAAACAGGTAATGAACAGGAAAAACAAACAGTAAAAATCAGCAGGTGGTGCCAATGAAAATACAACTTGAGGGTTGGGAGGGAATGGAATAGAGAAGGAAAATGTGCATCTTCCTATACCAGTTAAAGCAATTTCTTCATTGCTACAGTTAAACACAATGATTCTTAACAGTTTAACTTCAAGGAGTTGAAAAGATAGGAAAGAGCTGGAAAATGGCCTTAAACAGAATGGTGAGGGGTACGATCACTGGAGATTTATTACCAGGCATCCACATTCAGGTGATGGCATAGCATGTTGAAGCTACATTTATTATTAAAATTAAATAGCTTCACAGGCATAATTAGTGACAGAAAATAGGTCCTTGTTCTTTGAAATTTAAAATTTAATTTCAGGTGAGATGGCCATTCCCATTGAGTAGACCAAAGTTTACAGTTTTTTTTTAATATACACAATGGGAATAAAATTCACAAATGCATGTAAATATCTGTTGAAGCCAGTGTTAAAAATCTTAAGAAATTTTTCAGGAGATGTGGTTTACCAAACAGCCTAACGGCTATACAACAGTTACAAATGCAAAAAATGTCCAAAAGGGGTTCAATCTTGAGAAGTCACGCAATAGGGTGGGAGAATATGGGTTTTCTACCAAAATTCCACAAATGGTATCTTTATAAATAAGTAAAGTTGTACTTGACAGTGCACAAGCAATTAGTGATTTGTTAGAGGAAAGATGTTGGGACAAAAAACAAAAGTGTGGAATCCAATCTGCATTCATGCACCTAACTTCTTACACAAATGGAAGTGAATAATTGCAGGCCCAGCTGAATATAAAACAAAATAACTTAAGATCATTTACGCCTGCATAAAATGTTGCAAGAATCAAGCCCTTCTGCTAGTCTGGTGAGAAAAGCTACCACCAAGTTTAGTACCAAAATCGTAGAACCAAAATTGTAGGAAGACTTCAATCAATTCCTGACATTATTTGGTGGAACATGCTTGAAAAAGCAGATGGTTCACTTCAGCACCCTCCCCCTCCCCACTGCCCTCAGAGCCAATCAGCAAAATCAATTGATCTGATGAGAACTTCCCCCTCTCCGCTCTCATATTGCTGTTAGAAACCCCATAAAATGTTACACTTTGTTGAGTAAGGTGTAACTAAGTTTTTAATGGCAACCTGTGTGATAATTTCTGCTAAACAACCAATCTGCACAGTAACTACTGAACAAAAGTGTGCATTAAGTGCCCTGGTTATTATTAATTTTTAATTAAATTATTTAAAACCTAATTCTTTTTTGTTGTTCATGATATTTCAGCTTTTCCCTTACCCCCATGACAATGTCCTAATCTTAATTTCGCTGAGGAATTCTAAAAAGTGGTTTGATTATTAGGACTTTGCATATCCCGTGAGAATTATTTAATGTGACTGGCGGCTTGATGGTACTGCAGCTCCAACCTGGAAATCCCCATTAATAACACTACCTCCTTTGCGTGTAATTTGTAAAATTCTTGCCACAGAAATCGCTAGATCTCTGTGAGGCTTTGTTTGAGGTCAGTAGTAAGTTTCCTTGATTCACCGCTGACTGCAAAACTCAGGCCAATTGTCAATAATTGAGCAATGAGCTTTAACTTGTGACACCAGCAATGTAATATCAAATTCTCCCAAATCAGAGGCAGCACATTTTCCCACTACAACAACTTGCTGTGATGCAGTTAAACCCAAACATTAATATTGGCAATTTCCTTACAATTCCAAAATGGCATTAGGAATGTCTGGAGGTGGTGGGCTTGGCAACATTTGTGCAGTGTATCAACAGCATTGGATATGAAGAGAATGACAGAAGTTCAATCCAGACTGCATCATACTACATATGCTGATTAAGACATGTGGGACAGGACAAATCATAAGTCTTCAAATCTTCCTACAAAACAGTACAAATGAACTGTGTGCCATCCACTTAATTACAACAACCGATGCAAAGTATATTTCCATATACATAGCCCTCACTGCAATGTGAATTTTTATGTCCGAGGTCAGCCACACTTGGCTTCTTGCAATTGAGAATTCTGTTCTGTGAACTTGCATTTACTAGGAGTGATTGACTTTACCTAATGGCATATTATACAGGACTCTACAGCATTTAGAGAAACTATTTTCCAATCAACATCACTTGCCTTCAACTACAACTGAGGTGAAAGGACTTAGTTCTCTTAGTCCCTTTGAGTACATTTTCTTGACTGTAGATTTCTTTCTTACATGGAAAGGAATGACTCACCTCAGTTTAATTACACAATTCTGAACATTATATTACTTTGGTTCTGATTGGGCTTTAAGTTTTCCATATATAGGTTAGATCAAAAAGATAATACTGATACCAAAATTAGCTTCTGAAAACACATTTGGAATGCAGCTTTAAATCCCATCAAGTCAAAATCAGTGATCGAAGCCGCTGTCGGGTCACAAATACCAATACACGGCGAATGGCAATAAGGCGATCTTTGAGTGAGGTCATTGAGAGAACAGCCAGCTGAGCACGACTTTCTAAAGGTAAAACAGCTAACAGCCACCAGCACCAGGCAGGACCATTTTGACTTGACTGCAATAAAAAGGGTGACAGTTAAAAAAGTGTTTTTGCGCTCAAGTGCTATCAGTTTCAAACCTTATGCCAAAAAGAATAGAAAGATGTTCCACGCCAATTACTTCTTTACCTTAGATCTCCAAATATGTCCTGCTATAGATATTTAAGAGGTACAAATAGTTGGAATACACAATTCGCAAAACTGGTCGTAAATTTGATATTTATATTTTCTTCTGGACCTGCAAAAACTTCATAGTAGGATCACTGACAAAAACTTCAGCCAAGTTCAATTTCTCTTAAAATGAGATCCTTCTCCCTCCAAGGTGTTCCAAGGCCTCCAACCAAAATCAGTTTATTGCTAGAGGGTGTTTGACAAGGTTTCTTTGTTGCTTTCGTCCTCCTACCTCATAGAGGCCAAGATAAGATATTCAGCAACATAGGCCCAGATTTCATAGTAAGAATTTTCATTATTATGGAGTAAATCAGACAGGAATTTCTAGCACCCACACTTAAGCACAAAAGTTGGGAAGTTTCTGTCATGAGTTATCCTGCTCCTCCAAGAGAGCACTGTGACAGTGCTTTGCTGATAGACTCTGCATTGAAATCAATGCAATCATGTGAAGTTACTGTATTGCACACTAGTCCTCCACTAAAGATGCAGAAAAAATTAGGGCTAGTGCATTCAGGCGTAAGTGAATATTTAACAGCTGACAAATGATAATTACTTACAAACAACCTCTCTGACCCTTTGAATTCAATCTTGGAAGTGTTAAGTCTCACTCCTTCAGAAGTTGGGTGTCAGAGATTTTTAAACATTCTGTACCTCATCACCATTTGTCTTTCCCAATCTTTATTTTGCTTTCTGTAGATGTTTTAAAATTTATACTTCCTCCTTTAGATTTTGCATGTCTCAGGGCTTTTCAGTCTAACCTTTTGGAGTCTTCCTGTTTTGTGCCTCATACAGGTATCATGGACCCTCAAAACAAAAGCAATATGCTGGATCAGATGAGGGATTAGAATGAACCTACACTCAAAGGATATGGTAGTATAGCGAGTTGTTACTGGACTAGTAATCCAGAAATAAGAATTCAAATTCCACTATGGCAGCTGGGATTTTAAATTTAGTTCAAAGCTAGTATTATTAACAGTGTCCATGAAACTAACAGATTGTCATTAAATCCCATCTGGTTTCCTAATGTCCTTTAGGGAAGGAAACATGCCCGCCTTACCTGATCTGGCCTATGCATGACTCCAGGCCCACAAATGTGGTTGACTCTGAAATGGCCTAGCAAGCCACTTGGTTGTATCAAACTGCTACGATAAACTACAAGCATAGAACTGGACAGAGCACTCTGTATCAACCTAGGCTGTGGACATGACAAAGGCACACCCTGCCAAGTCAATCCTGCAAATTGCTTCACCTGGAGACTTGTGCCAAAATTGGGAGAGCTGTTCCACAAATTAGTCAAACAACAGCCTTACAGTCACACTGAATCAAAGCATTCAGCCAACATCTCATACTCCATCGCCATCTATGAGTTTGGCCTGTTCCAACTAAAGGTTACTCACCAGATGTGGCAGCACTCTGGAGTTGGCATGGGGTTCTCAAAATTGACTTTAGAAGTCACAAAGTCTCATGGCATCAGCCCAAACATTCGCAAGGAAACCTGATTACCACCGACTGCCCTCCCTCATTTGATGAATCAATACCACTTGGATGAAGCACTGAGGGTAGCAAGAACAAACAATGTACCCTGGGCAGCACGGAACTTCAATGCTCATCACCAAGAGTGGTTCAGTAGCATCACCCCTGACCAAGCCCTAAATGACACAGCGACCAAGCTGGGCCTGTGGCTGATGAAGAAAGAACAATCACAAGCAAAAAAACTTTGCGGCCTCATCCTCACCAACCTGTCACAGATGAAAGTATTGGAAGGAGTGGCCACCACACAGTCCTTGTGAAGATGAAGTTACAGCTTCATGCAAAAGACACCTTTCATTGAGCTGTGTGGCACAATCACTATGCTAAAAGGCATAGAGTTAGAACAGATCTTGCAGCTCAAAACAGCACATCTTTTAAGCACTATAGGACATCAGCAGAATTGTATTCCAGCACAATTTATAACCTCATGCTCCAGCATACCCCTCACTCTACCATTGCCATTAAGCCAGTGGACCAACCCTGGTTCAATGAGCAGTGCAGAAGAGCATGCCAGGGGCAGCACAAGGTGCATCTAAAACTGAAGTGCTATCATTGTGAAGCTGCAACACAGATCTACATTCAGTGGAATCAGCTGCTACAGACAGAGTTAGGTGAAACTAAAGTTTTCCAGTCGTAGCACATCCAGTCATGAATGGCAATGGGCAATTAAGCTAATGGGAGGAGGCAACTCCATGAACATTTCCATTCTCATTGATGGTAAAGCCCAGCAGGTGTTTGCAACCATCTTCCACCAGAAGTTCCAAGTGGATGATCCTCTTCTGCCTCCTCCAGAGGTCCCGACCATCACGGAAGTCAGCGTTCAACCAATTCCAACATTGCACATAACGTCTTAAGTGCTTAGAACACTGAATATAGCATATGGGCTTCAAATAAATACTAGCTCCAATGCTCAAGGCTTCTGTCCAGAACTAGCCATGCCTCTAGCCAAGCTTTTGCAGTACAACTACAACATTGTTATCTACTAAAATGGAAAACTGCCCTGTCCACAAAAACCAGGACAAATCAAATTCATCCAATTATCATCCCATCTGTCTACTCTCTATCAAGAGTAATGGAAGGTGTCCTGGACAGTGCTATTAAGCGGCACTTACTTTGTAATAACCTGGTCAGCTGGGGTTCTGCTTGGCTCCAGGTATCATTAATGCTTTTGTCCAAACATAGACAAAGTGCTGAATTCTGGTGGTGAAGTAGGTGTGATTGCCCTTGATACCATACTTGGTTAAATGCTGCTTTTGCAGTCAAGGAGCCCTTGCAAAATTGAATTTATTGGGACTCGGGGGAAAATTCTCCATTGGCTGGCATCATAGCTATCACAAAGGAAGATGGCTGTGGTTTTTGGCGGCCAATCATCACAGCCCTGGACATCACTGCAAGAGTTAGTATAGGGTTCAACCATCTTCAGCAGCCCCGTCAACATAATGATAGTGCAATACAGATGTATTACTAAATGATTGTGGGCCCCCACATGGGTATGTGTATTGTGTAAATCACATTTACCTGAGGTATTTGCTCCTTTCCCGGCATTGGTCCGAAATGATTCAGAATTTGAGTTCTCATATTGTCCTTGAGGGAACTGAACCAAGTGAAAGCCTGGTCATATACTGAATCAGAAAGACAGACAAGTTCATGATACTCTTCTCCTTCCACCTGTTGGAATCAAGATAATGAACCAATTTTAGAAAAGGTAGGAATAACTTTCGGAAACATTAGCATTTCTTGCACATCAGCTTCAAAACATTCAACTTGTATCTATATTGGAACTTATATTAACTCTCTAATTTAGAGAAACTGTTCTAATATTGTGCAACTTAATCTTCCTAGTCAATCCCAAGAAACAGTAAAATGTACTTCACCGAGCAAAAGAAAACTTGATGTCACCAGTCATGTCTTGAGGTATAGAAAATTTGCACAAATTCGACTCACTTTTCATAAAAATTTAAAGCATACTCCAGTTGAGCTATGGGACACTACTCCTTTATTGAGAAACCTGCAGTCAGACTCATTTAACCACACACCCATTCCTCCAAAAAAAAGATAGGATTTCACTAATTTCATATTTGTAACATTAAACTAATGAAGTCTGTAAGATTGTTATGTCTTGGCACGGTCTTTTTAATTTAGGGTAAAATGGAGGAATAAGAGGGGGTCTTGTGACCCAAGTTCCTTTTAAACTGCACTCCTGCCCGGCCATGCACCAATCCATCAAGTGCCATGGACTTGGA
The DNA here is from genome assembly GCF_964194155.1 of Cetorhinus maximus. Taxonomy (NCBI): domain Eukaryota; kingdom Metazoa; phylum Chordata; class Chondrichthyes; order Lamniformes; family Cetorhinidae; genus Cetorhinus; species Cetorhinus maximus. The sequence goes on along the minus strand of NC_135885.1, from coordinate 66,195,266 downwards.
TTGTTAATGCCGATCACATGGCATGAGAATATTCTGATGCTCCACCAATTGACGCTTCATGAAGCTGGCAAGCACGGTCACATTCCCATTGGTACCTGATCGCACTTGATGTGACCAGCCTGGCTATGTGGCATCAGCTGATTGATTGAGCTCTGAGCCAATCGCAGAGCAGGAAGAGTGCGTACTCTGGAAGCAAGAGATGGTGGACAGCAGCCGCCATTCGAGGACCTCAGGTGTTTGTCTGACTCGCTGCAAACCAGAGAGTGGATCCGAGGGATCATGAGCACAAATATTCGTTTTGGAGATGCAATTTTGGGTTTGACTGATGTTATCCCTCCAGAGTTCCACTCACCGCTTCCCTCCTGAACCCTCCCACTCACCACTTCTCCCACTCGCTGCTTCCCCCAAGTCTCAAGTCACCAACCCTCTGCTTGGCACTCAAGTCAGGAGATGCTCCAGGTAGCCAAAAGACACAACATACACTGCACACGTGTCCTCAAGAATGAGACATCATTCGGCCAATTTTGCCTCGTAAAAGCAGACTAAATAGCTTTTAATTGGGATATTCTACACACTACTGTTAGTCATCACCTTGCAACCTGTCACTTCAGGCCATCAGAATCTCTTTTTCCACAGGTGATAAAGATTCTGCATAAAGCTATCGGCAATTTAGCACCACATTGAACTTTAGAGGAAGAGTAATATTGCAACAAAAATGCCACAACAACACAGAATGAGGACACTAAGTTATATAGAAAACAGGAAATTTTCAGCATAGGAGGCCATTCTGCCAAATGTATTTTTACTGGCCTAAAAAGAGCTATCCAACCTAATTCCCTTTCCAGCTTTTGGTCCATACCCCTCAGGGTAACTACACTACAAATACATATCCAAGTACTAAAATGTGATGGTGACCTCACACCAGTAAATAGTGGCCAGAGCAGCTGTGCTGACAGTGGATAGAGTCTCCAAGTCACAGGGAGGTGTTAGGAATCTCAGATTTTGTAAATGGTTATACTTTAAAACTGTCTATTTAATTCCAAGATAGAACAGAGTTGGGGGTTTAGAAGTTAATTAATCACCATTTCGACCTGGATATAAGACCCACGTGATTCATTCTGCCATAGAAATGGGCTTTGAGAAGGGAACAGGCGACAGAAAGGCATAGTAGTAGTGGCGTATAGGTTTTCCAAAAAAGCCCCTTGCTTCACACAGTGAAGAATCTTGGTGGGGGTGGCAGGGGCTGGAAAAAGAGAGGAATGGGGGGGCGGGGGGTGCTAAGAGTAAACTTGAAGTGAAGAGTGGAAGGGTGGGGTGGGGGGGGGCAGAGAGGAGCAAGAGGAGATAGAGACAGGTAGTTCTATATCTTAGATAAAATACTGGCCCTCATGGTCATCACGCCAGTAGAAAAGTTTGCTGACGATGCAAAGTTAGATGGGAAGTAAGCTGTGAGGAGATCACAAAGACATCTACAAAAAGATATAGACAGGTCAAATGAATGGCAACAAGGTTACAGATGGAATATAATGTGGGAAGTGCAAGACTATTCACTTCACTAAAATTAGAAAAGCAAAATTTTTGTTGAAAATGTGAAATTTGTAAATGTCGATGCTGAGAGAGACTTGGGTGCGCTTCTAGGAAGATGATGAAAAGTTAACATGGAGGTAGGTGCAGCAAATCAACATGTCATTTTCCTTCTAATTGCTTGCTGCACCTGCATATTAACTTTTGTCTCCTCCATTGTTGAGTATTTTGAAGACAAATTGATAAATGTTTGGCTCAAGGGGCTACATGGTCTACTCATGTTCCTATGTTTCTTATTAAAAATTCCCATATTTTCTGATAAAAACAGTTTCAGCAGTATTAATAAAACTGCACCAGATTACCACACCTACATCAAGTAATGCTTTTTAAAATGGCAAGAAAAAATTCTATTGCGTTGCCCAATTGCACTCGTTCCTGGAAGATTTTATGTTCGTATTATGCAAATGAACTTAGCAGAAACTGGGACATAACCACTACAAATTACTATTGCCACCCTATCACATTTATTGCAAATGTTAGAAACAACACTGTTTCCCACAACTGATCTCAAGCAGTTTAGGTTATTTAAGACCCAGTATCACTGGACTAGTTTCTGAACTGAAGGCTCAAGAAGGGAGAAATTTTACATAAATCTTTAAAATATTTACCTTCTTGTCTTCAAGATATTCAATGTTGGCAGTATTATAACCATCTCTCTGGCCATGGCGTAAAACTTTAAATCGACACTTGCCAATTGTATCAACTACAGAACGACCATCAGGAAAAAACTTTACATCCCTGATTTCAAGCATGCAGCCATAATCAGCAAACCTGAGCAAAACAAAAGGATTACACAAACTTAGGATTCAAAATTTAACCTAAAATGTTGCAGACAATAAATTAACATCCACATTTAGGTGTTGCATGTGAAGTATCATGAAAGAAATACAGGGGGGAAAAAAAAACAAACTTCTACTCCTGCTGCCCTGAAGCCCTTTGCAAAGGTTAACAATTGAGTAGGGGGAGGGAAGGGGATAGCAAAATGTACATAATTGCAATAAAGGTCATTACAGATGGAGTAGAGAGCCATGAACCTAGTCACCATGCCAGTAAAAGATGTGGCTGTCATTACAAACAAGGATACAATGAACTCTGTAGTATACACTTGTGCTACGGCAATAGCTAATGTACAACAGATATACCTTTTTAGGTCCATAATTATTCTGCTTGCTTGTGAAGTTTCATTCCGTACTTAAAGTATAGATACATGACTAGATCAGTATTTAGCCATATTGTATTTTTTCTGTGTCTAAAATCTGCTGTTAGGTCCTCTGACCAGGCATCCAGCACTCTTCATATCATGGGCATCACTTCCAAAATAGTTTGGATAGGTTATAATACTTTGGTTACAGGAATATGTAGTTCTTATAGATGCTGGAATGTTTTGTAAGATGAGATATATGTTTTGAATCATCCAACCCACAAAAAACCTTGTGCTCTCAATAAAATTGATTATAGCGCAGCAATAGTTTCTGGTATTTTCTGAATTATATCCTCCTCTGCATAATTCTAATCTCAGCCTCTATCCATTCCTTAAACAAAGAGCAATAATACAGTTTGCTTTACTCACTGGTTATCTCAGTCCAACTGGAGAAGCATCTATCACAACATCCTCGGAATCTCTACATTGCAGGAGGCTGCCATTTGGCCCACCAGCTCTCTGAAAGAGCATTCTACCTAGTTCCACTCCCCTGCCTTTTCCCATGACCTTGCACATTCTCTCTTTTCAGATAGCAATCCAATTCCCTTTCGAATACCTCGATCAAATCTGCCTCTATCACTCTCAGGAAGTTTGTTCCAGACTCCAACCACCCTCTGGATGAAAAAACTTTTCACATCACTTTTACTCCCTTTGCCAATTATTTGAAATCTGTGCCCTCTAGTCCTTGATGCTCTAGAGTGGGAACAGTTTCTATTTATCCTGTCCATATCCCTCAGGATCTTGAATAGCTCTATCAAGTCTCATCTCGGCCTTCTTTTCTCCAAGGAAATCAGTCCCAACCTCTCCAATCTATCCTCATAGCTATAATTCTTCATCCTTGAATCATTCTTGTGAATCTCCTCTGTACTCTCTCCAATACCTTCACACCTTTCCTTAAGTATGGTGCCCTGAGCTGGACACAGTACTCCAGATGAGGTCTAACTAGTGTCTTATACAAGTTCAACATAACCACCTAACTCTTGCGCTCAATGCCCCTATTAATAAAGCCTAGATACTATATGCTTTATTAACTGCTCTCTCAACATGCTCTGCTATCTTCGATGACTTTGTGTACACATACACCAGGTCCCTCTGTTCCTGCAGTTCCTTTAGAGTTTCTCCCTTTATTTTTACTGTCTCTCCATATTCTTCCTGCCAAAATGAACCACTTCACACTTCTCTGCATTGAACTTCATCTGCCATTTGTCTGCCCAATCCACCAACATGTCTATGTTTGTTTGAAGTTCAAGACTATCCTCATCACAAGTGACAATGCTTCCAAACTTTGTATCATCTGCAAATTTTGCAATCATGCCCTGAACACTACAGTCTAGGTAATTAATATAGGGTCCCAACACCGACCCCTGGGGAGCTCCACTACAGACCTTCCTCCAATCTGAAAAACAACCATTTATCATTACTGTTTCCTGCCACTCGGCGAGTTCCTTATCCAAGCGCTACTTTCCCTTTTATTCCATGAGCTAGAATTTTGCTCACAAGTCTCGTGTGGCACTGTATCAAGTGCCTTTTGAAAATCCATATACACCATATCAACAGTGTTGCCCTTTATCAACCTTCTGTTGCCTCCTTAGAAAACTTCAGCAAGTTTGTTAAACATGATTTTTCCCCTTAATGAACGCATGTTGGCTTTCCTTAATTATCTTGCACTTGTCTAAGTGACTACCGATTTTATCCGGAACTATAGTTCCCAGAAGTTTCCCTACCACTGATGTCAGACTGACTGGTCTGCAGTTTTATCCTTGCACCCCTTTTTGAAAAAGGGTGTAACATTTGCAATTCTCCAGTCCTCTGGCACCACCTGTGTCTAAGGAAGACTGGAAGATTACCATTATTGCCTCTGCAATTTCCACTCACTTCCCTCAGTACCCTTGGATGCATCTCATCTGGTCCTGGTACCTTAGCAATTTTAAGTAAAGATAGCCTAACACCACCTCCTTCTCGATTGTAAATTCTTCTAGTGTACCAGTTACCTCCTCTCTCGCCTCGGTCAGGGTAACATCATCTTCCTTTGTAAAGATAGATGCAAAATACTCATTTATTACCTCCACTATTTCTCCTGCCTCCACGTGCAAACCCCCTTGATCCCTAATTAGCCCTACCCTTTCTTTTACCATCGTTTTATTATTAAAATGCTTAAAGACGACCTTGGGATTCCTTTTATGTTAGCTGCCAGTCTCTTTTCATGCTCTCTCCTTGCTTTTCCTATTAGTTTTTTCACTTCCCCTCTGGTCCTTCCATATTTAGCCTGATTCTCCGTTGTATTTTTGACCGGACATCTGGCACATGCGCACTTCTTCTTTTTCATCTTCATCTCTATCTCTCTCGTCACCCAGGGCGCTCTGAATTTATTTGTCATACCTTTTGCCTTCTAGGGAATTTCCTTGACATTGCCTGCAATACTTTCTCTTTGAAGGTGGCCTGTTGTTCAGCCACCGTCTTTTCTGTCAACATTTGATTCCAACTCACTCGACTCAGATGCATTCTCATCTGATCAAAGTTGGCTTTCCCCCCCCAATTAATTACCCCCGTTTTGGATTGTTACTTGTCCTTTCCCATAGCCAACCTAAACCTTATGTTACAATGGTCGCTGTCCCATAGAGGGTCTCCTAATGATATTTGATCCACTTGGGCCAACTCATTTCCCAGAACCAGATCCAACAGTGCCGGTCCTCTCATTGGACCGGAAACATACTGCTACATAAAATTATCAAACACATTCCAGGAACTCTCACCCCTCTTGTCCCTTTGCACTATTCCTTTCCCAGTCTATATTTGGATAATTGAAGTCCCCCTTTATAATTACCCTATAATTCTAGCACCTCTCTAATTTCTCTAAATTTGTTTCTCTACATCCCTTCCACTAGTTGGTGCTTTATATACAACACCAATGTTATTGCCCCTTTTTCATTCCTTACCTCTACCCAGATTCTGTCCTTGACCCCACTGGAACATCCTCTCTCTAGTACTGTAATGCCATCTTTAATCAATACTGCCGCTCCCCATCATGGAGACAGGCACAAGTGCCTGTCTGCTGCCCTAACTATGGAATCCCCTACCACTATAGCACTTCCACTCTTTCTCCTCCACCCTCCATGCAACTGAGCCAACTGTGGTGCCATGAGCTTGGCTCTTGCTACATTCCTCTGAGGAACCATCTTGGTCACCAGTATCCAAAATGGAAAAACAGAGCAAGATAGCCTCAGGGAAGGATATCTCAGGAGAAGAAAGGAGCACCTCCTCCCATCCTTCACTGAACTCCCAACTCAGCAAGCTCTACTTCTTGCTATAAACCTTACCTAATGCACCTCTTTCTCCTTATGCACCGAATACCCACTTTGATTCAAATTCCCAAGTACTCATTCTGACTCCAGCTCACTCAGGCACAGGCTCCCTTACTGACATTGCCCCTTATTCACCTGTTCAAGAAGCATCACAACTGTAGCTGGTGGGGCAGGGAAGATGCGGTGGAGGAGGCGGTTAAGGAGGGTTGCAGGCAGTATGGAAAGAAAGAAACTGGTACATATTCCTAGTGCATAAAAATTAATGGCCATTGCAATGGATGCCCAGCAATCATCTTATAGTACATGTAGTGTATTGTATTTTGACAATCAAGATGCAATTTTTTCAATAATCCTGTTATGCAACACTGATGGCCTTTGACCTGGAAGCAGTACTGTAAGGAAAATTTGTAATTTTAAAATGTCTGTGGAACCTGTAATGGTTTAAGAATGCGTGAAGAAGAGTTTGCATCAATGGCAAAGGGATCAACTGCAATTTGCTCAAGAAATACTGGTCCATATGGCCCAGTGACCCTTGACCTAGAAGCAGTACCAACCAGAAGAAAGTTAAGATATGGGCGCCATATGGCCAGAGACAGACATTGCAACAGGGCAAGGAAGAGACGCACATTTACATACACAGCTCCTTGTAAAACAGTTAAAAGGGACAGAAAGCTAAAGACAGGATTACAGCAGAGATTGTGAATTGGATAATTTTACTGCTACTGCATCAGTTTTGCCAAAATTGACCAGACCGGTTAAAAGGGGTTTGTTAAAGAGGTTGAATAAAGGAGTCTCTGGGGAATCTATGCCATCAAGACAGGTTCTGCAGAACTGTGTAGTTCAAGTGATGGCCATCTCTGGTGATCTCTGATGGAATATGGCTGCCAGGGGACACGACTCAAAGGCAGAATTGAGTGGAAAAGCGAGAGATCTTACACAGAGACCAAGTTAGAGAACTTTGGAACTGATTGTGGTGCCATATGTCTGCAGGAGTGATGTGGATCCTTGTGGTTGTACAAGATGCATTTTTGCTGTACTGTTTAAAGTAAAATTTACCTTTTTACTTGAAGTATCAATTTTCCCATATTACCTCATGTTTATTTTACATTGGCTCTGATTCGTATTAAAGTGAAAGTTACAAAGAGAGTGAAATCTTCATGGTAATTTCTTCATTTGGATGTCGTTTGGTAAATTTGGTTATTTTGGTTTACAGTTTCCCCATGGGGATTGTTAACACCACATCATAAACCAAAAAAAATCCTTCAGCAATATCATAATTCACTGATACATTTGGCATAATCACTGGCAAAATATGCCTTCATCTCAAAACAGATGAGAAGTAGACAAATAAAGTCATGTACATAGGGCTTTTCACATTATGAGGACATTTCAAAATTATTTGAGTATTTCTGAAGGGTTGTCACTATCATAACGTAAGCAAATGCAACCATCAGTTTGTACACAGTAAGATCCCACAACAGCAATGAGATAAATAACCAGATAAACTGCATTGGTTGAATGTTAAATGGTCAGGATGTTGGGAGAACCCTCCTGCATTTCTTTGAACAGAGCCATTAAATTTTGTCATATCCATCTGAGCAGCAAACAGGCACTTTGTTCAATGTTTCACTTGAAAATATTTCACCTGTGACAATGCAGTACTTAACTGTCAACCTAGATCAATGCTGTCGCATCTCTGAAATAGGGCTTGATCAAACACCCTTCAAACTATCAAGGCCAACAGTTTTGTGTATTCAAGCTCTTTCTAGGAGTCATTACAAGGTGTATGCATACGGACACACACTAACTCTTACCCTTTAAGCTCATTTCCAATACACATTCCAAATTGCTTGGTGCCCGTTTCTATACACCTGCGAATCATTAGCCGATAACGCGGTTCAAAAACATGAAGAGGGCATGGAATAGTTGGGAAGCTCATGGTGCAGACAAAAATTGGAACATCTTCAGTTAGGCTACAATAGGAAACAAAAACATTTGACTCATTCGCTTGCTGGGTAATTGATTGTAGAAGCGTTAGAAAAGACAAAATTAATAGAAGCTACAATGCAAAACATTAAAACTTTCCATAGGGGAGTGAGTGGGTGACACTAATTTAGAGAACTGATTGTGGTACTTTTCTAAAATCAAAGCATCAAACTTGGTTTAAGTATCAGTGTTGGAGCATATCTTTAAAACAAATTTTAAAAACATTAAAATGATAGCTGCATGAGAGAAAGCAATCTACACAATGGCCACTAGATGGTGTCCGAGTTTTAAAAAGAAAATTCATTAACTTATACACAGGAATACATAGAAGTTACAATACTGAAACGGTCCAAGCAGTCAGTGTTGGAGACACCCTTCATGTGAGTAAATAATTCTCATCACATTCACCTGCTTTGTTCCCTCAATCCCTTCAACATTTCTGTCTTGTCCATCTAATCTAATCTTTTGCCTCGACCAGTATTCTGGGAAGTAAATTTCACAGCTTCAATTCTATGTAAGCCAGTATCACCCATTCTGCTCTCTACGCCAAATCTCTTGGATTTAATGCTCTGCCTTTTTGAAGCCTCAACTGCTGAAAACATTACATTTCTGTCTAGTCTGTCCAATCCTTTTATTATTTTAATAGTTTTCATATCTGCTGAGATCTCCAAAATTGTCTCCACTTCAACATCTTTTCCAAATATTTCTTAGAGACAACTACTGCTCTCCAAGTAATTCCTCTTATTTTGATGTTCCCTGAAATTTACTCATTGTCTTAAAAGTTATTTATTTTAAAAAATGCAGCTTTTAAACACACTTACCTTTAAGTTTGGTCTTCAACTAGATCTCGCATGCTTAGCTTGACTTGGTTTAGCAGTCTCTGGAACCTATCTAATGTTGCACTTTCCCTTGTAAGCTTCCTCACATATCACTTTACTAGTTCAGCACATAGAGGTGATGGGTAAATGGGACATGGTGCAACTAAGGACACAGGCAACAGAGCTTTGGATGACCTCAAGTTTGCAGTGGTTAGAATGTGGGGTCTGGCCAGGAGTGCATCGAACGTCAGGTCCAGAGGCAAAGGTACGAAAAAGGTTTAAACAGCAGGTGAGCTAACGCAAGCAGAGTTAGGCAATGCTACGGAAGTGGAAACGGGTGGCCTTAACAATGGCACAGATCCAAGAATGCCTAGCGGGTCACTTTTGGCAAACAGAATATTCTCAAACTTTAAAATGGGCAAGAAGCCCAACACACTGGCTTGGAGCTGGGCATGAAATGAGCGAGTGTGGTCAGAAGCTCAACTTACGGTCAAATATGACACCATGGTTACAACACTCTGGTTCCGTCTTGGATGTCTGCTAGGGAGAGGAATGGAATTGGTAGCTAAAGAATGAAGTTTGTAGCAAGGACTGAATATGGTGGGCTAAAAATGTGTGTTCAAATAGCACCACTTCAAAATGATGTTAAGTAGACTACTTCAATTCCTGGTGGGGATGAGGGTGAAAGCAGACACCATTAATATTAATGGTGAAATTTACACAGGCCTCACAGATAGCTGTCTGCCCTGGGGAAGTCCACAGAGTCTACATAATATTGTTTGAAGCAGCACTAGGTGAACAAATTTTTAATCCAAAGGCTCCAGTCATCCCAACATTTAATTGGAGGAAACTTTCTCAAACAGTACTAGATATCAGAGCAACAGTCTGATAATTTAGTGACAATGGAAGCGTCAAGAGGGGCGGTGGTGAGGTAAAGTAGGGTGTGGCAGGTTAAAGCATGGCTACAGACATGGTGCAGAAGGGAGGGCTTCAGATTCCTAGGACACTGGGACCAATTCTGTGGCAGGAGGGACTGAATCACCATGAACAACTTCATCTGAACAAATCTGGGATCAATATCCTTGCAAGCAGGTTAATTAGTGCTGGGGGCAAGTGGAGGGTTTAAGCCAAGTTGGCAGAGGGTTGGACACCATTGCGTAGTATTAAAAAGTAGCAACAAGGTGCACAGATGACTAGACGATACAACTGAAAGTTAGGAATAATAATGATTAGGTGAGGTCATAGAACATGCAAGTGCTCTAGGTTGGGCTTGCTAGAAAGGAGCCAACCCTTAAGGAAACCAAAACAGGATCTATTTGGATGGAATTGAGAAACAATACAAAAAGAGCTAAAATGCAACTTCATGCATCTTACAGACCACCAGTTAATGGGGACAAAATTTTGTTTTCATTCTTTCATGGGATGTGGGCATCACTGGCAAGGCCAACATTTGTTGCCCATCCGTAATTGCTCTTGAACAGAGTGGCTTGCTAGGCCATTTCAGAGGGCAGTTAAAAGTCAACTACATTTCTGCAAATCTAGAGTCATATGTAGGCCAGACCAGGTAAGGACAGCAGATTTCCTTCCCTAAAGAACATTAGTGAACCAGATGGGTTTTTACGACAATCAATGATAGTTTCATGGTCACCATTGTGGAGACTGGCTTTATATTCCAAATTTTTATTAACTGATTTCAAATTCCACCACCTGCCATGTTGGGATTTGAACCCATGCTCCTGCAGCATTAGTTGGGTCTCCAGTCCAGCGACATTATCACTATGTCACTGTCTCCCTCTTGGGATACAGGGCCAAGGAAAAGAGCTTTTAAGTTAGGTGGGTGGAATAATGGGATGAGATAAAAATAAAGTAGTTCTAGGAAGGCTGGCAGTACTTAAAGAGAAGGTAGTTGGGTTTGAATGGGGTGCATCCAAGGTTGTTGAGAGATGCAGGGATAGAGAAATCACTGAGGTACTGGTCAGAATTCCTTCAATTCCTCATCAGAAACAGAAATGGTGCCAAAGGACTGGGGGATTGAAAATGTTATGACCTTACTCAAAAAGGCAGGAAGGATAAAGCTGGCAAACACCAGCCAGTCATTTTAAATATCAGTGCTGGGGAAGGTTTTAAGAAATAATCCAGGAGAAAACTTGAAATCAGCTACTTGAACAAGCATAGGATAATGGAGGATGTCCAGCACAGATGTGCTGAGGGCAAATAGTGCTTGACTAACTTAATTGAGTTTTTGAGGTAAAGGAGAGAATGGACAAACACAGCAAAGTTTATATTGTGTATTTGGGCTTTCAAAAATGCACTTATGATAAAGCATTATACATTAGACATGTTAGCAAAATTGAAGCCCATAGGATAAATGGGGCAGTAGCAGCATGGATACAAACTTGGCTAAGGTACAGAAAATTGTTGCAAATGGCTGTTTTCCAAAACTGGAGGAAGGTAGATAGTGGAGTTCCATGGTTCAATACTAGCACCACTACTGTTTTTGGCATACATTAATGACTTGAAATTGTGCTCTGTAACACCAAGTCCAAGATCTGCAGGTGACATAAAACTTGGGAAGTGTAGTAAACAGCGAGGAAGATAGAAATAGATGTCAAGAAGAAACAGATGTGCTGATGGAATGGGTAGATAAAAGTCAAAACAAGTGTGAAGTGATATATTTGCATAGGAAGAGAATGAGAGACAATGCATGCTAAAGGATTTGTCCACAAACACCCCTTAAAAGCTGGCAGGGCACGTTTAAAAGTGTTGCACATTCCAAGGTCCAGGACTACGTGCTGAGGGACGCAGTAAAGCTCGGGGCAGCCGCCGCAAAGGCCTAATGGGGAAAGGTAGCTGTCTAAGACCTTTCTGCCATAGCGCACCGAAGGGCTGGGAATGGTACAGACCCCTCGGGCTGTACGACTCACAATAAATGTATGCATTGAATGCTAAATGTATTATAATTGTATTGAAGCACCTCAGAGTGAACATGATGTATGTTGATAATTCCAAAACCATTGCCCTGTCTGTAATGACCATATTGAAATGTTTTGTAATATTCATTGATTGTATTGAAGCACCTCGTGATCCACATGTAAAAGTTGAATCTGATTGCACTTTGTGTGATGATAATTTAGAAATGTTTTGTAATGTTCTTTCAGGTATTTTATGAATAAAGTATATTTTTCAAAAAAAAAGTTTAAAAGAGCAGTTTAGAAAGCATATAAGATCCTGTTATAAGGCAGGATCATATAAGGCAGAGGGCACAAAAATCAAAAAGTATACTCTAGTTCAAGCCCAGCTGGAGTAATTCTGTCCATATCTGGGCACCACAATTTAGGAAGGACGTGAGGGCTTCGAAGAGGGTACAGAAGACATTTACTGCAATGGTTCTAGCTGGGGTTTTTCACCTTAGAACAGAAAAGGCCAAAGAGGACATTTGGTATAGTACTTAAAATCATGAAGGATTTAGATAAAACAGAGAAACTGATTGCAATGCATGAAGAATGTATAACAAGCAACCACAGATTTGAAAGGTGTTTGGCAAAAAGAACCAGAGGCAACTTGGGGAAAAACTTCTTCACACAAACAATGTTTAGGATTCGGAATGCCTGTGGTGGTTGGTACAGGTTCAACAGGTGCCTTCAAAAGGGAATCGAATAAGTATTTGGAGAAAAAAAAATGGTGGGGATATTGGGAAACCATTTGGAGAGAGGACAGTGGGACTAACTGGATTGGTCTACAGAAGAACTGGCAAGACTCAAATGTGCTTTACTCTATGCTTCTATGATCTGTGCTATAATGGCATGTGCCATTACTATTGCGCAAGATTTTAGAAAAACCCAGGCCATTAATATTTTTTACACTCACCATTTGAAGTCAAGATAATACAATTTAATTCGTGAACCTAATCTTTAAAAACAGATATTGAGTTTCACATACTTGGACAGTTCCTTCATTTCTTCTTCATGAAGCCTTCTCCTGTCATTTAATTCTTCAGGCAGGTATTGAATAATCAGTTCTTCTGTCAAGAATGTCTTACTGAAAGCTCTTGTTACCAAATACTGCAACAGATGGAAAGTAAAATGTTATAGTACACCAGTAAGTCTAATTGGACAGATAGACACGTAATGCACATAACTTGATCCTAAAAGCGTTTTTGAAAACATGCAACATCTTAAATGCTTTTTCGTGCAATTATTGGAACACTCTTGTTTGACAGAGATATTGTTTTAGTATTTAATAAATCAAAGTGCTTGTATACAAAAACTGAAGATAAAGAAAACTAGCAAGTTGACAGACAAGCTAATTATTGCAAGGATTGGCATTTTAAGAGCTGAAGCCTATAGTCTCAAAAACAATTTCTTCTATTCCCCATCACCAAATACTTGCCATTTATACTTATCCCCCTGGACTCCAATGTTACTCATTCTGTGGAGGTTCTTAGCTTTGAGAAATTGTAGAGAAGATGTGGAAGAAATGCACATCTACCTTGATCAGAATGTTTATTATTGACGTAATAGTATCTGAAGCTGTCACCATTTACAAACAAATTGTAAAGGATTACATTAAGTGAAGCCAACAGATTATTCATTATTTTTCTTCTCAAACCCAATATGTCTACAAAGGACAATTCTTTTGGAAATCTAAAGTGAGCCAGATAACTTGTTTCAAAAGTCCTTGCAATAATTAACTTGTCAGTGAGCAATGCCATACTTTCTTCAAGATTCTGGAATTTATACAGCGGTAAAAATAGCAGACAATTGGATTATTATTTCACTCATTTTGTGAAAGCGAGTGGAACTACAGGCAGTAAATGCAACTTTGTTTTTAATTAAAAATACATTAAAAAGCCTGTATGTACAGCACTAACCTCTGCAACATTTTCTTTACAGAGCGGGCAGCTAGAATTATGATCTAGACTGCGTTCTAGACACTTTAAACAGAAGGTGTGCCCACAAGAAGTGGTGACAGGTTCATAGAACAACCTGTGGAAGACAAAAATGCTTTTAAAAACTGCAATTTTATGGAGGTGTAAAATGTTTCTCAAGTTAGAAATAAATTTACAGAATTACAGAAAATGAAGCTGCATCATTATCTAATTTATTTAGACAAGTGATCTTATACTACTATTGCCATTCATGATGGAAGGGAAGCTTAATCATTCAGACCAAGTATGCATTGCTGTCTACATATACATTTTTGGTGAAAAATTGTCAATTCTTAAAATGGGACAACTTCCACTTTTCTCTTTCAGGGTTCAAGATTATGAAATGAAAAGCTGACAATAAATTAGCTGCAAACAATGAGGTAGCTTCCCAATGGTACTGAGTCATAAGTGGGCTGCACCAGAGTCCAGCATTTTATTTCATTCTATTAATAATGATCTGGAAGACTACATTGGCAGCAGCAATTTTATGTCACTGGCAATGTAATTGTGTAGCAGAATCAGGACCTTTGAGGGCAACAGATACAAATGGAGGTTTAAGAGATTAGGCATGTGGAGCCAAAATTGGCAAATGGTCATTAATACAGACAGCTAAGACAGTTAAGGACATGAAATGTGGAGTGAGTGCAAGTTGCAAGGGGACTAAAGACTTGGCATCCTGAACTATATTGCTCAGGTCCTTCATTACAAAATTAGCACAACAATAGAGTGAAGACCTCATTTGGAACACTGTCCAGTTTTGGTTACCCAGAGCTCAGACAAGTTATTAACAGTCTAGGCAAGTTTCAATAACCTGATTCTTTGTAGTTGTTCAAGAAAACAGACATCCTTCTCGGGGGAAAAGAAAGGGTAATCACAGTAAGCCAAAAGCAAATTATTTTGGGTAACTAGTGGTTTTTGTAGCTCCTGTGACTTGTGCAATTATCACGAGGAATCAGAAGAATTATTGATAGAGGGTTTTGGAATTAACTAATTAACCAATGGTGGAGCAATGAAAATCAGGAACGCTCAAGAGGCCAGAATTGGTAAAGCACACAGATCTCAGGGGTTCACAAGGCTGGAGGAGATTACCGAGATAGGGAGGGGCAAGGCCATGAATGGATTTGAAAATGAGGAGAACTTTAAAACCAAGGTGTTGCTTAATTGAGAACCAATGTTTGTCAGCATGTCATGTTGCCCCTCAACAACATTATTTGAAAACACAGCATCAGTTTCCATATATACATAAATGATACTTAGCTCTACCACACCTCCATCTCTCGATACCTCCATGGAAGAAAGAGGCAAAGCAGGACTTGGTGCGAGTTAGGATACAGGCAGAATTTGAAATGACCTCAAGTTTGCAAAGGGTAGAATAGTCAGCTGGGAGTGCACTCAAAGTATCAAGTCTAGAGGTAACAACGACATAGACGAAGGTTTCAGCAGATCAGTTGAGGCAACAGCAAAGTCGGGTGATTTGAGAGAGATAGAAATAGACAGTATTGGTGATGGTGCAGATGTGTGAAAGGATATTCATGGAAATCAAATATGACATAGTTGGAACAATCTGGTTCAGACTCTTGGACACCTGCCAGGGTGAGAGATGAAGTTTCTGGTGAAGGAAATGGATTTTGTGACAGGGACCAAAGACAATGGGTTCCATCTTCCCAATATTTAGTTGGGGGGAGATTTCTGCTTATACTGGATGTCAGATAAGCAGTTTGACAGCTTAGAGACAGTGGAGAGAAGAAGAGAACTGGAGACGAGGTAGAGTGCATATCAGCAGCATACATGTGGAAAGAGATGCATTTTCAAATAACGTTATCAAGAGACAGCATATTAATGAGAAATTGGAGGAGGTTTGAGGATAGATCCTTGGGGGCACCAGAGGTAACGGCACAGCAGCAGAAACAGAAGTCACTTCAGGTGATTTTATAGCTGCAACTGAATGAGAATAGAAACAGGCAAGTACAGTCCCTCTGGGTCAGATAATGGAGGAGGAGATTTTTCTGGTCAACTGGGTCAAAGGCTGCAGACAAATAGAGAAGGACGAGGGATTGCTTACCTTTATCATAGTCATTTTAGTACGATGGTGGAGGTGGAAACCTGGTTGGAGAGATTCTAACATGAATTTGGAGAAAGGTGGACATCAATTTGAGAGGTGACAGCACATTCAAGGACTTGCGAGGAAAGGGAGGTGGAGCAGTAGCTGGTGACTAGGCTTCCACATGGAAATTAGTCAAACACTGGTGCCTGTGGATGGTCCCTCTCAAGAATCTCAGTTAATGAATAGTAAAGATGTAGAAGCAGAACTCCATTGCTTTGACACTTTGGAAGTTAAAACAGAGTTGGAAGTCATGATTCAAATACTCTTGCTGCTGGTTATAAAAAGGCTCTTGGGGTCACAGGACAAGAAATCGGGAGTGACCTCCCCTGATCAGATTCAAATTGAATTATTTTGGAATGCAGAAACTGACCTTCAGGAAACAGCAGATTTTTTTTCTGCTGCTGAAATCCAAATGAGTCAAATTCTGCAGCTTATAACTTTATAACTTCCCCATATACACAACTTTGAGTCAGATACATTTGACAAATTTGTTCCACATTTCTTTCATAGGAACAGAGATTAGTAATTATTTAACTTCCTCTGACTAAATCAGCCGAAGATGACAGCAAACACATGTGGACAATGGCCTTGTTCCCTCCTCAATACATAAGTAAACAAGTTCCATTTGGTACTGAACTTTTAAGTGGTATTAAACAAAGACTACAAATACACAACAGCAATGGCCTGGTATCCCAAACCAACATGTGTACAGTGCAATGCAGATTTTCAGGGTAACAAATTAAGGAAATTTGGGAGTAAGTAACACATCCATTTATACATTTTATTTCTTGATATTTTACGTGAATTCAGTGAAGCCTCTACCATTCATTTTGGTAGCTCAACCCCATGCAAAAGGGAAGCTAACACAAATCTAAGTTTATGGCAGCTCTGAATGGTCTGCAAATTTGCACCCAATTTTTTTTGGCACAAGGTCATATTTCTAGCCTTTTACAGTTTTTTCTCCTCACTGAAGCCCAAAACACATTATCTGAAAATGTATCTTCTACTTCAGAACTCAGATTAAAAATTACAAAATGTATTTTTCTTCTCTTGTGCTTATTTTTAAGATAAGCATCAATGCACCAACACACAAACAATTGGTTCATTTATTAAGGATTTGAGAAGTTGGTTGCAGTATTGTATAGTTGGAGAACCGGTACACATCCAAATTGGTAGCTTCCTCAGAACAAACCAAGAAGCCTGAATCACATGATACACTGCATTATTTCCTCTCTAGTGATGTATTTATAAAACATTAACCATGTCCACTAATAGGTGTGCCAAAAAATTTCTGATTGCATTTTCTTAAACACCAGTGTATACAAATAGTAATTTGATTTCTTCAAATTTAATTTCCTTTCTAAAAAGGGACTAAGATTATGGCGTCAGATGTGTGCTTTCCAAACTTTGAATGTTTATTCTGATTTCTCATTGTTTTACATCAAAATCCTGGAACTCCCTCCCTAACATCACTGTGGGTGTACCTACACCACAGGGACTGCAGCGGTTCAAGCAGCAGTTCACTGCCACCTTCTCGAGGACAATTAGGGATGGGCAATAAATACTGGCCTAGCCAGTGACACCCACATCCCATAAATGAATTTTTAAAATGCTAATGAGATTCATATGCAATCTCAGCATGACTCACCAATGGGAAAATCCACATAAATTTTGGTTTAATTTGCCCATGTAAAAGTTTATAAATGGAAAAGCACAGGTTGTATTTGATATAGATTGACTCCATCAGAACTGACAGTTCTAACAATAAACCTAAACCTACGTGAAATATTAACCTGCCTTTTTTTATCTTTACATATACTGACAGACCCGCAACATTTTCATACTGTTATTTCAAAATCACAACACCAGTTTTTTTTTTTTAAATGTATTCATGGTATTCGGACCAACATTCAGCCCAAGATGCTGCTGCTCCTTGCTTAGTTTGACAGCCAACCGAAGGCTCAGTCAGCTGAATGCACTACAGCAGATCTCTCCTGTCTGAATATACCAAATCTCCAGCAGGTGGCTTTTACTGGATATTTCATTTCTCAGGAACTAATTTGCATTCGAAGACCATCTCTCTCCTCACTCAACGGAAAAGTTACTCTCATTTAACTTTAACATTCTATATTACTATTAAAAGCAGCCTTTAAACACATGGGTTCTAAAAATTAATTTTCCATTGCTAATTTTAAAATACACTCCACTCCTAGCTCTTAAAGTCTAAAAAACACACTTAATGGCCTTCTGCTATTTGTCATAGAATATATCCTAGCACTATGTCACAAAGATAGTCTATACAAAAAGGTCCCATTGATTTAAAATCAAATTATGAATTCAACATTTTATGCAGTGTACAAGGCTAATTTCTAAGCAATTTATTGTTCTAATATTTGTAAAGAAATATTTAAAACTGAAATACCTCATACAAAGTGAGCATTCAAAATCGGATGGATCTACAAGTTCACTGGGAATCTCTCTCGACGCTTTGAAATTGTCAAATGGCAAGGGTACAAATTCATCTAGAAAAAAATGGTAATCTTTTTAAAGCTACTGTAAATACACCAAATGAAATTTGTAGCTCCCTTCTAATGGTCTCACTTTTAGCACAGCTAAATTTTGACTAGTTCAAGAGTTACAAAATATTCCTTCATTTCATATTGGGAAATTGAAAGATGAAATGATCAATAAATATTTTAGAACACTAACTCCTACCGCCAACCAGAAAGGCATCAGGGATGCTGTGCACATGCACACGGCCTGCAGTGCAGCTGCTGGCACATGTGCAACTGATCCTGATGCCTTCTGGTCGACAACAGGAGTTACAGCGATCATAGAATTGGAGCACAGGGGGTGGCCATTTGGCCCACCATCTGTATGCACCTTATGTCTGAATCACGTGAATGTGCCATGTTTATCTCAGTCAATTTTTGCCATTATAAATTCTAACACACTCAATTATCATGCAAAACGCCCATATAAATTTGCAACACCTCATTTGCACTATTTGACCACATGGCAGTTTTCTAACTACACTGTAAACACTTCACAAATCCACTGAATAAGCTTGCAAATCTCCACCCACCACTGTTTTATCTGCGGCGCAAAAATGAGAGTCCAAGTATAAAAGTGACTAAGTCAGGGAAACACTCCAAAAAAAAACATCAAACCTTTTTTAGCCATTTTGCTGGGTGTTTTGAAGCTCTGACAGATATCTGTCTCATGTGATAGCTTTCTCTTTTGGCTGCCGTTAGTGAAACTAGGTGGAACTGCTTCAGCTGGCACAGGGGTTTCATCTGGTGTAGCCTTGGATTTTTTCAATATTTGACTTGATGTATTTGGCTCTTGTGTTGAAATTTTGTTCATTTTGGAAAATACCTAGCAGGGAGGAAAAAAAATTCAAGGTACATCACAATTTGAAAGCCAAACTCATGTGGATATACACTTACATGTTTTTAAGAACATAGACAAAAGTTTAGTTGACATTATAGTTTAAGATTCATTCCTACAAATCTAAGTCATTGATGTATAAGTCACCAAATTACTGTGCTCAAACCAAAATTTCCTGCAGATACATTAGTTTCATCTCCACTCAGTCTACAAGCATCTAGAGGCTAAAATCAGGTTGATTTTAATCAGCTTGCCACTTGTACAGCAACCACATGTTCCATTTGGGTCAACCCTTTCTAAAGCGCAATACCTTACATTACCTATCATTTATTACAGTTACCTATTTCAAATTGTCAAGTGGGACTAACTAGACTCAACCCATCCAATCTTGGATTTGGTCCAGGATAAAACAGATAATCACAATGAAGTTCTCTAGGCATTACTGAAGAAAATAGAATACAACATGCTATTTGTTGAGTCTGAACTTAACCAGTTTCCTGTTTGCACTAAAATATATTTAATGTTTGTAGACACTTTCAAAAGTTAGAACATATACCTCAGAAGGTCCAGCAACTGTACAGTCTCTGGCAACTGGTGCAGAACTAAAAGTGCTAAGAAAAGTAGGTTTAGGTCTTATGCAAGATGATTGCGATCGCATGCTGGTTGGTAGAGAATCCGGCATATTCTCCAAGACAGGTGAAAACATATCACACAAGATCTATGACAGAAATGAAAGTCAATATCTTATTCGATCATCCCATAAGGGTACACAATAAAAAGTCAAACATTTTGAAAACATTTGGGCTGCCAAACACACCGACCAACTCTCATATATGAGTTGATGAGCAATACTTAGCCAAGTAGCTAGATGGGCCATATGGCAAACTTATTTCCTTTCCAAGTAAAAAAGAGAGATCACTTTTAGTCTCATTCTACTTTTGTTGCGATTTGTGTTTAATGTTAGCTGACCAGTGAGCAGCACAGGTGCAAGTTAGCACACCTGTACCTCACTAAGAATTTATTTGGTTGAACAGCTCAAATAGTCAGGAGAATAAAGGAATTAACATAAATTACCTTTTGTGCTTCTAGTTTTATGGAATTCCAGTCTGGTCTTAAAGCTATGCAGTATAAATACTCCTTTAAAGCTTCTTCAGTTCTACCCATTTTAACAAGAGCTTGAGCTTTCCAAAAATGCCCCTATCAGGAAAGCAGGTACAAAAAAATAACTGAACAGTGAGAGCAGGGTCAATTGTGCCATTTAAAAGATACAGAAATTTCTAAGCCAAACCAAAAAAAAACTTCTATGATGTAATGTGTTACCTTTGTCTTTAGTGGTTTAAGTGTACACGCTACATCTCCATCACAAAGTGCTTCCTTGTATTTTCCTGTAGTTATATGTAGCTCGGCACGGTAACACCTCATCATGTAGTCTTGGGGTACTGAGGAAATATATTAAGGATAAAGTGTTTTAATGTCAAATTAAATATGGTTGACTATATCATTTTTTTCAGTAGCATTTAAGAATTTGACTTGTACATCACACAGCTGGCAACAGGTTTGTGTATATTCAAAAGATTTTGATTTGTATTAATGCAGACAACTGTAGAGTCTGCCTGAAGTCTAACCACCAGTTTTTGAATAAGCTCTACTTTTTCCATAAATAGCAACAACTAGTTAGTTATTTTCCTCATTATAAAAAGCCCCATACATTCTACTTGGAATGGAGGCAAAATACATCTTCTTCTAGCCAGGACAGTCCAAACTACCAGATTCTTGTATTACTACAATTCAAGATATGACTAATTGCAGAAAACTAATGAAACCAACTCTGCCCCACCATCCACACCACCACCCCTCAAATGCCTGGCAAGTAAATGCTTAGAACAAAAAATGACTAAATATATTCATGACTGTAACAATTGGAGGTGCGAATTTCAGTAAACATAAATGTTAAGCAGAACTGTCTGCTGGGGAGAAAGTGCTTTAGCCTGTGCTACCAAGTTGCAAAAGCTGGCACTCAGGATTAAAAACTTCATGCAGATTAAGGTTTAATAAAGCAAAATTATCTTCAGAAGTTGTCAGAAAACAGAAACCCAGCATGTTATTTAAAGTTGTAAAACTATAGCATTGTCAACTCACATAAAGTTCCCAAATTTCAAGCATTTTAATGCACAGAATCATAACCATGCACTACCAACATGTAGAACATCTGATATATTACAACTAAATTTCATCAATTTGGGCATCTAAACAACACAGTGCTACATTTTTTTTAAAAATACAACTTTTGGTGCTTTTTTGTGCAAAATGTTGGTCTGCTCTTTATAAATACATGTTTAAAATGGTCTGTTGCACAAATACTTGCGAGTAGGTTATCATCCAGTTAAACTGAAATAAAGCATATTTCCTGGAAAGCTGATTAAACACAATCAGGATTAAATTAAAAGCAAAAAACTGCGGATGCTGGAAATCCAAAACAAAAACAAAAATACCTGGAAAAACTCAGTAGGTCTGGCAGCATCTGTGGAGAGAAGCACAGTTAACGTTTCGAGTCCGCATGACTCTTTAACAGAACAGGATTAAATTAACTATGTTCAGAACAAGCACAGGATACTCTCAAACTGGTCTGCAGCCAGACCAAGACAAATCAAAAAGGAAAAGGAAAAATTATTGAACTTTATAAACATTCATTAAAATACAATCTGCAGGACAGCACCTATCACTTTATATTTACATGCCAAAAAGCTCTATTATTAAATTTAGAGAATGTGCAACATACCGATTTTTAAATTGGCTGCATTTAGTGACAATGGTCACTCCATTTTTAATTACACTTAAAATTTCCTTCTTGTAGCTAATAGTCTACACTGGGCAGCTCTTCCAGTGCCTGGCGCTTCAGGTCTAAGGAACAGATCTGAAATGTTAAGTCCGTTTCTCTCTCCACAGATACTGCCAGACCAGCTGAGCATTTCCATTATTTTCTATTTTATACTCAAGAGAGTCAATGTTTAACAACAGCAATTCACATGAACATGGGACATTTTCCCATGTTAAATGCACTGAGATAGGTTTTAAAGGAGGCAATTCCAGAGCATGGCCTGGATGGCAGAAGGCAAGGCACCAAAAGTGGATGGGATGCCTAAGTGGTCAGGGTTGAAAAAAAGTTTTTGGGAGGATTGTAGGGCTGCAGGTGGTTGCAGACAGGGAAGGATAAGTCACAGGATGAAAACTGGTGGACCAGGTGGCAACGTAGGTCAATATGCATAAGTGGTGGGCAGGAGTGGAAGGAGCAGAGGAGAGCACCTCAAGGAACCAGTCAGAAACGGAAATAAAAGCCTGGAGTTAACTTTGCACTCTAGGATGAGCCTGAACTTTTGACGGTGGGGTTGGCTTAAACTTGATCATGGAATACATTAGGTTCATAGCTTTAGAGTACTGATGAAAGGTATTGAGCTGAAACATTTAATTGATTCCCCCACAAATGATGCCAGACCTGCTGGGTATTTCCTGCACTGTTTTTATTTCAGATTTCCAGCATCCACTGTATTTTGCTAGGATACTGTTTGGGGATTTTTTTCATTAGAAATTAAAATTACCAAATCCCTTAGAATTGAGTGGAAGACAAATCTCCCCCCCGACATCCAAATCACAAAATCCTGTTCGACTATTATTGTGCTAAAATGGGAGTTACCTGTTCTCAACTTTACACAGACAGCAATAATCTGTGTAAAGTTGCCAAATTCTCATGGCTGACTTCAAAGGTGGCAAGTTTTTACCTCAAATAAAAAAGGTCTTCAGTAGTCATCCATAGCCAATCCAGCAAAGCTATTCTGGTTTGCCACCAATATATGAGGCCCACACACTGGGAACCTGCAGCCTCTGCATCTCACTTGTTTAACTTAAAAGCAATTTTAGCCTACAAAAGGTCTTGTGGTGCAGTGGATGGCATCACTGCCTTGCAGCCAGGAGCTCTGATTCAAGACCCAGTCCAGGATTTGATAGCCAAGGAAGGTGCTTTCATAACAGCCAAACAGGTCAAGTATCAACTTGTAAATCCTTCCAACGTATGCCAATGGCAGGCAGTAAGAACAGGAGATTTTCCTAGTCAGTCATGTGATAGAAAGAAATTGGAGCCCCTGCCATCACTATCCATTGCTCTATCCACAGCATACACGTAAAAGTATATGCTCCAACAGCAACTCTGACACTTCGGTGGGACCGGATGGCTGAGTTGGCCGGACAGCAGTGTGGATCAGACAGGTGCCAACAGCATGGAGTTCGACAGCAATTCTGGGTGGGGGAGATCCAAACCCGCCTCTTTGCCCTACTAGTGGCGGATGCTGCTGCGCTGTGGGTCCGACCTGTCTTCAGACAGAGAATTCAAGCAGTAGCAGCAGCCTACGAAGGTTGAAATTCCTTAATAAGCCCGACAGCCCAGGCAGTTCACCAATAGGCAATTATCTGCAGAGCTATGGACGTGTTACATTTCAGTCTTTGCAATGATGGGTCACTCATTTTAGCTATGTTACTACACAAGTAACTATACCTTTATCATAGCTAAAAATTTAGGGCTAATCACTCTGAACTTTGCACAGATATTGATACAATCTATGGAGCTTAAAATATAAACAGTCGATGTATTTGAAAAATCTTCTGCAGGAGTAATAGCCTTGGCTTAGTCAGATGGCCATGGGTTCAAGCTCCACTACAGACCCCAGGGCACACAATCCAGGCTGGCAATTCAGTGCAATACTGTGTAAGTGCTGCACTGTAGGTGGTACTATCTTTTGACAAACGTTAAACAAAGACTGCATCAGTCTGCTCAGATGGATATAATAAACCAAACACCTTATAAGCAAGGGAGGCAAATACAACACATTTTGTTCAACTGCATTTTAACCATTCAACGCGACAGTTTTTGACTTACTTGTAGCAGTCTCACGTTTGTGAGAGATATAGGGATAAAGAGTTTGTCTGTGGGAACTTTTAAACGTTCACTATATAATGAAACACACTCAAACAAATTCCCATTCAACTGACTAATTTTCATCTCTTCCAAACATTTTACCAGAACAGGGTTGACCGTGTTCAGCTGAGTTAAAACTTCTAAACTTAATCACAGTCAAGTCTATGGAAGAAAGCTTTTCTCACTAATCCACTTCTTAAAATGCACTCAATCCTTCACTTCCTTGTGAAATAATCTTTGCTCCACTGATCATGTAGGCTTCTATTTAGTATATAGAATTCACAAAAACAAACTCAAACTTAACAGAAAACACATGCGCTAAACCCACGAGGGAAAATGCATTTGATTGGAAGGTCAGTAATTGGACACAGACTTGAATGCCATGTCATACCAGCCTAAATGTCACAAGGGAAAGAAAAAGATTAGGTGTTATGCAAAAGTTAATATTCTAACTTGAAGACGACCATTCAGTTGAGTAACATAAACCAGAATTTTCCCCGAATAGCACCTAGTGTGGTGGCAGGTGTGAAAAAAAGACATTTTACCCTCCAACTGCATGACAGGTATCGTCCACTACCCATCTCATTAATTATGCAGCCACAGCAAATGCCTTATCTTTGGCAGGCGGCCCCTGAATCACCTGCCACGGTATTACCTCACTCCTGGTGCCATATCTAAATTGCAGCCACACAGAGTTCTCAATGCTTTCAGTCCAGGATTGCTCCAGTGAAGACATGACCTTGAAAGCCAAGAAGAGCTCAGTGACCAGTCACTGGAATACTTTGGAGGTCCACCATGATGTCCTCTACGCCCGCTCTGGCAGGAGGTCCAGCAATTGTACCACTCCAGCTTGGGAGGCTGTGGTGGTCAGTGCTAATGCTGCGTGAAGAGATTGGCTATCCAGTGCAGAAAGAGGGTGAATGATCACATCGGTGCTGCCAGGACAAGTCAACCTTCTCATCTCTCGAAACTCACACACTCAAGCCCATCACACATTCACTGGCATCTTTTGGAACATCACCACTCACTCTCACACACACCCTCACCTCCTCCGAAGACTGCTTCTTTAGCCCTCACCATCTTGAGGCCATTTGCACAGTTCGTGTGCCCCACACACATCCTGAGATACCCCCTTCCTCTCCCCCAGTATAGCCCTCGTCCTGCGGTCCCTTCCCTTGCCCGAGGCCACTTCTCCTCCTTCCAAGAACAAGACCTAGCGCTGCAGCCATTGCAAAGCCACCCCCATCTTACCACTGGTCTGGTAGCTAGAGACTTGCCCATGAGCACCCCACCTCCTAAAAGCGGTGTGGCGCTGCCTGTGAAGCCTGGCGCTGATGACCATGAGTGCTGCCCGAAGCAAGGTAGGCAAGCAAACCTCAAAGTCCTAAGCGAAGTGCAGGTCACCAGGTGCACATCGTTTATGTACAGTTGAAATACTTGTGAGCTCATGGTCTAGCATGGGGGAGGGGATGATTCTGGCAAGCAGGGCTCAAAATGAGATTCTAATGTATTGAAATTAGCTTCCTGATATGCAGGGCAGGAGACATGGCCCGTCATTGATGGATGGAGTGGATGATCGTAAACCGCTTTAACGACGTGAAACCGTTTTTTTTGTAATCGCCTGATATCTTCCGCTCATGCCTGCTATGACGCCAACCGCAAACAGGGGTGGTAAATCCCAGCTATAGCCTTTCATATTTGTTAAGTTTAGCAGAATTTATCAGTAACATTTGCTTTTATTTTACATTTCCCTTTGCAGGCTAGCCCCCTCCTGCACTAATGAAAACCAGATTTTTGCATCTTTGCAACAGAACATACCAAGCTGAGGACTGAGAATTCTGTGCTCTTTTTAAACTATGACTTAACAATCTCTTTTCCTATGTCAAAAAAGATGTCTGGTGAAAAATAGCAGTTTTCCTTCGAGTACTAATGGAAACTTTCAGAAATAGGAAGTGCCATCCTTGGGAATGTCGTGATGTTTATTCACATAGAAAAGGCTGAAAAGTACATTAGAAGTTATCTAAAACTTAGGGAACTGAGGGGTCACCAGCACCATGGAAAGGTATAATTCTTGCTCTAGCATTGGTCACTTGCAAATAAAATCTGGCCTTGGTTAATAAGTGAAATTCCTACTCAAGCTAAGATAATTTACATTTAAATACCTTCACTGATGAATTCTTATTCCCGCTGGAAATAAAAGAAAAATTACTACACTACATAATTTTAAATTCTATTTTTTAAAAAACCCTCCAGGATAAGCATATACAGAATCACAGTGCAAAAGAGGCCCTTCGGCCCATCGAGTCGACACATGAGAAACACCTGACCTACCTACCTAATCCCATTTACCAGCACTTGGCCCATAGCCCTAAATATTATGATGTGCCAAGTGCTTGTCCAGGTACTTTTTAAAGGATGTGAGGCAACCCACCTCCACCACGCTCCCATGCAGCGCATTACAGACTGTCATTACCCTCTGGGTAAAAATGTTTTTCCTCACATCCCCCCTAAACCTCCTGCCCCTCACCTTCAACTTATGCCCACTCGTGACTGACCCTTCAACTAAGGGGAACAGCTGCTCCCTATCCACCCTGTTCGTGCCCCTCAATCTTGTACACCTCAATCAGGTCGCCCCTCAGTCTTCTCTGCTCCAACAAATACAACCCAAGTCCATCCAACCTCTCTTCATAACTTAAATGTTTCATCCCAGGCAACATCCTGGTGAGTCTCCTCTGCACCCCCTCCAGTGCAATCACATCCTTCCTATAATGTGGCGACTAGAACTGCACAGTACTCCAGCTGTGGCCTCACCAAGGTTCTATACAACTCCAACATGACCTCCCTCCTTTTGTAATCTATGCTTCGATTGATAAAGGCAAATGTCCCATATGCCTTTTTCACCACCCCACCAATAAGCCCCTCTGCCTTCAGAGATCTATGAACACACACGCCTAGGTCCCTTTGTTCCTCAGAACTTCCTAGTGTCATGCCATTCATTGAATACTTCCTTGTCAAATTACTCCTTTCAAATTGTATCACCTCTCACTTTTCAGGGTTAAATTCCATCTGCCACTTATCTGCCCATTTGACCATCCCATCTATATCTTCCTGTAGCCCAAGACACTCAACCTCACTATTGACCATCCAGCCAATCTTCGTGTCAACCGCAAACTTACTAATCCTACCCCCCACATAGTCATCTATGTCGTTTATATAAATGACAAATAATAGGGGACCCAGCACAGATCCCTGTGGTACACCACTGGACACTGGCTTCCAGTCACTAAAGCATCCTTCTGATATCACCCTCTGTCTCCTACAACTAAGCCAAGTTTGAATCCACCTTATCAAATTACCCTGTATCCCATGTGCATTTGCCTTCTTTATAAGACTCCCATGTGGGACCTTGTCAAAGGCTTTGCTGAAATCCATATAAACTACATCAACTGCACTACCCTCATCTACACACCTGGTCACCTCCTCAAAAAATTCAATCAAAGTTGTTAGGCATGACCTCCCTCTGACAAATCTATGCTGACTACCCCTGATCAAACCTTGCCTCTCCAAGTGGAGATAGATTCTCTCCTTCAGAATTTTCTACAATAGTTTCCCTACCACTGACATGAGACTCACTGGTCCGAAGTTCCCTGGCTTCTCTACAACACTTCTTAAATAGTGGAACATTAGCTGTTCTCCAATCCTCTGGCACCTCCCCCTTGGCCAGAGGGGGATTAAAAATTTGGGTCAGAGCCCCTGCGATCTCCTCCCTTGCCTCCCTCAGCAGTCTGGGCCTGGAGATTTGTCCACTTG
Source organism: Cetorhinus maximus (assembly GCF_964194155.1). Taxonomy (NCBI): domain Eukaryota; kingdom Metazoa; phylum Chordata; class Chondrichthyes; order Lamniformes; family Cetorhinidae; genus Cetorhinus; species Cetorhinus maximus. The sequence goes on along the minus strand of NC_135885.1, from coordinate 66,167,178 downwards.
TAAGCCTGCCAACACCTTCAATACCTTGTCACTCCCTATATCAATTTGCTCAAGAACCTCACAGTCCCTCTCCCCACGTTCCATACCTTCACCCTCATTCTCTTGGGTGAAGACGGAAGTGAAGTATCCACTCAACACTCTACCAATGTCATCTGGTTCCACCCATAGATTGCCCCCTTGGTCCCGAATGGGCCCTACTCTTTCCCTGGTTATCCTCTTATAGAACATTTTGGGATTTTCCCTACTTTTACCAGCCAGAGCTTTCTCATACCCCCTCTATGCTCTCCTAATTGCCTTCTTAAGCTCCACCCTGCACTTTCTGTACTCCACTAATACCGCTGCTGATTTGTTCCCCTTGTACCTGCTAAAAGCCTCTCTTTTCCTTCTCATCGTATCCTGAATATCTCTGGTCATCCATGGTTCTTTGGGCTTGTTACTCCTTCCAATCACCCTAGAGGAAACATGTTGAGCCTGTACCCTCCCCATTTCTTTTTTGAACGCCCCCCCCCAATGCTCTTCTGTAGATTTCCCCACAAGTAGCTGTTCTGAGTCTACCTTGGCCAGATCCTGCCTCATTTTACTAAAATCCGCTCTCCCCCAATCCAAAACATTTTTTGCAACTTGTCCATTTCTTTGCCCATAACATTTTCTAATCATTGCACAAGTCACAATTTAACATTATAGACAGATTGTCTATAGACATTATTTAATATGGACTTCCAGAAAGCATTCCAACAAGACTTCACTTAAGAGATTAAACAAAAATGAGCACGAAATTAAGAGCAACCTATTGGCTTGGACAGGGTATTGGTTGGGAAATAGGAGTCAGAGTGTATAATGGGCATGCATGCAAATTAGCTAATTTTACCCATTCTTTCCTCCCCAACCTTTACGAGGACTTCAACTTTTTAATATTCCTTGGAAGAACGACGAGTGATCCGTTTATCTAAGTTTGCCGACAACAGAGTACTAAACAATATAGGTTAGAGCACAAAGTTTCAAAGGAATATTGATAGATTAAGTCAGCTGCAAAACTGTGGCAGACGGAGTTTAATTTGGCCAAGTGGAGGTCATCCACCTTGGACACAAAGTGAAGAGCAGAGAAATTTCCCAACCTCAAAAGCTGGGCCAAGATAGGTAAATTGAACATTTCAAAGCTGAAATTGATAGGCAAGGATATTCAAAGTTATGGAAGATAAATGGAGTTAAGATACACATCAGCCATAATCTAACTGACTGGCACAACAGGCTCAAGGGGCTGAATGACTTACTTCTGGTTCCGATAATTTATTTTGTTCAAAACATCTTAGTAATTACAGAAATAATGCACCTGTTACAAAAGTGTCATCAGAATGAGGAGACTATTCTGCAAGTGCACTGTTTCCAAAAGCAAAGCAAAATATTGCCATTAATCCCACTTATATGCTTGTAAGAAAATAAAATTCACTATGGTTGGTTTTCAAATACCAGGTACATCTAGAAGACACCAACTCTTTTACTAGCTAGAGATGTCATAATTGTGCCTATTTTTTAAAAATGCTCCTACCAAATTCAGTCAAATCCAGCAAAAAAAGAACATTTGAGAATGCATTACCTTATAATACTTCAATCTTTGGGTTAACTAAAATATCCAATAACAGGGGCACAAGTTAAATGATGCTCACTACAGAATTATATTTCACTGCAGATTAACTACTTGGGTTCAGTTGGCTCATCTTCAGATCTCACCAAAGAGGGTCCACAAAAATTTTAAAAACCCAGTTACTATTTATTCATGCAAAAGTTCAACAAGAATCATTTCACTAAAAAAAATGATTTAAGCTACATATTTAATTTCAGCTCCTATATTTATACACGAGTTTCATCTCCTTCTGAGATATCTTTTCTGGTCTCATTCTGACCTTGAGCTTTCCCGAATTTAATCATTCCACCACTGGTGTCTGTGCCTTCAGCTGCCAAGGCCCCCAGCTCTGGAATTCCCTCCCTCAATCTCTCTTTTCTCCCTTAAGATGCTCCTTAAAAGCTGTCCCTGACCAAGCTCTTGGCCATCTGCCCGAATAGCTCCTTATGTGGTTTGGTGTCAAAGTTTGCTTTCAAACGCTCCTGTGGGCGTGGTCACTACCTTAAATACACGATCTAAATACAAGCTGCTGCTGTTGCTATTTCAGCCAGTTACGTAAATGAAACAAGTAGGTCACTCGGGTTTTAGCTGCCCTACTCCAGATCCGGAACAACCCCCACAAAACATTTTTATGTAATCTGTCCTCAGCAGAGGAAAAGACAGTCATCCTTCCCCGTGCCCAGATAGAGTAAACGTCCCCGGGTCTTACCCAGAGACAGGGCCTGCTCACAGAGCCCCAGGGCAGCAGAGTAATCCCCGCTCCTGACCAGCGCAGCCGCCTCCAGCTGCAGCCGCCGGGCGCGGCACTCGGACGGGAACCACTTTTCTAGCAAGTTGCACAGAACCACATTGAGCCTGAAACTGGATTCGGGGGAGGCCCCGCTCCCAGCCCTAGGCCGCACGGACACCGGCAGCTGGCAGAGTTGGCACTCGGTCACCGTCTCCTCCTCCACGCATCTCCGGCAGAAAGTGTGTCCGCACGGCAGCGACACGGGCTCAAAGAGCAGCTCCAGGCAGACTTGGCACCTCAGCGGGTCCGAGGGCGCCTCCTCCCCGGAGCCAGTCCCGGCGTGGTCCCCGGGGCTCTCAGCTGGGGCCCCGGCCCGGAGCCGGCAGGGAGGCTGCGGCCTCGACAGCGCCTCTTTGACGCGGATATTGGCGGCGATGCAGTCCAGCAGATGCTGCAGGTTCTCGGGCCTGAGCCGATCCAGATCCGCGGCGCTCTGGTAGGCCTCGAAGGCCTCAGTGAAGCGGCCACAACGGGCCAGAGCGTCGGCCTTGCTCAGGTAGAGAGGCCGCTGGGGGCCCAGCTCCAGCAGCTGGCACTCGTAGATATCGGCCGCCAGCTCGTAGTTCATCGCCCGGAAAGCCTCGTCCGCCAGCTCCAGCATCTCGGTACGAGCGGCCGGAGCCTCCATCACCCAGAACCTCCGAGACCCAGCCGACAAGTGAGGGGAGGGGGGGTGGTGGAGAGAGGACAGAGCCGCAAGCCGGCGCACCGAGCCGCTGCTGCCAGGAGATAACAGCCGCCCGCTCCCTTCCTCCGCCGCCTGGGCTTCTGACTCCGGTCTCCGCCCCCTCACCCAGTCATTGGGCCTCCCGCCCGCCTCCAGGACATTATATAACCGAGTGAGGCCGAGCAGCTGTTGTGTAAATACACGGAGCTGATAGCCCTGCGGCTTTAAAATTAGAACATTTCGTTTCGATCGGATTTATTCATGAGATAAAGGGTCAGCTTTACACGGCATTTTTTCCCCTCCAAATTATAGACAAAACGACTAAATGACTGGTATTCCTTTCCAGGAAATGGAATAGACCTGGAAATCTCAAACGAAAACACAAAAAGCTGGAAACGCGGAACAGGTCAACCAACAGCCGCCTTTCCGAACAACTTGGTAAAGGCTGCACCGGGTTGCCCCAGTGTTAGTAACAGTGAACCAGATGTACGTGTGCCCACCCCTCTTTTAAATGGGCACAATAAATAAAATAACCATAAAATAAACTTCCAACAAAAGGAAATGATACTATAATTCTACATTTGTAATACTAATCGAAAAGCAAAATACTGCCGATGCTGCAAATCTGAAATGAAAAACAGAAAATGCTGGAAATTCACGGCAAGTCAGGCAGCATCTACCGAGAGAGAAACAGAGTTAGTGTTTCAGGCCGTTAACGGAAACATTAACTCTATGTAGACCATAGATAATCTTAACTTGGTTGTTAGTGTAATTCTTAACACACTCAGCAAGTGCTGTCCATTAAGGGAATCGCATCTAATGTTAGACATTATGTTCTGAGTTTTTCAAGGATAGGCTGATTGAGTACAATCAGTACTCTGCCTATTGTGAACAGACAAAGGAATGTGTTGTTTGATAGGGTATTGACAATTGAATCCAGCATCACTGGACTTCTTCACCCATAATCATGTATATTTTTTGAAAACTAGGTACTGAGCATTCACTAAATTAGGTTATAAAATAAATAATATCAGTTAGCAGCCGCCTTCTTAAAGTTTCTTCTAAAATCTCATTTAGTTGGCTATATTTCGCATTTAATTTAGATATCCTTTTTCTGGCTTATAAATCCCTCAATAGCCTTGTCCACTTGCACTGCTATTTGTTTTAAACTCACTCGAGTGCCTCAAATCGGGGATGAATTCATATTTCCAGTACCCCCTCACAATGTCACTGAAACCAGAATCGATTTTGGAATGCAGGAACAAGCATTTAAGGCCATAATCCAGCTAGACCACCACACACCCCACTGTCCCTGATTTTAAGGACTATAATTAAAAGAATAGAGGCTTTCAAAAAAACATGCAGTTAAGATGCAACAAGATAATGTGGAACATGAAAGAAGGATAAAGGAACTAGGAAATGAGAAAAGCCACTGGTGGCAGACTATTGTTGATGTAAGAAAACACCTTTACTGAAAAACTATTTCACCTATTTTTGAATTGGTGAAATTGATAGCCACAATCATCATCTTTTTCATCATTTGTTACTTGAGGGTCCTCACTAGAAGGCCGCAAAATGCACATCTGACTTGAGCTGTCTCAAAAGTTGCCTCAAAATCAATGATCACTGTATCAGTGCTCCTGCATGTTGAACATCACTTGGAGGAAGCAATGAGGGTGGCAAGGGCGCAGAATGTATTCTGTATGGGGGACTTCAATATCCATCACCAAGAGTGGCTCGGTAGTACCATTACTGACCGAGCAGGCCAAGTCCTAAATGACATAGCTGCTAGACTGGGTCTGCAGCAGGTTGTGAGGGAACCAACAAGAGGGAAAAACATACTTGACCTCATCCTCACCAATCTGCCTGCCACAGATGCATCTGACCATGACAGTATCAGTAGGATGGACCACTGCAAAGTCATCGTGGAGACGAAGTCCTGTCTTCACATTGAGGATACCCTCCATCGTGTTGTGTCACTATGCTAAATGGGATAGCAGTGATCGGAGTGAAGAATCATCATGTCTGGCAGAGGGAAAGGAGGCAAAGGACTGGGTAACGGCGGAGCAAAGCGGCACCGCAAAGTGCTTCGTGATAATATCTAGGGCATCACCAAACCAGCTATCCGCCGCCTGGCTCGCCGTGGCGGTGTCAAGCGGATCTTGGGTTTGATCTATGAGGAAACTCACGGGGTGCTGAAGGTTTTCCTGGAGAATGTGATCAGGGATGCGGCCACCACCATTGGTGGTGGATAATTAAACAACTCACTGGAGGAGGAGACTCCACAAAAACCCCCATCCTCAATGATGGAAGAGCCCAGCGCAGCAGTGCGAAAGATAAGGCTGAAACATTCGCAACAATCTTCAGCCAGAAGTGCTGAGTGGATGATCCATCTTGGCCTCCTCCAGAGGTCCCCAGCATCACAGATGCCAGTCTTCAGCCAATTTGATTCACTTCACGTGATATCAAGAAACAGCTGAAGGCACTGAATACTGCAAAGGCTATGGGCCCTAACAATATTCCGGCAATAGTACTGAAGACTTGTGCTCCAGAACTTGCTGCGCCCCTAGCTAAACTGTTCCAGTACAGCTACAACACTGGCATCTACCTGGCTATGTGGAAAATTGCCCAGGTATGTCCTGTACACAAAAAGGACAAATCCAACCCGGCCAATTACCGCTACATCAGTCTACTCTCCGTCATCAGTAAAATAATGGAAGGGGTCATCAACAGTGCTATCAAGCAGAACTTACTCAGCAATAATCTGCTTACTGATGCCCAGTTTGGGTTCTGCCAGTGCCACTCAGCTCCTGACCTCATTACAGCCTTGGTTCAAACATGTACAAAAGAGCTGAACTTCTGAGGTGAGGTGAGAGTGACTGCCCTTGACATCAAGATAGCATTTGACTGAGTATGACATCAAGGAGCCCTAGCAAAACTGGAGTCAATGGGAATCAGAGGGGAAACTCTGCTGGCTGGAGTCATACCTATTACAAATGAAGATGATTGTGGTTGTTGGAGGTCAGTCATCTCAGCTCCAGGACATCACTGCAGGAGTTCCTCAGAGTACTGTCCTTGGCTCAACCATCTTCAGCTGCTTCATCAATGACCTTCCTTCCATCTTAAGGTCAGAAGTGGGGATGTACGCTGATGATTGCACAATGTTCAGCACCATTTGCAGCTCCTCAGATACTGAGGCAGTCCATGTCCAAATGCAGCAAGACCTGGATGATATCCAGGCTTGGGCTGACAAGTGGCAAGTAACATTCGCACCACTCAAGTGTCAGGCAATGACCATCTCCAATAAGAGAGTATCCAACCATTGCCCCTTGATATTCAATGGCAATACCATCACTGAATCCCCCACTATCAACATCCTGGGGGTTACCATTGACCAGAAACTGAACTGGACTAGCCATATAAATACTGTGACTACAAGAGCAGGTCAGAGGCTCAGAATCCTGCGACGAGTAACTCACCTCCTGACTTTCCAAAGCCTGTCCACCATCTACAAAGCACAAGTCAGGAGTGTGATGGAATACTCCCCACTTGCCTAGTTGAGTGCAGCTCCCACAACACTAAAGAAGCTGGACACCGTCCAGGACAAAGCAGCCCGCTTGATTGGCACCACATCCACAAACATTCACTCACTCCACCACCGACGCACAGTAGCAGCAGTGTCTACCATCTACAAGATGCACTGCAAGATTCACCAAGTCTCCTTAGATAGCACCTTGCAAATCCATGACCTCTACCACCTAGAAGGACAAGGGCAGCAGATTGATGGGAATGCCATCACCTGGAGGCTCCCCTCCAAGTAACTCGCCATCCTGGGTCAAAATCCTGGAACTCCCTTCCTAACAGCACTGTGGGTGTACCTACACCACATGGACTGCAGCGGTTCAAGAAGGCAGCTCACCACCACCTTCTCAAGGGCAACTAAGGATAGGCAATAAATGCTGACCCAGCCAGCGAAGCCCACATCCTGTGAATGAATAAAAATTTTTTTTAAAGGATCAAATAAGTAGTGCGGGATCAATAATATTGGCAATATATTTCACCTTTAATCCAGGGAAATATCAGTAGGCCTAGGTGGTAGGTTTTAGTTTAACTTGACCATTCATAAGAAGTTTTCACATTACATTTACTGTAGTAAGCTAACAAGGTCAAGACACCATTTTGTACTAACTTTGGGCCAAAGAAGCCATTTTGTAATCTCTAACTACGCAATCTGCAGAACCACACCCACGTGCTAATCAAGAATTACTGTACAATTAGTAGCCCGTTAGGAGCAGATGACTGAATAAGTAGTGGCTTCAATGATATAATTGAAGAATAAGTAATTAATCAGGTAATTATTAAGGCTGGATAATAATATTTGAAACTTAAGTCATTACCTGTTTTCTAAAGTACTGCTTTCAGCTTTGTGTGTGGGAAAGGAAGCAATCATAGATACCACTGAGCATGAATCTCCATTTTGTCCTTAGACACCTGGAACAGGTGCGTGGTAATGAATAGGAATTTATATAAATTCAGATAAGGGGAACATTATGAACAGTCTCATTGTTCTGCTCAGCAGAGCAATGTGTGCAAATGGCTAAACCCAATGAAATTAACAGAGTAACAACAATTGACTAGCAACAACAGACTTGATTCAAGATGAGGTAAGGTTAATTCAAGGGTTAAAAATGGGCGTTTTGAGAAACATCTTTACTGTCAGTCACGAGAGAGAGGGACTATAGTCATACTGGGGAAATTGCTGTCAATGAGGGAACCTGAGTTTGATTAATACTTCTACCTGGATTGTTAACCCAATCGAAGCATAAAAGTCTTTTGTGTATTTTGATAAGTATACCTTTTATAACTTTTCAAAATAAACTTTGATATTATTTGTTATTCCAAAGCGTTGTCTTTCCTTATGGTTGAGTCTTACCTGAGCTTAAGCAATTTAGGGTGTTGATTTGGAACTTAATAATGAGGTGCACACAACTAAATTAAACTAATTTACAGTTAATTTGAAATTCCCCTTTAAAACTTACAATCTCCAGCTATAATAGCCTTCTCAAGGCCCCTCCCTCTAACCAAACTTTCAGTCAACCTCTTTCTTCAACTCCCCCATCCCCATCTTCCTCTTCTGCGCCCCACATTGATTTTTCACATATGTATTGTGAAGTGCTGTTGTTTTAAAGAATATATTATTCTAGAGTTCTGATCTATTAAAATGCTAACTTCTACCTGATCCACACATATACATCTTACAAATCATTAAATTTCTGAAATTCTTCAATTTCTTAAATGAGTACAATCTTAGCTTCCTTAGTTTGATTTATGACCGTACACTAAAATCCAACAATCTAAGGCACCAACTGAGCAGCCACCTGCATTTATTAATGGAAACAGATTCTATTCATTTAACTTGTGACCACAAGAAATGAATCATGCACTTGCGAGCTCGCTATTTCATCAGCAGCCAAAATGCCTATGTGTTTTGACACTCGCAGGTGCTGTACTTGTTTGTGCCAGGGTCACAAATCAAGGGATGGATTCTAGGTGACAAGGGCTACCCTCTTCGCACATGGCTGATGATGTCCAACGGAAATCCTCGCAGTGAGGCAGAAGAGAGGTTCAATGCCAGTCACAGCACAACAAGGAACATCATAGAGCAAACCATCAGCCTGCTGAAGATTCGCTACCGCTGTCTCAATCGTTCTGCGGGTGCTCTCCAATAAAGGTGTCACAGATTGTCATTGTGTTCTGTGCACTGCATAACATTGCCAGGCAGAAAGATGGCAACATCAGCACAGAGGAAGAAGAGGAAGCGGAAGCCTCATCTGACAAGGAGGATGGGGAAGTAGAGGGTGACATGAAAGGGGTTCCAATCAGCAGGCTGCTGCTGATCTGTGAGCCATGCATGTTAATGCTTGGGAGGCAAGGGACCACCTCATACTGACCCTATTCGAACCAGCTGGTCACCATTAAGTGACATAAAATCAACAGCTTTACCTGCTTTCCATGGATGACACATATTGTTGCATATAAGACCTCACAATGTTCTTCCTTAGTCAACACACAGAGGCCCGCATCTCAATCTGTGAGTAAGCAGCCAGTGTCCCATAAACTCATGATATTAAACATCATATATCTCTGAAGGGGAAACATCATGAGGTCCTCATATGAAAGGGTACATGCTGAATAAAGTATAACAACATTTTAATGTGACACTAACGTTTCTTCCTTAACATAATAATATAAACACCAGTGCTATCCTACTGTGTGAAAATGAACTTTTTAAGACCCTCTTCAAAATCCACTTCTTTGATCGAGCATTTAGCAACCCCTCCTAATATCTGGTTCCTTGTGCCCTTTTTATTTTCCTTCTGCCTCCATGAAGCACCTTGGGATCTTTTCCGCATTAAAGGTGCTATATAAATGTATATTGCAATTGTGGTAATTGTAAAGCAATTGTAGGTAAGCCATGATAGAAAGAGCATTAAAGCCAGAGAGAAGGTATCGTGCATGTTCACCAGTATAATGCCAGGGACAGGAAACCATAGCTATGAGAAGAGAGTGCTAAAAGAAGATTTAACATAGGATTTTAAAACCACAGAGGTCTTTGATGAATTAAATGGGGAAACACATGATGTAGATTTTCACCTATATCACCTGGATGTAAAGTATCACCTGAATAGAGTGCTGGGTGAAAAAACAGGCAGCAAGGATTACATGCCCATAACAGACACAGTGACAGTTTCAAAAGCAAACATGGAAAGTAGGAGCAAGAGTAGGCCACTTGGCCCCTGAAACCTGCTCTGACATTCAATATGATTATGGCTGATCCTCTCTCTCAACGCTGTACTCCCGTGCTCTCCCCATACCACTTGATGCCTTTAAAGTCCAGAAATCTATCTATTTCCTTCTTAAATATATTCAGTGACTTGGTCTCTACAGTCTTCTGTGGTAGAGAATTCCATAGGTTCACCACCCTCTGAGTGAAGAAGTTTCTCCTCATCTTAGTCCTAAATGGCCTACCCTGTATCCTGAGACTGTGACCCCTTGTTCTAGACCCTCCTCATTGTTCACATTCCCAACAAATTTTGTGTCGTCAGCAAACTTGGAAATATTACATTTTGTTCCCTCACCCAAATCTTTGACATTTATCGTGAATAGCTAGGGCCCAAACACTGATCCCCATGGTACCCCACTAGTCACTGCCTGCCACACCGAAAAAGACCAGTTTATTCCTATCCTGTTTCCTGTCTGCTAACCAGTTCTCAATCCATGTCAATATATTATCCCCAATCCCATCTGCTTTAATTTTGCACACTAACCACTTCTGTGGGACTTTATTAACAGCTTTCTGAAAATCCAAATACACCACATTCACTGGTTCTCCCTTATCTATTCTGCCAGCTATGTCCTCAAAAAACTCTAGTAGGTTTGTCAAAAATGATGTTATGGTCACTGTTCCCTAAAGGACCCCGCACAACAAGATTATTAATTAAACCCTTCTCATTGCACAATACCAAATCTAGGATAACCTGTTCCCTAGTTGGTTCCTCAACATACTGGTCTAAAACACCATCTCTTACACACTCCAGGAGTATTATTGCTAATTTGGTTTGCCCAGTCTATATGTAGATTAAAGTCACCCATGATTATTGTAGCACCCTTGTTACATGCATCTCTAGTTTCCTGTTTAAATCCATCCCCTACCTTATCACTATTGTTTGGAGGCTTATAAACAACTCCCACTGATGTTCTCAGCCTCTTGTTGCTTCTTAGCTCCATCCGGACTGATTCTGAGCCAATATTCCCTCTCACTATCACACTGATTTCATCCTTAACTAACAACGCCTCACCACCTCCTTTTCCTTTTTGCCTGTCTGTCCTAAATATTGAGTACCCTTGGATATTCAGTTCCCAGCCTTGGTCATCCTGCAGCCATGTCTCCGTAATGGCAATCATATCGTACCCATTCACATTTATTTGGGCTGTTGATTCATCTACCTTACTGCAAATGCTTTGTGCATTCAGATACAATGCCTTTAGACTTGTCCTTTAAACATTTTTACACATTTTTTTATACTATGACCCTATTTGCTGCCAGCCCTTATTTCCTCTGCCTTCCACTTTTGCTTTCTACTTTTCAGCCTTTCATTCCTATCTTTGTTTCCCACTTGTGTCTCCCTGCTGAGGTTCCCATACCCCTGCCAACCTAGTTTAAACCTTCCCCCACAGTACTAGCAAATCACCCTGCGAGGATATTGGTCCTGGTCCTGCTGGGGTGCAACTCGTCCAGCTCGTACAGGCCCCACCTTCCCCAGAATCGGTCCCAATGCCTCAGGAACCTAAATCGCTCCCTCCTACACCATCTTTCCAGCTAAACATTCATCTGGTCTATTCTCCTATTCCTGATCTCGCTAGCACGAGGCACTGGGAGTAATCCTGAGATTACTACCTTTGAGGTCCTGCTTTTTAATTTATTCCCTAGCTCCTTATATTCTGCTTTCAGGACCTCAACCTCCCTATATTCTGCTTTCAGGACCTCTTCTTACCTATGTCATTATGGACCATGACCTCTGACTAGTCACCCTCCCCCTTCAAATGTCCTGCAGCCGCTCAGTGACATCTCTGACCCTGGCACCAGGGAGGCAACATACCAGCCTGGTCTTATGTCGGCGGCTGCCGAAATGTCTATCCATTCCTCTTATGATAGAATCCCCTTTCACTATTGCCTCCCAGTCTTTCTTTCCTCCCCTGTGCAGTTGAGCCACTTGTGGTGCCATGGACTTGGCTCTTGCTGCATTCCCCTGAGAAACCACCTCCCCCAGCAGTATCCAAAACGGAAAATCTGTTGGAGAGGAGAGGGACCTGCCTAGTGCTTTTACTCTGTCTGGCGGTCATCCATTCCCTTTCTGCCTGTGCACTCTTTACCTGCAGTGTGACCACCTCACTGTACATGCCATCCACAAAGATCTCATGCTGCAGATGCTGGAAATCTGAAATAAAAACAGAAAATGACGGAAATACTCAGTAGGTTAGGCAGTATCTGTGGAGAATGACAGAGTTAATGTTTCAGGTCAATGACCTTTCACCAGAGATCATCGACCTGAAATTTAACTCTTTTTTTCTCCACAGATGCTACTTGTCCCACCCAGTTTCAATCTAAGTTAATGGACCTTTAGGATCCGATCCTAATGGAGAGGCAGAGAGGGTACATAGAAGCCTGACCATGGGAAAATAACTCTGCAAGTCCGGAGGTATGTAGGCCTTCCCACAAGGAAAAAATAGTTTGGACCAGTACTCTTAATTCCCAGTGTTTACTGGTGTTCCATTTTAAGTTATACAAGACCAGCTCAGAGCAGTATTCTTGTTTCCATGTTTTACTGTTTTTTCCTTCTGGGTTGCCAATTTTAACAGCAGGACCTCATTTGAATAATTTTGGGCAGACGCTGCCTGACAGTCAACTAGAATGACTGCCTGGCTGCTGTGTGATAACAGAATCCAGTGGAAGGAGGCTGTAGCCTGGGCAGTCAGTAGTTAGGGATAGTTTCGTGATGCAATGGGAAACAGGGAACCAAAAGATCAGAGCCATGAACAGGACTGGGTAAGCGGCAACCAAATGATCAGGGCTATGATTGCATGATGAAGAGAAGTCAAAAGATCACGGCTGTAATAAGAGCTGAGGAGGCTGAAAGATTCCTTTTGAAGCCTGGGAGGAGGCACTTCTGCTGCTCCTAGCCCATGAGGAGTTCTGTAAGGAATTAATCTTAAATACTTACTCTAGGCAGTCGGCGCCTCTTACCTTGAATGGGCAGCTGGCAGTGCGGACCTCTCCTGATGTATAGTTAAGTTGAGTCATGGCTTAAGATGTGATCTTGTTGTGACTAATTGAATGTTAACCAGGACCCCTTCCTGCCTTTTGCAGGAGCCTAGTCAATGGCCTGATTAGGGTTCTATAAAAATTTAAATTGCTAGACAGTCAGTAGGTTAGACCTGAGACGTATAACAAGAATGGAGCATAGGTGGTGGGAAGGAGCATGCTGGTGGTTGAAGAACGCTGAAGGCTGAGGATGTGGAGACCTTGCCAATCTTAACAGCAGGGCCTCATTTAAATAAATTTGGACAGACACTGCTACCTCTATTTCCTCTGGTTGGGGAATCAGCAATGAAGGATTATCCATTTAAAATTACTAGGAGAAACTTATCAACACAGAGGAACACAGTAAGTTCTCCCATAGGAAATGTTGAGGCAGACAGCCTCCTTTTCAAGGAAAATTGGGTAAATATTTGAAGCTGAGAAAAGCCACAAAGAGAGTGATGAACAGTGGAATTTATAATATTAGCTTTTCAACCCATGTTTCAATTTTACAATGTTTTGCAAGAAAAGAAGGATTTTCACTGGCACTGGAGGTTGTCAAAATTGATCATTATGATCATTTGGAAGATGGGTTGGAACCTGACAGTACAGAACAAGAACCAACCAGATCTTAAATTCTTCCATCTCTTGTTGCTCAAAAACTTGAGGCATAAAAATTTAGAGCTGTTTGCTTCTGAGAAATCTCAGTTAAAGTTGTATTTACTTAGCGTTTGTACCGATATAAGTAATATATAACAAATAAGTTATTAGAGTGAAGCCTCTTATCAAAGTATGATACAACTCAGAAGGAAGCCATTTGACCCTTGCCGGGTTTATGTGAAGATTTTTTTTTAAACTAGATTGGCAGGGGGATGGGAACCTGAGGACAGATTCAGATAGGATAAATTCAGTGCAGGGAGCGGGAGACAGAAAATTAGCAACTGACTCTGAAAGACAGAAAGAGCAAAGGTTAAGAGGGTTACAGTACAGGAGCTTGGCAATGTTAAAAAGGTATTTATTTAAATGCAAGGAGTATAGCAAATAAAGCCAATGAGCTAGGGGCACTGATAGGCACATGGCAACAAAATATCATTGCTATAACAGAAACTTGACTTAAAGAGGGGCAAAAATGGTAGCTCAACATCCCTCGATATAGGGTTTTCAAGCAGGATAGAAAGGGGGCTAAAAAAGGTGGGGGTGTAGAATTATTGGTAAAAGAATCAATTACAGCAGTGAGAAGGGATCATATACTAAATGAATCAACAAATGAGGCTACATGGGTTGAGCTTAGAAATAAAAAGTGGGGGCAGCCACACTACTAGGAATGTACTATAGATACCCAAATAGTGAGAGGGAGATAGAAGAGCAAATATGTAGGCGCATTTATGGGTGCAAAGACAATAGGGCAATAATAGTTGGAGACTTTAATTACCCTAATATCAGCTGGAATACGCACAGTGTAATAGGCACAGAAGGCACAAGATTCTTGAACTGTATTCAAGAGAACTTTTTTAGTGTGTATGTAACAAGCCCAATAAGAGGGAGTGTGATTCTAGATTTAGTCTTAGAAAATGAAGCTGGGCAAGTGGATAAAGTAGCAGTAGGTGACCATTTTGGAGATGGTGACCGTAATGCAGTTAGATTTAACATAATTATGGAAAAGGAGAAAGATAGAAAAGGAATAAAGGTTCAAAATTGGGGAAAGACAAATTTTACGAACCTGAGAGGCTGAGAGCTGGCGAAAGTTACAGCTACTTGAAGGGAAATCAGTGACAGGCCAGTGGGAGACATTCAAAACCAAGATTCTATGGGCACAGTTTAGACATGTCTCCACAAAGAAAAAGAGCGGTGCTGCCAAATCTAGAGCCCCCTGGTTATGTAGAAGCATTCAAGGTAAGCTAAAGCAAAAAAAAAAGCTTATGACAGTTACAAAAAAATGAAAACTGTAGAAAGCCTAGAGGAGTATAGAAAGTACAGGGGTGAAGTAAAAAATGTAATTAGGAAAGCAAAGAGAGGACATGAAAAAATATTGGCAGGGAAAATCAAAGAAAACCCAACGGTGTTTTACCAATACATTAAGAGCAGGAGAATAACTAAGGAAAGGGTAGGGCCTACCAGAGATGTACATGGTAAATTGTGCACTGATGCTGAAAATGTGGGCAGGTTTCACAGTGAGTACTTGGTCTCTGTCTTCACTAAGGAGAGAGATGATGCAGACATTCTAGTTAAAGAGGAGGACTGTGAAATATTAGATACAATAATCATAGTGAGAGGGGATGTACTGGAGGGCCTGACATCTTGAAGGTGGATAAATCACCAGGGCCAGATGGATTGTATCCCAGGTTGTTAAAGGAAACCAGGGACATAATAGTGGATGCTCTGAGGATCATTTTCCAATCCTCACTAGATACAGATGAAGTGCCAGAGGATTGGAGGTCTGCAAATAGTGTACCATTATTTAAAAAGGGTGAGAGGGATAGGCCAAATAATTATAGGCCAGTCAGTCTGACTTCGGTAGTGGGCAAATTATTAGAATCAATTTTGAGGATAAACTGTCACTTAGAAAGGAATGGGTTGATCAGGGATAATCAGCATGGTTTTGTTAGGGGAAGGTTGTGTCTTACTAACTTAGTCAAATTTTTTGAGGAAGTAACAAGGGGGATTGATGAGGGTAGTGCAGTGGATGTTGTCTACATGGATTTTAGTAAGGCATTTGACAAGGTCCCACATGGCAGACTCGTCAGAAAAGTGAGATCCCGTGGGATACAGGGAAAGGTGGCAGGTTGAATCCAAAATTGGCTTAGCGACAGGAAACAAAGGGTAATGGTTGATGGGTGTTTTTGCAAATGGAAAACAGTTTCCAGTGGTGTTCCACAGGGCTCAGTGTTGGGTCCCTTGCAGTTCATTGTATAGATTAATGATTTAGACTTAAATATGGGTGGCATTTTTAGGAAATCTGCAGATGACACAGAAATTGGCCATAGAGAAAAGGATAGCTGTTGTCTCCAGGGTGATATCAATGGTTTGGTTGGGTGGGCAGAAAAGCAGCAGATGAAATTCAGTGCAGAGAAGCGTGAGGTAATGCATTTGGGGGGAGAGCAAAGAAACCTAGGGAATACACAATAAATGGGAGGTTATTGGGAGAGGTAGAGGAAGTGAGGGATCTTGGAGTGCATGTTCGCAGACCCCTGAAGATGGCAAGGTAGGTGGATAAGGTGGTAAAGAAAGCATATGGAATGCTTTCCTTTATTGACGAGGTATAGAATACAAAAACAGGGATGTAACGATGGAACTGTATAAAATGATGGGTAAGCAACAGCTGGAATTTTGTGTACAGTTCTGGTCACCACATTACAGAAAGGACATAATAGCTCTGGAGAGAGTGCAGAGAAGATTTACAAGAATGTTGCCTGGGCTTGAAAATTGCAACTATGAGGGAAGATTGGATAAGCTAGGGTTGTTTTCCTTAACACTGAGGAGGCTGAGGGGTGACTTGATTGAGGTGTACAAGATTGAGGGGCCTCGATAGAGTAGACAGGGATGCCCTGTTTCCCCTAGTGGAGAGGTCAATTACCCGGGGGCACAGATTTAAGATGATTGGTAGAAGGATAGAAGGATTAGAGGGGACATGAGGAAAAATCTCTTTACCCGGAGAGTGATGGGCATTTGGAATTCACTGTCTTGTTTGGTCGTGGAAGCCGCAGCTCATTTGAAAGGTACTTGGATCTGCACCTAAAGTGCTGTAATCGGCAAGGCTATGGACCAGGTGCTAGAAGGTGGGATTAGAATGGGCAGCTAATTTTTTATTTTTTATTTTCGGCCGGTGCAGACACAATGGGCTGAATGGCCTCTTTCTGTGTGTAACCTTTCTATGGTTCTAAGATGGATGGTCCCAGATGTGAAGCAATAACTTGTTTAACTTGATGATTCCTAATACTGTACTTGTGGAATTGCCACAGAAAACAAATAAGATAACATGTAAGGTTGGAATGATGATGTATTTTATTTAATTAAAATAATTATGCTGAGATCCACACTCAGAATTAAAAACAGCTTCAAAATCACAAATGAGATGTGAAAAATCAAAATGTTCTGGAGGGTGTATACTAGCAGACAAATGAAGCCTCATTCCATAAACATTCATACCTCCATTAAATAATTTCTAAATCACAACTGTGCTTTTGTATATTGTAATAAAAGTGGTGGACTGTCAAGTACATCTGCAGCCTAGTTTGTATATCCCATTACTCTTTCAGTGCAACTTGTCTTTTATATTTAGAATTATTTTAAGCCATCTGCTTTTAGGAGTTGGGCCAGCTTTTTTGAAGCTTACTTAGCTGTTGCGAACACATGAATTAGGAGCAGGAGTAGGCCATTCAGTCCCTTGAGCCTGCTCTGCAATTTGATGATCATGGCTGATCTGATCGTGGCCTCAACTCTACCTTCCTATCTGCCCCTATATGAACATACGAATTAGGAGCAGCAGTAGTTTTCTAGGTTGGCATGTAGATGTAAGATGTAGATGTAAGGGTTCTAGTTGGTAATTATGAGCAGTTTAAACCGAGTTCCCAATCAATTTGGGGCCTTGGGACCAAAGGAGAACACTGACACCAATTTGATACAAAAGCTGTAAATCACAAATGCCGAATGATGGACTGTGTCACACTAATAGAGAATGCTCCTCTGAAATTGGAGCAGAGCAGAAAGAGTATCACTCTGCAGCTGACAGCATTATGTTTGAGCAGGGAGTACCTGATATTGACACTAGGGGAGAGAAATGTGTTCACTTAGCACTGCTTCAAGCAGTGTTACACATTTATTCCAATTCCCTGGAGGCCAGCAGCGCTGCGGACCACATTGGTAGGGCCCGTGGTGCTGCCTGCCCCTGAGCAATCGACATAGGTCTGTGTAATGCAGCTGGAAGTGGCACTACGTGAATACATTTCTCCCCCAGATGCTTGAAATCGGAGAGCATTCACTCACCAGCATTAATATCCATTAAGCATGAACTTCATCAGAGACACTTTTTTTTCTAACTTCCAGAAGTGGAATTAAGAAAGAAAAGGTTGTATTTAAATAATGCCTTATCACATCATCAAGATATTTTGGAGTGCTTCATTCAGCCAAGTTATTTTCTATATAATTGTCATATTGGGACTAAGTTGGACTGCTGGAGCGCATATCGTGATTTCAGGCATGAAGGTCAGTGCACTCCATATGATTTTCCATTAATTTTAACAGATAGGAAATTATGTAGCGTGCACTGATGACTGCATCTGAATTCCCAATATCAGCTTCCATCACGCAAAACTCTGCTCCAGAAGCAATTATTCCCATTAAATGGATTTTAGACAAAGTTAAAACTTACCACTGTCAAATGAAATCAAACAAGACATGCTGTTATTGATCAGTGAACCACATTATAGTGATCTTTAGTTTCAGGACTAATCACACAGAGATACACTGCAAATTTCACTTTCAGAAGATTAAAACCCTTCTTTAAAATCCAACTAATTTCTTTTACTTCTACTAAAGCAAAATGCTACGGATGATTTAGACTTAAATATAAGGGTGTGGTTAAAACATTTGTAGATGATACAAAAATTGGCTGTGCAATTCGTAGTGAGGAAGAAAGCTGTAAACTGCAGGGAGATATCAATAGCCTGGGCAGGTGGGCAGAAAAGTGGGAAATGGAATTCAATATGAAGAAGTGTGAGGTGATGCATTTGGGGAAGGCAAACAAGGCAAGGGAATACACAACAAATGGTAGGATACTGAGAAGTGCCGAGGAACCAGGAGATCTTGAAGTGCTTGCCCACAGATCCCTTAATTAGCACGACAGGTAGTTAAGGTGGTTAAGAAGACATATGGGATACTTTCCTTCATTAGTCAAGCATAGAATATAAGAGCAAGGAGGTTATGCCGGAACTGTATAAAAATTAGTTAGGCCATAGCTGAGACTGCTGCATACAGTCCTGGTTTCCACATTATAGGAAGGGATATGATTGTTTTAGAGAGGGTAATGAGGAGCTTTACATAGATGTTGCCAGGAATGGAAAATTTTAGCTATGAGGGAAGATTGGATAGGTTGTGTTGTTTTCTTTGGAATAGAGGAGGCTGAGGGGTGTTTTAATTGAGGTGTATACAATTATGAGGGGTTTAGGTAGTGTGGATAGGAATGACCTATTTCACGAGCAGAGAGGTGAATAATCAGAGACATGGATTTAAAGCAATTGGTAGAAGGATTGTATGGGAGTGGAGGAGAATTTTTTTCATCAGAAGGTGTGGGTGTTGTAGTAAAAGGGTCTGGCACATAAAGGGTTAACATGGGACTGAATACAGTACTATCCACACAGTGATGTAAAATAACACATGACCCACATCTAGGGGTCAGTGTAGTGTTGGACACAGCTGTGTGTAGAAGCAAGCATGGAGACAGCTGTTAGCTTGGACCTTGACAGTACCCATGTTTATGGTTTCTTGTAGTTCATAAATACTTATTGTTGAACTACCTAAGACTACAAATACCTCAATAAGACCTATGGAACTTTGTCCAACACCTTGCAACAGGTGTCTAGAACTCACTGCCTGAAAGAGTGCTTGAGGCAGAAACCCTCATCACATTTATAAAATTTTAGCTATGCACTTGAAATGCATAATCTACAGGGCTACAGAACGAAAACTGGAAAGTGGGACTAGGCTGGATAGATATATTTTGGCTGGTTTGGCACAAGGACCGAATAACCTCCTTCTTTGCCATATATGTTCTATATGTTTCAATGGATTATGGAAATCAGAAATAAATATAGAAAATGCTAGAACTACTAGCAGGTCAGCCTTTGTTTAGAGAGAAGAGGAGTTAACATCAGGGGCAGAATTTTGCCGTTGGTGGGCGTGCGGGCCCCACTGGCTTGGCGGCGGGCGGACAGCTGATTCCCGCCGCCGAAACGGGCCCTCTGCCATTTTGAGTGGGCGGGCCAATTAAGGCCTGCCCAGCGGCCTGCCCGATGGGAAGCACTATGCGCTTCCTGTGCTGGGGGGGAGGGAATCTCCAGCTGTCAAAGTGCGCTCTTTCACATGCTGCTCTCTGAGACTAAGTGCTGTCTCAGGGAGATTAGTGATAGTGCACAAAAGTTAAAAAATAGAAAAATAAAAATATAATTAACATGTCCCCCTCATGTGACAATGTCACACGAGATGGGACATGTTAATAAAAACGACATAAACTTTATTAAACTTTTTAAAAACGGACATGAAACCTCATCCCGCTAGTGGATGAGGTTTCATGTATTATCAAGAGCCCACTGGGGCTCCTGGCCTGCCCACCAACCTTAAGGTTGGAAAGGCAGGTCTTTAATGATCTTAATTAGCCTGTCAATGGCCTTGATTGGCCATTGACAGGTCAGTGGGCGGACAGCTGATTTCGCTGTCCGCCCGCCTTCCTAAAAATTTAAAGGGACCCGGATGACATTGGGGGTTCCTCCCAATGTCATTCCACGTCATGTTCCCGTCGGCGAGCGGGCTCCACCCCCAAATTGCCAACGGGAAAATTCTGGCCCAGATCTTTTTCTGGCTTACTTTTAGTTTCTTGTGAACCTTTACTTACATAATACTTCTGTGAAGAAACAAGTTAAACAATTGTATTGATGTTTATAAGCTAGTTCAGTACTTAACATGTCCAACTTTTACAGCTCACTGCCACATGAAACCAATGAAATGCTATTAATAATAGAGAGAATAGCCAGGGCAACCACACAAATGTACGAATTAGGAGCAGGAGTAGGACACTCAGCCCCTCCAGCCCACTCTGCCGTTCAATAAGCTCATGGCTGGTCTGACTGTAACCTCAACTCTACAGTCCCATCTACCCCCAATAACCTTTCACGCCTTGCTTATCAAGAATCTATCTACCTCTGCCTTCAAAATATTCAAAAACTCTGCTTCCACCGCCTTTTGAGGAAGAGAGTTCCAAAGACCCATGACCCCAAGAGAAAAAAATTCTCCTCATCTGTCTTAAGTAGGCAATCCGTTATTTTTAAACAGTGACCTCTAGTTCAAGATTCTCCAACAAGAGGAAACTTACTCTCCATATCCACCCTGTAAAGTCACCTCTTACTCTTCTAAACTCCAGACATCTAAACCACACGTAATTTTCATCAAAATCACATCAACATAACACATTGGCATGTTTTTTTATTTCCTCAAAATGATTGGGAAACCCTTTCTGTCTTTACAAAACCTTTTTTCATTCAAAAAGTGACTTCCTGTGAATATCAAAGTAAGATTTCAAAAATGAAGAAATGGAGCCACATATATTCTTTTATATCCTATAACCCAACTTTTAAGTTACTAAAAATCATTAAAATTAGAAATTTAGTAGGAGGAATAAATGGAAATAGATAAAGTATAACCACATTTCATGAATATGGCCTATGAAAATTTGCCGCAGTATTCAATCCACCAAACAAAACATAGTGATGTGACTTGGTTGTCCAACTTGGAATTAGACTTGTAAAGCTGCAGGAAGATAGACTGATAGATTTGTATAATAGTGCAGTAATGCAAATATTTGACTACTTCTTACCTAATTCCCATGAACAGCATTTTAATCAGTAATGTAATGAGAAATCAGTTTGATAACTTAAAAAAAAAATTATACATGTATAAAGCCAAGGAACAAATAAGAAACATAAATGTCTTAGGATGATTTGGCACAACACAGTATATTATTCTGCTTTTCCTCTTAACTTCTCTGTTGTTTTCTTGTCATTACACTTCCTCTTTCAGTTATTAACTTCACCTGCAATGGAATAATGTTCACCTGTTCTGAACAAACCTTGACTACTGTGTCAGTTCACTGAGAAACAAGGAAACCACCTAAATGCTAGAAGCATTGTAGAGCAGAACCACAGGCTGATCATAAATATCAAGGGTCTACGTTTGAGAAAGACTAGCATTTAGATAGCATCTTTCATGACCACAGGACATCCCAAAGCCCTTTACAGCCAATTAAGTACTTCTGTAGTGTTGTCACTAGTAATGTAGGAAACATGGCAGCCAATTTACATATAGCAAGCTCCCACAAACAACAATATAATGATCAAATAAACTGTTTTTTGTGATGTTGATTGAGGGATAAATATTGGCTAGGACCCAGGGACAGCTCCCCTTCTGTTTTTGAAATAATGCCATGGGGTCCTTTATGTCCACCTGAGAAAACAGATGGGGATGAAAGGTCATCGACCTGAAACATTATCTTTGTAACTCTCTCCACAGATACTGCCTGACCTGATGAGTATTTCCAGCATTTTCTGTTCTTAGAATAGATGGTTCCTCAGTTTAATGTCTCAGCCAATGAATGGTGCAGCAATCCCTTGTTACTGCACTGAAGTTTCGACCTAGATTTTTGTGCACAAGTCTCTGGATTGGGGGCTGAATGGACCTTTTTGAGGGAGGTGCAGGGAGGTGTGGTGATGGCTGATCTCTCAGCGGAGTCCACAGAGTTAGCATTGGGAGGGGGGAATGAGTGCAAAAGGAAGGAGGTTGAAAAGATAAGCCCCCTGGGGGGTTGGTATAGGAGTAGGATGGGGCAGTTGTGATTGGTGGTAATAAGGAGACAGTGATGAGTGTCTCTATGGGCCATTCAGAGGATGCTAAGAAGGCATGGAGGGAACATGTTGGCTTATCTAGAGTCAAGCTTGGGATGGCAACAGGAGAATAGGAAGTGCAAGGAATGCTGAAGGGTAGGGTTAGGGATTTTGGATGGCTGAGTGCCTGAGAGGAGAGAAATTTAAAGAGACACGATGGCAGGCGAGGTGTCTAGGAGGATTAAAGAGAAAAAAAGAAAAAAAGAGGGAGTAAAAAGGGGAAATAGAAGTGATGGTCTTGAGGCCAGAATGGCAGCCAAAATCCACACACAAATTGACACAGGGAAGCTCAAGTTACATAAGCAGATACCAAGCTTTGGTTTTAAAAATTCCAATATTGTAAAAGAGAGAAAAGAGGGAGGTAAGGAGTTCCACAGATCTGAGGTTCTAGTAAACATTTTGCTCTGTCTTAAATTCAATGCAGTGGGAATGCCAGAAGAAATGAGTGCATGTTGGTCCAATCTAGACAGCCAGGCAGTGAAGGATAATAGAACTGGAGCTTAATCTTTTGCACCAGGTGAGAAGGAGTGAATCTATGGCCAGGTGAGGAACATTGAACTGGCTCCCCTCTATTCAGCCTCCTCAGTTGGTCACAACAGAAGTTTTATGTTTCTTTCTCATGAGGACATGCCTTCTCCGAATCCAAATGTATTTATGCAGTGAGAAATAGGGAGCCAATCAAACAAGGTTTTCTCGAAAAAGAGCAAATTTATTAACCACTAAACCCAAGAAAAAAATAAAAACACCACACACACACACACACACACACACACACGTACCAGAAACAAGGAAAGAAATATATAGTTAAGTGTCCTTTGGTTTTCCTTGAAGCGCAGATTTTAAACATTGTGGCCAATCTAGGTTAGTTGGTTTCTTGGCTGTGGTCAGATGTAGAGGATGTTGCGATTATTACGAAATCTAGGTTCGCTGGTAGATTGATTTTTTAATAGTTGACTTCTCGAACTGGATGACACACACACTTTTTTCCAAAAGAGAAAGAAGGGAAGGATGTAGCTTTTCAGTCTGTTTCCTCTGCTAAAAACTTTCTTGACACTACCTGTGTCACTTGCAATCTCTCTGCAGTGACAGGCAGCCTGGCCTGTTATACTCCACCCATTGTGTATTTCCAAGGGGTTTTGGGTGGGTTTGTCTGTGGCAACCTATGTTTCAATATCCAGCACTTTGCATTTTAATGTCTACTCATAGAGTCATAGAGGTCTACAGCACAGAAAAAGGCCCTACGGCCCATCAAGTCTGCTCAGTCAAACAAGTACCTTACTATTCTAATCCCATTTTCCAGCACTAGGCCCATAGCCTTGTATGCCATGGCATCGCAAGTGCACATCCAAATACTTCTTAAATGTCATGAGGGTTTCTGCCTCTACCACCCTTTCAGGCAGTGAGTTCCAGATTCTCACAACCCTCTGGGTAAAAACAAATCTTCCTCACATCCTGCCTAAACCTCCTGCCTCTTACCTTAAATCTATGCCCCCTGGTTATTGATCCCTCCACCAAGGGGAAAAGTTCCTTCTTGTCTACCCTATCTATGCCCCTCATAATTTTATACACCTCAGTCATGTCCCCCCTCAATCTCCTCTGCTCCAGGGAAAATAACCCCAGTCTATCCAACCTCTCCTCATAACTAAAACTCTCCAGCCCAGGTAACATCCTGGTAAATCTCCTCTGCACTCTCTCTAGTGCAATCACATTCTTCCTACAATGCGAATTCCAGAACTGCACGCAATACTCTAGCTGTGGCCTAACCAGCGTTTTATACAGTTCCAGCATAACTTCCCTGCTCTAATATTCTATGCCTCAGCTAATAAAGGCAAGTATCCCATATGCCTTCTTAACCACCTTATCTATCTGTCCCGCTACCTTAAGGGACCAGTGGACATGCACACCAAGGTCCCTCTGATCCTTGGTACTTCCCAGTGTCCTATCATTCATCGTGTATTCCCGTGCCTTGTTTGTCCTGCCCAAGTGCATCACACTTATCTGGATTAAATTCCACTTCCCACTGATCAGCCCATCTGACCAGCCCGTCTATATCCTCCTCACTATTTACCACCCCACCAATTTTCTTGTCAGCCACAAACTTACTGATCAACCCTGCTACATTCGAGTCTAAATCATTTATATATACCACAAACAGCAAGGGACCCAACACCGATCCCTGTGGAACCCCACTGGACACAGGCATCCAGTCACAAAAACACCCATCAACCATCACCCTCTGCTTCCTGCCACTCAGCCAATTCTGGATCCAATTTGCCAAATTGCCGTGGATCCCATGGGCTCTTACCTTTGTTAGCAGTCTCCCATGTGGGACCTTATCAAAAGCCTTGCTGGAGTCCAAGTAGACTACATCAAATGCATTGCCCTCATCTACATACTTGGTCACCTCTTCGAAAAATTCAATCAAATTGGTCAGACATGACCTCCCCTTAACAAAACTATGCTGACTGTTCTTGATTAATCCCTGCCTCTCCAAGTGTAGATTAATTCTGTCCCTCAGAATTGCTTCCAATAGTTTCCCCACCACTGAGGTTAGACTGACTGGCCTGTAGTTCCCTGGTTTATCCCTTCCTCCCTTCTTGAATAACGGTACCACATTGGCTGTCCTCCAGTCCTCTGGCACCTCTCCTGTGGCCAGAGAGGTATTGAAAATTATTGCCAGTGCCCCTGCTATCTCCTCCCTTGCCTCACTCAACATCAACAGCCTTGGATACATTTCCTCTGGGCCTGGAGATTTATTTCTTTTAAGCCTGCCAGACCACTTAGAACCGTCCCCCCAACCTTTCTATGCTAATTTCTTTAATTATATCACAGTCCTTCAGCCTGATTTCCATACCCACGTCGGCCCTCTCGCTTGTGAACATCGACACAAAGTATTCATTTAGAACCCTACCTATGTCTTCCGGCTCCACACACAAATTACCACTATGGTCCGTAATGAGCCCTACTCTTTACCTAGTTATCCTCTTACTCTTAATGTACTTGTAAAATAACTTTGGATTTTCCTTTATTTTACCTGCCAATGTTTTTTCATGCCCCCTTTTTCCTCTCCTAATTTCCTTTTTAAGATCCCCCCTACACTTTCTATACTCCTCTAGGGTTTCCGCTATTTTGAGCCCTCAGTATCTGCCATAAGCCTCCCTTTTTCTCTTTATCCAATCTTGTATATCCTTCGACATCCAGGGTTCCCTGGATTTGTTGGTTCCACCCTTTGTCTTTACTGGAATATGTTGGCCCTGTACTCTCCCTATTTCTTTCTTGCATGAGTCCCACTGCTCTGACACAGATTTACCTAAAAGTAGCTGCTCCCAGTCCACTCTGGCCAAATCATATCTGATCTTATTAAAATCGGCCTTCCCCCAATTTAGAACTCTGATTTCTAGCTCATCCTTGTCCTTTTCCATAACAACCTTGAATCTAACGGAGTTATGATCACTATCTGCAAAATGCTCCCCCACTGATACCTCTACCATTTGCCCAGCTTCATTCCCTAAAATTAAGTCCAGGACTGCCCCCTTTACTCATTAGACAGTGATGAGTTTAAATGGATCTTTGCATTATAGGAAATGTCTCTGTCTTCACATTCCCCCGAGGGTGTCTTGTTTGCTTTTACACCTTCACCTTGGAAAGTGGCCTTGCATTTGTAAGTAGTTCTGTCTCATTTCAAATTGCAAAGTTCCCAGTCAGTTGAAAAGCCATATTTCAAAAATAAAGGGGCATAACCTCGTGACACAACAAACACACACACACACAAACTACAAACATGCATCTGCTAACCCGACAACCACAGTTTCAGTCTGCTCCTATACATAGGAACACAAGAGACCCTCTGAATATGCCACCTGAATATAACTAAATACTCAATTACTGTAAAATTAACACGTGTACCTCTGGGCATTTAGAATGAACAAGAGAAAATGTTCAAAGGATTGTTGACTGTGGCAGTATAACAAGAGCAAAAAAGATCACCAATCAAACAACAAGAAGAAACTATTTAGCAAAGGGAGTGATTTTACTAGCTTTTGGATGGCACAGAACTGCATAGAACCGATTCCAAGCTGCAGAAAGACATCAGTTGGAATTTTAGTTGGATACCAACTGGAATCAATCCAATTCACTGGTAATTCATATTAACTTTCGGGTTTCGAACAAGACTTTAAACCCACTCTTCTGATAGTGAATTCAAAGAAGTGTTATTAAAAGAAAAATATAAATTAGTACATAGTTATAATGTAGAATTATGAAATTATGGAGTGAATCCTAACACCTAAAACATGCAGCTTATGTTCCAGTATGAAGGTAAAATTTTTTAAATTATGGAATTATTATACAGAATTAGTTAAAGCAAAATATATAAGAATCATACATCCATACAATTAAACCTTCTCATAAGTATCATTCTCTGTCTTCTTTCTACACTAAACTAATTTCAAGTACATCACCCAAAACATTGAGTATACTTATCTTATCCATAAGACGTCTACAACTTTGATGGGTGATCGATTCCACTAAAGTGTGCATCTTCTTCCTTCTTTTGGATAAGTAGCTTCAGTCAGAATACAGCTAGCTGACAGTGTCTCTGGAGATGGAGATAATCTTTAGAGAAGGTTTGAGACCCTCTCGCCTAATGTGTTAATGAGATCATGTCACTCATTGATTGGCTGACATATTCCTTAATTTAGTTTAATTGGTCTTGGCCATTGTGCTTAATTAATCTTGATCATAGAACAATGAACTTGTTCAATGTGCTCTTTTAATCCTATTTCAGACATGCGACTTTACATTTTGTATAACCTTTGGTCTCTAGACTTTCTTCTAATCTGATTTAAGTACATCATTTGTAGCGATTTTGTGTCTACATTTTAACTTAAAGCTTGTAAGAATACTTTATATCAAGCATACAATCTCTTTAGGAACATACTTAGGATTAACCCATGTAAGTTTAAATACCAAGTTTGTGATAAAACTGCTAACTATTTAAAGGCAGAATTTTACATCCCATGGGTGGGCGCATGTCTGACCCGATCGGGTGTAAAACAGCGCACGATGTCAGATGAGCATCCCGACATCATTGTGCACTCGTGCGATATTTCGGTCGGCGGGCGCGCTGCCGACTCTTGCGCACCCGCTGACAATTAAGAGGCCTATTAAGGCCATTAACGTAGTCATTGACATGGATTTTTCACTGCCCATTCAATGTTACAGTTGACGGTCGGGCGAATCAGCCAGGCGGCCTTTTGATTTTTGAGGAAACCTCATCCAAAGGTGGGATAAGGTTCTATATTAATTTAAAAAAGTAAAAATGTTTTGACAGGATTTTATCATTAATATGTTTAGGTAAGTGATTCTTATGGGTGGAATTTTTTTGGGGACTTCATAATGCTTATTTTTGGCTTTAAAATTCTTTGGCTTCCTGAGGCAGCTCTCTGCCTTCAGGAAGCTTTCACTGCGTGCTCCCCCGTGCCCGCGCTGACTTCAGCGCTCACCCTCTTCCTGCCCCCACCCCAGGAGCGCTAGGCCTTTCAGAACGTGTTTCACGCTGGCTGCCCATTAATTGGCCAGCCAGTGTGAAATCACAGTTGGACCCGATCATGGGCGGCGGCCCGTTTCCCAGCTGCTCCCGGCTGGGCCCGCCTGACGACCTGAAAATCCTGCCCAATAGTAATTTAGTTATAACTGATGCTCAATCTTGGTTAGTGGGTTGTGGTCCAACTATTTCATATGAGTTAATAAAGGCAAAGTACTGCAGATGCTGGAAATCTAAAACAGAAACAAAAAATGCTAGTAAAACTCAGCAGGTCTGACAGCATCTGTGGAGAGAGAGACAGAGATAACGTTTCAAGTCAGTATGTTTCTTCTTCAGAGCTAAAGGGAGGTAGAGATGTGGTGAAATATATACTGATTAAGTGGGGTGGAAACGGTGAAGCTGGATAGAAGGCCAGCGATAGGTGGAGGCAAAGGAGAGATGGCAAAAGGTGTCATAAACAAAAGGTAAAAGAGTTGTTAATGGCTGTAACTGGCTAAAGGAGGTGCTAATGGTGACGGTAAGAAAGCGAAATGTGATAATGGCCGGACCAGGGTAAGCACTCTGGAAAGTGACAGGTGGCCCTAGTGGGGGTGGGAGGGGACAGTGGTGGGAAGAAAGATTGAAAATAGGCTAAAAGCTAGGGATAAAACAATGAATGAAAATGGAAATAAATTTATTAAGAATAATAATAATGAAAATAAGTGGGGGGGGGAAATTAATAAAAATTAAAAAAATTAAAATGAATATGGAAAAAAGGGGATGAAAAAGGGGAGTGGGGATGGAGGAGATAGTTCATGGTCTGATGTTATTGAACACTGAGTAAGCACAGAGTGCTTACCCTGGTCCGGCCATTATCACATTTCACTTTCTTAATGTCATCATTAGCACCTCATTTAGCCAGTTACCACCATCATTAACAGCTCTTTGACCTTTTGTTTATGATATCTTTTACTTATGACATCTTTTGCCATCTCTCCTTTGCCTCCACCTATTGCTGGCCTTCTATCCAACTTCACCGGTTCCACTCCCCCTCAATCAGTATATATTTCACCACATCTCTACCTCCCTTTAGCTCTGAAGAAGAGCCATACTGACTCAAAACATTAACTCTTTCTCTCTCTCCACAGATGCTGTCAGACCTGCTGAGTTTTCCCAGCATTTTTTGTATTCATATGAGTTGGTAGACCAATCTCAACTGCCAGTGGTCCTCATCTGTTGTTTGCATAGATATATGCATTCTAATAATGCAGATTTATCTAGTTTGTTTTTAAAACTACAAAAGTAATTCCAGCAAGTTAATCTTAATTTAATTGTAAAGACCAAAAGTAATACAATACATCTAAGGTTACATACTTATAAAAGGTGAGCTAATAATACCAGTTCTCTTAATGATCCAGGGTTAAATCTTTGATTGTCATTAAAAGACATACTGCTTACAATTTTGATATTACTGGCATACGTTTCAATAAATAGTTATACATTATATCACTGCAAGGTACATGCAGTAATTATGTTGAACTTAACAGTTTTACAAAATTGCAGTGTCATGTATTTTGTTAAAAGACGGTTTTTCGAAAGAGTATTAATCTAGCCAAGCCTTTTAAAATATCTATTGATTCATCCAATGTCTTCAATTAAAATCAATTAAGATTCACCGCCTTAAAATCATCTGCTGTTGGCTTGCCTAATTCCTCCCCACCCCCATTCCAAGGTGTAAAAGTCATCAGGCCATTAATTGGTTTGAGGTGGGCCTATCGTTCACATCTGGGAGGAAGTCGCACTTCTGAAAGCTGTCGGCCAATCAAATGGCCGGTAGCTCTCTGGTCCCTGCTACACCATCACGAGTGGTGGCGATTGCTGGGGCTGCAGCTAGTCCCAGAGTGAAGCATGCTGTGATGGAGCTGGACCGACCAGCCCATCTGCTAAGTTCCACCTGGCGGACTGGACACTTGGTGCTCGCCTCTTCATGCTGCAGGTAAAATGCCAGCAGCGGCAAGAGAAGGGTCTTAAGTGGCCATTAATTGGCCACTTAAGGGCCTCAACTGGCCCACAGACAAGTGGGCCACCGACACCTCCCCTGCTGCTGGTAATATTCAAGTGGGGTTAGGTGGAAGCGGGTAAAGAACAAGCAAGGCACCATTGGCATGGTGTCCAACTTTACGGCTAGAACAGACTCCTCCAGTATATGTGATTCACTTTCTCTACCCTGTGAAGTGGCTTAGCAAACCATTCAGTAAAAACAATACAATAAAGGCCCATCAGCACCTTCTAAGAGCAACCAGGAATTGGTGATAAATGTAACCTGAGAGCAAATAAAAGAGTGGCTATTTCTATAATCCCTACCCTGGCCATCATAACAAGACCTGTTAGTGGAGTACCTGATGGGGAAAAATGTCATGAATAATAACTAGGCATGAAAAGATAACATTAAGCAGAACACATTATATTGATTCTCCAAATGTAGACATGGTAATGCACTTTGGGCTTGTATGACTATGACATCATAGAATCATAAAGTCATATAGTCATAGAATCATTACGGCACAGGAGGAGGCAGTTTGGTTCATTGAGTCTATGCTGTCTCTTTGTAGAGCTATCCAATCAGTCTCATTCCACGACTCCATCCCTGTAGCCCTGTAAGGTTATTTCCTTTATCTGCCCATCCAATTTGCTTTTAAAATCATTCATTATCTCCGCTTCCACCACCTTGATATCCAAGGAGTTCCAGTTAAAAATTCACCCTCACATCCCTCTGCATCTCTTGCCCAAAACCTTAAATCTGTCTCCCTTGGTCCTTGTACTATCAACTCATGGAAACAACTTTTTTTGTCTACCTTACCTAAACCTGTCAATCTTGTACACCTTTCTCAAATCTCCCATCAATCCCCTTTGCTCCAAGGGGAACAGCCCAACTTTTCCAACCTAAGCCTTGTAGTTAAAATTCTTAATCCCTGGAATCATTCTGGTTAATCCGCTCTACACCCTTCAAGGACACTCACATCCTCCCTGAAGTGTGATGATCAGAACTGATACAATACTCCAATTGTGGCCAAACCTGAGCTACATGCAGGTTCAGTATAACTTTCCTGCTTTTGTACTCAACGCCTCTACTTATGAAGCCCAAGATCCCATATGCTTTGCTAACGGCTCTCACAATATTTCCTGTCACTTTCAAAGATCTATCCACATGATCCCCAGATCCCTCTGTCCCTGTACACTCTTTAGAACTGGCCATTTAGTGTATGCTGCCTCTCCCTATCCCTTCTGCCACAATGCATCATCTCAGACTTTTCTGTATTAAATTTCACCTGCTACTTGAATGCCTATTCTGCCAGCCTATGTCCTGTTGCAGTCAGTTGGTGTCATCCTTACTGTCAAAAAAAGCA
Source organism: Cetorhinus maximus (assembly GCF_964194155.1). NCBI lineage: Eukaryota > Metazoa > Chordata > Chondrichthyes > Lamniformes > Cetorhinidae > Cetorhinus > Cetorhinus maximus. The sequence continues at coordinate 66,135,663 of NC_135885.1, read as the reverse complement.
GTGGACCTAGCACTGAACCTTGGGGAACACCACTGTCCACCATCCTCCATTCTGAAAAATCAGCCATTTACTTCACTGTCCTACCATGTCCTGTACACAAAAAGCGGGACAAATCCAATCCGGTCTACTCTTAATCACCAGAAAAGTGCTGGATGGTGTCCTCAACAGTGCTATCAAGCAGCACCTACTCACCAATAACCTGCTCACTGATGCTGAGTCTGGGTTCTGCCAGGACCTCTTGGCTCCAGGCCTCATTACAGCCTTGGTTCGAACATGGACAAAAGAGCTGAAGATGAAGTAAGAGTGACTGCCCTTTATATCAAGGCACTCTAGTAAAATTGAAACCAATGGGGATCATAGAGAAATCTCCACCAGCTGGAGCCATACCTAGCACAAAGGAAGATGATTGTGGTTGCTGGAAGCCAATCCCAGCACATCGCTGCAGGAGTTGCTCAGAGCAATGTGCTGGATCAAATCATTTTCAGCTACCTCATCATTGACTTTCCTTCCATCATCAGGTCAGGAGTGAGGATATTTGCGGGTAACTGCAGTGTTCAGTTCGATTCACAATTCCTGTGATAATGAAGTAGTCCATGTCCACGTGCAGCAAGACGTGGACAATGTTCAGGCTTAGGCTGACACGTGGCAAGCAACATTAGTGCTACACAAATGACCATCTCCAGCAAAAGAGGGTTTAAGCACTTCCTCTTGAAATTCAATGACATTACCATTGCTGAATCCCACACCATCAACATCCTGAAGATCACCATTGATCAGAAACTTAACTGGCCTAGCTACATAAATACTATGGCTATAAAAGGCCAGAAGTTGCGGATTCTGTAGCTAGTGACTCCCCAAAATCTTTCAACCATCTACAAGGCACTAGTCAGTGTGATGTACTACTCTCTACTTGCCTAGTTAAGTGCTGCATTTATAACAACATTCAAAAACTTGACACCATCCAACACAAAGCAGCTGCTTGAATGGCACCCATGCAGCAACTTATGCATTTGATCCCTCCATCACCAAAGTATTGTAGCTTCAGTTTATACCATCTACTAGATGCACTGCAGCAATTCACCAAGGCTTCTTTAACAGCACCTCTCAAACCTATGACGTCTATTGTCTAGAAGGACAGGGACACCATCACCTGCAAGTTCCCCTTCAAGTCTCATACTATGCTGACTTGGTAATATATCATTATACCTTCATTGTTGCAAGGTGAAAATCCTGGAACTCACAGCACTTTGGGAGCACCTTCACAATCGAGATAAGCAGGTAAGTTGTCTCAGAGGTAGAGTCAGGTGATGTTACCAATGTGGAAATAGGCAGCCTTAGTGATGGCATAAATACATCCTCAGAAACTCATCTCAGGGTTAGATAGGACATGAAGATTGTAACCAACCTTGTTCAATCTCAAAGTTGCCAGAGGGATGGAGTCGCTGGCTAGGGAATGGAGTTTGTCATGGGACCCAAAGACAATGGCTTTGATCTTTTCAATATTTAGTTGAAGAGAACTTCTACTTTTCCAATGGATGTCAGACAAGCAGTCTGACAATTTAGAGATAGTGGAGGGGTCAAGAGAGGTGGAGGTGAGGTAGAGTTATGTGCCATCAGCATACATCTGGAAACTGATGCTGTGTTTTACAAACATATGAACATATGTGCTGGACCTAATGCTGGGGAATGAAGCTGGACAGGTGGCTGAGGTGGTGGTGGGGGAGCATTTTAGTGATAGCGACCACAACATGGTACAAATTAAGCTTGTTATGGACAAAGAAATAGACAAGTTGCAAAAAAATGTTTTGGACTGGGGTAAGAGTGGATTTTAGTAAAATAAGGCAGGATCTGGCCAATGTAGACTGGGAACAGCTACTTGTGGGGAAATCTACAGAGGAGCAGTGGGGGACGTTCAAAAAGGAAATGGGGAGTGTACAGGCTCAACATGTTCCCTCTATGGTGATAGGAAGGAGTAACACGCCCAAAGAACCATGGATGACCAGAGATATTCAGGTTACGATGAGAAGGAAAAGAGAGGCTTTTAGCAGTTACAAGGGATGCAAATCAGCGGAGGCATTAGTGGAGTACAGAAAGTGCAAGGTGGAGCTTAAGAAAGCAATTAGGAGAGCAAAGAGGGGACATGAGAAAGCTCTGGCTGGTAAAAGTAGGGTAAATCCCAAGATATTCTATAAGTATATCAATGGGGAGAGGGTAACCAGGGAAAGAGTAGGGGCCATAATGGACCAAGGGGGCAATCTATGGGTGGAGCCAGATGACATCGGTAGAGTGGTGAACAAATACTTCACATCCGTCTTCGCCCATGAGAATGAGGATGAAGGTATCAGACTTGGGGAGAGAGACTGCAAGGTTCTTGAGCAAATTGATATAGGGAGTGACAAGGTATTGGAGGTGTTGGAAGGCTTAAAAGTGGACAAATCTCCAGGTCCAGATGATTAGTGTCCCAGACTGCTGAGGGAGGCAAGGGAGGAGATCACAGGGGCTCTGACCCAAATTTTTAATTCCTCTCTGGCCACGGGGGAGGTGCCAGAGGACTGGAGAACAGCTAATGTGGTTTTGCTTTTTAAGAAGCTTTGTAGAGATAAGCCAGAGAACTACAGGCCAGTGAGTCTCACGTCAGTGGTAGGGAAACTATTGGAGAAAATTGTGAAGGTAAGAATCTATCTCCACTTGGAGAGGCAAGGTTTGACCAGGGATAGTCAGCATGGCTTTGTCAGAGGGAGGTCATGCCTAACAAATTTGGTTGAATTTTTTGAAGAGGTGACCAGGTGTGTAGATGAGGGTAGTGCAGTTGATGTAGTTTATATGGATTTCAGCAAAGCCTTTGACAAGTTCCCACATGGGAGACTTATAAAGAAGGCAAATGCACATGGGATACAGGGTAATTTGATAAGGTGGATTCAAAATTGGCTTAGTTGTAGGAGGCAGAGGGTGATGACAGAAGGATGCTTTAATGACTGGAAGCCAGTGTCCAGTGGCGTACCACAGGGATCTGTGCTGGGTACCCTATTATTCATCATTTATATAAACGACATAGATGACTATGTGGGGGGTAGGATTAGTAAGTTTGCAGATGACACAAAGATTGGCCGGGTGGTTAACAGTGAGGTTGAGTGTCTTGGGCTACAGGAAGATGGGGACGGGTTGGTCAAATGGGTAGATAAGTGGCAGATGGAATTTAACCCTGAAAAGTGTGAGGTGATACACTTTAAAAGGAGTAATTTGACAAGGAAGTATTCAATGAACAGCATGAAACTAGGAAGTTCTGAGGAACAAAGGGACCTTGGCGTGTGTGTCTGTAGATCTCTAAAGGCGGAGGGGCATGTTAGTGGGGTGGTGAAAAAGGCATTTGGGACACTTGCCTTTATCAATCGAGGGGTAGATTACAAAAGTAGGGAGATCATGTTGGAGTTGTATAGAACCTTGGTGAGGCCACAGCTGGAGTACTGTGTGCAGTTCTGGTCTCCACATTATAGGAAGGATGTGATTGCACTGGAGGAGGTGCAGAGGAGATTCACCAGGATGTTGCCTGGGATGAAACATTTAAGTTATGAAGAGAGGTTGAATAGACTTGGGTTGTTTTCGTTGGAGCAGAGAAGACTGAGGGGCGACCTGATGGAGGTGTACAAGATTATGAGGGGCATGGACAGGGTGGATAGGGAGCAGCAGTTCCCGTTAGTTGAAGGGTCAGTCACAAGGGGACATAAGTTGAAGGTGAGGGACAGGAGTTTTAGGGGGGATGTGAGGAAAAACATTTTTACCCAGAGGGTGGTGACAGTTTGGAATGTGCTGCCTGGGAGGGGGGTGGAGGCAGGTTGCCTCACATCCTTTAAAAAGTATCTGGATGAGCACTTGGTACATCATAACATTCAAGGCTATGGGCCAAGTGCTGGTAAATGGGATTAGGTAGATTGGTCAGGTGTTTCTCACAGGTCGGTGCAGACTCGATGGGCTGATGGGCCTCTTCTGCACTGTGTGATTCTGTGGAATGAAATAGGAGCAGAAGTAGGCCATAAGATCATGGCTGATCGGTTTGTGTTTCAAATTCCACATTCCACTTGATTGAAACATTCAAGGTCCTGAGAGGTCTTGACAGGGTGGATGTGGAGAGGATGCTTCCTCTTGTGAGAGAATCTAGAACTAAGGGTCATTGTTTAAAAATAAGGAGACACCCATTTTAAAACAGAGATGAGGTGAAACTTTTCACTCGGAGGATCGTGAGTCTTTGGAACTCTCTTCCTGAAAAAGTGGTGAAAGCAGAGTCTTTGAATATTTTTAAGGCAGAGGTGAATAGATCCTTGGGAAGCAAGGGGGTGATATGTTATCGGGGGCAGGTGGGATACAGATTTCAGGTTACTATCAGATCAGCCATGATCTTATTAAATGGCTGAGCAGGTTCGAGGGGCTGAATGGCCTACTCCTGTTCCTTGTTCATATTCCCATCTATCTCCAATAACCTTTGATTCCCCTGCCTAACAAGAATCTACTTGCCTAACAAGAATCTACCTCCGCCTTAAAAATATTCAAAGACCCTACTTCCACCACCTTCTGAGGCAGAGTTCCAAAGTTGTACAACCCTCTGAGAAAAAATTTCTCATCTCCGTCCTAAAGGGGCGATCCCTAATTTTATAACAGTGCCCCCTAGTTCTGGACTCACCCACAAGAGGAAATACCCTTTCCACATCCTCCTTGTCAAGACCATTCAGGATCTTATATACTTCAATCAAGTCATCCCTCATCCTTCTGAACTCCAGTGGAAACAAGCCCAGCCTGTCCAACCTATCCTAAGCAACCCGCTCAGTCCAGGTATCAATCTATAAACCTCCTCTGAACCGTCTCCAATGCATTTACATCTTTCCTTAAAAGAGACCAAAACTGCACACAGTATTTGAGATGTGGTTTTACCATTGCCCTGTGTAACTGAAGCATAAGATCCTTATTTTTATGTTCAATCCCCCTTGTAATAAAGGGTAGCATTCCATTAGCCTTCTTAATTACTTGTACCTGCATTCTAACTTTTTGTGACTCATGCACTAGAACACATAGGGTTGCTCTGCACGTCAGGATTCTGCAGTCATTCTCCATTTAAGTAATACTCTGCTTTTTTATTCTTCCTGCCAAAGTGAACAACTTCACATTTTTCCACATTATACTCCATCTGCCAGATTTTTGCCCACTCACCCAACCTATCTATATCCATCTGCAACCTCCTTATATTCTCTTTACAACCTACTTTCCTACTTATCTTTGTGTTATTTGCAAATTTAGCTACTGTGCATTTGCTCCCCTCACCTAAATCACTGATATAAATTGTAAAAAGCTGAGGACCCAGCACAGACCCCTGCGGGACTCCACTTGTCATATCCTGCCAATCAGACAAAGACCTATTTATGCCTACTCTCTGTTTTCTACCAGCCCGCCAATCTTCTATCCATGCTAATATGTTACCCCCTACACCATGAGCTTTTATTTTCCACCATTACCTTTGATATAGAACCTTGGAAATCCAAGTACAGTACATCTACAGGCGCCCCTTTATCCACAGCGCATGTTACTCCTTCAAAGAACTCCTATAAATTGGTTAAACATGATTTCCTTTTAACAAAGTTATACTGACTCTTCCCATTTACCTTGAAATTTTCTAAGAGCCCAGCTATAACCTCCTTAATGATTGACTCTAACACCTTCCCCACAACAGACATCAAGCTAACTGGCCTATAGTTTCCTGTTTTCTGCCTCCGTCTCTTCTTGAATAGAGGGGTTCTATATGCTACTTTCCAGTCTGATGGAACCTTTCCAGAATCTAGCAAATTTTGGAAAATTAACTCTAATACATCTACTACCTCACTCACCACCTCTTTTAAGACCCTAGGATGGGGTCCATCAGGACCCAGAGACTTGTCAGCCCACAGCTCCATCAAATGATGTTGCCAAGGGACACCATGGAGATCAGAGAAAGGAGTCAAGGAAAGATCCTTGGGGGACATCAGAGGTAATGGTGCAGGAGCAGAGAAATAAGCCATTGAGGTTATTCTCTATGAGTGAATAGATAAGAATGGAACCAGGCGAGTGCGGTGACCCTGTTCCAACTGGATGATGGTGGTGTGGCGTTGGAGGAGATTGTGTGGTTAGCTGTGTCAAAGGCTGCAGCTAGGACAAGAAGGATGAGGAGGGATAGTTTACCTTTGTTACTGACACATAGAATGTCGTTTTTGACCGTGGTAAGAGCCATTTTGGTACTGTGGCATGGTGGAAACAAGATTGGAGGAATTCAAACATGGAATTCCATGAAAGATAGACATTAATTTGGGAGGTGACAGCACATTCAATTACTTTGGTGAGGAAAGGAAAGTTGGAGATGAACTGGTAGTTTGCAAGGATGGAGTGATCTAGGGTCCATTTTTTTTTGAGGAGAGGGTAATAACAGAATTAAAGGATCTGATTGTAAGAAATCTCACTGCTTCTGCTGGTGTTATGTCAGGGAGAAAACAGGATGCTATTCCCCAGTTCTGTATCTATTGGCTTTCTTGTCTGTTTAAATGTGGTGAGCATTTTCTCTTTCTTCCAAACAGATTTAATCTATCAAAAGGCAAACTTTTGAAATGAGCTATGGTCAATTTTGATGTAAATAAATATGACCTCCTCAGCTAAGGAGTAATCTTAAGGGATTTCCTCCCATCGGAAATGCTGCCAGTGAGGGTCTCCTAAATCTGTCAAAAAAAATGCCTGGAAAACAGTCACTCCTGAAGAATCTAACTGGCTATGAGACACTGCTAGGAGTTAAGTAATCTAACCACCCCTAAATATACAGTATAATGTCAGATCCTTGTAAAACCAAGACTGAACCTAGAAGGCTAACTTTTTTGGTCAATTGCTAATTGTAGTTTTTGTAATACAAATGGAAGAAGATTGAATGCCATGGTGTCAGAGTTGGCTTGGTGGTAGCAATCTTGCTTCTGAGCCATAAGATCATGGATGCACATCTCATTCCAGAGAGTTGAAGCACATAATTAATACTGACATATCAGTATTGAGAGATTGCTCTACGTCAAAGGTGCAGACCTTCAGATGACACTAAACATTGAGGCCAGGCTGCCTTCTCGGGTAGGCGTAAAAGATTCCATGGCACTTTTTGCATTCAGCCAACACAACTAAAAATACAGCAGGTCTGGCAGCATCGGTGGAGAAGAGTCGACATTTCGGGTCCACACGACCCTTCAACAGAACAGTTCTGTTGAAGGGTCGTGTGGACCCGAAACGTCGACTCTTTTCTTCTCCACCGATGCTGCCAGACCTGCTGAGTTTTTCCAGGTAATTCGATTTTTGTTTTGGATTTCCAGCATCCGCAGTAGTTTTTTGTTTTTACAACTAAAAATACACTATTTGGTCATTTATCTCTGTTTTTGTGGGACTTGTTTGCAAATTGGCTGCTCTGTTTCCCTTCAGCACAACAGTGACCACACTCCAAACATACTTCATCAGATGTTGAATGCTTTGAGGTGTCCCAGGGATGGGAAACGTAATCTATAAACGCAAGTCTGTTCTTTTATGTTGAATACAAGCTGAGCAAGAACTTGAGACACAATGATTGGAACACTTTCAGGAAATAATAAATCAGATCTAACAGAATGAAAAGTACTCTAACATTATTTAAGAGAAGAAATAATTTGAAACATTACACCTCAATTATCAGACATTTTCTTTTCGGAATATGTATAACTTTACATTCTTTGCAGCACCATATAATTACATTATATTTAACAGGAGTGTTAGCAAAATAACTTTATCACACATAAATTAATGTTTAAACAACTTTCATTATTGAGCTTTATTTCAGTAGCTGTCAGCCAATTCAAGCCAACATACTAAGTAAATGAAACACAATACAGCCTATTATTTACGGTGGACTTGTGTGGTGGTGGCATTTGGACTTTGGAACAGAATTTCTAAGCAGTCTGGTTATCCAATGTAACTCCAAAGATATTTTTAATCCACACAAGGATCAATAGTAGTAGTCCCCGGGAACTTGTGCAATTTTCTTTCTTTAAATCATAATACTCTATTATGGTTGGACTAAATGGCCCATTTATGTGCTGTAAATTCATATAAATGTAACTGAATAAAAGTAGAAATTATAGCCTGCACCCACCTAAGTGAAAAAAAGGTTAAAGTTTTAGACATTCCACAGAGCTGGAAACTGGAAGATAAATGGAATGGAACAAAACAAAGGGAAGGAGTGTGGAAGGAAGAAAGATGCTGAATTGAATGTTCAAACAGGATTTTTTTGAAGACCTGAAAGGTGAAAGCTGGCAAAAGATATATGAAGGTCAAATGAAACAACAAAAGACCATTAAAAATAAAAAAGGCATGAGAATAGCTAAGTACGGCATTGAAAAGACATAGAAGGGAGAAATAAATGAATACAACTTCAAGTGCGAGAAATCTTAACCTAAAAACAGAATATGCTGCAGAGACACAATACCTGCTTACACATAAGAGAAACCAACCCCCAACCCACTACATTCCCAGCCTCTAAGAAAATCAGAGATATTGCAAGATCTGAAGTTGCTAAAGTCAATGCTCACAGGGCTGCAGGGCACCCAGGAGATGCATTTGTGTACTTGTGCATTGTGCTTGGTTTGAACAGTGTAGGAAGTCAAAGACAGAGACTTCAGTATAGGAAATGGAAATGAAATTAAAGTGGCATGCTATAGGGAACAAAAGCAAAATACTGTGGATGCTGAAAATCTGAAATAAAAACAGAAAATTCTGCAAATATTCTGGGAGTCTGGCAGCATCCGTGGAGGAGGAAACAGAATTAACAGGACAAGGACCTTTATTCTGCCATAGAGATCAAGCTTGTTTAAAGAAACACGATAAAGGGACTAAAGTCACAGTAAAAGAACAGGTGTTGATGAGACTTTTGAAGCTGGGAGAGATATAGCATGATGCAGGGGTTCAGGGCACAAGTGCAAGTATGTCATGGTTCAAAGGCTTAGTTGCTGATGATGAAATTGACAGAGAGGCAATACAAAGATCAGGAATATGAGATAGCATAATTTAGTTTAAAATTTATGGTAAGTTTTATAGGGCTTCTGAATTGCATAATCAAGGTTTATTAAATATTAAATCACAAATTCTTACCAGTCTTGTGTGGCTTGTTTCATATCTTCACACATTTTTGTCTCTTTGGGGAATAATGTGGAAGTGGTGGAAGGATTACCAGGCTGATCATCAACTTGTCATGAATGCTCCTTCTATGGTCAACAAATCCTGGAGTGGGATTTGAATCCAGACCCTCTGGCTCAAGGCAGGGTGCTACCCACTGAGGCACAAGATCTCAATTCTTATGTGGCGATGTCTATAAAACCATAAGTACTTCAGTACAAGTCACAGGACACGAGTTTCAACACCCATTTATTAGACAGGATTGCTTCCAAATCTCCAAATCCAGAATTACAAAACACAAACCAACAAAAAAAGAAAATTATTGCAAATATTCATGAAGTGAAAAATTATTGTTAATATAAGCCAACTAGGTGTCCCAAGATGTTAAATTCAGAGCCTATAAAAAATCTGCACCAGACTCAAGATAAAATGAACAAAGAATTTTACAGAAGAACAAAAATCAAATGAGAATTCTATTCTCTTAATCAGGTTTGTTTTAGAGATAGATGGATATATGAATATTGTAGCCAGACAATATTAGCTAACTCATTTCTAAAGTGGCTTTAGGCCTCTAACTGGAAATTGCATTTAAATTGTAACAAAGTTTTAATCCTTAGCTCTAATGCAATTTAAGTATTATTCATTTTTCAATTCTTCAAGAATTGTACCTGGAAATAAAACATTATTTATTGTAGAGAGTGTATTTCAAATATCATGTCTAGTGGTGGTTTACTACCTGCAATTATTTCAAGGTTAAGCACTGGAACTCCTGCAGCTTATTAACTGGGTCAGTTTATAGTTTCATAAAGCTCTTCAGTAACATGATCTATCAATATTTTCGAGAGTTAAAGTTGACTTGAGAGTCAAAAGTCAAGCTTGACTGAATATGAAGGAAAAAAATTCTACAGGCAATAAGTAGACTAAATGGGAACCACTTTATCATTGTGGGCGTGGAACTCATATCCTACTGTACGCTGTAAGCTATTTACTTTTTTAATATTTCAGAATTAGAGTTATAGTATCCATTTTCCTTTTTACAAGCTTACTCTTATTCTTATAACCTTGTGATGCTTCCATCTGTGTACAAGTAATATGCATGTTTGACTTAAAAACATTTGAGCATTTTTATGATTCGTTCTTGGGATGTGAAAGTCACTCGCTAGTATTTGTTGCTCATTCTTAAATGTGTTATCTTATTTGTCCTGCAGGTAATCATTAGATCCCTCAGAATACTTAAACAGTACAGTAATGACAGAAGTATTACAATTGGGCAACAGAGTTTTCAAAATGAAAGTTACTTTTAGCATATAATAAACTCCTGAAAAAGTAAAATTTAAAATATGTGGAAAATGCATTTCAAAGCATTGTGTAACAAAGTGTTAATAACATTGTGATGTCTCCATCTGTATACAAGTAATATGCATGTTTGGCTTAAAAACATTTCAGTATTTTTATGATTCGTTCACAGGATGTGAATGTTGCTGGCTAATATTTGTTGCTCATTCTTAATTGTCCTCGAGAGGGTGGTGTTGAGCTGCCTTCTTGAACTGCCGCAGTCCATGTGGTGTAGGTACATCCACAGTACCACCAGGAAGGGGTTTCCAGGATTTTGACCTAGCAACACTGAAGGAACAGCAATATAGTTCCAAGTCAAGTTGCCATGTGGCTTGGCGGGGAGCTTGCAGGTGGTGGTGTTCCCATGTTCCCAGGTCGGTTCTGTACACCCTTTTGAAGGTTAGTTCCTTGAAATGGAGTGCATCGATTTCTTTTAATAACACTTGCATTTATTTGGCACCTTTAACATAGAAAAAATGTCTAAGGCGCTTTATAAAGTCTTATTCAGACAAAGATCGACAAAGATATTAGGAGAGGTGAACAAAAGCTTAGTCAAATATATGGGTTTAAGGACAATCTTAAAGGACAAGAGGGAGGTGTAGAAATTTAGGGAGCGAATCCCAGAGCTTAGTGCCTAGATGGCTAAAGCCATGGTTGTTTATGGTGGGACAAAAGGAGTGAAGGATTCACAAAAAGCTGGAGTTGAAGAAATTTAGAGTTCTCAGAGCATTGCATGCGAGTTCATGGTTAAACTTGAGGGAGTGGAGCCTGGGAGCCAATGTAGGTCAGCAAGGACAGGGTGATGGGTGAATGAGACCTGATGTGGGGCAGGATATTGGCAGCAAAGATTTTGGTTGAAGTGAACTGTTTGGAGAATGGAGGGTGGAATGCCATCTGCAAGAGCATTGGAATAGTCAAGGATATGGGTTTCAGTTGCAGACAGGCTGAGGTATGATTGGAAGTTGCCAGTTTATGCCACAAGAATGATGCAGTCATGTATTACAACAATGTTTTTCCATAGATATAAGAATAATGCATTTGGGAAGAAAAGGTCCTGACACCCAAGAGGTTAAAACAGTTTCGTATGTATTTTGTGCACCAGTTTAAATATATTTACGAAGGACAGCTACTTACATGAACACGGTACACACATCAGCTAGCACAAAAATATCAGAATCATGACGCATGGAAGTTCAAATATTTATTTCTCAATGTGGTTTGTAAAATAAAACCTGTTTTTCTGTGAAATTAATTTTAATGTTATATTATCCATTTACCAGTAGATTAACCTTAAAGTTTAGAAATAACAATTGCTTGGTAGCTTAATTAGTTGGCCACTTGATATTTGAGTTCCAAGGTTTGCTACCTTTCCAACTTGTTTAGTGTATGGTTGAGCAATTTCCACCAATTCCTAGTCACCACAGGTGCTGGTTGCTGAATGAAAAAAATTACTAAATCAGATCATTTTCTTTTACTGATTTCTGAAAATCTAATTGTTTCCCACCCAACTCCCCAACCCAGCGAAAAAGGTTGTGAGAGAGATTGTGAGCAGGATAGTCGTGAGGGTGAGGAAGGGAGGGAATTGAAATCAAGTTCACCTAAAGTACCAATTGACAACCAGCTAATTAATAAAACTGACAAACAGACATCCCTGAAAATGGATACTGCAGCTTTAAATGTACAAATTTTAGTTTTATTATCTATTGTGTTAAAAGACTTTTCTAATGCTTACACCTAAATTCAACTAATTCGAATAAGTCATTTAAAAAATTTTGCCAATATCTGTGACTGTATGTGTGACAGTGACAACTCAACAAAGGGGTAAAAAGGCATATACAGAAACATATTCTAAATGATGTGTTGTTCGGCAATTAAATTGATTTTTACTGTCTTTGTTCTTGGAAATACTTTCACTACATTTTCATGGCCTGTAATGATGGTTCGATGTGCTCCATGCATGATACAACTGCTTATCTACCTTTAAAATGCATAAAATATTGTTACTCCTGGGTTCATTTATTACTGCATACATGCATGATGTTTCAAGTTTTCTTTCACTACCTGTGCCTTCACTGACCTCTGCTGGTGGTAGCATTAAAATACTCAGTGTTTAACAAAAAAACAATAAGAAATGTAAATACCCATTGTACTCCTATTAGACTTGGTACTTGGCTCAAGTCAGTTTAACAAAAACTCAGGCTCATCATAACCAAACAGTTTGAAATCTCCTTGGAAACGAGCATGAAGGCGTTTTATATCTCGTTTACCGATTCCGGAGAAATACTGCTCGACCTTGGTTCTGTTGTATGCTGTAATACCTGGTGGGATTGGGGGATAGGATACCAGATTATTTATTCCTGCTTTCCTTAAAATGTATGGAGCATCCTTTTCCAGTGTTTCATGATGTCCTATGACATTGTACTTGATTTCACAAGGTGCACAAAGCTCTACATATGTAGCCCAGTGAATAATGGGTTCTCCTATCTTAATATCAAGCCACTTATGGTTAGGATCGCCTAAATAGCGAATAAAGTCATCAAATTGGAGTCCTTTAGTCTCTGTGCGATTCCTTCTATACTTCTGAATAATTGCTGGAGCAATGTTATATCTGTACCATGGTTCAAATCGAGGATTCTTTAGAAACTTGTCTTTGAATGCAGATATAAGTCTTTCAAAGGGATCCCTAACAATGAAGAATTTGAAGTATGTATTCAATCTGAAAAAGAACAAAAATGAAAGTCATAACAATGCTAATAAGGTAATGATACTTATTTAAAAATGCTCTAAGAATAAAACAAGCCTTGCAACTGTGATCCAGTAGGCAGAGTATTAGCATTCATGTTCAATAAATAAAGCTCAAATAGATGATTTAATCAGGATATATTTTGTGTGGAAACATTGTCAAAATAAATTTATTCCAACCTTTCTGTTATTTCTGGTTCACTGTATGATGACAAGCGAGGGAGGCCATTCCTCTCATGATTATGGATCAAAGGCTCAGGAATGTCTTCAATAGATTTAAATTCTCCTGTTAAAAAAAAGATAAAACTGTTAAATACAACTGTTTCATATTCCAAAATCTAGTACTCCTAACTCCACATCACATGGTCACAAGAGATTGCATTGAGCGCTTAGAGCACAGAAATAGGCCATTTGGTCTAACAGGTCCATGCCAGTGTTTTTGCTCCCAAAAAGCCTCATGCACCATTCTTTATCTAACTGAATCAACATATCTTTCTATCCCTTTCTCCCGCAAGTGTTTATCTAACTATCTCTTAAATGTATCTTTGCTATTTGCCTCAGTGCTCCTACAGAAGTAAGTTGTAAAATAAGGCAAGGCCATGGGGGGATTCAGAAATGAATTTGGTGTAATGGTTTACAGTAAGCCAACGGAGGTAAACAAGAACAGTTGTGATGGATAAGCAGAAATTAGCATGAAGCAGGATGTGGGCATTTTAGTTTTGGGCAAGCTGGAGTTACTAAAGGGCACTGGAGAAATTGATTCTGGAGGTAATAAAATTACGAATGAGAGGTCTCAGCAGTTACGGGGAAGACGTAAATGTAGAAGTGAGTGATGATGTTAATTAATCCATGCTCACATGGTTTGAGACACATGATAATGGAAATTTGGATACCACCTTTTTTTGTTCCAGTCGTCAGAGCTATGCTTTAATTCTATGGATCTAGAAGGATGACATGAACTAGAAGAGTCCTAGTCAATTTCTTTCGTTGTGTACAATATGAGGCTATGATCCAAGTGTAAGTCTAAGCACCATTTGGTGCCCATTGTGAAAAACAGGGTGAGCCAGACCTTGACTGGTCACATATGCATCGTGAATCAGGATTCCTTAACTAATCTACACTTGTGTGAAGAAGGGTATATTAGTCTCTTGTTCTTTTTGGGGGAAGGAGGAAGCAGGGGTAGAGAATATGTAAGGGAAATGCCTTAAGAATCACCTTAGAAAGGTGCCCTTAAAATGGCATCCACCGTGAAACTAAATGCTAGGAAGGGACTAATATTAATTCAACCATGAAAGCTTAAACAAACAAATCTTTCCTTACTACGACAATGCGGCAAACCATTATGAACAGAGACACAGAAATAGCTCGTTATGGATGACATAAAGATGCCCTGCCTTATCTGAAGCTTTGTGCGACCCCTAGCTGTGGCTATGTTAACTTGCCATAACTAGTAGGTGCCAGTGCTCACTGATTTCGAGGTAATTAGGAGTACCAACATGGTAACTAGCCTCATAAGGGCTGAGAATGTGGAGCACAGAGCGATGGGAAAAAAGAGTGTTTCCTAAACGGTGTGTTAAAGTCAGGAAATTAGTGCAAGTTGGAAATGGGTGCAGAAGGGGAAGGAGGTGCTGCTTTTTTTTTCCTCCAATACACAACACACCTCCTGGTGTGTTTTTCTGTCTCTAAACTAGGAAACTAATTTGCTATTACTTTACTAAATTAGTAACTAATTATCCAAATAAATAATTAAGATTCAATGCACATGGCAGGGCAGGTGGTGTGCTGAAACTGCAACACATGGGAGAGCATTGTGATCCCCGACAATCATTTCTGCAATAAGTGTCTGCAGCTTGAGGAACTTTGAAGTTGAGGAAAAACTATCCCCAAGCTACAGACATTGCTAGGCATCAGGAGGGGGCAAGTTACCTGGACACTGTTCCATGGGGCAATCACATCCCTTAGTGGAGAACTTTAGAGTTGATTAATAGTCAGGGATAAGAGGGTGTGACTAGGAGCCAGGCAGGTATGGGGATCCAGGAAGCAGGGATGAAGGAGCCTCAGTCCTTGACTTTGGCTAAAAGTTAAGAGGTACAAGGTACTTGGTACCTGTGTGGATGAGAACAAGGATTGCAGGGTGGATGGGCAAACTGACAATAGCATCATGGCGCAGGAAGCCAGTCAAGTGGAGGTACTGAGAAGGAATATGGTAATGATAGGGGACAGTATAGTGAGGAGGACAGATACTGCTCTCTGCAGTCGTGACTGTGTGTTCCGAAGATTGTTTTGTCTGTCCAGTGCCAAGGATAAGGGTATCTCCCCACGGCTGGTTAAGGACTTGGATTGGGAGGGGCAGGATCCAATTGTCGTAGTTCATGTAGGCACCAATAATAAAGGTAGAACTAGGAATGATGTTTTGCTGAGAGAGTTTGAGGAGTTAAGAGTCCAAATTAAAATACAGAACCTCAAAGGTAATCATCTCTAGATTAAATGAGAATACCACCCTCCTAGTTCCCTTCCTAACCACAAACCTCCCTGATTTAGGATTATATTGTTGTTCCTTCGCTGTTGCTGAATCAAAAACCTGGAATTCTAACAGTCCTGTGGGTGTATCTACAGCACATAGACTAGAGCACTTCAGGAAGGTGGCTCACCACCACTTTCTCAAGGGCAATTAGGGATGGACAATAAATGCTAGCTTTGTCAGCACTGCACACATCCCATAAGTCAAAGTGTTAACAGATTAGAGAATTAAATGCATGGCTCAAAGGCTAGTATGGGAAGAAGGGATTTTGACTCATGGGACACTGGCACTGGGGAAAGAGGGAGCTGTTCTACTGGGATGGGCTCCACTTAAACCAGACTGGGATCAGCGTAAATTGTACATGTATGAGGGGAAAGCCGACAAAGGTTGAGCAAATAGGTTAAAAGGTATAATGGTAAACAAACATTATAATGGATTTGCATTTATAGAAAAATATACAGTCATATAACACCTTTCATGACCGCCGATGTCCCAGCCACTTTACGGTCAATTAAGTACTTTTGAAGAGTTGTAATGTAGAAAATGTAGCAGCTAATTCGCGCACAGCAAACTCCCATGAAAGCAATGTGATAATAACCAGACTATCCTTTTTTATGTGTTAATTGAAGGATATGGTCCAGGACAGTGAAGATAACTCCCTGCTTTTGTCAAAATAATGCAACGGGACCTTTTACTTGAGAGGGCTGATAGGGCCTCAGTTTAATGTCTCATCTGAAAAACAACATCTCTGACAGTGTATCATTCTCTTGGTACTGCACTGGAGTGTCAGCCTAGATTGTTGAGCTCAAGTTCTGCAGTGGGACTTGAATGTACAACGTTCTAACTCAGAGGCAAGTGCAACCAGCTGAGCCACAGTTTACACTAAGAACAAAGAAGCTTAAAGAAATGATTCAAAATTTTCAACGAAAATACCTTCCATTATGAAACTAGAACTCAGTGAGAGAGATCTATCCGAGGCTTACTAGGGAAGTTAAGTATAGCATTAGATTACAAGAAGAGGTTTATTATGTTGCTAAGAGTATAGTAAGCTTGAGAGTTTTATAAACCAGCAAAGGTTAGCCAAAAAGTTGATAAAAAGGGGAAAAATATAGAATGAGAGTAAACTAGCCAGGAATATATAAACAGATTGTAACAGCTTTCACAAGTATACTAAAAGGAAGAGAACAGCTAAAATAAACATTGATTCCTTAGAGGCAGAGATAAGAGAAGCTATCATGGGGAACGAGGAAATAGCAGAGATGTTGAATAGATGTTTTGTGTTTGTCTTCACAGTAGAAGATACAAATTACATACCAGAAAAAGAGGATAACCAAGGGCTAACAAGAGTGTGAAACTTATAGAAATTAGTATCAGTGGAAAAAAATAATTGAAGAAACTTAACAGCTGACAGAATCACCAGGACCTCATGGCCCACATCCTAGGGTTGTAAAAGAGGTAGCTGCAGAGATAGTGGATGCAGCGGTTATGATTTTCCAGAATTCCCTAGATTCTATAACAATTCCAGCAGATTGGAAATTAACAAATGTAACTCCGTTACAAAAGGAGGAAGGGAGAGGGAAAACAGGGAACTACAGGCCTGTTAGCCTGACAACAGGTGTCTGGAAAATGGTGGAATCTATTATTAAGGAACTTAAAGCACTTGGAAAATGATAGTATGATCAGACAGAGTCACCACGATTCTAAGGAAGGGAACTTGTGTTTGACAAATTTATTAGAGTTTTTGAGATTGTAAGCAGTAGGGATGAAGAGAAACCAGTAGATGTAGTATACTTGGATTTTCACAAAGCATTCAATAAGGTGTCAAAAGGTTAATATGCAAGGAAATGATTCCTGGTGTTTGGAGTATATATTAGCATGGAGAGAGGATTGGTTAATGGACAGGAAACAGAAAGTGTAGATAAATAGAGCATTTTCAAGTTGACAGTCTGTAATTAGTGGAGTGTCGCATCAGGGTTGGGACCTCAGATACGGAAGACTGGATTTTCGTGGAGTCAAGCCAAGTCTGAAGACCTTTAAAAATGGAAGACTGGACTTGGAGGCCCATTTCTGACAAATCCCATTGTTGCTTGCAGGAGCAAGGGGATAGAGTGTGAATCACACAGGTGGTAAATCCAAACTCAGCAGGGCCATTTGAAATTAGTGCTGAGTTCAAACAGACCCATATTTGCTGCTCCAAGAGCCTTAAACTGCAGAATGGGAGTCATGAATTGATGGTGTAGACATAAACGCTCTTGAAGGGCGGATAAGGTCTACTTAAGTGGCATGATTTGAAGTTTATTTTACAACCAAAGCTCTTTAAAAATGAAAAAATGCAGATTGAAGTTGTCAGTCAGAATTTAAAAAAGGTACCCTCTGGCTGAACTTCTTTGATTGGTGGGTCATCACTTGTAAGTTAAAAAAAAAACACAACTGTCTATTCCTGCAATTTCAATAGAGTTCTTATTGACATTTCCCAAGGGCTGTACTTGCAGCTGAGGTCATTATGAATGCATAGCTGCATTTCAAAAGCTACAAAATCACTTGTCTAAGTGGAGGGGGGTGAGTTCACATTTTGATTGACAGTTTAAATGGGCTACTAATGGATTAGTTGTCTTTGAAGTGGTTACGGAATAGAAGTATATTTGTTTTTACAAAGGGTTGAATATTTGAAGGGATTTAAAGTCTTTGAATGGGATCTTTTTTTTCCATTATCAAGTCTGCATGAGTGAGAGCTGTATTAGATTAAGTTTTTCTACATCTCCACATGGCTCCTGAGGTCTGCCATGGTGGATATTAGGTGAGTGGCTACGGAGGTGGCATGGGGTTATGAAGGGCCATGGGAGATTTTGGAGGGGCCATGGGGGTATGAGGGGCATAAGGGATAGGTGAGGGCATGAGTTGGCATGAAGGTACCACGGGGGCTGGTGTGGGGGTGGTGGTGAGGCATGTGATAGGTGAGGGCTAGAAGGCCTAACAACTTCTAAGACAACTGTGACAAAGTCCTAGAGAACCAAGGTGTGCCTTTTAACCAGTCTGCCTTGGCACTCACCTGCCTCCTTGGCTGCCTACAATCTGTTTCTGGGATCAGTGGGCCCAACTCTATCCTGCCCCTGACTCTCTGGAGCAAAAATTGGATATAATGGGGCCCTTTAAACAGAGACAGGTCTGCCAAGTTGGGAAATTTCCCCACTCGAGCTACTACCTTGGTAGCAAAAATCTGGCCCCTACAATCTATAGTGATGACTTAAACAAAGAGACCAAGAGTAATGTATCCAAGTTTGCTGACAATATATAGCGCAGTGGAAATGTAAGCTGTGAGGAGAACATAAAGAGGATGCAGAGAGATATAGACAGGTTAAGCAAGTGGACAAAAAGGTGGAGTATATGTGGAGAAGTGTGAGGTTATTCACATTGGTAGTAAGAATGAAAAGTCTGAATTTTTTTTTTAAAGGTGTGAAACTTTTAAATTTTGATGTTTAGAGAGACTTAAGGGTACTCATACAAGGATCACAAAGTTAGCGTGCAAGTACAGCAAGCAATTTGAAAGGCAAATAGCATGTTGGCCTTAATTGCAAGGGGCCTGGAGTACAAGAACAAAGGATTCTTGCTACGATTGTACAGGGCTTTGGCGAGGCCATTCCTGGGGTACTGTGCACAGTTTTAGTCTTCATATCTAAGGAAGGATACGGTTTCCTGGATGCAGTACAGAAAAGGTTCACTAGATTGAGATGAGAGGATTGTCCTATGATGAGAGGCTAAGTAAATTGGGCCTATACTCTCTGGACTTTAAAAGAATGAGAGGTGATCTCATTGAAACATCCAAGATTCTTAAGGGACTTGACAGGATAGACACAGAGCTCATTTCCCCTGGATGGGAATCCAGAACATGGGGGCACATACTTAGGATAAGGGTTCGATCATTTAGGACTGAGGTTGGGAGAAAACTCTTAACTCAAATGGTTGTGAATCTTTGGAATTCTCTACACTCAAGACTTGTGGATGCTCAACTGTTGAGTATATTCAAGGCTGGGGTAGATAGATTTTTGATCTCTTAGTGAATCAAGGTTTATGGGGAACAAGTGGGAAAGTGGAATTGACATAGATAGCGGAGCAGGCTCAAGGGACCGAATGGTGTAACCTTGTATATTCTAGCCCATAAAACACATATCACTCAGATTGGTTAACAGAATTGAGGAGGTTTCTTTGGAAGCAAAGAATATATAAAATAGTATTTACAGTCTTCAGTCTTAAATTTAGTTATAGTTCTTTTAATAGTCTTTCTTGCAGAAGGTAGAGGTATAGCCCAGATACAGTTACCACCATAGATGGTGAATTTACCCAGCAGCAGGAAATCTAGAAGCATTCTCTACAGAGGTTCATCACTCTGAATAATATAATCCTAACTGGTTGACATAAAACAGTTTGGAAAGCCAAATTTAGGTGTCATTCACTCCTGGGCACAGACTAGGTGATAAGCCCAGGACAATTCCTTGACAGCAAGTTAAGGTGAAGTGGTTAAGGATTTTCTGATGACCTTAATGAATATTCCCGTGAAGGTATTAATTCAAGTGTTTTTAACAGAATAAATTGCATGAATGGCCAAAGTCTTTTTTTATTATTCGCTCATGGCATGTGGGTTCACTGGCTAAACCAGCATTTAGGGCTCATCCCTAATTGGCCCTGACAAGGTGTGGTGAGCTGCCTTCTTGAACAGCTGCAGTCCATGTGGCGTAGGTACACCCACATTGCTTTTAGGAAGGAAGTACCAGGATTTTAACCCAGTGACAGTGACGATTCTGATTCAATCCCCAACTCCACTGAGTTTCCTACCCCTGTCATATTGCAGAAAGAGTGAAAATTTGCTGCAGAAATCTCCACGTGCCTATTTTGAAACCTTCTAGCTCTTGGGTAAAAGCAGCAATAGAGGAACCTGCCAGGATTACCTTATCTTTGCTCTCGCAGATGTAGGGTATATATGACCTTGTTTGGGGAGTGGAGTGAGGTGGCGGGGGCAAGGAGATCAGTGCAGGAAAGACAGAAACAACATACCATAAAGAAATCTTTAATGTCTCAATAAACAAAAAAAAAGATCAATTCATACACTATCAAAACAGTCTGGGGAATCATTAAGGCTTGATTTGGCAATTTGCGATCTGCTCCCGCTTGTACCTGTTGAGGCAGATAGCATGCCAATTTTGTATTGTCTCCTTATTTCCATGATTTTTGTCAGCAGCTGCACACACACCAGGTGGCTTTACAGTATGTGAGGTGAGCACGTATAACAGATAGCCTCCAGCTCTTAATGGCAGTCTGTCCCTCTTAAAGGGAAGCTGAATTAAATCAAATGTAGCTGCTGCTGACTGTCATTGCTACAAATGGAAAAACTGGAAATGAAGCACCAAGAAAGAGAAAGGGCTCGTGATTCCCAGATGTGGTGCTGGAAGCCTTAGTCATAGAGGTGGCCTGAAAGTGAGATGCCATGTGTTCTGCAGGGAGCCAGGAGACCCTCAGGGACCCACTCTGAAGGGAATAAGAGCAGTTGGTCAGTGAGGTCAACTCCCAGAGATTGGCCCCGAGGACTTGGAAGCAGTACTGGAAGTTTATTGACCTCATGGGGTGGCCAAGATTGGAGAATGCATTTTCACATGACATTTCATACTACACGCTAACCTTTCACACTGCCTAATACGCTACATCCCCACCACTCACCCAGCTGCAGTCCCTAGCTTTCAGAACTCAGGCCTAACATCCAGATATTCCACTACACTTTCCAATGACGCCAGCCTCACACCTACCTCCAGCTATTAAGCTATGGCAGGTACATGACCCAAACACAGTGCAACACAATCACTGACATTCTATCCTCTGCCTTGCAGGGCAAAGTGGCACGAAATAGAAGGGAGCAGCAGAGAACCAGCAGGGGCAGGGACGTCTTCATCCCCTAACCTAGGGGAGGAAATGGGACCCCACATCTTGAGGCCAGCTGCAATAGAGCCTGTTGCATCTGGCGAAGCCGAGTGCATTCAGGATGACTGTATGTTACTGTGTAATGTTCTTTTCAACTAACGCCTTACCCTCATCCTCCTATAGGGCATGAAGTGCAGCCTGCTGGTGTGACCACGGACCTCTAGTTTTACACCCTAGCCCTCTACCTTCCCCTCAACAATCCACTTCTAATTTTATGCTTTCAGATGCCCAAGTACTGCCACTTGGTCAGCCAAAACAGCCCGAGTAGGAAAATAGACAGCGGCATCAGCAATCCGAGGAAAATGTACCATTCCTTGAACTGACACTTGCAGCCACCAGCTCAAGTACTGGCAATGCGCAAATGACAGAGGCTTGTACAGAGTCGGGATCTGCAGCTGGACCATGAGGAAAGAATGGCTCATCTGCCAGCTCTCTGGAGGTTGAGAATGCAGATGAGTTCTGCTTCAGGGGATTCAGATGAGAACTACTATGGTGTGGCGTACAGGAGAACACTGATGACATGCATACTGAGACTCTTCTGCTTTGACATGCATACCATACAGCCTCCTGTTACCGTCAAGGCTCATGGGGGAGTCCGGTTCCAACAAGGCACAGGGCATTACACAGAACTTGAAGCCCATCCTCACAATGTGGAAGTGGGTGGCCAACTCCATGGCAGCTCTGGCAGGCCCAGCTGTGATGCAGCATCTAGTGGCAACTGTCTCAGTTTCTACTACAGCAAAGGTAGAAGGCACCCAGCAATTCAGGGCTGTAGTGTAAGATGACGAGATCCATGCTTGCTGCCACAAAGGCTTAGGCTGGTTGTGGATCTGTGTTCAAAGGGGAATACATGGTCAGTCCAGGAATCTGTCCTCCAAAAACATACTTAAACTCATCCTCACCAAATTGCCTGCCGCAGATGCATCTGTGCATGACAGTATCGGTAGGAGTGACCACTGCACGGTCCTTGTGAAGACGAAGTCCTGCCTTCACACTGAGAATACCCTCCATCGTGTTGTGTGGCACTACCACTGTGCTAAATGGGATAGATTTCGAACGGATTGAGCAACTCAACACTGGGCATCCATGAGGCACAGTGGATCATCGGCAGCAGCAGAATTGTACTCAAACACAATCTGTAACCTCATGGCCCGGCACATCCCCCACTCATTACCATCAAGCCAGGGGATCAACCTGGTTCAATGAAGAGTGCAGGAGGGCATGCAGAGAGCAGCAGCAGGCATACCTGAAAATGAGGTGTCAACCTGGTGAAGCTATAAAACAGGACTACTTGCGTGACAAACAGCATAAGCAGCAAGTGATAGACAGAGCTAAGCAATCCCACAACCAATAAATCAGATCTAAGCTTTGCAATCCTGCCACATCCAGTTATGAATGGTGGTTGACAATTAAACAACCCACTGGAAGAGGAGGCTCCACAAAAATCCCCATTCTCAATGATGAGGGAGCCCAGCACAGCAGTGCAAAAGATAAGCGGAAGCATTTGCTACAATGTTCAGCCAGAAATGCTGAGTGGATGATCCATCTTGGCCTCCTCTGGAGGTCCCCAGCATCACAGATGCCAGTATTCAGCCAATTCGATTCACTCCACATGATATCAAGAAATGACTGAAGGCGCTGGATAATGCAAAGGCTATGGGTCCTGAAAATATTCCGGCAATAGTGCTGAATACTTGTGCTGCGGAACTTGCTGCACCCCTAGCCAAGCTGTCCCAGTACAGCAACAACACTGGCATCTGCCTGGCTATGTGGAAAATTACCCAGGTATGTCCTGTACACAAAAAGCAGGACAAATCCAACCCGGCTAATTGCTGCTCCATCAGTCTACACTCGATCATCAGTAATGGAAGAAATCATCAACAGTGCTATCAAGCAGCGCTTGTTTAGCAATAACCTGCTCACTAACGTCCGGTTTGGTTTCCGCCAGGGCTACTCAGCTTTTGACGGTATTTCAGCCTTGGTTCAAACATGGACAAAAGAGCCGAACTCCCGAGTTGATGTGAGAGTGACTGCCTTGACATCAAGTTAGCATTTAACCGAGTGTGGCATCAAAGAGCCCTAGCGAAACTGGCGTCAATGGGAATTAGGGGAAAGCTCTCCACAGGCTGGAGTCATACCGAGCACAAAGGAAGATGTTTGTGGTTGTTGGAGGTCAGTCATCTCAGCTCCAAGACGTCACTGCTGGAGTTCCTCAAAGCAATGTTCTCACCCAACCATCTTCAAGCTGCTTCATCAATGACCTTCCTTCCATCATAAGGTCAGAAGTTCGCTAATGATTGCAAAATGTTCAGCACCATTTGCAACTCCTCAGATACATGTCCAAATGCAGCAAGATCTGGACAATATCCAAGCTTGGGCTGACAAGTGGCAAGTAACATTCGTACCACACAAGTGCCAGGCAATGACCATCTCCAACAAGACAGAGTCTAACCATTGCCCCTTGACGTTCAATGGCATTACCATCACTGAAACCCCATTATCAACATCCTGGGAGTTACCATTAACCAGAAACAGAACGGGACTAGACATATAAATACTATGGCTTCAAGAGCAGGTCAGAGGCTCGGAATCCTGCAGTGAGTAACTCACCTTCTGAATCCCCAAAGCCTGTCCACCATCTACAAGGCACAAGACAGGAATGTGATGGAACACTTCCCACTTGCCTAGATGAGTGCAGCTCTCAAAACACTCAAGAAGCTTGACACCATCCAGGACAAAGCAGCCCACTTGATTAGCATCACGTCCACAAATATTCACTCCCTCCACCATCGCGCACAGTAGCAGCAGTGCATACCATTTATAAGATGCACTGCAGGAACTCACCAAGGCTCCTTAGACAGCACCTTCCAAACCCACGACCACTACCATCTAGGAAGACAAGGGCAGCAGATAGATGGGAACACCACCACCTGGAAGTTCCCCTCAAAGTCACTCACCATCCTGGCTTGGAAACATATCGTTGTTCTTTCACTGTCACTGGGTCAAAATCATGGAACCCCCTTCCTAACAGCACTGTGAGTGTACCTACATCACATGGACTGCAGTGGTTCAAGAAGGCAGCTCACCACCACCTTCTCAAGGGCAACTAGGGATGGGCAATAAATGAGGCCCAGCCAATGAAGCCCACATCCTGTGATTGAATTTTTAAAAATTATTAGGTTTGTAGAGGTGCAGACCCTTAGCAGTAGCAGTGGCACTGTGAAACATGAACCTGCTGTCCTCTCTTAGGATGACAAAGTATTCATGCTCCCACCACTATCGCTCCACTAGTGACCTTGCTGTTGTCTATCAACAAGCCCAGACCACTGCTGCTGCCTTTGCCAATGTGTTGCAGTCTGAAGCTGGGCCCTCAAGCA